>NC_072423.2:74215000-74840000 GCF_028878055.3 Symphalangus syndactylus | reverse complement strand
CCTACAGAACTCTGTGCTAACAAATGAGTGTTGTTTTAGGCTGCTAAGTTTGTGGTAGTGTGTTACACAGCAATCAAAAATTAATGTAGAGGGGAAAAGTGAAACAGGAGGAGCTCAGATAAGCTCCTCCCCACCACCACAAGCTGCATTTAAGTGGATAGAATCAGCTCCAGGTAGAAATCCAGGAAGGTGTGTTCTGATGTGATTAAAAGGGAAAACTCACTGCATTTGATTAAATTTATCTGAGGCTAGGTTGAGTTTTCAAACTAAAGATAGAATGGGGGGCTCAAGTTGAAAATTGGTAAAATGAAGTTACATTTTTGTGTTTTGAATCGATGACTTGTGAAATTTATACTCACTGTTATTGGTTGCTAAAAGTGTTTAAGAATGTCCTTGCCCTACAATTTCCATGGGACAACACACATTTATTTTGCTTTGTTGCAGACGATTTATGTGCATTTTCCCTTGTGCCTGGATCTTCATTGGAACATGGATTTAAAAACTCGAAGGGAAACATCTACTAATTATAACACATGAAACTTTATATAAGTTTTTGGATCCTTATCCAAAAAAACTGTCAGGAAAACAAATTATGAGGTAATGGAGAAATTTGAACCTGGTTGAATATTTTATAATGTTAAGGAATTATACACACACACACACACACACACATACAGATATGGATATATACATATACAATGAAAGGCTTGTAGGTGAAATAATGTAATGTCTGTGATTTGCTTCCAAATAATCAGAGGTGGAGGTGGGGGATTGGTGGGTTTATACATGAATTGACCATGAGTTGATGATTGTTGAGTCTGGGTTGGTGGGTTCCTGGAGGTACATTATATTTGTTCATTACGACAAATATGTATTTTTAAAATTTGGTATATTCGAAACTTTTTGCTAACAAAAAAAGAAGCCCATTTTGGTTTCTTTCTGATTTTGATGCCTGAAGCCACAGCCAGGCCATGCCCTGCTGGGCACTAGAGTCCCTCGGCAGGCCCCTCCTCACCAAGCAGGAGCTATTCAAGGCACAAAAGGCCCTGCCCTCAGCGACCTTCATTTCTGTCAAGGTTTATTTGCAAAATTCCCACTACTCTTCTTTTATATCACCTCTTTTCTCTTTCTAAACTCCATTTTATGCTTTTTCTAATTATTCCCAAGAAAGAAGAAAATTGAAATCCGCATATGTTGAGACTAAAGATCGCATTGCCGAAAGGGCATACAGAAATAGCCCAAAGAGTAGAATTCTTTTCAAGGAAAGTAGCTGGGAAAGGACTTCTGCCTTATGTTTCTTTAAAATAAGGTTATTTAACATAGGTCTGAGGAAAGCATAGTGGGCCACATTTTGTTTTCCTGCTAATTGCATTTGAACTGAGAAACAAAAGTAAATAAAATGAAAAGTAAGCCCCTTGAAAATATAAATTTAATTTGTTAGACCCTATTGGATCAGGGCAAAGGAAAATCTTTATTATGTAGTTTATTTCCAGTTGATTAATTGTAAAATAGCTAAGGCTTAACCAGAAGCCTAAAACTCCTACGTAACTGAAATATCTGTGCAAGATAGAGCCATTAGCAAGGAAGACCTTCTTAATAATGAAAAAAGAGCAAGAACTGTCCCTTACAATAGCATCAAAAAGAGTGGAATACTTGGGTATATATTTAACAAAAGAAGTACAAAACTTAAATGCTCTGAAGACTACAAAACATTATTAAAAGAAGTTAAAGAAGACCTAAATAAATAGAAAGACACTTCATGTTCAAGAATCAGAATACCTAATATTGCTAAGATGGCAACACTCCCCAAAAAGATCTATAGAGTCATTTAGTGCAATCTCCATCAAAATCCCAGCTGGGTTCTTTGCAGACATTGATAAAATCATCCTAAAATTCATATGGAAATGCAAGAGACTCAGAATAGCCAAAATTATCTTGAAAGAGAAGAACAAAGTTGGAAGACTCAATTTCCTAGTATCAAAACTTACCATAAAGCTATAGTAATCAAGATAGTGTGTTAGTAGCATAAGGAATGATATATAGACCAGTGGAATACAATTGAGACTCCAATTTTCAGTCAATTGAGTTTCAACAAGGGTGCCTAGATAACTCAATGGGGAAAATAATAGTCTTTTCAATAAATGGTTCTGGGACAGCTGGATATCCACATGTAAAAGAATTAAATGGATGCCCTCCCTCACACCATATACAAAAATTAACTAAAAATGGATCAAAGCCTAAATATAAAAGCTAAAACTATAACATTTGTTAAAAACAATAGATGTAAATCTTCATGACCTTGGATTAGGCAATAGTTTCTTAGATATGGCACCTAAAGCACAAGTAGCCAAAGAAAATATAGACAAATTGGACTTCATAAAAATCAAAACCTTTTGTGGTTCAAAGGAGACCATCAAGAAAGTCAAAAAAGGGCTGGGCACAGTGGTTCATGCCTGGGTCCCCACTACTCAGGAGGCTGAGGCAGGAGGATCACTTGAGTCCAGGAGTTTGAGGCTTCAGTGAGCTACAGTTGTACCACTGCACTCTAGCCTGGGCAACAGAGCAAGGCCCTGTCTCAAAAAAAAAAAAAAGACAACCCATAGAATGGGAGAAAATATTCGCAAATTGATATCTACAATATACAAATAACTGTTAAATATCCAGAATATACAAATAACTATAAAATGACATATAACCCAATTAAAAAATGGGCAATGGATCTGAATAGACATACTCCAAAGAAAATATGCAAATGACCAATAAGCACATAAAAAGATGCTCAATATCATTAGCCATCAGAGAAATGCAATCAAAAGCACAATGAGATACAACTTCACACACTAGGATACCTATAAGCACAAAGACATATAATAAAATGTGTTGGCTAGGATAAAGAGAACTGGAGTCTTCATATATCATTAGTGGGAATGTAAAATGGTGCAGCCGCTGTGGAAAACAGATTGGCAGTTCCTCAAATTGTCAAATATAGAATTACCATATGGTCTAGCTATTCTACTCCTAGGAAAATACCCAAGAGAAATGAAGACATATGTCTACATAAAAACTTGTAGATGAATGTTCACAGTAGCATTATCCATAGCCTGGGGGCTAGATGACTACTTATAAGATGGCTCACTTGCAGGGCTGGCACATTGGTGCTGGCTGTTGGCTGGGAGCCCAGCTGGGGCTATGGGCCTGAGGACCTGGGTCTGGGTCTCCTCTCCGTGGACCTCTCCATGAGCTGTTGAGCTTCCTCCCAGCAGGACGACTGGGCTCTGTAAAGGAGGAGCACCCCAGGAGACAGCAAATAGAAGCTGCTGGTTTCTTAAGGTCTGGGTCCAGAAACTGGTACCATAACTTCTGTTGTACTTTATTGGGTAAAGCAGTCACAGACCCCAGATTCAAGGACAATGGACCCCAGCTCTTGATGGAAGGAGTGTTAAAATTTTGATAACATGTTTTATAACTTTCACACCCCATGGTGATTTTCAGAGCTGGGATTGAATCTAGTTATGTCTGACTTTAGAGTTAAAAATCTTAATTCTGCTTTGCATTTTAAGTAGGAGGGGTGAGAGACCCTGGGACGGAATAATGGACAGGCTATTTCAAATAGAATTAGTTGGTATCGAAAGGGGTGGTTGTTATGGCTATGCTACCCTGCTCATAAACCAGATTATTTTGAAAAAAGTGCTTGCAGTATTTATAGCAAATTTCAATGATGTCACTTTAATGCTGAGTTTCTGGAGGTGGGAAGGCTGCTTACATCAGAGATGAGGATATTAAAGAACAAACAGGAGATGGGCTTGTTTTCCTTTTAGCAACAGATCTGTGGCTAGGAATCACCATTAGCGGAAAGAGCTCTGTCTTTGCTTTGGTTTAGGCAGAGAAGAGCATTCTCTTTACTGTGGACATGCCTTAACTCAACACCAAGTAACTCAGCAGGGCTTTAATCCTTGGGCTACAATCAAGCCACTCAAAACCCCATTATTCCACCTGACAGATGGGCATGTGTCAGCATGATTCAAACTTGGTAGCACATCAAAACGGGGAGTCAGGGCTTCATTCGGCGGTTGGTGTTAAGCTGCAAATAGAATCCAGCCTCTTTTTTTATTCTATTCTGTCAGTGTTCCCAAAAGTTGCTGCCCGCAGGATGGGGAAATTCCAGCCATCGCCCACATTTGGTTTAGAGATCTTGGATTTTGATACCCTAGAGATGAAGATGTGCATAAGTCACAGCTGCTAAAGGATGAGTCTAAGAGAATACAACGTGGCAAATAGGATCTTGTTGCCTGGATAATAAGAGATTTTCCTGAGTGAACATGTGTGGAGGGACTGGAGCCTCACCATGAAGTGACCTAGTGAGTAGGTCCAGGGATGCGTTGTCTTCCAATGGTACCCATTAATAAGGAGAACATAGCCATCTTTGCTAACCATAAAGCTTATTTTCTAGAATAAGACATTCTTACTGGGATTTCCAAGAGCCGTGATCCTGGAACCACACTGGGATGACCCCCTCCCAGTGCAGCACGGCACAGGCTGTATCTATCCAAATGCTTCCTCCAGGTCCTCATCCTTGGAGTGGTCCAGCTTAAAGTGCTCTGTGAAGATAATTCGCAGAGTGGCTGCAGTCTTTGGGAGAAGGATGACTGTCTACAGACAGTTCCATTACAGGAATAACCAAAAAAACTACTTTATGGGATGACTGGCAAGGGGTTGTGCCCCTAGGATCAGGAAGGATGAGGAATCTGGCATAGGACAGAGCTGTCTGTCAGAGGGCCCTATGACAAGGTTTTTCCTTTTACTGTGCCCTGTTCTGAGTGACCACAGAACTACCAAGGAATATTCCCAGAGTCTGTACCTGGCATTGCTGATGGTGCAGTTCGCTGCAGACTTGCACAGGCTGGAACTCTTCCACCTCTAATGGACCAGACGCTATTAGCACCATCGATCTCTGGCCAGGATGCAGACTGAACCCCTCCCTGGCTGATTTATGAGAAAGGTACTGAGACAAGAGCATCGACAGACTGGCTCCTGGGGTGTGGTCCAGGCTGTGGCTGGAACCCTTTCAACACCAGCCTTTCATCAGGAGCGGAGACCTCAGAAGTGAAGAAGAAGAAAAAAGCAGAGAAGTTGAGGCCAACAATTTGTCATCAGTTGGTGGTCTGAGGCAGCATAATTAGAAAAAGCAGCCTGGAGGTTTAGGAGGACAAAGCTGGTAGAATGAGGACCATCAGAAGAGCAAAGGTTTAGGTGAGCAGTTTATCTGGAGACGTCAGGGTCAAGAGTGAAAGCTTAAAGGCATCTGGTGGCCTCTGCCTTCCCACTCCTTGCAGATGGGGACTTGCCTGTCATTTTCAGATCCAGCCCTGAAGAGTTCCTGCATCAGTCCTCACTGAGAAGACAGCATTTTAGCAGTAAGCTCAGCCCCTGACCCAGGGGATTTAGAATGAAGTCAGTGTTCTGGGATATAGAGGCCTGGTCACAGTGGGCAGACTCCCTCTTCTCTCTCAGGTATGATTCTCCTTTGCTGTAGTCTTCGGTCCTGCTCTGCTGGCCCAAGCCCCAAAAGAGGTATGCTCTGTGCTGCCAAATTGGCCTTGTATGTGACTTTGTGCCTTCCGTCTAATCTTCTGTCTGATTATGCTACCCAAGGCTTCTGAATCCTACCCTATGGGGGCTTGTAATCTGCTGCCTCCCATCAGCCTCCCAACTCCAGGCATTCATAGATCCCTGAGGGGCCCTGTGGTGGTAAGAGGTATGTGCTGACTGTTACCCCTCTGCTTGGCTGGCAGCTGGATTGCAGCCTGCAAGATCCTGAGCTGAGGACCCAGTCTGCTGTGACCAGGCCTCTATATCCCAGATCACTGACTTAATTCTAAATCCCCCAAGTCGGAGGCTGAGATTGTTGCTGAAATGCTGTCTGCTCCGCAAGGACTGACGTGGGAACTCTGCCAGGCTGGATCTGAAGGTGACAGGCAAGCCCCACCTTCCATAGACTCCCGAACCATGGACACTGTGAGATAATAAACATAGGTTGTTGTAAGCTGGTAAATATCTGATAATTTGTTATCCGGCAGTAGAAAAAGAACCACCATGTTCGAGCTTTCTGCTGCCTCGTGTGGCCAGGCTGTCTTGTTTGTATGTAACCTGGTCCCCCCAGTGTCACGTTCTATCCTTCTAGGGCAGAATGTCCTTCTGGCAGCTGCTCTGGAGTCTGGCTGGCGGGACTTGCATGCCTCAGTGGGTGAGCTCCGCTTCAGACGGAGGACCCTGCTTCCCAGGCTGCCTTCCCCTCTCTGTTTCGGCTGAGATGAGACCCAGAGCATGACAATGTCCTCAGAGGAATGTAGCAACTCATCCCCTAGTGGTTTCAGGAACACAATAATAGATCATGCTTAGATCTCCAAGCCTCCTGCTGGTATTGCTCTTGCCACCCAAGTTCTAAACGGATTGAGAAAAGACAAAGGAGTTGGCAGACAGAGACCAACCTAGCACCTTTCCTACTGATGAGGATGGTATGTGAGGAGGAGGGTTAGATCTACAGGCATGGGGGCATCCGATCACAGCAGCCCAGCATCAGGCAGGCCCCGGCCCAGGCAGCAGGCACAAGGAATGTGGAGCAGAAGGTGGGCTTCCTGCAGGGGGGCTACTCCCAAGCAGATGGAGACAGCAAGGAGCTGGGTACACGAGGCTCTCCCTCATGGCAGAGGCCACTCCACTTTTGCTGAGCAGAAGTGAGGAAGACCAGAGGTCAGATTGGCCTGTTTGTTAAGATTGTTTCTGCACGGAAGAAAATACCAGGAGCAAAGAGGCATCTCCCCTGACATCCACTATTGGTAAAGGGGAGAAGCCTCAGAGACACGAAGTCCTCTCTGGCTAACCTTGCAAAGCGGGGACAAACCATCCCACCCGCAGCTCAGCTGACAGGCTGGGCATTTTCAGTTCCAAGGAGAGTGGAGGCAAAGCCAAAACAGCAACAAAACACACCAGTAGATACACTTACTGAGCACATAGTTCTTAACCTAATTGAGCTGTTTGGTCAGAGATTTCCTGGTGAGGGGAATGTCTATTAGTTACACAGTACCAATTCTTTAAAAAAAAAGTGGTGGTAACACGTATGTTATTTTATATGATATAAAATTTACTATTTAGCCATTTTAAATGTACAGTTTGGTGACAATAAATATTCACATTCTTGTGCAAACATCACCACTATTCATCTCCAGAACTTTTTCATCTTCCCAAAGCAAAACTGTATCCATTAAATACCAACTCCCTGTTCCTCCCTCTAGCCCCTGATCACCACCAATCTACTTTCTGTCTCTAGGAATTAGCTACTCATATGTCTGAGTCAGCTCAGGCAGCTATATAACAAAACTACGATAGATTAGGTAGCTTAAACAACATATATTTATTTTTCACAGTTCGGGATCTGCCCCCAGCCTGCATTCGCAGGGACCAAATACAGAGTAGACTTTCACAGGATTTCGGTTGTCTGGCCAGTACATGTGGTAAAAATTGCACACTGTCAATATTACCCTCAGAACCCTTAAATCACCCCAAAATTACACTGAGTGATGCCGCTCAGTGAGTCAATCACCACCAGTTTCCCCACCTGTGTGGCAACTGCTGTTTTTTTCCCCTTGAGCTGAGCATCAGAGGCAGTGGTTGACTTGAGTTTAGAGGCCATTTTATATGAAAAATTTGAACCTGTATCAACAAAATCACCTTCAGGATGGCAAGATGCTCACCAGGTGGGCTGCCCCAGATGCTGAGACTGTCCTCGAGGACAGCAGAGCCCTAGCTCCACTCCCTGCTCGTGCCAAGGCACAGGCCCACTGGCTGCAAGAGGTAGGTGGCAGGTGCTGTGATGTGGTCTTCTCACTCTCTGCAGGTCAAAATGGGTTTAATTTGCATATTCCCTCTTAAAGGGCATGTAATGTGGCTCCACTGTCAGCCACAGGCAGCTGGTGGCAGCTGGTTTTCCTGCTGGTTCCAGGGTCTTTCCTGGTCTACCTCTGCCTTGCTCTGCTTTGGCCCCATTGGTTGGGAGCACCTTTGCTTTCTGACCTCAGTGTGGCTTTTGGCATTGGTTCCACTCCTGGATTAACGGCTCCCAGTGATTTGGCTTCTGGATTGTTGGATCTCTTTAGCCCTTACATTGTGGTCTTTTGTGGTGTGGTTTGCTTTGGGGTTAAGTTTTCAGCTTGGACTGTTGGACTTCGGGGTTCAAGTTCAAAATGAGGTGACTTGTCCCCATCTCAGAGTGTTCCAGGCCACCTCTTAGCAGGGTCCCTCTCCATTGGAGGGCCAGGTCATACACTGGAAAGCTCTCGTTCTTCTGGAATCTTCTTACTAGTTTGGTCCCGGTTATTGCTTCGAATTTCAGGTCTGCAGCTGGGTTGCTCTTTCTCTGGGATATCCTGGGTCTGCCCGAGCGAGGGAGGAAGTTTTCCATATCACTTCTGAAACATCTTCTGGGATCTAGTTTGTTATGTGTACTCTGATGGAGTGTTGGAGCAGTGCATGAGGTTCATTTCCTGAACATCTCTGTGCGCCGTTGTTATGCTCCATGCCTTCCCTGCCCAGTGGAGGATGGCTTATCATCACAACCCCAAGAGGGTGGCGTTAACATCTCCCCACTGTGGTCAGTGGAAACAGATCCAGATAGCTCAAGCAACTTGCCCAGGGGCTCACAGCTGGTGATCAGCAAATCCTGTTCTGTCTGATTCCAAAATTCATACCTTAACACTCCACCACACAGTGCCCAGCAAAATCCTAAAAGTGGATAAATCTTATCTTAGTTTCTTTCAGCATCTTTCATCCCTCTACACTCCATCCATGAAGCCACAGTTCAATACGGTACCACATGTTGTCCTGGGCTCTTGGGCAGGACCCTAAACTATAGTTTATTCCTTAATTTCCCCCCTCATTCTCAAATAATTTGCCCTGAGACCACCTCAGCAGGCTTGGCATTGGGCTGGGTAATTTATAGGGCAAAATGACTGCAATGTTAGTACGAGTCCATGATTCCATACTCTTTCCTTTTGTTAAAACGTTTGCACTTTAACAAAACTCTAGCTCAGAAGACCTCAGAAACTCTAGCTCAGAAGACTCTAGGTCAGAAGACCAATGGTAGGAATTTGAAATGTGTCGTAACCCTGGAATGTCAAATATTTTTGGATAGGTGTTGTGGCCTGAACTGTGTTCCCCCAAAATGTGTATGTTGAGTTCCTAATTCCTAGTACCTCAAAATGTGGCTATATTTGTATTTAAAGAGGTAATTAAGTTAAAACAATTAGAACACTAATCCAATATGACTGGTGTCCTATAAGAGAATATTAGGGCACAAGTGGCACAGAAGGAAGACGATATGAAGACATAGGGGAAAAAATGATCATCGCCAGGCCAACTCCAAAAATGGCCATCTCCAAGCTTAGAGAGCTGTCAGAAGAAAGCAACCCTGCTGACACCTTGATCTTGGACTTCCCAGCTTCCAGGACTTTGAAAATATGTTTCTGTTGTTTAAGCCAAGTCTACAGTTCTTTGTTACGACAGCCCTAGCAAACTAATAGAATAGTCCTTGTCAATATACAGCAAATCTCAAGTCTTGCAGTGGAGGCCAATGCATATGGGCGGGAACGGCAAGCTCCAGCGCCCCCTTGGCGGGGTGGGGAAAGGCACCAGCTCCTTCCTGGCTTCCTGTCAGTAAGTGCTGTAAGGAGCTGAGAAGAGCTTTGTGGTCAGCACATCTAAGCACTTTGATGGGATATAGGAGATCAGAGACATTGTAATTACCTTCCAGGAGCCAGACAGAAAGGCAGGGTGATGGAGTGGTAGGAACAGCTTGGAGACAAGCATATGTAAATCCAGGATCTGCCATTTGTGCTATGCAACCATGGACAGGTCAGCACCCTCTCTGGGCTGTGGTTTCCTGAGACTGGAATAACAAGGCCGACCTCACAGGGCTGCAAGGGTTAAGTGGGTGTTCCATATTATTAGGAACACATGTCCTTCAGGAGCAATCAGGAAATGACATCCCATAAAGTACAAAATGGGCTGGGTGTGGTGACTCGCGCCTGTAGTCCCAGCACTTTGGGAGGTCCAGGCAGGAGGATCACTTGAGGCCAGGAGTTCAAAACTAGCCCCAGCAACACAGTAAGACCCTGTCTCTACAGAAAAAAATTAAAAATGAGCCAGGCATGATGGTGTATACATGTAATCTTAGCGACTTGGAGGCTGAGGTGAGAGGCTGTCTTGAGCCCAGGAGTTTAAAGCTGCAGTGGGCCATGATTGTGCCACAGCATTCCAGCCTGGGCAACAGAGACCCTGTCTCAAAAAAAAAAAAAAAAAGAGCAAAATGGCAGAGTGACCTTATGGCTGTCTTTCCTTATTCTTCCCAGGTTAACATAATTCCCTGTGGGTGGCACCTGGCTTCTTGCTCACATCTCAGCCATACGTCCCAGTGTCAAGAGGTGCAGGCCTGGCTCTCCTTTTCTGGAGCTGCAATTTAGGACTTGTCCTGTCTGGGCCTCATTCTTACCTTATCAATCACACATAGGCCTGGAGAGGCAACTCTGACCTAGACAACAGCAAAGTTAATACAAGAGATGAGAATAAGCCCTTTGTGGCTACTGTGATGGGGAGGAAGCAATGCTTGCTCTTTTCAGCCCAACATACACTAAGAACCAGACCAAGCATGAGTCTGTTAGCCAGGAATGGCTTACTGTCATTGTCACCATTGCTGGGTCACGTGGCCCGGCAGGTAGGAGCAAGCTGACTTCAGGTGAGGTCTGGTGAGAATTCCCAGGTCGCAGCATGCAGGAGACTCCAGGGCCAGCAGCTGTGCCCTCACTGGGGTCTCCAGTTGCATTTGCCTCTTGGCAAAGAATTGATATGAGCCATAGCAGGTTATGGGTGTGGAGGACACTGGATGGGTGACTTTGGCTGAGCCTCAAAGGGTGACCCACCTTCATCCTCAAAGAAGAAAAGCTGATTGGCAAAAACAAAAACAAACAAAACAAACAAAAAACCAACAGTGGAGAGCACATCTTTTCCAACAGACAGAGCCAATCCGAGAGATCACAGAACCTTGAAGCTCAGCAACAGAGTCTTAGGGAGCTGGTAGGGAAGGCAGCTGGGAGACAGCCCTTTGCTGGCAGTAGTGGGAAGACACATTGGCACTGTGGAGGAGGCAGAAGTGCTGGCAGAGAAAGAGCGACAGGGCTTCAAGGAGCTTCAGTAATTTAGTGAACAATTGGACATCAGGCAGGAAGCAAGCACAGAAAGTCCAAAATGTCCTTGAATTCAGGAAAGTCCCCAGGCCAGTCTGATTGCACTAAACCAAGGCTTCCATCGCCCCCATCAGTGAATTATTTAAGAAGCTATTTCCAACGTGTGGCAGCATGGACATTATGTTGAGTGGAAGAAGTCAGATAAAGGAGTAGGTTTTCTGTAATTCCACTTATGTAAAATTCTAGAAGAGACAAAACCAGTTTATGCTGGTAGAAATCTGAACAGTTATTTTCTAGCTAGGGAGGGGAGCTGTTGCAGGGGATTGGCTGGAACGGGAAATACAGAGTGTTCTGGGGTGATGGAAAAGTTTTCTATCTTGATTGGGTGGTAGTTACTTGGGTACAAAACTCAATGAACAGTACAGTTGAAATCTATGCATTTTATTAATTTAAATTGTACTCTAATAAAATTAACTGATACACACACACACACGTACGCACTTACTTCCAAGCACCTGCTATGTATAATGCATTGTGATGAGTGTCTATAAGTTACAAGCAAATCAAAATAGAACCTGCCCTAAGAAAGTTTACAAAGAATTAGAGTAGAGACAAGATAAAAGACATGGTCCCCAAGTCATAGTTCAAGATAGATAGTGATAGCGTCCCCAAGAGAAATAGATACAAAGTGACATCAGTAGTCAGAGGAAGGAAGATGACCTCTGGCTGGAGGGAATCATTAGGCTTCATGGTTGAGGCAGCACTTGAGCTGGGCCTTGAAAGAGGTGGGCAAGAACATTCCAGGTGGAAGAAAGAGCAAAATAAAGGCAGTGTGGCAGTATGGCTGGGAAGCAGTGATAGTTCAATCTGCTTGAGATGCAGATCATGAGAAGAGAGCAATGACAAAAAAGGTTACAAAGCAAGTAGGATCAGTTTGTACAGAACCTGGCATGTCAGGCAGAAGAGTCGATTTAGCCTAGCCAACATGGCAAAACTCTGTCTTTACTAAAATATACAAAAATTAGCCGGGTGTGGTGGCACACAACTGTAATCCCAGCTACTCCAGAGGCTGAGGCACGAGAATCGCTTGAACCCAGGAGGCAGAGGCTGCAGTGAGCCCAGAACATGCCACTGCACTCCAGACTGGGCAACAGGGCGAGACCCCAACTGAAAAGAAAAAAAGAGAGTGGATTTGAGCAGAGGTGTGATATTGCTGTAATGTACAGGTTAGACCTGGGTGGAGAGAGTCTGGAGGGTGGGCCTACTTTTCACAGCCATATAGTGCCTTGCCTTCCAAAGAGTGATCCACAGACCAGAAGCACTGGCATCACCTGGGAGCTTGTTAGAAAGGCAGAGTATCTAACCAATAAGACCTAGTGCATCAGAATCTGCATTTTAACAAGATATATGGATAATTCTTAGGTAAATCTAAGTTTTAAAAGCACTGATCTTAGATGTTAAAAGCACTGGTCTGGAAGTGAGATAATGGATTTGTCTTTTGTACCAGCAGGGGGATCTGAATCAATCCTTCGCTACCCTAAACCCTGAGCCCAACAGGGCATATAGGTAGATAATTGATCCTCATATTGCTGTTTGATGTAACAGGAAGGACAGTTCACTCCTGGAGGCCCACTGAAGAGCATGTGAAATCTCAGGGTGAGGAAGGGGTAAACAATCTAAAGCAGAAATGCTGTGACTCCTCCATTTCATGTTGGCATCTCATCATGAAGGCCTCTGTGGATTAGTGATGCTCATCATCATTAGTGATGATGTGGATCAATGCTCTTGGGCTATGGTGAGTGGAAGCTAAGATTATTTCATCTGAATAATTTATCATCCCCCAGCATTAAAGATTGAAGATGTGGCCAGGTACTATTGAGTTCTTTCAAAGGTTATAGACCCTTCTGATCCTTTCTTGGCTGCCATTTTTAGTTAGGTCTCCATATGCTTTGCCGGGCTTGGTCAAGATAATTCCACTTCAAAAATAAACAACAACAAGCTACTTTCGTCTGAACCGTCTGTGAATTCTCCTGTTTTGAGTCTCCACTTAGCCAGCACTTTGACGTGTCAATGATGAAGAAGCAAGAGGCAAGGAAATCATGGGCACATCCCACTCAAAGGCTGACTCCCTTCAAGCTGCTTCCCAGTGGTTCTGCTTCATTGATGATCTTACATCACAGAGAGTGACAGAGGGCTGGCAGAAAGGATGTAAGCATGGGCCATTCTGAATATACTAAGAACTTAGTGAAGACATAGGGATCTATAACTTCTATTCAGACTCACAGGGAATGTTCTGGAGATAGGTCATGGTTCTCCTTTAACTACAAATCTGGCATCAGGTCTCAGGGAATGCCTGACAGCTTCAAAATAATCTGAATCAAAAAATCAAAATGAATCTAAATAGCAACAACCGAAAATGCTGAGTTCAGACTCCCAGTCTATTCTTCTGATGAGTATTAGCAGGAGTGCTTTAATTGCTAGCACCTGGGAAAAACAGGCACTCAAGTTCTGTTGTGAAAAGACCAAGCTGACAGTCAAGAGACCTCACCTGGGCATGAAGATCAGTCCTGCCTTCTCTTGTTCTTCCTCGTACCAGCGGAATGACTTTGTGAGTTATTTGATCTATTTGAGTCTTAGTTCCTCATTTGCACAATGTGAACAAAAACACTACATCATAGGGATTTTGTGAGAACCACTGAGTGTTCTGAAGCAGTTCAGCCACATTAATGCCAGAACCTACTGATGAATTCCCAGTTCTGCAAAAGACTCTAAGTAGCCCAAAAGGCCCTCAATTAAATACCATAAGGAATCCCATTCCTCTTGCACAAAGAAGCAAATAGGCTTTAATCTCGTTGAAAGAGTAGTTTGGGAGCATCTTTTTTAAAGAAACCAGAAATAGAAAATTATTTTGAGTGCATCTTTAGGGGAGGCATTCTTTTCCATTACCCAGCCTACCATATAGAACTGTCTTCAGAGCACTTAAGAAAACCAAATCTAGAGATGGCACAGGCAGACCTGTCTTCTCTGGAACACTCAGAATCTGGACCATGCCTGCTCTGGCCCCTGGCCTCTCATAAAGCAACTCTCTCCCACAGATTAGGAATCTTTCAAGAAGAGGTTTTTGTGGTTCTCATTTGTGCTATTTCTGTCAGGTTAGAATCTTTGCTCTTTGTCCAGCAAAGAGGGAGAAAAGTGATTACAAGACTCTTTGACTATCCTATATTTGGTAACTTGCTAGCCTGAACAACGTCTAAAGATCTTCCAAAAGTCAAGATTCTGAGACTGTTCAGAACTCTTACAGACTTCTTGGCATGCATTAGAATGTGCAAAGAATACCTCCAGTGTCAGCAACAAACAAACAAACAAAAAACCCAAACAAAAACAACAACAAAAAACCTCTCCAGGAACAAGCCATTCAAAAGAAGTTGCATTCTTTTGGAGAATCTCAGAAGTACAGTTTGAGAGAAATAAGATTGATCTAGAAAGATGATTTTCTCACTCACGTAGTCACATTCCTGCTTGAGAATTTATAATGATCTGTCTGGTTTCCGAGTTCTGTATGTATTTATTCATTCACTAGCAAACATTTGTGGGAATGCCTATATTTGCCAGGTACTGTGACTGTGGGGTTATAGCAGGAACACGAGAGGGATATGGTCCCTGCCCCATAGAGTGTATACTGCAGAACCTCATTTCTGACAGCCCTCTCCTAAACTCCGGAGTTCATTCTTTGCCCAGTCAGAAGGAATTTAAAATACAGTCCCATAAGATTATAATGGAGCTGAAAAATTTCCATAGCCTAGTGACATTGTAGCTGTTGTAAAGTCATATCACACTTACTGTATTTTAAAAATAAATTTAGCATAGCCGAAGTGTACAGAGTTTGTAAAGTCTACAGTAGTATACAGTAATGTTCTAGGCCTTCACATTCACTCACCACTCACTCACCCAGAGCGACCTCCAGTCCTGCAAACTTCATTCATGGCAAGTGCTTTTTACAAGAGTATCTTTTTTTTTTAACCTTTATATCAAATCTTATTGTACCTTTTCTATGTTTAGAAATGTTTAGATACATAAAATATTTACCATTGTGTTTCAATTGTCTACAATAATCAGTACAGTAACTTGATGTACAGGTTTGTATCCTAGGATCAGTAGACTATAGCATATGATCTAAGTGTGTAGTAGGCTACATCATCTAGGTTTGTGTAAATGAACTCCATGAGTTCACATGATGATGAAACTGCCTAAGGATGCAGTTCTTGGAATGTATCCCCAATGTTAAGCAACACACGATTGGACTCTAATATCCAGTGACTCATCAAATCAGCCCTGCTCTAGTCTTAAATGCTGTTGGTTCAAGTAGCTCCAGCCTTCCCTCTGAAGTATAGCAAAGGGGGAACAGCATGATGCCTGGGATCTGATAGGCCAGGGCTCCAACTTGGCTCACCCACTTTCTGGCTGTGGGGTGGGGCTTAGGATGAATTACGTAAGTTCTCTAAGCTTTAGTGTCTCATCTGTAAAATGGGTATGTTAGAAGGCTTAAGCAAGCTGAGTTTTGAGAAGTGCCCTGTTCAGGGCCCAGTACAGTGAGTATCCAATAAATAAATGATGGCCATTATTACTATTATTCCCCTGTGTTTGTTTAACTGGTCTTGTCCTATAATCTTGTACTTGAGTCCCTGTCCTAGTACTTTGGCCTGAGACTAGCATCTTGCCTTACTCATTTAACAACATTTTTCTCATCACTTTATATTATGAAATTTTCAGGCATAAAGAAAAGTTGAGGGAATTTTAAAGTGAACATCCATAAACCAACTACCTAGACTTTACTATTTTTTACTGTCTTTATTTTATCACATATGTATCTATTTTTCCATTCCTCTATTCATCCATCAATCCATTTAACTTTTTTTCTTTTGAGGTAAATTTTATAATCAAAGCAATGCTCAAATATTTAAGGTTATGATTTGTTGAGTTTTGATAATTGCCTAAATCTGTATAACCCAAACCCCTATCAAGGCATAGAATGGTACTGTAATCCCAGAAAGTCCCTTATGCCAGCTAATTCCCACCATTCCTTCCTCCCCAGAGGCACCATCAATCTGATTTATTTTCTATCACCATTTTTTGATGGATAGCTCTTTTTTTTTTGTACATTCATTTTGCTTATTCTAGGTTTCAAATAAATGTAATTACAATGTATATATAGTAGTACATACTCTTTTTTGTCTGGTTTCTTTCACTTAGCATGATTTTGAGATTCATTGATGTTGTTTCGTGTATTAGTAATTTGTTCCTTATTATTACCGAGCAGCATCACATTATATGAATATACTGCAGTTTGTATATCTGTTTTCCTATTGATAGATACCTGGGAGTTTCCTAGTTTTGGATATTATGAATCTGAGCTCTTTTAATAAATATATATTTCATTTCACTTGGATAAATGCCTAGCATAGAACTTCTGGGCCATAGGGTAGGTGTATGCTTAGTCTCACAAGAAACTGCTAGATACCAACAATATATGAGTTCCAGTCGCTTCACTTCCTCACCAACATTTGTTGTTGTCAGTGTTTTTAATTTTAGACATTCTCGTGGCTCTGTAGTGGCATGTCTTTTGGTTTTAATTATTTGCCGCTCCCTGATGACTAATGGCATTGAACAATTTTTTACGTCCTTATTGGCCATATGTATACCTTCCTTGTAAACTATCTGATCATATTAATTGACCACTTTATAGTTGCCTTTTTATTATTGAATTATAGTAGTTCTTTATTCATCCTAGATAATAGTTTTTAGTTGTGTGAATGTTTTATCCAAGTCAGCAGCTTGTCTATTTGTTTTCCTAACAGTCATTTGATGAGCAAAAATTTTCAATTTGGATAAAATCTATCATTTTTTTTCTTTTATTATTGTTCTTTGCTGTTTCCTATCTAAGAAATGTTTTCCTACTCTTAAGTTTTAGAGACATGCTTTCCCTTAAAAGCTTTATTATGTTTATATTAACTGCTATGTTCAGGTTTATGCACACATCATGTAACATTTTCTGTTTGATGGGAGATAGGTGCTGAGGTTTATTTTTTAGCATGTGAGAATCTAGTTGTTTCTATATCATTTATTGAAAAGGCATTATTTTCTTTATTGTATTGCTTTAGCACCTTTGTGGAAAATCAAATGAACATTTGCCTCTGACCAAGATGATGTAACAAGTACCAGACTAACCGCTGAGACTTAAAATACTAAAAACCTTAAGGAAAATCTATGAACCGATGGCTTCCACATTGGGCAACAGGCAGCATGAGAAAGTCATCCCCCTGACAGGGGAGGCAAGTGAGGCGGCTCGCGATGGCCCCAGGGGCTGACTGTAGAGTCTCTGAGCTGCAGCGCTGGGAGGAGGGACCCCTGCAGAGCCTGGTTGTGTCACCGCTGAGGAGTCCGCATGGAGGCCCCGGAGGCCACGGCCGGCCGGTCGCAGAGGAGAGAGCTGCCCAGGACCCGGAAGTGACCTGGAAGTGGGCGCTCAAAGGCGCGGGGGTGGGGCAGAGTCCTTCTGGGCCGGTTCCCTGTGCTTCGTGTGCGGCCCACGCTGTCCTGGGCTTTCTTAGTGTCCCTTCCCCACCTTGGCCTTCATGGGCTGACTCTGCATCCGCGCTTGTTGCTACTCTGTGTTAGGCTTGTGGTGGGGGACGGGGCTTCTCTGATCTGCCGTCCTGCCTCCCAGTCTTCTCAGGAGCCCCCCACGGAGGCCTTGGAAAAGAGCTCGCGTGTGAGTACGGATGCCCGCTCCTTGTGTCTGGGGCTAACATTGTTGTGCTTAGGCCACACTTATGAATTTATTACCATTTTAGCTGTTTCCTTCCAACCTGCTTTTTCGGGCGGCCATGTCCTCCTCCATCTCTGACAAAGGTCGTAAAACCGTGTGTCCCCCACTTTGGTCTCAGGCGCTTGTCAGTCTTTGGAATTATGCTCACTTCATTGTCTCCTGGCCTCACCTCCTCAGATGGGCTCAAGAAAAGTTACGATGTTTTAGAATGTCAGGCTTTTTCTCGTTATTAGAATGAAATCGACATCCTCCTAAGCGAAGCAGAACTCGGCCTCATTCATTTTAACAAACATTTGCTGAATGCCTTGCTTGTCAGGCTCTGCACATGCAGACAAGATGAAACATGGCCGTCGCTGTCTGCTCGCAGAGCATCTACTGAATCAGACGAGGAGCTGTCACTGCAGGATGTGGTCATTGTCTTTGTTTATGACTATTGGGCACCCGAGGCTGTCTGGGACAGCCAAGAGAGCTTTCATCTGGAAAGTAAAGCTCATGTGGATGTCTTGCAGAGGACTAGAGGTTTCCAGGTGGGCAGAGGAGGTGAGGACATGCTAGGCAGAGAAAACACCACACCTACAGTCACAGTGGGATGAAAGATCAAAGCTGTCCTCATGAGGGCCTGGCCCTGAACCCCAGGTTTGCTGCTGGAGCTCCCTGACAGTCACCAGCCATCTAGATTTTATACCAGACAACTCCCCACCACAAACACAAGCCTATGCAGCTGGGCCTTTCAGGGATCCTGTTGTCCTTGTCATAGTTTTATTATGCCCTCCCATGGTGCAGGATCCCCAGGTCTTTGTCATCCACCCTCCCAGACCATAAGCTCCTCAAAAGTGGTGATGGTTTTACACATCTCTGCATTCCCTGCACCCAGCCCAGTGTCTGGCTTGCTAGAAGCTCAGGAAGTGTTGGATGAACTGAAATCAAATAATGTTCCTGAATGCCCCATCAGGGTGTTTGGATCACTCTCTGGCTGCTGCTCCTCAGATCTGAATGCACCCCCAAAAAGCGGGGTGTCTAGGAGGTCAACATACAGATTTCATGGTCTTTTTTTTTTTTTTTTTTTGAGACGGAGTCTCACTCTGTCATCCAGGCTGGAGTGCAGTGGCACGATCTCGGCTCACTGCAAGCTCCGCCTCCTGGGTTCACGCCATTCTCCTGCTTCAGCCTCCCGAGTAGCTGGGACTACAGGTGCCCGCCACCATGCCCGGCTAATTTTTTTGTATTTTTAGTAAAGACGGGGTTTCACCATGTTAGCCAGGATGGTCTTGATCTCCTGATCTCGTGATCCGCCTGCCTCGGCCTCCCAAAGTGCTGGGATTATAGGCGTGAGCCACTGCGCCCAGCTTTGTTTGTTTTTAATTGCAGCAAGTGGCGGAGGGGTAGGGACCATCTTACTCCAGGCTCTCATTACCTCCTGGAATTTGCAAGTCTGGTCTTTTCTAAATGTTAACTTTTAGTTAGCTGAATTATTCATTCATTCCTCTACCCCAGTGACATTTTGATTGCTGCATTCACTGTTTAAATTTTGAATGATCTCAGATTCTATTTGAGCCTGCCTCGGACACAGTAATAACTGCCACAGGAGAATAGAGAATATCTTGCTCTGCAACAATGGTGTCAACTGTAATTTTACAAAGCAAGTAACTTCCGCTTAAACCGAGGAAACAACGGAGGAATCTGTTTTCAAATGTGACATTCTTTCCCATGGGAAGTGCTTTCAAATGTGTTTTGGTTCTGCCTTTTGCTTTTGCCTGCCTTCTTGTCTGTCACCAGGAGAACAATGTCATATTTTACTAGAACATAACTCTATCTTGGGTACATGGGATAAAAGGATGACTTGAAATAAAAAACACTAAAATTTTCTATTTAGTAGTTAATTGTGGGAAAGTTAAAATTATCAGATGAAAATTTAAAGAATAGTTTATTTACACATAGTTTAGTACTCACTCAGATGTTTAAAATAAGTAAAACACACACTTGTAGTTATGTTTATAGTTTTGGTTACAGAGCGGAGGGAGAAGTGAAATCTGGAGCATTCAGGCAGGAAAGCCCAGGAATGGCTTCAGATAAGTCACAGTGAAGCTGGTTCTTGAAGGATGCGTGAGAGCTGACAGGGGAGGGCTGTCCAGCAGAAGAAACAGCAAGTGCTATGATGCAGGATTAGCTGGTTTCTCAAATTTAATCTACCCAATTGTAACTAAATACCTATTTTCTTCATATCCCCTTTTTATGTACTTTGAACTTTTCCCTTTGTTTTTAAATGAAACTACCCCACCACCTTGAACATGAACTCATCCTAGATGATGGGTCCGTGTTATTGTCTCCTTCCCTGTTTGAACTCTCAGCCTCGTTTCTGTTTGACTGCCATTCCTTTTGTGATTTGACTTCACATTCTTTCTCACAACCCTCCTGAAAACTTCCTTCCCCTCTCGCTGCCATCTGGTTCCCTCTGGCCCCTCCCTGTCTGCTGGTGTGCAGTGAGCATGCAGTTGGAAGGCTCCTTCTGAAGATGGATGGTGGCAGGGTCTGAAAATGGAACAGACAGCAAATAAATGCACAAATCTCTGTTTATGTTTTCATCAATAATACACGTTTAGCAAGTTTTTGTTGAACTCCTACTACCAAGACATATAAACAAAAATTATCTAATATCTTGTGCAATTATGTGGGCTGATAAGTTGTACTAAAACGTATTAAGTATTAGACATAAAGTGCTGTGGAACCTCGGAGGACTTCCCTTTCAGGAGGTCATGGAAAGCTTCACAAAAGTGATGATCAGGGCAGATCCAGGTTTAGAGGGTTCTAAAGCTTTTGAAGGTTGTCAGAATCAAAATGGAGTCACTTGAGTTAAAATCCTAACAAATGGGGGCAGAGAAGGCTATGAAGGGAGGGTCCTCCTGCATGTGTGCCTCATAACAAGAACAGTCACAAAAGATGGCAAAAACTATAGCCTTGCACAAAAGCCACAGTAACCTTACATAGAAAATACTTCTGCAAGGACGTCTATCCAGCTACTGCCTGTCTCACCTTAGACTGATGCCACTGATGTCCTTGTAGGCAAGGACACTTGATTCAAAATACTGGATGTATTTCTTCTCATTTTGCCTTTAAAAACTTCCCCTTTGGCCGGGCGCGGTGGCTCATGCCTGTAATCCCAGCACTTTGGGAGGCCGAGGCAGGTGGATCACCTGAGGTCAGGAGTTTGAGACCAGCCTGGCCAACATGGTGAAACCCCACCTCTGCTACAAATACAAAAATTAGCTGGGTGTGGTGGGCACCTGTAATCTCAGCTACTCGGGAGACTGAGGCACGAGAATCGCTTGAACCTGGGAGGTGGAGGTTGCAGTGAGCCAAGATTGCCCCACTGTACTCCAGCCTGGGCAACAGAGTGAGATTCTGTCTCAAAATAAATAAATAAATAATAAAAAATAAAAACTTGCCCTTGCTCCACTCTTCTCAAATATGCACATAGTTTATTATGACATTCACATTCTCATTGCAATGCTATTCCCAGATAAATATCATTTTCTTTAGAGAGTCTCCATCTCTGTTTGTTATTTAGCTTAAGATTATATAATTTGGATGGCCCTTTAACAAAACAAAACCTTAATCCTGTGATTTTACAAAAATGCAAATGTGCACATGGATACCTTGCTACGTCTCTCCCATGGTCTTTGTAGAGACCTGTGGAATTGAGAGGCCTGAAGCTTAAATTTCACTGGCTTTGAAGTAAATCTGCCTCTGGAGATGGCATTTGCATTGAGTTTGGAAGGTTGTCTAGGAGTTTGCCAGACAAAGAAGGAAAGGAATAATCTACCTGTCAGAGCTAATAGTATTTGAAAGGGCCAAAGACATGAAAAGCATGTATACCACAGCATGAATTGCATGGGATTGAGTGATGGGAGATGACATCAGAGAAGTGGTCCTGATTGAAGATGACATTGATGTACTGAGGGGTTCTGATTATATTCTACATCATATTTGATTTAACAAAAGAATATTGTGACCACATTTGTTTAAGACAACTTTTTAGGTATAGGATGAAGAATACATTTTCACTAAAAGTGCTTGAAATGCTTGGTGATTGATACCATCTAATTGCTAAGTCTTGGAATGACTGTACTGAAGCTTCAATCAACTAAATCTATATGTTTCAATATAAATAGACGTCAGAAACATACAGTTAAGTGGAGGAAGTAAGTTGCAGAACGTTGAAATAGTATGACACTGTTTATGTAAAACATTTTATAAACCTACACAACCATACCACATTCTGTTCATGGATACATACGCCAGAGGCTCACAGGAAGCTAATCTTGTATTTCCTCTAGGAGCAGTGGTTTGGTATTTGAGAATTCAGTGTTTGTGGTAACTCTATAGAACATAAATATCACATGTAATGCGAGTCAATTGTAATTTATATAATATATAAATGTTAACAGATTTTAACTATTCATTCTGATGTTGGATACATAGGTATTTTTAATTATTCTGTTATCTATATTTTGTTTTTGAAAAGAAAATTTGCTTTGGAATGTAAGCTTAGGATAACTTATACATTTTTTCTGTCTTGCTCTGGATATTAGCTCTAGATATGTACACTCACAGTTCTCAACAAAAAAAATAAAATAAATAAAAAGGAGGGGGCAGGCCGGGCGCGGTGGCTCACGCTTGTAATCCCAGCATTTTGGGAGGCCGAGGCGGGCGGATCACAAGGTCAGGAGATCGAGACCACGGTGAAACCCCGTCTCTACTAAAAAATACAAAAAATTAGCCGGGCGTGGTGGCGGGCGCCTGTAGTCCCAGCTACTCGGAGAGGCTGAGGCAGGAGAATGGCGTGAACCCGGGAAGCGGAGATTGCAGTGAGCCGAGATTGCGCCACTGCACTCCAGCCTGGGCGAAAGAGCAAGACTTCGTCTCAAAAAAAAAAAAAAAAAAAGGAGGGGGCAGTGGATTTCTAATCAAGGGTTTCAAGAAAGAAAATTGCCAAGGTGGTTATCTTCTGTACGGCATGAACTGAAAGGTTCCTTGCAATCTCTGCATAGTCTCATTAGACTTGGATCTCACTTGCTTTAGAATCTGTGTTTAGATTGGCATGAAGTCCTTTCAGGATTCTGACCCTGTCTCAGCTGGTGGAACTTCACCCCTTTGTCTTCCTCTTTGTAACACTGAGTAGATAAAAGTTCCTTGGAGCCAGCTTTTGGAAGGAGAAAGAGAGAAGGCAGACAGAATGAGCCCCTCCCTTGTGCACCAGCCAAGACATGGCCTGTGGCTCAGCATCCCTGCTGCCGGTGAGGGCAGCAGTCAGACACAGGACTCTCAGTCCCTCCAAGCTGCTTAGATGGTTGCCTTTTAAGTGTGTAGTTCATATGGAAGCCAACAGGCTGGTTTTCATCTTCACAGAAAGGAGAAAGAAGTTGCTCTGTCCCTTACTCCCCAAATCAGTGATTCTTTTGAGTATTTAGTAATGAGAATAGGAAGAGAATTCCCTTCTGTCTGGCTGTTATGGAAGCAGATGCTGCACTCAATCTTAAGTCTATTCTCAGTCTCCTATAGTAACACAGCACACATATAACTTCCTTATTTTTTCTTGTTTTATGTATTTTTTCCCTAGACTATTTTCAATCTTCAAAGAACAGGTAGTATATTTCAAATATGCTGCTTGTTAAACTGGGCAGTTTACCAAAATGCTGCAATACAACAGAAAGAATATTTGTCATTTTCCTAATGCCTGAGTCAGCAAGAGCTTTTGGGGGATAGAACGTATTTGGTTATCTTTCTGGGGTCTAGTGAGGGTTTGTGACTCTTTTGCACAACTTGTATTTATTAAGTGTGTTCAATGTCTCCAGTACTATGGGAAATCAAAAGTGAAATGGCAGAGAATATTCCTGATTCTTTAAGTTGAAATAATTATAGAATAAACTTTAGTCAGTGGTTCATGTGGCTGCAAGGTCTACCATATAGCTACAATATCATCAGTGGCCTCTGAATCTTCCTCTTCACCCTAACTCTTCAGTTAACCTATGTGGCTTCATCTGTGTTGTTAATGATCCATCCCATAAATAAGCCTCACTATCCCTTGACTTTAATAGGTCAATGACCTTCAATTTGACTGCCTTTCAACCACCTATTCCTGGGGTCATATTCTTCATTGTGTCTTTACCTGGAAGTGCTCCATCTCTGAGATCTTAAACTTGAGTGTTTACACAGGCCTTTTGCAGAGACTGCTATAAAGCCTTCATTTGCCATTGAAGGGCACAAAGTTGTTCAGAATAAAGCCTATATTTTCCAGCCTCCCTACTAGGTGGGTGTGGTGATCTGACTAAATTCTAGCTCAATGGGATGCGAGCAGAAGTGGTGTATGCAACTTCTGAGAACTGTCTCCATAGAAAAGAGGCAATCTATTCTTTACTTCTTCTTTCTTCTTGCAAGGTGGAATAAGGATGTGATGACTGGGTCTTCAGCAGCCATTTTGGACCATGAGTTGGAAGCTATCACGTTAAGGGTGATGGAGCTACAATGTAGAAGGAGCCTGGGTTCCCTTATGATCATAGCACTCTGTAACAGCCCTGTGTTGCCTACGTTTCTATGAGAAAGAAATAAGCCTCAATTTTGTTTAAGGAGCTCTTCTTTTGCGTTTTCTATCCTGCTAGCCATTTTCAATCCCTAATGTCTACAGCCACAATCTCCTGTTAAACTGTCTTTTCTCCATTTTGTTTGTATTTCAACCTCCTTGAGACCTCAGTCCTGCTTCTTCCAAATTCTTTCTTGGTATAATTTCCTTCTTTATCCATACTTCTTTCCACCCTCCATAGCCCATGCAATATACATCATGAAGTGATTCAGAGTTACATGGTGACCTGTCATTCCATGGGCTACACAGAAATTGTTTGTGTCTTTGTGTCTATGCAATCATATTTTTGCAGATCATATTTCAAAGGGAAGCCCAGTTTCTCTCATCACAGCAACTACAGCCCAGGAGGACACCAATTTTACCAAGACCTCTGACTCTGCAGATGGAGCAGTGACACCAAGCAGAGCACTCAGGTTTGAGAGATGAGGCTGCAGCATCTCATAGAGCTCACCTTGGAGACAGCACCTCATAGAGCTCACTGAAGGGACTCATGCCCATTCAGAGAGGCCAGTGCATGAAGATGGTTCTCTTAGCGGTTGTGTCAGTAGAAGGCTTGGATGAATCAGACCTGGCAGCCCAGGCAGGAAGGCACTGCAGAGCATGAGATGAGCCTACATACCATACTTCCCCTGGCCACACTAGTTAGTTGGCATCACTGCCTCCTTAATGAGAAGGAAGCTGCAAGCCACAATCAGAGTTCATGATTCACTCATTGACTCTAACATGGATGCTACATTGTAATACTTCTTCAATCATTTGTCACACCCATAAAGTTCTGAAATAAAGAACCTAGCTAGATATTTTTCATATAGGAAACATGAATGAGAAAGGTGAGCCCTATCTAAGTCAAGAGTCTCATCCCTAAGTAGGTGAAACTAGTTATCTCTCAGAAAGTGACATTCATGGAGTTCCCTTTTGTTTGTGTTTGCTACCCCCAAGGTAGAATTAGGTCCACCCTGTCCATCACCATAGTAGCTTGTGCTATAGTAAAGTGGATTTACGCCTTTCTCCTCCACTGGACTCTGAGGAGTCCCTTGAACCACTTCTCTACATGCTCATTTCTGTATCTCTGGCTCCGAGATAGAGATGTGGTGGAGAATTAATCTTCGCTGATTAACTGAGTGAAAGAATCCTGACTACAGTATGGATCTGTAGTCAGACTTTAAACTGGACATATAGTCACATAATAATAGAGTACACTGGGAGACCACACACACAAGGTGGATGCACGGTGTGATGCAAGCTTCCTGGGGGTAATTTAGCAGCAGTGTTTGATCAGAAGTTGGAAGGAAGGTAGTATTGTTGTTGGATTTGGATTCTATGTAGAATCATATCATGACTGATAGGTTGGCACAAAAGGCCTGCATGAGCTGTACTCTTAACTCACTCTCTTACACTTCATACGGGTAAGAAATAGCAAGTGGTATGAAATAGCATCACTCCTTGCCCTAGGAGATCTTGGTGTACAGTCCATGAACAGGAGCTGCCTTAGAAGGAGGAGGAGAAAGATTTCCCCTACCTGCTTCACGGAGGGTAGCCACCTGGCCCAGAGCTGTGACTCCCTCAGAGTTGGGGCTGGTCTGCTTGGGAAGGAAGTGTGGCTTTAGGGGTGGCAGGATTCCTGGGAGGCATCTTAGGTGGGTATAACTGTAACACCCAGCTGGAGGCTCACCAAGCAGCTCTTCCCTGTGGGAGCCATGAGTCTATTATCAGACAGAGCTTTCCAGAAAATATCTTCTCACAAGCCTTGCTGCTGTTATTTTATTACTCATACAAGCTTCCTCACTATAGCCTTCTTTCTTTCTCTGCAGAATCATCTCTTATTCTGAGCCAGGAGGATGCACTGGGGATTTCTTAATAACCAGTGACCTGGAATGAACGAGAGAATGATGTGAATGGAGGATGAATGGATGGATGGATGGACGGATGGATGTGAGGTTGGGGCTGGACAGAAAGATGACTGAACAAACAGGAAGAAATAGTAATAATAAGAGTGAAACTGAGAATTGAGGCAGAGACATTGAACATCTCTTTATCATCTCGCTTGGCTGGCAGCATAGGCACTAGAGTTATCAGAGTCCAACAGTAGTTTCAAATACAGTTGGGATTTTATGCACACCCTACTCCAAGCCCTGCTCATTTATTATCCACTCATTGTAAACTCTTCATGATAGCTTTACCTGCACAATTAATAGAAGAATGGATATTGGAGGGTAGTGATGAGGATGGGAATGAAATATGTGCATATCGTATTTCCTGGAAGACTTTGAGAAATGGGCTCATTCACACAGATCACCTATTTTTAACAAAATGTGACCTTACAGAAGCACACTGCTTGGCAAACATCAACATGTTAAGGCTCTTGGCCCTGGGCCGCTGCAGATACTGGCCATGCCTCTGTCCTCACATCACTCACAGCATCTGGTGCAAGAGCTCTGACTTAAACTAGTTTGTTTGCAACCGTGCATGTGCCAGCTTTTCAAATTGCACCACAAAAAATTCCTGTTAAGAGTCAATGCTTTAACAAATGCCTGGGCAGTTTTTCGGTGTGTGACAGGTCTGTTGACAAAGCTGTTAGCTCCGTGAAGCTAGGAACCTGGTCTCCTCTGGTTCCTGCAGTTTGTCCTGCCCCTTGCAGAGCACCAAGCACAAGGTAGAGCTGAAATATTTGCCAAATGATTGCAGACAAGGGGCCACTGTGCAGGGGCTGGGATAGGATTTGTCTCTCCAGGACTAAGGGAGGTGTCTGTTTATAAGGTCTCTGGGTATGAACCCTTGACATACCACACATGGGACTTAATCAGTCTTACTTTAAGATGATGACAGGATTTGAATGTCTCATCTACTCTGTGATGTCATTGATGAGCTACCAGTAGAGTGGCTACACCTTTCCCCAAGCCTCTCGGGCCTCTCCTTGCCTTGTCTAACATGCTCTTCTGAATGTATTTGCTTGGATATGTGTCTCCTTCTCTTGAGTGCAGGAACTGGGTTTTCTTTGACTTTGTGCCCAGAGTGTAGAAGAGTGGCCAGTAAGGGTGGGTACTCCTGAAATGTTTGCTGAGTGAATGAATACACGGACATGAAACCTCTCTGCCACCTTTCAACAATGGCCCCCAGGTGGGGCATGGGTAGGGAACAATAGTAGTAATGATGCATTTCTGGAGATATTCAGAAGTGCTTCTGGGAGATTTCTGTATGGAATCAGGGCAGAGAGGCTGAGTTGCACAGAAGGAGCGTGAGCTGGCTTGGCTACAAGCATGGGTTTTGGGTCTGATGGTCCAGGATCTGAATTGCTGGTTCCACTCTTACTCTCTATAAATGACCTCACCTCTCTGAGTCTCCATTTCCTCATCTACAAGATGCTTAGCGGAAAAAAAAAAAAAGATGATTAGGATTGTTCTGTTATATGAGATAATGCGTGGCACATGGTCAAGTGCTTAATAAGTAATTGTTACCATGTTTATTATTGATTAAAAGACTTAGACATATTTGGCCCAGCCAATAACTCTGGGGACTACATGGAGGTGGTTTACTGGAGGTAGAGGAGAGAGGTGAAGTTTCTGACACCTCCTTTTCCTTTTTCCCCTTTCCCTTGAGTCTGGAATAGCTCAGGACCTGTTTTGATGTCTTCTGGAAGCCCCTCAAGGGGAATCTGAGGGGAGCGGGGCCCTCTGAGAGCCTCCCAGGGAGAGCAATTAGTAGCTTTGGGAGCACCTTAGTGACAAGGAGAAGACCTAAGCAAGGGAGAGTTGTAGACAGGGTTGAGAAAGTGACTGAGTGTGAAAATGTGCTTCATTCAGGTACCCAAGTCCTGAACAGTCAAGGAATGGTATGTATAAAAGCACTTTGTGAAACCATCAATTAGCATACGCACTGTAGTTACTAGCATTACAATGTGCTTATTATCGCGTGTGTTTATGCTAAGCAATGAGTCAGGTTATATGGCTTAGGCTGTGTTCTTTACATTTTATAGTTTTTTATTTTTATGTTTTACTTTTTCTTTCTTTAATTATTTTTTAGAGACAGGGTCTCTCTGTCACCCAGGCTGGAGTGCAGTGGCGTGATCATAGCTCACTGCAGCCTCAAACTCCTTGGCTCAAGCGATCCTCCTGCCTCAGCCTCCTGAGTAGCTGTGACTACAGGCACATGACACCACACCTGGCTAATTTTTAAAATGTTTTTTGTAGAGACGGGTTCTTTTTTTCTTTTTTTTTTTGAGACGGAGTCTCGCTTTGTCGCCCAGGCTGGAGTGCAGTGGCGCGATCTCGGCTCACTGCAAGCTCTGCCTCCCGGGTTCACGCCATTCTCCTGCCTCAGCCTCCCGAGTAGCTGGGATTACAGGCGCCCGCCGACACGCCCGGCTAATTTTTTGTATTTTTAGTAGAGACGGGGTTTCACCGTGTTAGCCAGGATGGTCTCGATCTCCTGACCTCGTGATCCACCTGCCTCGGCCTCCCAAAGTGCTGGGATTACAGGCTTGAGCCACCGCGCCCGGCCAGAGACGGGTTCTTGCTATGTTGCCCAGGCTGGTCTTCAACTGGGGCTCAAGCAATTCTCCCGCCTCAGCCTCTTGAAGTGCTGGGATTATAAGCATGAGCCACTATGCCCAACCTATTTTTTATTGTTTAAGTTGACAAGAAAAATTACACATATTTATGTTGTACAGCATGATGGGTTTTTTTTTTTTTTTTGACAGGGTCTGGCTGTGCCATCCAGGCTGGAGTGCAGTGGTGCCATCTCAGTTCACTACAACCCCTGCCTCCCAGGCTCAAGCGATCCTCCTACCTCAGCCTCCCAAGTAGCTGAGACTACACGTATACAACACTGTGCCTGGCTAATTTTCTGTATTTTTTTTTTTTTGTAGAGATGGGGTTTCCCCATGTTGCCCAGGTGTTGGTTTTGAACTCCTGAGCTCAAGTGATCTGCCCACGTCAGCCTCCCAAAGTGCTAGGATTACAGGTGTGAGCCACCACGTCTGGCCGTGATATTTTGATATATGTATATATTGTGGAATGACTAAATCAAGCGAATTAACATATCATTTACCTCACGTGCTTATCTTTTTTGGTGTGATGAGAACATTTAAAATCAATCCTCTTAGCAATTTTCTTTTTTTCTTTTTCTTTTTTTTTTTTAGTGATGAAAGGCAGAAAGTTTAATTTATCAGGAAGTTATGTCAATTATACAATAGTATGTAAATATAATAAACACAAGCATAATAATATAACTTTTTAAAATGTTTTACTAGTGAGTTATGTAGTGGTATCTATGGTTTAATTTGCATTTCCCAAATTATTTATTATATTGGGCATTTTTGATATGCTTATTTATCAATTATATATCTTCTTTGATGAAACATTCATTAAAATAATTTGCCAATTTTATATTAGATTGTCTTCCTTTTTTAAAAATTTTATTATTATTATACTTTAAGTTTTAGGGTACATGTGCACAACATGCAGGTTTGTTACATATGTATACATGTGCCATGTTGGTGTGCTGCACCCATTAACTTGTCATTTAGCATTAGGTATATCTCCTAATGCTATCCCTCCCCCCTACCCCTACCCCACAACAGTCCCCGGTGTGTGATGTTCCCCTTCCTGTGTCCATGTGTTCTCACTGTTCAATTCCCACCTATGAGTGACAACATGCGGTGTTTGGTTTTTTGTCCTTGGCGATAGTTTGCTGAGAATGATGGTTTCCAGTTTCATCCATGTCCCTACAAAGGACATGAACTCATCATTTTTTATGGCTGCATAATATTCCATGGTGTATGTGTGCCACATTTCCTTAATCCAGTCTATCGTTGTTGGACATTAAGGTTGGTTCCAAGTCATTGCTATTGTGAATAGTGCCGCTATAAACATACGTGTGCATGTGTCTTTATAGCAGCATGATTTATAATCCTTTGGGTATATACCCAGTAATGGGATGGCTGGGTCAAATGGTATTTCTAGTTCTAGATCCCTGAGGAATCGCCACATTGACTTCCACAATGGTTGAACTAGTTTACAGTCCCACTAACGGTGTAAAAGTATTCCTATTTCTCCACATCCTCTCCAGCACCTGTTGTTTCCTGAATTTTTAATGATCACCATTCTAACTGGTGTGAGATGGTATCTCAGTGTGGTTTTGACTTGCATTTCTCTGATGGCCAGTGATGATGAGCATTTTTTCATGTGTTTTTTGGCTGCATAAATGTCTTCTTTTGAGAAGTGTCTGTTCATATCCTTTGCCCACTTGTTGATGGGGTTGTTTGTTTTTTTCTTGTAAATTTGTTTGAGTTCATTGTAGATTCTGGATATTAGCCCTTTGTCAGATGAGTAGGTTGCAAAAATTTTCTCCCATTGTGTAGGTTGCCTGTTCACTCTGATGGTAGTTTCTTTTGCTGTGCAGAAGCTCTTTAGTTTAATTAGATCCCATTTGTCAATTTTGGCTTTTGTTGCCATTGCTTTTGGTGTTTCAGACATGAAGTCCTTGCCCATGCCTATGTCCTGAATGGTATTGCCTAGGTTTTCTTCTAGGGTTTTTATGGTTTTAGGTCTAACATGTAAGTCTTTAATCCATCTTGAATTAATTTTTCTATAAGGTATAAGGAAGGGATCCAGTTTCAGCTTTCTACATATGGCTAGCCAGTTTTCCTAGCACCATTTATTAAATAGGGAATCCTTTCCCCATTGCTTGTTTTTGTCAGGTTTGTCAAAGATCAGATAGTTGTAGATATGCGGCATTATTTCTGAGGGCTCTGTTCTGTTGCATTGGTCTATATCTCTGTTTTGGTACCAGTACCATGCTGTTTTGGTTACTGTAGCCTTGTAGTATAGTTTGAAGTCAGGTAGTGTGATGTTTCCAGCTTTGTTCTTTCGGCTTAGGATTGACTTAGTGTTGTGGGCTCTTTTTTGGTTCCATATGAACTTTAAAGTAGTTTTTTCCAATTCTGTGAAGAAAGTCATTGGTAGCTTGATGGGGATGGCATTGAATCTATAAATCACCTTGGGCAGTATGGCCATTTTCACGATATTGATTCTCCTACCCATGAGCATGGAATGTTCTTCAATTTGTTTGTATCCTCTTTTATTTCATTGAGCAGTGGTTTGTAGTTCTCCTTGAAGAGGTCCTTCACATCCCTTGTAAGTTGGATTCCTAGGTATTTTATTCTCTTTGAAGCAATTGTGAATGGGAGTTCACTCACGATTTGGCTCTCTGTTTGTCTGTTATTGGTGTATAAGAATGCTTGTGATTTTTGTACATTGATTTTGTATCCTGAGACTTTGCTGAAGTTGCTTATCAGCTTGATGAGATTTTGGGCTGAGATGATGGGGTTTTCTAGATATACAATCATGTCATCTGCAAACAGGGACAATTTGACTTCCTCTTTTCCTAATTGAATACCCTTTATTTCCTTCTCCTGCCTGATTGCCCTGGCCAGAACTTCCAACACTATGTTGAATAGAAGTGGTGAGAGAGGGCATCCCTGTCTTGTGCCAGTTTTCAAAGGGAATGCTTCCAGTTTTTGCCTATTCAGTATGATATTGGCTGTGGGTTTGTCATAGATAGCTCTTATTATTTTGAGATACGTCCCATCAATACCTAATTTATTGAGAGTTTTTAGCATGAAGTGTTGTTGAATTTTGTCAAAGGCCTTTTCTGCATCTATTGAGATAATCATGTGGTTTTTGTCTTTGGTTCTGTTTATATGTTGGATTACATTTATTGATTTGCGTATGTTGAATCAGCCTTGCATCCCAGGGATGAAGCCTGCTTGATCATGGTGGATAAGCTTTTTGATGTGCTGCTGGATTTGGTTTGCCAGTATTTTATTGAGGACTTTTGCATCGATGTTCATCAGGGATATTGGTCTAAAATTCTCTTTTTTGTGTGTGTCTCTGCCAGGCTTTGGTATCAGGATGATGCTGGCCTCATAAAATGAGTTAGGGAGGATTCCCTCTTTTTCTGTTGATTGAAATAGTTTCAGAAGGAATGGTTCCAGCTCTTCTTTGTACCTCTGGTAGAATTCGGCTGTGAATCCATCTGGTACTGGACTTTTTTTGTTTGGTAAGCTATTGATTATTGCCTCAGTTTCAGAGCCTGTTATTGGTCTATTCAGAGATTCAACTTCTTCCTGGTTTAGTCTTGGGAGAGTGTATGTGTCGAGGAATTTATCCATTTCTTCTAGATTTTCTAGTTTATTTGTGTAGAGGTGTTTATAGTATTCTCTGTTGGTAGTTTGCATTTCCGTGGGATCGCTGGTGATATCCCCCTTTTCATTTTTTTTTGCATCTGTTTGATTCTTCTCTTCTTTCTTCTTTATTAGTCTTGCTAGTGGTCTATCAATTTTGTTGATCTTTTCAAAAAACCAGCTCCTGCATTCATTAGTTTTTTGAAGGGCTTTTTGTATCTCTATTTCCTTCAGTTCTGCTCTGATCTTAGTTATTTCTTGCCTTCTGCTAGCTTTTGAATGTGTTTGCTCTTGCTTTTCTAGTTCTTTTAATTGTGATGTTAGGGTGTCAATATTAGATCTTTCCTACTTTCTCTTGTGGGCATTTAGTGCTATAAATTTCCCTCTACACACTGCTTTGAATGTGTCCCAGAGATTCTGGTATGTTGTGTCTTCGTTCTCGTTGGTTTCAAAGAACATCTTTATTTCTGCCTTCATTTCGTTATGTACCCAGTAGTCATTCAGGAGCAGGTTGTTCAGTTTCCATGTAGTTGAGCGGTTTTGAGTGAGTTTCTTAATCCTGAGTTCTAGTTTGATTGCACTGTGGTCTGAGAGACAGTTTGTTATAATTTCTGTTCTTTTACATTTGCTGAGGAGTGCTTTACTTCCAACTATGTGGCACTGTTTTTAACCACAGTCACCATGTTGTATAGTAGATGTCCTGAACACATTCCTCCTGACTAATTCCTCCTGACGTTATACTTTGATGAACATCTCCTCAACCCACCACCACCCCTGCAGCCCCTGGTAACCTCTGTTCTACTCTCTGCTTCTATGAGTTCAACTTTTTTAGATTCCACATATAAGTGGGATCATGTAGTATTTGCCTTTGTGGGCCTGGCTTATTTCGCTTAAAATAATGCACCAGGTTCATCCATGTCTCAAGTGACAGCATGTCCTTTTTCACATATTCCTTACATTTTAATGCACCTACTCCCCCCAGAATCATAAATGAGAGTATTGGATCCAACAAGCATTTATTGACGGTCTCCTAAACTTATGCAGAGCACTGTGAGGTCACAAGGAAGAGACCGCTCCTGTTTCCATGGGGCCTACAAGCCAGTGTGCCCAGGAAGCCATAATTCGTTAATTCATGGTTCCAGCAAGGACAGTAAGTTGCCTTAGCTTTCCTCTCACTGCACGTGGCAGAGCGGCGTTAGCCTGCGGAAGCAGAAACAGAAATCAGCCTTCCCTGGCAAGTACACAGCAGCCTGCTGGGCTGTACCACCTGTCCGGACACACACAAGGTACGCTTCCGCCTTGGGGAAGAAGATCTTGTCATCTTAAATGCAGAGGCAGAGGTAGGGGTTCTTGCCTCTGACGCACATGCCCCATCCGCTGCATTTTATCTGCCACCCGGAGCAGTGATTTAAAGCTCATTTTATGCTTTGTTGAAATGCCAGAGTAATGCGTTAACCGGTTGTGGCTACGGATGCTCCGAAGAGTGACGTCTGCAGGGCATTGCTAGGCAACAAGGCGGGCTCCTGCACCTCACTGGGCCACTCGCGTCACTGCCCCGCCTGCAGCCCCCCGGGCGCCGATGTCGTGCTTAGGTGTTAACTGCAGCCCTTGCCTTGACTGCCATGGATGCACTTTGCTGCCTCTCTGATCTCACAGACGGCAAGTTAATCGTTGGATTGAACCTTGAAACTATCGGTTTTGAGACTGCTTTATGGGACATTTGTGCCTTGAGTACAGTGTCCCAAATTTCATTTTTAAAACATCGGCTTGGTTCTGGCTCCTCCCCTAAGTGGGGCAGGGTAAAATTAGACAAGATCTGTCGTGGCTCTAAGAATTCAGTTCAATTTAGATTTGACTTTTAGGGACACAGCGTTCTCAGGGGGATGATGCTTTTGCTTTGTTATTTGGAGTGTTTGCAGCCAGTATGGTCTAGCAGTGACCTTGTTCACGTTCAAGGTGGAGCCAACGAGGCAAGAAGTGACTGGTGGGTCCTTTCTATGGCCAAGAGGGTGTTGGCTTTTCACATGCAGAAATCCCTTCTGCATTCTTGGGGACATCAAAATTACGAGCACAGGCAGTTAGTGCTGCAACCCTGTAGCTCCTGGCTTCTGCAGGGGAAATTTTGCCTTAGCACGGTTGTGGCTGTTCCAGAGTTCCTATGTAGGGGCAGCGTAGGGGTTTCATTCTAATTGAATGGGGATGAGGGAATTTCTGGAAATGGTTGTGTCACTTTACGTAGCAGGGAAAAGTCAATTGTTTATGTCCAGATATAGGAGTAAGAGGATGATGGAGATGAGAGAAGATGAGCTGAACACTTGTCTTCCTTTCCCCAAGGTTTCAGCCCTCACAGAGGGTGGGGCCTTGGTGGGGGTACCTGGGGCCGTGCACTGATGACATCTTCTTAGTGATGAACACAAATTTTCAGTAGACAAAGTAAACCTGTGGTCCTAAGGGTGCTGGGTGCCCCATCTAGTACTGTGGTTGTATACTTTTTTTCACACATTGGGTCAAAGTATTATATATACTTCAGGGTGTAGAAGTGCTTTAGGCAAATTCCCTATCTTCTCCGTAAGCCATTCAGCAAATATAATAATGTGTCAATAGTGTCTGAGTTCATCCTTCTGTGTCATGAGTTATGTGAGGATTTAACAGGCCATGATCCCTTTAGAAGTGGTACCACATTAATAAAAGAAACAGTCATCAGTAGCTATTGCTTTTCTAGAATACACTGAGGAAAGGATTCTGGTCAAATAGGTCATTTGAGGCTATTTTGCAGCCTTGAGAAGAGATGAAATGAAGTCAGTGAAATTCAAGACGTAATTTAGTCTATTAAGCTCCAGGGCAGAAGCTGGTGAGCTGAGATGGGCCCAGGTCCACCATGACAGCCTACATGTGTCCTTTAGTGAGGCCAGTTCAACAACGTGCAGCCTGGCCCTGTTTGCATTCCCAGAGGGGTGGTTAGTGCAGTGGGTTTGGGGTCAGCTTGCAAGTACCTGATCAGTGTAGCATTGGTGTGAAAGTCTGCTTTGCCAGTTATTACTGTGTAATCTTGAGACAGCCAAATACCTTTCTGATCCTCAGTTCCTGTAGCTATAAAAGTAGGGCAGTCACCTTGATTGGCAGGTTGACTGGGAGGATTCAGTGAGACAATAGCAACTTGCACTTGTTGAGCAGTTCTCATTTGACAGGCCCTGCAGTCACTCACAGCCTCATTAGTCCCTCAGAGCCACCTTGGAAAGGTGCTGTCGTTCTCCCACTTGACAACCTGAGAAAACTGAACTCCAGAGAGGGCAAGGAACATGCCCAAGATCACACAGTATGGTAGGGAGAATTTGCACCCATGTCTGTCTGACCAGACCTCAGACTCTTAAATCTGCTTACCACCATGGCTCCCAAATGTTGCTGCAAAGTGGAATTACCTAGGGAGCTTTAAAAAGTTCTGATGCCCAGATCTCACCCCAGACCAGTTACATCAGGTGGTCTCGGGTGGGGCCAGGCATTGATTTTTTTTTTTTTTTTTTTTAGACAAGGTCTTGGTCTGTCACCTAGGCTGGTAGTGTGATAGTGTGGTCATTGCTCACTGCAGCCTCAAACTCCTGGGCTCCAGTGATCCTCCTGCCTCAGCCTCTAGAGTAGCTGGAACTACAGCTATGCATCACCACACCTGGCTAATTGTTTTATTTTTTGTAGAGATGGAGTCTCACTATATTGACCAGGCTGGTCTCAAACTCCTGGCCTCAAGGGATCCTCCCAAAGTACTAGGATTACAGGCATGACCCACTGTGCCTGGCCAGGCATCAGGGTTTTTGAAACTCCCCTGGTGATCCAGTGTGCATTATAGTTTAGGAACCACTAGCTTAAGAAATTCTCCTCTACTGTTGGCTGTTGATCCTAGCTGCTCATTAGAGTCACCAGGGGAAACATTTAAAATATTACCAAAAGCCACATCCAGGAGATTCTGATTTGCTTGGTCTGGGGTGGAGCCTTAAGTCACTCTGGATGATTCTAAGATGCAGCCAGGTAGAGACTGCTGTGCCATGTTATAGGGAAAGCACCCGGCACTAGTAAGCAGCTAGAGAATGTGGGCGGTTATTGAAAGTATGTATAAAATGAAGGTTTGGTTAGGATGTTCTTAAGATTCCTTCCCACTTGCATTTGTAATTCCCTAGGAAAATTACTATTCACCTTTGACTCAGTGTGCTGGCTCAAGGGAGGAATGCGACCTGTACTTCTTCAAGTGTTTGGAGGAAAAAGGAATAAGTGTAGGAGCAGCATCCTGGGAATATTTAGCCCAGTCTCTTGTGCCTCATACGCGTAGTTAGTTCACTAGTGAGCTCAATTCTACTTTCATCTACCCTCTTAGCCAAAGGAACTGAAAGTTTATTTTATTATGAAGTCAGAGAGTTGAATAAGGGAGAAAAAAACTTTGGAGAGCTTTAAATTCTTTTACCTCTGTTAATGTGAAGTGGCATTTTTATATGCTGTGGAAATTCTATCTTCTGTTTTGATTTCTTTCCCTGATGTTGCTTATATATGTATTTCCATTTTTTTAGACAGTTATTCAGTCAGGATTGGCCAAGTTATGCCGCGTTAATGAACAATTCCCCAAATCTCAGTGGTGTAACGTAGTAAGAGCTCATTTTTCACTCATGCTTCATAAAGTGGGTCCATGTATCCCAGTCACTGAGGGATCCCCTCATGTGATGCTTCTACAATTGCTGAAGCAGAAAAAGGAACATGGTAAGTGAGCATTGGCTCTAAAAACTTCCTGCAGGAAGTGACACATGTGGCTACTGTTCACATTTTATTGGCCAAAGAACTGTACCTCACTTCAAAGGGCAGTGGAAAAGTGTGATTTTATTATGTCTTCAGAGGGAGCAAATAGAATTTTTTTTTTTTTTTTTTTTTTTTTTTTTTTTTTTTTTTGAGACAGAGTCTCACTCTGTCGCCCGGGCTGGAGTGCAGTGGCGCAATCTCGGCTCACTGCAAGCTCCGCCTCCCGGGTTCACGCCATTCTCCTGCCTCAGCCTCCGAGTAGCTGGGACTACAGGCGCCCGCCACCGCGCCCGGCTAATTTTTTGTATTTTTTAGTAGAGACGGGGTTTCACCGTGGTCTCGATCTCCTGACCTCGTGATCCGCCCGCCTCGGCCTCCCAAAGTGCTGGGATTACAAGCGTGAGCCACCGCGCCCGGCGCAAATAGAATATTTTGAACAGCTCTAATGACTAACACAACAAAATTTATATATATCTCCTTTTTGTTAGCACTACCCGGAGAACTTTGGCACCTGTCTAGAGTGTATCTCACAAGTAAAAAGCCACAAACCCACAAGACGGTATGGATGTTGCTGCCTATGTCAGTAGGACACGCTGGAGGAAGTTGACATGAACTGATGGGGTGTAAGGAGGGAGAGTTTTTTACGGGAATAGGATGAAAGGTGACTCTTCCTACAAAATGCCATAGAAGATGGTATGCCTGGAAAGGAGTAAACTGGTGTTCTGCTAGGGCATGTACTGCATGCTGTCAGCTGTTACTAAGGGATTACTATGTTAGGATGGATGGCAAGGGTCCTGGGTATCAGGAGGGCTGAGCTCCTTTTCCCCACTTGAGTTTTATATTTATCTTGCAAAACTCGAAAGGAGTATTACATGCATAACCTATGTAGTACATTTTGCAATTTTCTCTCTCACTCTTTCTGTTCCCTCCCCATTTCTACCTGCAGAAATCTGATGCATTCTACAAGGGACTCTTACCAAACAGATCAGTGTGAGGTCTTCCTAGACCATCCTCCCAGACAGAATGAAGCCCTTTATGTCTTCACTGTACACTTACATATACTATTATAGCACTTACCATATTGTGTTATAATTTGCCATTTATATAATTACTTCTTTTAACAAAATGTAGTACCAGGTACTATTCTAAGTGCTTAAGCAGTATTATCTTGTTTAGTCCTCATAACCTGCCTAACAGTGATTACTGTTATTACTTCCATTTTGCACATGAGACAACTCAGGCTCAGGAGTAGGTACTTTCCACAAGGCCATTCAGTGAGAAAGCACTGGAGCGGGATTGGAGCCCAGGTAATTGAACTCCCTCAACTAGGTCAGGAGCCCCTGGGGAGCAGGTAGGTCATGGTTAGTTTTGTTTCCTCACCAGGCTAGCCTAGTACTTGGCCATTAGGAGTGTTTATTAGGTGAGCGAGCACAGTAATGAAACCTGTTGATGGACCATAACTTGATTAGCCTGTTTCCAAATTTTACGGTATTATACTGCTACAAATATATTCTGTAAATTAGTTTGATTTCATTGGGGTTATTTGGGGTAAATTCCCTTAAATGAAATGACTCAAGAAATATAAGCAGTTTTATAGATAATTGCTTACATCACTCTCCCGAAATTTGGCATTTATCATTCCAACAGCTACTTTTAGGTGCACTAATTTTATCATCGCATCCTCAGTGCTTTGTTTTTATTTTAACCAATTTAAAATGATATTTATAGGGGACCACATGGGCTGGGATTGGCCTGTAGACCTGGGGCCACTGATGATTGATGAATTCATTCTGGGATTACCATGAGAATTATGAACTTTTATTTGGATTCCTGGACCCCTGTTGAAGTTTATTAGCTTGCTGGGAAGTTATAGAAGCCTCCATCTTTGAAGTGGGGTGGGTTTTTTCAATCTTATAGACAGAACTGGGCCTAGGAAAAAGAAGCAGTCAGCTTTCTTTGTGTTCCTTTTCTATTTTCTCAGATTAGACTGTGCAGTAGCACCGAGAGCTGTGCCTACCCAGCCCTACCCTACCAGCCCCACACCCAGAGACCTCAGTTGTCCCCTGATGAAAAAAAATTTAAAGAGAAGGAACTCATTTTTACCAAATTATAAATGACTGATAATAGTTTGGAAGCCCCAACCTAAAAGTTGGAGAAGGGGGTCGCACCTTAAAGAAACAAGGCAGAAAGGCCTGTGAACCTTGCTGTGTAATCCTGTGCCCTTAAGAGAATGGGGTTTGGAAGGTTCTTCTTGGCCCAAGGCCATTTGCAGGAAGAGTGGCCTGGACTGAGAGGCAGCAGAAGAATAACCAAGGGCTTCCTTCAGTTTCTAGCTGAACAGCGGGGGTAGATTCTGGAGTTTGGCAGCAGGGCCTGCTGGAGCGTGGTTCCCGCCAAGCAGCATGCGGCTGGCCTGGTGGTGGTGAGGCTGATAACAGCAGCAGAAAACCTGTTCAAGCTATCGTTGGTGCTTCCCTGGGTCAACACCACAGCCTTGCAACTGGAAGCCTTCCAATCTCATCCACTTCTAATCCTTAACACAGTAATCTAAAAATGCAAATCACATTATGTAACTCCTTGCTTTTTATCTTCCAATGGCTTTTCTTCCCCCCTCACCTAGAACAAAATCTAAACCCTTTGCTGTGGACCACTAGGCCTCTTTTAAGCCCTGACTCCTCCTCCTGCCCCTCTCTGGTGCCCTTGCCCACCTTGCTGTGACCACAGTGGCCTTCGTCCACTTCCTGGAACATACCAAGTTCATGCCCCCCAACCCATCTCAACTTTGCACCAGCTCTTCCCTCTACCTGGCAGACAGATTCCTGTTCATAGGCCTCAGTGCAAACGGCACCTACCCAGGGAAGCCTCTTAGTTCCCTATCCCACTTAGCCCTATTTGCTATGTGTTTCTCATAACTAAGCTCCACAAGGCAGGGAGCTTGTCTTTTCTGTTTATCTCTGGTGTTTGCAATTCTTAGAATGGTATCTTGCATACAATAGGTAAACAACAAACCTTAATCCTTACAATAGCCCTGGGAAGTATTATTGTTGCTGTTTTTCAAATAAGTCTTGGCTGGGCGTGGTGGCTCATGCCTGTAATCCCAGCACTTTGGGAGGCCGAGGCGGGTGGATCACCTGAGGTCGGGAGTTCAAGACCAGCTTGGCCAACATGGTGAAACCCTGTCTCTACTAAAAACACAAAAATTAGCTGGGCGTAGTGGTGCATGCCTATAATCCAAGCTACTCGGGAGGCTGAGGCAGGAGAATCATTGGTTAAACCCGGAGGTGGAGGTTGCAGTGAACCAAGATTGTGCCATTGCACTCCAGCCTAGGCAACAAGAGCAAAACTCCATCTCAAACAAAACAAAACGAAACGAAAACAAATAAGTATTAAAGAGATGGCCTGAGGTTGCATTACTCTAAGTGTGTGAACCAGGATTCAAATCCAGATTTGTCACTCTCAGTGCCACTTGATTTTAGTGAACCAGAGTGCACTAAAGACCCACGGTCATCAAATTCACTCAAGTGACCAGTTTGTTTATGATTCAGGGCCTAATTTCCTGCTATACTGGATTCTGATACATACTGCATTCAAAGAATGATGCTGAAAGGACTAAATGCAATCAAAGAAGAGCATGACAAGTATAAAATATCTATTGGTGGCCTCTTAAAACAACTAAGATGAAAGATTTAAGATTAAAGACATCAAAGTGCCTTAATCATGTAAACTGATTGTTGAGTGTTCTAATGATTCACTGTGAATTGCCTCCTTTGAGGGGAATGCTTAAAGATGTTTAAGGTAACCAGCCAGGTGCAATGGGTCACACCTGTAATCCCAATGCTTTGGGAGGCCAAGGTAGGAGACGAGCCTGGGCAACATAGTGAGACACCCTCCCCCCACTGAAACAACCCTCCTCCTCTACCACCCCTGCCCACACAATACATTTTTTTTAAAAGTTAGTTTGTTGTGGCGGTGTGTCGCTTGAGCCTGAGAGCTGTGATGGTGCCACTGGACTCCAGCCTGGGTGACAGAGTGAAACTATCTCTAAAAATAAATAAAATAAGGTAATCAAAGGTTTTGTTTTAAAAATAGACACATACCATTACCAATGAATGGTTAAATAAAATGTGATATATCTACACAGTGGAATGTTATGCAGCCTTATGGAATGAATGATACATATTACAACATGGATGTGATAGTGGCAGGAGGCAGGCAAATGCCCAGGCAGATGGGGCAGGTCCTGGTGAAATCCCATCTCCAAGCCAAAGACAGTTAAAGCCTGAAAGTCAAGCTAAAAGTCAAATCCATGAACCGGATTGAGAACCTGTCTTCCCATTTGGCGTGCTTTCCTTTGATTGATCCCCACCTTTCACCTATTTTACATATAACTACCCTTTCCTAAGTGGTTTTCTACACTGTCATGCCCACCTTTGAGCAGCATCTTCATTTTGCTATTTTTTGCATACTCACAAACCAGTCAGCACACACTCCCTATTCTGAGCCCATAAAAATCCTGGACCCAGCCACACTGAGAGAGAAACCACCTAACCATGGAGGTGGAGGACCACCCCCATGTCCCCTCTCTGCTGAGAGCTGTTCCATCACTCAATAAAATTATTCTCCACCCTCCTTACCCTTCAAATTGTCAGTGTATCTTTATTCTTCTTGGATGTGGGACGAGAGTTCAGGAACTGCCAAACATGGGTATAAGCTATAACACAGGTGGGCTTAGTGGGTGGGGTACCTCCAGTGGCAGGCCCGGGGCTGAATGAGGCCCAGGCAGCAGGGGGGCATCTCTGGCCATGGAGGTCCCTGGTTGGCAAAGTGGCTGAGAAAAATTCTGTGTCAGATGAACCTTGGTAACTTTATGCTGAGGCTGGGCGCGGCGGCTCACGCCTGTAATCCCAGCACTTTTGGAGGCCGAGGTGGGTGGATCACGAGGTCAGGAGTTCAAGACCAGCCTGGCCAAGATGGTGAAACCCCGTCTCTACTAAAAATACAAAAAATTAGCTGGGCGCGGTGGCAGGCGCCTGTAATCCCAGCTACTCGGGAGGCTGAGGCAGGAGAACCGCTTGAACTCAGAGGGCAGAGGTTGCAGTGAGCCCAAGATTGCACCACTGCACTCCAGCCTGGGCAACAGAGTGAGACTCCATCTCAAAAACAAAAAACAAAACTTTATGCTAATTGAAAGAAGCCAGACACAAAAGGCCGCATGATACATGATTCCACTTACATGAACGATCCTGAATAGGCAAATCCATGGAGACAGAATTAGAGGAGTGGGTGCCAGGGGCTGGGTACAGTGACTGCTTAATGCATATGGGGTTTCCTTTCAGGTGATGACAATATTCTGTAAGTAGATAGTGGTAGTGACTGCACAACATTGTGAATATACTAAATGCCACTGAATTGTACACTTTGAAATGGCAAGAATGACAAATGTTATGGGTATTTTACCACAGTTTAAAACAGTGAACTGGAAAATAGAAAACGGTAGTTGTACTTCTTAGTTGCTTTTTAAACAAAATAAATAAGCATAACTCTATCATGCTTAATAAAGTGCAGAGATCTAATGTACAACATAAGGACTATAGCTAATAATATTGTACTTGGGATTTTTGTTAAAAGAGTAAATTTTAGGTGCTCCTGCCATAACTATGTGAGATGTTAATATGTTAATTGCCTTGACTATAGTAATCATTTTACTTTGTATATGCATATCAAAACATCACGTACACCTTAAATATATACAATTAAAAACAAATTAAATTTAAAAAATAAGGACTTTGTAAACGTTACATTCATTGTACAGGAACAAAAAGGGTGAAACAAACGTATTACCTAAGAATTACAGGCCATTCTACAGGAAAAAATGTTGAAGCAAATGTGTTTAAGAAATAGAATTATGATGTACACAGATATAAAAAATAGATGCATAATACTGAAAATGCTAACGTTACCTCCTGATAAGAAGAGAGGGTGAAATGTGGCCACTATTGCCCAATTTGGCTGCAGTTGGACAAGAAATATCTCTGGGCTGCTGGTGCTGGCTGTTACCCAGGGGGCAGGGCACGCCTGGCGTGTGGTCTGTGGCTATGTTTGAGGAATCTTCTGCTGCTTTCTTTAGGGCACAACTGGCACATTCATGGCAGCTCATGGAGCCATTCCCTTCAGGCAGCTGCTCCCCTTTCACAGCCATGTGTGACCCACATAGCAGCCTTGGCATTCATCTGGACAGTGGTGTGGAAAATGATTTCATCCTACTGTCTTGCCTGGCCTTTAACAAACAGTTGGAGTGCTTCCACCCTAGACTTAAGAATACATATGCCCAACTTTTAGAAAATAAGATGTGAGGAGAAGTTCCCAGACGGCTTTTCAAGGCATTGGTGCTGCCAGATGTGGCTTTTTTGATGAAAGTTCTGCTCCCAGCCTGGTTTTTGCATCACTGCCCAATGCGACCTGTGTCTATTCCTGCCCCTCACACCTCTGCTCCTCCCGTCTCCCACTTGTTTCTCCTCCTGCATATTGAAATGCTTCCCGTACTGCCAAGCCCAACTCAAGCCCTACTGTACTTAGAATTTCTACCACACCATTTTTGCATTTTATTGCTTTTGTGCCTGGGAATTTTATCTCTTCCAACCAGTTGGCAAGTTCTGTGGTGGTCAGAGCTTTTTCCTTGCAATTTTGGGGTGTCCCACAGTGGTATACGCCTTTACTGCCTGACACCCTCTATTCTAATTGCACCCTGATTTTCCTTTGCTGGGTCTTCCTGTCACCATGATGGGCTCAGAGCCAGACATGAGACTTAATCCCTACCAGATGAGAATCATCGGCCCTGGGCTTTCACCGGACCTCCTGGTAAGAGATCCCCTTTCTCTAGGAGTTGCTAACGAATAGGAGCAGCTGAGGACCATCGTTGCCACTTTTGTGATGCTTGTCTGAGAATAAAGCCACACAGAGTAGACAGAGTTAGGAGACTGAGCAAAGTCCTGACGGCATGGTTTGAGGCTGTCAGTCGTGAGAGCCACAACTTCCCTTCTTGTTGGTGGCTGGTTGCTTCCAATTGAAGGAATACCAATGTACCTCTCAGCATTTGCAATCTGCACAGAATAGGCAAAGAATATTTACTGACCTGCTGATTGTTTGTTTGCAGGTATATCTAGAGTGGTAAAGTGAAATATTTATATTTTGCATTTATTGGAAGTTTTTATTGGCCAGGCACAGTGGCTCATGCCTGTAATCCCCACACTTTGGGAGGCTGAGGCGGACAGATCCTCTGAGGTCGGAGGTTCGAGACCAGCCTGACCAACATGGAGAAACCCCATCTCAACTAAAAATACAAAATTAGCTGGGCGTGGTGGCACATGCCTGTAATCCCAGCTACTTGGGAGACTGAGGCAGGAGAATCTCTTGAACCCAGAAGGCGGAGGTTGTGGTGAACTGAGATCACGCCATTGCACTCCAGTTGGGGCAACAAGAGCGAAACTCCATCTCGAAAAAAAGTTTTTAGGCTGGGTGCAGTGGCTCATGCCTGTAATCCCAGTACTTTGAGAGGCAGAGGCAGGTGGATCACGAGATCAGGAGATCAAGACTATCCTGGCTAACAGGGTGAAAGCCCGTCTCTACTAAAAAAAAATACAAAAAATTAGCTGGGCATGGTGGCTGGCGCCTGTAGTCCCAGCTACTCAGGAGGCTGAGGCAGGAGAATGGCGTGAACCCAGGAGGCGGAGCTTGCAGTGAGCCGAGATGGCGCCACTGCACTCCAGCCCGGGCAACAGAGTGAGACTCCACCTCAAAAAAAAAAAGTTTTTATTGTGGTAAAATCTACATGCCATTTGTCATTTTAACCATTTTTAAGTGTACAACTCAGTGGTATCAAGTATATTCACTGTGCACCATCACCACTGCCCATTTCCAGGACTTTTTCATCATCCTGAACTGACACTGTGTACCCATTACCCACAAATTCCCCATTCCCTCCTCAACCCTTGATAACCACTGTTTTACTTTCTTTGACTCTGACTACTCTTGATACATAAACGAGATACATGGAACCAAATAATTGCCATTTTGTGATTGGCTTATTTCACTTAGAATAATGTCCTCAAGGTTCATCCATGTTGTACTATGTCAGAATTTACCTTTTTTAGGGCTGAATAGTATCCCTTTATATGTATATACCACATTTTGTTGATCCATTCATCTGTCAATGGACAACTGAAGTGTTTCCACCTTTTGGCTATTATGAATAATGCTGCTATGAATATGGGTGTGCAAACACCTGTTTGAGTCCCTACTTTTGGTCCTTTTGGGTGTATATCCAGAAGTGGAATCCCTGGATCCTATGGTAATTTTATGTTTAACTTTTTGAGGAAGCCATACTGTCTTCCACAGCAGTTGGGCCATTTTACTTTCCCACCAACAGTGCTCAAGGGTTCCAATTTCTCCACATCCTTGCCAACACTTGTTGGTTTTTATTTTTTGAAAATACTTCAGTTTAAGGATGAAGCTGTGGTAATGCTAGGATAGCCTATTACATTAGCAGCTCATCTAGATAAGAAGAAAATTGTTGGGTTAATGAAGCATTAAATGAAATATTAAAGCCAGAAGCTTCAGCCTGAAGTCATTCTTTTTGGGCTCTTCAGTAGCATCACTTCTTTCTACTCCACCAAACACTGAGAGGCGGGCTCCTCTCAGGATCAGAGATGGAAAGGCCTCTTCTAGAGTTATGGGCCACTCCCTCTCTCCTAATGAGCAGAGCGGGAAGAGTGGCCGGGCACACTGACTTCTAGGTAACCAGTTTCCTCACATCTCCGCCCACACCACAGTTTTGGCTTTTCAACAATAAAGCTGTCTGTCTATCCTAGGACTCTCTTATGGGGAACAGTAAAACTGCAACATGATCACGTACCCAAAGAGTGCATTCCCAGCAAGATATATTAGCAGCTGTTGCCTCTTTACATGCTCTCTTCTCTCCCTCATTCCCCTAGCTACGGAAAACTTTCCATCTGAGTCCTTAGGAAAAGATGGAGGGTGTGTGAAATGAGAGACCGAGACATGCTGCCATCTCAGAAGGGCTTTATTTCTACTTCATCACGGTCTCATACAGACTCAGAGGCACCATCATGTGTTTCCATTTGGTATCCTCGTGACTTTTTGTAGTGTTTTCCCTTAAGAAAACTTTGAGTAAACTCTGTACATTGCCAGTTAATCTTTTCACAATAATTTAAAAATGTTGTTGCTGTTGGATCATCGATGCAAGAAGACCAACAATAAAAGTACAGTACAAGGAAATTCACAACATATTACAGTGGAACAGACTGAGTCACATTTAGGTGATGGCGAGGACACAGTAGCGGTATATACATGCACCCGAAGACGTGCAAGCCAAGTAGGATAATAGAAGGATCATACAGTGAATTTTCTAAGCCCACTGAGGACTTTGTACCTTTTCAAAATCATCCTGTATCCCCTCCAGTATACAGAATATCTGTCTTGTCTACTGGCTTCATGGCTTCTTCACTACAAAAAGTTCACTGATCGGACAGTCTGAAGCATTAAAAAATTCTTAAAAAACAGTAACACTGACAAAATAAAATTAACTTAATCCACTCTAATTCAACATGGAAATAAACCGAACCAAAATGTAACAGTGCAAATTTAACAGAGAGGCAGTCAGGTATTGACAGCGAGGGTGTTCAGAATCTCTTAAAATGTACATTTTTTAAAACTTTTATTTTTTAAATCTATTTATACCTTATTTACCTTTTCGTTTAATATACTGTGTGTAAAAAAGATGGAGACAAAAATAGTTTTCTGAGCTATGAAAAAAATTAAGTTATTACAGGCACATTTACTGTTTCATTCTAGAAACATCTCAGTTTCACAGGTTGAACATTCAGCAGCTGTGTGTTTTTAAAAAACATTCTTTGACCTTGAGAAAACTAGATCTCTCCTTTTGGGCAGAGTTTTGTTCATGGTGATGGTGTGGTTATGCAAATTACAGTGAATTATACTGTGATAATCCATGCAAGCTTGCATCTCGGTGTGGCGGCTCCTCGGGTGGCTCCTCGCCACCATGCTCCTCCAAGGACGTCGGGTCTCCGGGTGACTGAGGCTGTGAGGCAGTGGGGGAATGTGGGGCCCAACGCGACGGAGGGCGACGGTTTGCTGGTCTCTCGGGTCTGGAGAAGCAGGGCTCTAGGGATGGAGCTAGTGCAGAACAAGGTAGTTCCTTCAGAGCCGAGAAAGGGAGACAGGGTTACTTAGACCGGCAGTGTCACCAGTGGATGATTCCCCCAAACACACTTCTCAACAGACTCAAGTGAGATGAAGTATAAACCACAGGCAACTCGTGAATATTAACTACTTTCTATGCTCATGCAGAATAACTTAAAATAATAAAGAATTCTACACAAATGATCAGTGACATGAATGGGAAGAGACCAATTATGATTAAACACAGCAATACTGTGAGATGAGTCAGCTTGCAAAGCTCCTTTAGAATTGGGCTGGGGTATACAGAAGACATGACACAGTGACTGTGGCAGTGGTCTCCACAGGCCACTTCATCATATTCCTATCTGGTAGATCTCTTCATTTGGCCCTTTTGTATGATCTATTTAGCTACAGTGGACAAGTGAACCGGTCCTATAGGGCCTGGATCTACTGGGAGCCCACAAAGAGACCTCTGATTTCATTCAGCTGTGTTAGCAATGGTAGTCATCTTAAACGAACTCTGCTACTGTTTATTTGAAATTGACTGGGAGTAGATTAAACAAACTCCGACAACATGGCAAAAAATGCTGCAGGCAGAAATTTTAATTTGGGTCTAATTTTCTTTAATGACTGTTCAATTGCAGCAGCATTTTTAAAAAGTAGAATCAGAATGTACTGGTGGTTTTGTGTTTCAGGCATCCTGATGTTCTGAGAACAGGTGATGCAAGACACACTCAACCATGTGCACACCACCTAGAATCCTTATTCTCAAGCTACTTTGTTTTTAAAGAATGTTGAGCTCCTTGTCCTTACTTGTTACAAAACCAGGACACCCAAATTTGGAATTTGCTGATACACAGAAGTGTAAAAAGCTGTGGCATGAGGAAATTGAGTTGCCCAGCGTGGAGCCCACTGGCTGGAATGACACTCAGACACTGGAAGCTGAGGTGAACTGAATGGAAGGCACAGGAAGGATGACAGAGAACAAGGACCCTCAAAGAAAGGAAGTGAGTTGGAGGATTTAAAAAGATGTGACAAGCAACTGAAAAGACCAGGATGAGGACAGCCCAGCCAGTGGTGCAGGGGAGCAGCAGCGGGGGAAGGACAGACGGCTGCACGGAATGGACAGTGTCACTCGGGAGAAGATGGAACACGGCAGAGACAGCATGGCCCGAGGACAGCGTGGGAGCCACAGGCTTCCAGAAGAGCAATGGGGCGAGTGGTTTCCCTGCCTCCCTCTGGGGTCAACAGAAAAGGAACAGTGGCCCTGGAGACTATGCTTCATGCTCCCTGCTGCTTTTGTGGCTGGAACTTCATATGGCCACAGGGAGAAGCTTCTGTTCCCAAAGCATTATGCTAACAGTACCGTGACAACCAGAAATACCTCTCCAGTTAAAACCCCACCAGTGCCACCAGCCACCAAGACGCAGACTAACCCAAGGTGCTCCTGTGTCCTCATCTCACTGCAGCCCACAGTGCTTGACTGGGACACACGGTTCGGGAATCTGTGTGTTTTGTGTCTGTGCTCCCCTTGTTGTAAGAGTAGTGTGTGTGTTGTGTATTGTGTATCTGTTCTGTGTGTGTTGTGTGTTGGTGAAGCTGCTGTCATAGGTTTATCTGACACCACTGTATCCCGTTCCGCCTGGCTGGTGCTGAAAGGCAGGCTTTTTATGAGACCATTTAGTACCCCCTCTTTGCCAGCCTCTGCTTGTGAAGGAAGAAACGTTGTGAGTCTGCATTCAAGGGAATGAACCTTTTCCTTAGTAACACACCAGCATGTTCAAGCAAATGATGCTGTGCTTTCCCGAGAAGCCACTGTGGTCACTGCATGGCATGGTGTCCTGGGATGCTGCCCCTGTAGCACGTTTCTGGGAAATGGCTCTCCCCATGTTCCCTGTCATCTTTTCATGGGGATACATCTGTTGTATTTGACAACAGATACTATTGTACTTAACACTTCGAGTTAAGGCCAGTGGATGAGGTGGGTGGATGACTATATCCTTGATCAAAAAGTGTATCTTTTCTCACATGCTTTGACTCAGACTCTGAAAGCAATTCTGAGAGAAGTTCTCAACATATTTGGAGTGGGGATGATTTTGTTGTTGTTGTTTATTCATTCAACAAATATTTATTGAGCATTTACTCTGTCACCTACGGTGCTCACTTGGAAGGACAAGGTATATTTGGGTTCATTCCTTGTGGTACGGTTGTTGAAAAATGAAAAAAAGCCTTATCACATTAGGGTCACACCTCATTTCAGCACATGTCAGTACACGTATGTAACCAAAATGTTGACCAGTCCTGGGTGGCTGGGCCCAAAGACCCCCTCAGGCAAGACCCCTGTGCCTAGGATGTCCCCTCCTGGCCAGTATCTACTCAATTCTCTGAAAGCATATTGGCTGCAAATGTACAAAAGCGGAGAAATCTCAGCAGAATCTCTATAACCTAAAAACCCTTCTCTGCATTGAGTGGTCAACCCTCTAGCAGGGCAGATGAGTCTCTGGCCTTGTCAATCTGTTCCTGGGTTTAGGCAAACCTCCTGGAACTTGGGGTGAGCGAGGGTGCTGCCACCGGGCAGAACTCCCTCGGGTGATGAGTGTCAGGTGCCAACTGCGAGTTACACAACACGACCTCTCCAGACAGTTGGGAAACAAGGAAGAAAGCACTTACAGCGTGAGGCAGGCAGGGCTAGAGTCCCCAGGGGGCAGTTAGTAAGACAGTTTGGTTCTGGACAGAACAGACAGAGAAAGAAAAGAAAAGCAAGAAGGTTGGAAAGTGTTTTTTTAAACAGGAGAACAATAAAGGTTTAAAGTGAGCAAGCCCAGAGGTAGAGGACCGTCCCTCTCACTCAGGGATAGCCACCAGCAGAGACTTGCGGGCTCTCAGATCTAGCACATTCACTCCAACACTGGTGTGGGGAAGTGGCCAGGCGCTGGGCACACAGGCCTGCCCTCTGCCATCTGCCCAGAGAGGAGAAGGCAACTCCATGGAGGAGCCACAGACCTCCCTCTAGTTTCTATGCTTCCGAGTCACCCTTTAGCATTTAACATTTCAAACAGCATTTTGGCAAACAGAGATATGGAAATTGCATGACTGGTATCTAAAACAGAGACTATTATATGGCTACGTTTGTTTTGGTCACAACAGCCAAGCTACTGCCACTTACTCTAAAAAGTTCCCCTCACATTTTCCACTTAGGGGAGGGAGGAATAGCATTCCATTTTCAGATTCTTTCTCTTCACACCGGAACTCCTCATGGCTTCTCTCCGCACTGCTGAACTAATGCCATGGTGTCGAGAGAAAAAGAGGCCTGAGTGGCTTACGGGATGACAGTGCAGTGAGAAAGGCAGATTTCTTGTCACCTGCATCACTCCTGGGTGTGGATGCCTGAGTGAACATTCAGGGAAAGATTCCGCAACAGGGCACCGGGTGGGCTTGGAATCAGAAGTAGTCCTGGGGATTTGGGAATGCATACCTAGAACTACTGCATAATTTATGGAGCAATGGGAAGGGGTTGCAATGGCCTGAATGTATTACATAATTCAGGAACAATCCCACTGGAATCTAGAACAAGCAAAATTCCAACAGAAATGGAAAAAAGAGCCCGTGGCATTTAGATGCTGCCGATGAGTGCTCCATGCCTGCTCTGAGTCCCTGCAACCGTGCTTCCTTCACATCATCTCTTTTGGTGGCAAACACACCAAGTGAAGAGAAAATCTAAATGAATACTTTACGGAGGACAAAAGGGGTTGGGCGCCACTTTGTACTGATAAAACCGTTTTCATGCCATAATGCTGGGATTCCATCAAGAACCTATTTTTGCTTGCAGGATTCACTATTCGTAATTCAAAGCATTTTTTTTTGGTTCCTAAAAAATAATTTCTATTTGGTGTGTAATATAAATAGACAATACAGACACAGCCGGTTAATGCTTTGTGACATAGCCCCAATTTCAACTGAGATTCAGAGCCCTAAGAAGGCAGGGCACTCACATATAAACAGACCCTTCCACGACAGGAGGACTTACCTGAGGACCCCAGAAGGATGGGGTAACAGTAGCCCAAAGAAGACACCATTTGTCACCTGAGAACATTCAACCAGCAGTTTGTCCTCAGAGCATGCAAACAACTTTATCACAAAGACTCAGATCTTGGAACATGTAGGCCATGTATTCTCAATATTTGTATTAGGTGTGAACCATATGGAATTGCCATTTCTGTAAGCCATTGGCAGTTCCACAGGTCTGACCTATTCAGATTTCAAGCCTGCATTCTGAGTTAAACATTCACTGGTGGGTCAGACTGGGAAGCTAGCCATCATTTACCCTCTTGTGGGAAACATGGGCCAGGTGAAACAGGCAATACACCTTCCTCCTCTCCCTGCCCATGAAGCCAGGGCTGCTCGGGTCCTGGCGAGAAAGCAGTGGGCAGACCAGGAGCAAGCTGCCGTCCTCCTCCTCCTCTGACCCCTCCCATCTGCAGGAGCAGCCTGGCTCAGAGAGTGCTCATGGGGCCAGGTGTTCCCAGTGTGGAGCCTGTCCATCCGGACTCCTGGCGAGTTGGAATCACTCACTGGACAGACACGTCCTCTCTGTGCTGCACAAACCACAAAGTGGCATCACCATAGCCATCACCACCAGCATCATCATCAGGCTTTCATTTTGCTCACTGTTGAAGTGGAAATGGGAAGCGTTTTGTAAAGTGGTGTATAAAAACACCACATGTGGATATGCATCAGAACCCAATTCATAGTGGATTGATTTGTAATATCAAGGGCAATAATGATAATCATATTAGGGCAGGATTTTGATTTTGTCTATTTGTTTCACTTGGTTTTACTGCTAGGGGGGCTCATGGCCACAAAGAGGGTAAGTGATTTGTGAGCTGCCAGATGGCTGTTTTGTAAGGAAGCCAGCCCAGGAATCAAGATCTTGTGGCTCCTGATGAGATGTGCTCGTGCTCATGTGGTCCAGACCCTCTCCAGCTCACCTCATGCTGTCACATATGAAGGTCTGCGGTATGCAGAAAGCCTGACACAACTATGCCATAGTTTGTACATGTGCACAAATTCACACAGAAAGAAGGCAAACTAACCCCAAATGAAACGCCCTGATAAATAAGGATCAATCACTTAGACTGGTGACAGAACCCAAATCAAACCATGGACTATATGATTTCCCAAGGACAATCAAATAACATTTTCTTTAAAAAAGTTGCTCAGGGTTTTTTCTGCCTATTCTATTCTCCCATAAACCTAACACCTCCCCAGCTCCTGACAACCAATCATGGACGATTCCTGAGATCAAATGACAGAGCACAATCCCAAGTCCCAACCTGCCCCACAGCTAAAGGGAAGAGCTGGTGGAGAAGGGTGTGGGGCACTCAGCATTCATTACCTCCATGGGCCCTGGCTCGGCTGTGTCCCCCAGCGAGTGGCTGTCGCTGTGGAGACCCGGGGGCCCGTGGGCAGCCTGCCTCCTCTCCTCCTTTAAGGCATGTTCCAGCAGCTTCTTGTTGAGGATCCGGGCCACGTTCTCAGTGAGGGTGTAGCCAGGGGGAGCAGATAAGTCCTGCCTCACTGGGGTGCCCTCTCCCCCTTCCTCCCTGCACATCTCTGAGCCCACCCCAATGGGGCTAGGCGACCTTCCTCGGGAATTGGTGCCTGTTTCCTGGCCTGGGCCCAGCTCTGGTGGGGGCTCTGCTGAGCGAGACCGACTGCCGGCCCGCAGGCCCTTCTGGAAGGGGTCCTGCACCACGGGGCTGTGGTCAATGATGTTGAAGAGGCTGGAGAGGCCATCGTTAATGGTGGTGTGCACGGGGCTCTCCCTTGTGGTGGTGGAGCGGGCCCAGGCTGACTCACTGTACCCTTTCTGGGCCATCCCTGTTGAAGTCCTGTTATTTGGCTGGTCAGCTTTGGGGAGGGGCTTCCTCTGCAGCTTGGGAGAACCATACTTGGGGGAGCAGCATGTGCGTTCAAACTTGGCCTGCACCTTCTCGATGGCAGGGGCCACCTGTCTGCTCCTAAGGCTCCGGGAAGGAGACGACACGGGTGTAGCACCGCCCCCAGCCTTTGGCGTGAGACACTTGTGGGGGCTGCTGGTGACACCGCTGCCACGCAGGGCTTCAGTCTGCAAGCCCACACTGATGGTCTGAACAGTCTGGGTCCCCATTGTCCGGGACCCATTGGTCTGGCAGGCCATGTCCTTGACTTGCAGCTCGCCAGGGCCAGAGCAGATGGCATTCCTGACAGAGAAGGCCACCTCCTTCATGTCATCACTCAAGTTCTTGGACATCTCCAGGCTGTGCAGTGGGGAGGCAAACCCCAGGGAGGTACAGAGGGGACTATCAAGGGGGCGCCGTGCCCCCTCCATATAGTCCCGGGAGTGCCTGGGGGAGGTGCAAGGCCACCTGCTGAGCATGGGTTCTGGAGGGCCACCCTTGGTGTCTCCCAGGCTCCCTCTGGCTCTGCTTGTGGGAAAGGGACCCTCGCCACCCGCCGCCGTGATGCTGTCGACCCTGCGCACGGCAGGTGGGCTGTGTAACACGCGCACCCCCGACTGCTCGGTGAGGACATGGCTCCGCAGCGGCTGCTTCTGGCAGTGCTCTGGGCTGGTCATGGTGTCCGTGGTCATGGTGACACTTGTGGTCAGGTACCAGGAGGAGTCGGGGAAAGGCTCTGTGCTGTCCTCGTGCCCTGCGTGCCCCACCTCGGTCCTGTCGGCCCAAAGGTCCGGCCCCCCACCATTGTGGCCCCTGTTGGGTGTGTAGTCCCAGCTCTTGTTGAACTCCTCAATGTACTTGAGGTCGTCTGGAGACAGGGGTGGGGTGATGTCCTCCTTGCTGCTGGTGGACGGCAGGCCCTTCTCAGGCAGGAAGGGGGAGATGTCCATTAGACGCTGGAACTCAGACATGGAGGACACGGACACCGCCCTGGGAAAAGCAGAAAAGAGGGTGTCAGTACCTGCCAGGGAGCCTCCGACACACCACAGCACCCATGTCCTGCCCTGCGTGAGAAGTGTCAGTGAAGGCACCCGCTTCCACCCACACCAGGAGAACACTTTCAGCTGCTCATGTGCTGCACTCACAGACTTACCCTGTGGGCATTTATTGGACTCTATGTGGCTCTGGAATTATTCCTGAAGCCTTGCATTGGTTAGAATTTAATATAACCAACTCTGGCTCACACCTGTAATCCCAACACTTTGGGAGGCCATGACAGGAGAATCACTTGAGGCCTCAGTGCCTCAGTGAGAATTCTCAGGAGACTCACTCAGACCACAACCGAAGGGTGAAGACGGTGAGCCATGGCGATGGCCAGGTTTTGGCAAGCTGCCACCCAACGGATACAGATTTGGTGTGGATTCTTCCAGGTGTTAGCACCTTCAATTTGCCATGAGTTCGCTGAATGCCTCTCACATGCCCGGCAGGTGCTGCAGGGGTGCCAGCAATGCTTCCAGGCTAAGACAGAAAGTGGCTGGAGTGCTTGGGCATGACTACCACCAGGGCAAAGAAGTGGTGGTCAGGAACGGGGCTGGGGCTGGCTGTGCCTGCTGGCTCTGGCAACAGAACCTCTTTGGCCTGGAATCCCTCCAGCTGGGGTGGGATAGGGAGATGAGGTGTCTGTAGACTCACTGTCCAGATTCTTATAGGACATACTGACATTCCTTTCACCCCACAAAGCACAGGCTTAAACCTAGGGATCTAAACTAGTGCAGGCCCTGTGGAAGGGGTCCCAGATTGAGTGTATGGACCACTCCTCCATAGGACCTATTAATGATGATAAGGCCAGAATTGGGGTCTGCTCTGAGCAAGTCCCTGTACCGTGTGCACTGGTACAAAGAACCAGCAAAGCTCTGGGCAGCTTTGCTGACAGCTGGCTTCACCTTGGGGGCAAGGCACCCGTCCATGTGGTCAGCACTATGGGGTAAAACAGCAGGCTAAAAGTGACATTGTTAGGCATTCCATCTTGTTATCTTTTTGTTGTTAGAAATAATCTACAAACTGTCCAGTGGTGCTTTGAATAACTGCAAGCTGGCTATATCCAGTGCCAGAAAGGAAGGGGAATGGTAGGGATGGGTTGATTTGTCCCAAGGTCATGAGCTTTCCAGCAAGTATGAATTTCCTTCTTCTCAATTCAAGGAGTTGCTGAGTTAATGAGTTTCAGAACACTGTTTGCTGGGGACTGTAAGTGCCAAACACATGCCAACACCCTGGTCCTTTCCACATTTCTGTGGACATAGCTCATCTAACTCCCACTTTTGCCCACAGAGGAACTGTCTCAGAGTTAAATCAGTGGCACCTACCTGGGTGGGAACTCAGTGCCTCTGGGGCATGGATGGATATGGTGGAACAGAGATGATAAAGACACAGAAAGCAGAGGCATTAACCTCAGCAGTAGCCAAAGCAAACAAAACCATGATGAGAAAACCCAGGACCCATCTGGAGCGTGTGTAGGCGCTTGCAGGTGCATCGAAGAGAGTATGATGGAAACATACCGGGCAGTCGGAATCAGAGGAAAAGGGGATGGTGGGGAGGGCACATCCAGTTTTCAGTTTGGACATTTCGAGATATATATTTTTTTCTTTTTTCTTTTCTTTTTTTTTGAGACGGAGTCTGACTCTGTCACCCAGGCTGGAGTGCAGTGGCACAATCTCTGTTCACTGCAACCTCTGCCTCCCGGGTTCAAGCAATTTTCTTGCTTCAGCCAATATTTACATTTTACAACAAGCATGTGTTACTTTTGAAAGCATAAAGCTTGACGGCTTGAGTGGTGAAGTACAGTTGCTCCAAAGCCTAACTGGAAACACTGACGTGGCACTGCTGTGAATGGGGAAGGTAGGAGGGTGTAATGACTAAACTGTTTACTGTTTGTTTTGTGCCATGTGCTGCTTTCATTCTGTGTATTAACATATGTAAGCTGCAAAAAAAAAAAAGATAATCAAAATACCTCCTGTATACAGATGAGGAAACTGAGGCAGAAAGCAGTTGAGTAACCTACCCACGGAGGCAGAAGCGACTTAAATCCAGGCAGTTTGGGCTGGGCACGGTGGCTCATGCCTGTAATCCCAGCACTTTGGGAGGCTGAGGTGGGTGGATCACCTGAGGTCAGGAATTCGAGACCAGCCTGGCCAACATGGTGAAACTCTGTCTCTATTAAAATACAAAAATTAACCGGGTGTGGTGGAGTTTGCCTGTAATCCCAGCTATTCGGGAGGCTGATGCAGAATTGCTTGAACCCAGGGGTCAGAGGTTGCAGTGAGCCAAGCCTGTGCCATTGCACTCTAGCCTGGGAGACAGAGCGAGACTCCATTTCAAAAATAAATAAACAAACCGACCAACCAACCAACCAACCCAGGCAGTTTGGCTCTAGAGCCTGAGCTCTCAAGTACTGGCCTGTACCACCCAAGAAAGACCAGAGAAGACAGCGTGAAGGACAGAAGTGTGCCACAGGCACGGCTAGGTGCTGCAGAGATCCGGCAGAGAGCAAATGGGAAGGGGACAGTCATTCACAGACTCGAAGTTCAGAGGAAAATCAAGGATGAGGCGATCTGGAAATGCTGAATTGCCTGAGAAGAAATTTCATGTAGAAGAAATGGTATGTATTCATTTGGAGAATGAAGAAAACGTAAAACTGGAGGAAATTAAACTGGGGAGGAAAAAACTGGTGTGTAACTAACAACCACATCAACCACTATATATCTTCTTCAAGGACTACTGCCAGAAAATATTTTAATAAATTCTCTTAGTGGAGCTTTTAAATACAGTGTATAAAGCGTCTCACAGCATACAAAAGAGAGTTTTCCCAGACTTCAAATGAGAAAAAAGGTTTCCATGGACCTTTCAAAAACCAGTAAACACAAACATTCCTTTGTATACATAACACAACGACAACTGGAAAGTCCTTACCATAAAACTCATACACGTGTGACACAGCATGTCTAACTTCTTTGTTAATAATCAAAAATACCATGTTTATGAAATGAATAATAAAGCAGCCACTTCTTCAGAAATGGCATAATTTTAAGTCATTTTGAAGAGTGGTAAAATAGACGGCACTGACAAAACAAAATTTTAAGACCAAGACATTCTTATTCTAGTAATCTATTATTTTCATCAATCTTACTTACCTTTGAAGATTTCCTTTGTGATTTTCTTCTTCCTATAAAGAAGAAATAACTTCATCTGAATCAGTAAATTTTGGTTGCCTAGAAGCCCTGAATGTACTTAAGTGATTTGTTTGCTCTGCACCTCCAGGAAAACACCATTTAAAATGTGCACTGAGGCCAAGCTCTGGTTAGGAGTGCTACTGCTCTGAGGCCTTTGAAGTACAATCATCAAAGCGAGTCCACAGCATGATGAGGGGCTGGAGCTTCTGCAGTCCAGGGAGAAGCCCACATGAGTGAGAACAACTGGCTATAAACTTTGTCATGGAGGAGGTGGCTCTTCTGTGCTTCCTCAAAGGACCTCACCGACTACACGAATTTCAAAGCGGGATTTGTAACAACCTAAGTGTGAGAGTGAGACTGAGAGAGAGAGAGAGAGTGTGTGTGTGTGTGTGTTATGTTAGAGAGGAAGATGGAAGGTGACAGAGTAACATCAGTGGTCCCAATCTTGCTGTAGAAGTTGGCATGACATCCTTAGACTTGGGCACTTGGTTGGTTTTAAACATTCCCATTTAGAATCAGAGGCAAAGCTACAGTGCCTTCCCCTTTAAGAAGAATGATAGCTGTGTTTGTAGACAACAACATAAACACAAGGTTGTCTACTGAGAAAACACTCTTGTGCTGATGTGGTTTTGAAGCAGCAAGCCTCTGACTAACAGTAACGGAAGCATATTTTTCAAGACAGTAAATAGCAAGGGGTACCGTTCCCCTTAGTGAGCATGCCCCTTGTCTCTGCCATGCAGGTTCCAGTGGGCTGGAACCCACGCACAGGCTCCTGACCCCACCCCACGTTACCTCTACTATGTAATTGGACTGTACAAGATTGCCAATAGATCAGACAGGGTGGGAATGTAGCGATGTCCTATCAACCTGATACACATTGCTGAGGATAAGGCATTTGACCTTACTGATGTGAGTGAAATATAATTTCTGCATATTTCAACAACACTATTTGATATGAACTCTTCTAAGTCTTAAGTGTTTAGGAGACCAAATGATAGCTGCAGCAACTGTTGAACTGCTTCACAGGTAATGAGTCCTAGAACCAACTTTTTTTTTGGATGGAGTCTCGCTCTGTTGCCCAGGCTGGAGTGCAGTGGCGCGATCTTGGCTCACTACGAGCTCCGCCTCCTGGGTTCACGCCATTCTCCTGCCTCAGCCTCCCAAGTAGCTGGGACTACAGGCGCCCGCCACCATGCCCGGCTAATTTTTTTTGTATTTTTAGTAGAGACGGGGTTTCACCATGTTAGCCAGGATGGTCTTGATCTCCTGACCTCATGATCCGCCCGCCTCGGCCTCCCAAAGTGCTGGGATTACAGGCATGAGCCACCACGTCCAGCCCTAGAACAACTTTTAAAACAAGGTTTTAAAAATATGAAAACCAGAAAAAACATAACTAACGCTGTGCCATGGAAATGTCTACAGCTTAGCTCACCCATTTGGTGGTCTAATTTATGTAAGGTTTCTAAGTGTTGGATTTTTTTCCCTTTGCCCAGAATGTTTTTGGTTATTAGTTTTCTAGAATCAGAAGACTGTACTATTATTTCAAGAAAAGTTGAGGCTGGGTGTGGTAGCTCATACCGGTAATCTCAGCACTTTGGGAAGCCAAGGCAGACAGATCACTTGAGCCCAGGAGTTTGAGACCAGCTTGGGCAACATAGGGAGACCCTGTCTCTACTTAAAAAATAAAATAAAATAAATTAGCCAGGAATGGTAGCATGTGCCTGTGGTCCCAGCTACTCAGGAGGCTGAGGGGGAAGGCTCAATTGAGCCTGGGAGGTCAAGGCTGTGGTGAGCCGTTTTTGGACACTACACTCCACCCTGGGCAAGACAGTGAGACCTCCATCTCCAAAAAAATAAAAAAAAAAAAAAAAAAAAAGGAAAAAGAAATGTTGAGCATGTACACTTCCCAGAATTATTTACTTCCTCTTGTGTGTTTTATGGGACACACTTATTTGTGAGACTTTCCTTTTGTATAGGACTCTAGTCCAGTATTTCTAAACCTGAAACAAGGGGGCAAAGTTAAACTTGACAGCAGAGCATGCTAATTTAGGGTGAAGCAAAACCCTTGGTGTTGTGAAGATTTCATTTTTACTCAATTCGGAGGTTGCTGTACGCAAAAGTGCTGGAGCCAGCCAGGAGAGGAATCTGGCAGATGCCTCTTAGGTTTCATGACGGCTCCCTCATTCCACAGTAGTTAACTAGGATGGACAAAACCTGGCTGACCTCAGGGAGGCGGTTCCTGAACTCCCTCTCCGGCCTGTGGGCTGGTGGCTCTTCTGGCTCGTCATCCAGGGACAAGGCATCCAGGTAGAGATTCTCACTGGCTGAGCACCTGTCCGACTCCTTCAGCTTGGACAGCGGCCGGTCTTCAAAGGGGATGGAGTCGGCGTCTGCACAAGGCCACATGGCCACAGGACGGGGCATGCGGAGGCTTCCCTGGTGGGGAAAGGGGCGAACGCTGCCGTCTTTTTGATCACAGAGGAAACTGCCACCTTTCCGGGGACTGTTCTCTTTCTGCAACTTGACAATTTTAAAAATGAAAATAATTAGCCTCACGTTTCTGTCTGATGGTCTCCCTAAGAACATTGTTTCTCCACAGTTTGCAATTACACAAAGGTCAGTTTGAAAAATATTGTGAGAAGCAAATGTTCTTAAAGTTCTGATCTTAATTTCAAAATGTAACACAACATTACAGATGCCTTACAAAACCCACAATTTTATCTGGCCCAGAAAATCTGCATTAACCACACACAAGCATGGTGAACTCTTTCTGACACCAATATATGTGTTATCGTACTTAACTCTGAGTGTTGTGCTCATGGGAAATTCTACATTTATTACTATTTTTAAATCTAATACTGTTAAAGAACATGTTTAAAACTCTCTTTGGAACTTCCTTCAGAAGTAAAGACATACTCAGTGGAATACTATCAGTGATAGCAAACTTCTGAGTGTGAATCTGATTTTCCTAACTAGCCCCAGGGCATGTGGAACAGGTCCTATCGGTAATTCAAGTGAGCAAATTTGAGTTTGTAACCATTTGGTGTTAAAAATAACTTACACTTTATTTGAGAGGATAAAAACTTAGCTATAAAGGCAAGTAAAGATCTGGTATGACTGAGTGAAGAAAAAAAAAAAGCCACATTACATTAGAGTCATACTTTCTTCCCTGACTTGGTTGAACTCAAGAAGCGGTAGTGGGCAAGCACAGGGCCACCTGGAATTAGAAGACCTGAGTTGGAACCACGAATGTGTGGCTTGCTGGTCTGCAGGCAGGTGCAAGTTCCCGACTCTCCTGAGCTCAGTTTCCTTATCCGTAAGATAGGTTGTGCACATGGGCTCACTGGAATCATGCTGTCCAGTGGGAGCCCAGCCCACATAAAGGCATTATGCCTTTCTGGGCCGTTTTGCGGCACTAGATGGAGATTTCGTGGAGGTGGCTCAGGGAGGGAGCCCATATGAAATCACAAGGAACTGCTGAGGCAGGCAGGCAGGCAAACGGCTTGCAGGCCACACGGCCTCCCTCCCCAGAGGAGCCTTCACCAGCTTCCACTCCATTCTCCTGATCCCTCCTCATTGCCTCCTTTTCTAAAACAGCCACAGAAAGCACAACTGAGACCTGAAGCTATTTCCGCCTATGAATCTTTAATGGGGCCTTTATTGGATGACAAGCTCACACTACTGGATTGACTGCTCTTTTGAATAAGTCAAGTATCTGAACGATGAAAGTGACATTTGGATTTGACCTGAAGGAGTGGCCAAATAATGATTTGAAGTCCTCAAGCGCTGAGACTGTTCCAGGAAATTCTAAAACCTCCTTGAATGCAGATCAATTCATTTTTTTTTTTTTTTTTTAAGCATCACTACAAACTGCATCTCTGTGTCCTAATTTGAGCATTCATCCACAAGTTGGACGTAAATATGGTTTCTGTATAGTCAGGAAGAAAGCCATATGAGACAGTAAAGACAAAAGGACGTTTGCTCATTGTTAGTAATTTCTAAGGTGGCAAAACAGAGATTTATCTTTACCTTTGAGAAAGATGGAGTCTGATGCAGCCAAAGCTTACATGTTAGCATCTGAGGCAGTTCACAGTCAAATTAGGGACCCAGCAAAACCTAAAAACTCTACGTTTTAGCTCTGCCCCTCTGCTCTCTCCTCCTCCTCCCTGATGATGACACAGTTCTTTGCAGTTTTCTTAAAGATGCTAACTGCTTTCTTCAAAAAAAAAAAAAAAAAAAAAAAAGGAAGGCTTTTTATATGTTCATTTAATGCATGTCGGCACAATTTAGTTTCAACACATGATCATCTCTAAGCTATTTTGGGCAAGAAATTAAAATGCAAGAATCCCATCTGAAGCTGCAAATGTGCACTGAGGGTGTGAGTGAAGGGGGAAAAGAATGACTAAACAGGAGAGCTATGAACAAGCACCTTCTAACTCACTAAAGTAGGATTTCAAAAATAAACCCAGGCAGCCAGGAGCAACTTGTACTCAAGCTGCGAAGTGTTAGGTTTCCTAAAAATGAACTGGAGTGGTTGTGGTGGAGATATCTGCTGCTAAGATGCCTCTGGGGTGTTGTAATAGAACGAGTCCTCAGAGGGGGAGGGTTTCCTATAGGAGTCATTTCAGCCAGCATCAGCACCTACTTGCAATCTTGCAGTAAAACAACTTTTAATGCAAGTCGAACATTTTAAAGATTTGTATTTTAATACAGGAAACAATAAACCCTCGAGAGTGTCACCTTCCCCAGACTGGTAGAAAGAAAAAAGGCCACTTTGTAAACAGGTTTTAAAAGAATGGATTTTTTAAAAGAATGGCAGCTGATTTAAGAAAGTTACTGGAAGGAGAATGAATGGATGACACTTTTTAGCTTGATAAGTACAGCAAATATAACAGCAAGTTTTACATCATCTGCATGTTAACTGGGAACTCAACAATTCTAAGGAGAAATGTAGTGTGACTCCATGAAAGTCTCCTACCCCTACCCTGCAATCAAACTTGGATTGAGACAAGAGACGCTGATAAGAGAGATAAAATGCGTTATATGACCTTAGCCACATTCCCACAGTCAGACATCACATAACATGCCTCCTGTGGTGCAGAAATTATGTAGGAATTTAATGACACCAGACAAGTATGAAGCACGTGTTCTGAAAGTGGAAAATGGATTTAGTGTTACTGCTTTCACCATCTGTATTAGGTTATCACAGTCAAGGTTATATTATATGGCTTACCAAGTAGTCAAATATTGAGAGTATACACTGTGAAGAATGTTCAGTTACATCTCTCATTTATCTACGGAGTATGTAGCTAAAAGCTAAATGAACAAGCAACCCAATAACTGATAAATGAACAAAATCTATATACACCCATACACACTTGTACCAATATCCTCTTTTCAGGAAGTCTGGTTAATGCCTATAATTGCTTTACCTCATTTTCAGGAATGGGGCACTGAGATTTAAGAAATCTTCTTTAAAAATGTTTAATATTTTGGGGAAAAGGCCAGATTTCAAAGCCACAATTGCATGTCTGAAGCATCAGTTCATTTGTCACCAATCCTCTTCTAAAAACAGCAATGACATCATTGTATGAAAACGGTGGGATCCATCACACAGATTTCAAGAACAGATGCATGCCCGAAACTCACGTGTTTCAGATCTATGATGCTCAAAGATGTCCACCTTGAGGACTGGGTTCTGAGGCTGTCAGTTTGGCCGAACTGTTTCAATACTGACAACTTGGAATTGGAGGTCAGCTCCTGACCACTACTACCTTTCCAAAATATAGTATCAAAATGAGGCTGTGGCTCATCTTTAAGTCACTGACTTTTCAAAAGTTGAGGATCACCACATGTATCTAATTTTTCCTTTACTAGAAATTCTTCATTCCCAAAAGTAAAAATAAAAACCTAAAAGACTTGCTTAATTTATATCCAAGGTGTGACTTCCCAAAGAAATGAAGCCTGTGACAAGTCCAACAAGCCACCATGGCTAACAGGTGAAGGGCACCCTAAAGCGGGCATGGCAGGGATCATGATGGCCTCACTGGGGTACAGGAGGGATGTAAAAAGTGAGTGGCCCTAGAGCACGGGCCAAGAATGAAGCTCCCTGGCGACAAGTTGCCTGGAGTTACTGTGACACCGGTCAACTAAGTTGGATATAATAAATTAGTGGCCATTTTTAAAGAATATATGCCACTTCTATCCCTAAAATTTCCACCTAATCATAGAGCACAGACACACAGGAGATTTAATACAGGAGACTCTTCACAAGTGCTGCATTTCCAAGCCAGAAAGGAAATGGCCAGCATTCCTCTTGATAGGATTTGGGGAATATCAAAGATTAGTAAGGTGACTCATTTGTGTAAGTGGTCAAACCTATGAAGCGTTTCAGCTTTTCTATCTGCAGTGTACTTTCCTTCTTTCGTTTTTTGGAGACGGGGTCTCGGTCTGTCACCCAGGCTGGAATGCAGTGGGGATCATAGCTCACCTGCAGTGTATTCTATTCTTCTTAGTGGTTTCCAAGCCAAAGGCTCTTGGTCTTTTTTACCATTTAGTTCATTCTGCCTCCCTCCCTATCCAACATATGCATACACTCACCTTTGTCATTGTACCTGCATAACACAGGCACCATGTCTATGGATAATAGAGCACATTTTTCAAAAGGCTCTATGGGTATTTAAAATAGAGTAACGAGGTTATTTTTCTTGAGCCCAATTTCTTACTGATTAATACATTTCCTTGAGACCTCATAAATTTATAAGTGTGTGACTGGCTGAAATAAACAAAATGTATACTATGTAAAAATCCAGCCAGGGAAGAATTCCAAATCTTCATCAATTTAATTTGTGTATCCCTCAGGAACTACTGCAACTATGCAAACTGTTTTAAGTCTGATGCAATACAGAGAATGGTTATATTGGCAGAAAAATGACTACCCCCCCTCCTCCCCAAATTCATCTGAGTTTCTGAATTGTTTGTTTAGCTGAAGATGATGAGCTACCAGCTACCTCTCTTGACTATGGTCCATCTAATCACAGCTCAGCAATATCCACAGCAGGAACACTCACCAGCAAACAGCCTGACTTCCACCTGAATTCACCAATTTCTTTTCTAATGACAACAATTCCATTCAAGTTGGAGCAGTCACTGTGACCACATCTTTAGTGACAAACTTAAAAGTTATAGTTTGTTTTCAACTGAATAAGACCTGAAATAACCTCTTCTTTCCAGTTTAGTCTTTAAATTCCTTTAAAAAGTTATCCCCCCCCACAACCCCCACCCACCCGGCTCTGCCACTACCACATGTACACATAGGAGACTTACCTATGAACTTTGCAATGAAAAGATCTGTGTCACGGAGAGGCATGCGCCTAGGTCTCCAACACAAGCAATTCTAGTATTCCTCGCTCTTCCTTTGGAAGCCCATGCATCCTGACGCTGCAAGGACCACGAAGCAGCCTAGTGTTTTTGCTTTCTGGGTCCAGTGAGTAGTCTACACTCTGTGCCTATGCTCCAGGGCCCCGGGGTGCCTCCTTACCTGCTCTATCCTCCACAAGAGTTCCTTCTTCTGCCGCTCCCACTCCTGCCGATCTCTGTCCAGGCGGTCGAGAAGTTCCACCTTCTCCCGGTTCCAGTTCTTCTCGCTGTGATGGATCTGCCAGCGCAGGTCCATGACCAGGCTGTGACTGTCAGCCAGGAGCTTCTGGTGCACCTCTCTCTCCTTCAAGGCCCCCTTGCTCTCAGCGGAGGAGCCTAGTTCTCCCAACTTGTTCTCAGTCTTCTCTTCCAGCTGTCAAGGAGAACAGACTTAGGAATTCCCTCTCTGACAAGTCTTGCATTCAAGGATGAAGTCTCAGCACATTTAACATGTGATCCCTGGAAACATGTTTAAACCAAGATTTGACCAATCCCATAGTATAAACAAATTTTATTTTTAAAGTCCTAATTAAGAGCGCTTGACACAGACAGTCACAAAGAATGTTAAGCGGTGAGTAAACTGGGCTTCCCATGGCCAGCTTCCCCGCTGCACTTTCCTAGTCTAAGTCACCACTATCTCTTGCCTGTACTTCTGTGTAACTCCTTGTGGGCAGGTACCATGTCTGTCCCTACATCCTTAGCTCCTATATGGAACCTAGGGATGGGACAGTGACAGAACCTAATAGTTTTCAATAAATATTTGTCAAATACCCAGGAGGTTAAATATCAAAACCAAACAAGATTCTCCATCTTATGTAATCAAACTTGTGAAAACCAAAGAGAAGACCTTAAAAGACAGGAAAAAATGACACATGTCATAGAGGCACAAAGACGAGAATTCCAAGAGACTTCTCATCAGAAACTTTGCAAGTCAGAAGATGATGGAGTGGCATCTAAAGTGCTGCAAGAAAAACGATCTCAACCTAGACACAATTCTGTACGCAGAAACAGTATCTTTCAAAGAAGAAGGAAAACACTTTTCAACAAATGAAAACTGAAAAAAACAAACAAACAAAAAAAACCCATTGCCAACAGACCTGCACTTCAGGAAATGAAAAAGGAAGTTCTTTAGGCAGAAGGAATATACCAACTGGTACTTCGATCTATACAGAAAATAAACACTGGAAATGGCATCTATGTAAATATAAAACTCATTATTTCTGTTTTAATATTTGATTATCTAAAGCAAAAATTGTTACAATGTGTTCTGTGTTTACAGAATATGTAGAGGTAAACTATGACAGCAATAGCACAGAGGATGGGAAGGAACTGGGAATATACTGTTGCAATTTCCTCAGGCAGCATGAAAAGTAGCCTAATAGGATTTCAAGGTAGACTCTGATTAATTAAATATGTATATTATAAACCCTAGGGCAAACACTAAAACTGCACAGCAAACACTAAAACTGCACAACAGCTTGCTGTTCAGTGTCTTGTTTTTATCCTCATAAGCAATCTCTTATATTTTATTAAGTGCACAATTTTAACAAATTGTATACTTTTCAAAGGAAGGCCTTTCACATAGATTGCCTCATTTGGTGTCTACTGCAATCCTGTAAATACGTATAGGTATCCTTATTCCCAGTTTATTTGTGAAGAAATGGCAGCTCAGTGCTTTAGGGACTTGCCTAAGGGACATGGTAAGTCAGTAACCATTATTCATATGTAGAGTTCAATTAACTTTCTTAAAATGAGTTACTTCAAGACCCACTAAAATAATTCATAGCTGATTATCCATGTCTGAACAGATTCTTTTAACTTTTTTGAGACTATATATATATATATATATATATATATATATATATATATAGATTAATGACTTAAACTACCCAGTATTATTATATTTAGAAAGATGTCTGTATCAGTGCTGTAGTTTGGATGTTTGTCCCCCAAACTTCATGTTGAAATCTGATCCCCAGTGTTGGAGATGGGGCCTAGTGGGAGGTGTCCGGGTCATGGGGGTGGACTGTTCATGAATAGATTCATGCCCTGGGGCGGGGAGTGAGTAACTTCTCCCTCTATTATTTCTTTAAGAGCTAGTTGTTTAAAAGAGCCTGGCACATCCGTTCACCTGTACTTTCTTTCTTGCCATGTGATCTGCACACATCGGCTCCCCTTTGCCTTTTGCTGAGTGGAAGCAGCCTGGCCCTCTCCAGTAGCAGATGCTGGCACCATGCTTCTTGTGCAGCTTGCAGAACTGTAAGCTAAATAAACCTTGTTGTTAAATAAATTACCCAGCCTCAGGTATTCCTTTATAGCAAGAGTAAACGGACTAAGACAGGCTGCTGAGTGGTGTGCTTAGTTAAACTGAAAGTTTTTGCCCACAAGGGACTCACTGGGAGAGAGCTAACATCGAATCTTGCCTCTGTAATAAAGGCAAACCCTTCATTAAGCAGGGAGAGCCACTGTTTTGTCCCTGAATCTGAGTGGAACTCAGGCCTTCTTGGAGAGAAAGCAGGGAAAGGCTTGAGGAAGCAGATAACAGCCACAGGCGCGGGTCAGTGGTGATGCTTCTTGATCAATTATTTATAAAATGTAAATCTGGGGAAAATAAAACTTTTTTTAAGTAGAAAGAATGCAGAAACAAAAGAGGGGAGAAACCTCCAGTGTTAGTTAATCAGAAGACTACCAGAAAAGCACCAAGCACCACAAAATCCCAGTTTAAAAGAGCTGCTGGAAGTCCACGTAACCCAGAATGAAAGACAGGCCGCTGAGCCCCGCGCAGGTACATCTGTTCACTTGTAGATGCTTCCAGCCACCAACAGGTCCTCTCTTTAGAATCTCCTCATGCAGCGTACGCTTTCTGGGCCCCACATCACCTCTGCTCACCTGCTTTGTGAAGACAGTGAAGGGGCATTTCTTCTGCCCACAAACTCCTCTGTGTCCACACCTCTCAGGTCTCTCATAGTCAGGGTCACCCCCTCCCCTCAATGCTTAGAGCCCAATCCCCCGCCTACTGAGGGACCTTGTGTCATCAGTGGCCCTACACTGTCAGGTCTCACTGGACAGGCATCCCCGTGACCCCACGGCTCCTGTTACTGCACTGTCTGTGCTCCTTCTTTCCCCTTCGCTGCCAAACTCAACTTCTGTCCCTCGGCACAGCGCACAGTGCTTCAGCCCCACACCTGACGGCAACTGTTCTTGTCAAGTTTTCCAGTGACCTCCTCACTGCCAAGTTCAACAAAACTTTTTATCGTTCATCTGTCCTGTCCTCTTCAAAGCATCTGATATCGCTCAACTCCACTTGGAACGCCATGGTGTCTCTCCCTTTGGCTTCTGGGACAGCATTTGCTTTGGATTTTCATAAATTTCTCTGGCTGCTCCTTTCCAATCTCTTCTCCCTCCAATAATTTCTGGAAAATGAATATTTTGGTTCCTTCTGAGTTCCTCTCATTCTGTGCACAGTCCTGGAGAGTCCTCCATGGCCCTGCCTCCCACCTCCTCATTCACACCCAGGGATATGTCTTCAGCCCAGCCCTTTTCAAGTCCCAGTGCCTGTGATGACACACACCTTAAATCCAACCTGTCTCCTTTCCATCCCAACTGGTTCTCTCTGTGTGTTCCTGTCTCAGCGATGGCCCATCGCCCAGGCACCCGTACTAGAAACCTGAGAGCCGTGCGAGGTGCCTGTTGCTCCATGGCGTCTCATGAACCGGCCACCAGGCCCGGCCACTCCCTACTCGCTCCATTTTTTTCAGATGTGTGCCCTCCACTCCTTCTCCACTGCTGCTGCTTTACTTCAGAGTCACCGCTCTCACCTCCAGTCTCTGCAACCCAGGGCTCCTCAACGTTTTTACTGTGGACCCAGGTGGCAGCCTGGTGAAGCCAAAAGTCTCCTCCTCAATGTTAATTCTGGGATATCCACAACAATTGTAACAGGAAATGGAGAGATGTGTGATTACTTTTTATTCTTTCATTCCATACTTCCTTTCAAAAAGATCCGTGATTTCTGTTGGGCTTGTTGCCTATGTTTATAACTGGAGGACACGCTAAATTTTAGTGGAAAGTTAGTGCATCTCTTTCCTATTCTAGTTCAGCAATTCCCTGATTTCAGTCTATAGACCATTAACCCCAGGTTAATCCATTCAATTCTAATGGCTCCTAATCCATTCTCTATTTTGAAGCCAGAATAATCTTTTGAAAAAGGGAATCTAAACTTTCATGATAAAATTAGGATTAAAGTATCAATTCCTTAAATATTATTCTTTCCCCTCATACCTAAGCTTCTCAAACGAACCATGCTCCTTTCTTCACGATACTTTTTTTTTTCTTTTGCCTGAAACTTCCTTTCTCTCCTTTTCCATGTTCCAGTTCTTGTCCATCCTTTGAGATTTTTCTCAGCAGGACTTTCACAGCCTTCCCTGAATTCTCAAGCCAAGGCATGTGCCTTGCACGTTCCTGTTCCCTGACAGCCTATATGCGAAAGCCTGGTGGGCACTTTCCACGCTGTTATAAAGGACAGCACTTGTCTAGGTCCCTCACTGCACTGAGAACCCCTTCAAGGAACATCTGATTTGTAGCTGGATCTTCAACATTTAGAGCAAGGTCTGACTTAGGAGTCTGCTAAAGGAATCGTGGACTTGGGAAGTGTTATCAACGTGGGCTCCACTGAAAGAAGGTAACTTGTAGCAGAATTAAACTGTTTTGCATTTAAGTAGAAGAGGGTAAATATGGGATTATTACAAATGGGCTAGCATCATCCCATATTCATTGCTTCCTGGGTTGCAAATGCTTACGAAACTTTCTAAATGATTTGGGCAGAAGATAAACCCTCTACCTATTACCACCTGGCTTCTGGGCTTGAAGTTCTAGCTTTATTTTTTGGTATTTAGGGACTCTCCCTGAGGGTTTATTTGTAGCAAACCTGTGGGTGGATACTACGTTCCTATAAAACAAAGATGAAATGTTTTGAAACTGGCTTGCATCGAAGATTACACCTCCCTTCTTTAGCTACAGTTCGGGCTTTGAAAACACTTAGCTCCCCCTATAAACATATTTTTTAAATAGGGTTAAAGGCAGCTCATCAGAGACTGTGCTTAGTCATTTCTCCTCCACTGCTGATGCTGCAGACTGGGGACTAAGATAAACAGAGCATCTAGGTCAAAACCCCCACAGGCGGCAGGCAGGAGCCACAATCAGGCCAGCTGCTCTCTCACTTGATGCCCAGGCCTGCAAGGCTGTGTCCCTGCCCCACCCAGGGCTATCAGCTCAGCATCACTGCTTGCTGCGGCCAGGTGGAAATGCAGGGGAACTTGTGGGTACCAGGAGAGTTGGAGTTTTTTTTTTTTTTTTTTTTTTACACATCAAGCCTTTTTCATCTTTCATCAAGACCATGTGACAGGGGTCTCCTTTCCAGGCAATTCTATTCCCTTCATGACCAGGCCATTCTATTCCCTTCATGACCAGGCCAATTCCTATAAAATTTTACTTACTTTATGGTTTGCCTCAAAATAGAGTCTGGCAAATAGATTACCAAGGATACACAGACCTTCCCTCCCTCCTCATGATCAAGGGGCTGGAAGAAACCTCGAGAGACGCTCTCAGCAGCAGATACCATGCAGGGAGTCACATGACATTCAATGGTTTCCAAGGAAGAAACACTTAGGAAAGGATGTTTCTTGTTATGTCTGATCTTAACTCCTATGGCTGTGGTGTAAGACTTCAGAGGGGCTTCCCTCTGTGGTGTGCGGTGGAGGCAGGAAACCTGGGCTCTCTTCCTGCCCTAGCACTACATGGCTCTGTGATCTGAGCTGAGCTGTTTCTTCTGGGCCTCAGTTTCCTTTGATATAAATAAGGAGACTGAAATGTATTAGAATTCTTGGGCATGCAGTGGGAAGTCTCCAAGTTCTTTTGATATTTCGAAAAATCCCAATGAAAGCATGCATTTACCTTTTTCAAAGACAACTAATCCACAGTCTGCTTTTGCTTTGCTCCTGTCTAGAGTTATGTCAGCTCAGTGTGATGACAGCTTCAGCTTGGCCATCCTCTGATGGAGCCAACTACAAGCTTGTTTAATGTGGAATGGGAGAATACATGCTGCTCTGAAAATGCTGCTTGGTGGAGGCCGTACTGCATACTTGGGAGAGGAGACATCAGGGAAAATGGGGCCTCTGCACTTTAAGAAGAGACACAAGCAGCCACTCCTCTCTTTTTTCCTGGACAAGAAGCCCATGGTTCTGAATCTCTCTGTGCCCACTCCCCACCACACATCCTGCACAGCAGAGACACACAGTCAGGATCGAGGGAGACCTGGGAGGGTGGTACCTGTTCCAGACGGCACTTGAGCACGGCCCACTCCACGTCCCAGGCCGCCTTGTCGCTGGCATATTGCTGCTGCAGCCGTAGTCGGGCACGCTCGTCCTCCCGCAGCTCCGCACGGAAGTCCTCCAGCAAGGCCTTGAAGGCGCTGAACAGCTGCTGGTTTTCCACCACCTGTGGGAACACTGAGTCAGGCTCCACCACCTCCTTTAAGTGTATTTTTCAGGTCAGAAGAGGAGAAATTCTGGCCACCAAGGTGGTGTGGGGGCTGTTTCCCAGGTGCTGCTGGCAGTGGGTGCAGGGTGGGTGGGGAGTCTGCAGTTAGCCAGGGAGCAAAGGGTCCCCGTTGCTGGCCATCAGTCTCCTGGGCCTGAGACTGAGGGCCTGTTTGATCAGGAGGAACGTAGAAGGAAGGCTGCCCTGGTGACCTGGCAGCTGTGTTCAGACGCTGGAACCTGGGCTGGCACTGTGGGAACCTGCCACAGAGGTGCTGTGGGCCCTGAGGAGCAGGAGCAAGGAAACTGCAGGAGGCCACAGGGAACCCCCAAAGCCAGGGCTGCCAGTCACTGTGTGACTTTGGATGTCCAGAACACTGAGTTGGGCTGACAAGACTGTCACGAGGGTGCAGATATGACAAGACCTACACACTCACCTACATATATGCTGCCATTCTAGTGCCAGATGTTGCACTAGAGGAGAATTAATAAAGACCAAGAACTCCTATGCACACACGGTGATCAGACTCTGATTGGTGGTTACTAAAAGGTCAAAGATATGACACACGTGGCCACTGTGGGTGGGTGGGTTTAATTATTCAACATTTTGATGTTGAATAATTAAAGCCAAAGGTGAAATGGGTAACCTGTTCATGAAGGCTTTATTGTGGTCCCTTGAGATGGAACTACCAGCCCCCACTTTTCTGCCTCTTGGAAAGAGACAAGCCAGACCCACCCTCACATTTCCAGTATTTGGCACAACCCTTGGCTCATGTTAAGCATGCAAATGTGTCTGGTAAATGAAGAGTGGATTTTTATTACTAATCTGCTTATATCTAACTTAAAATGGTTTATATGTTCTGAAACCTGCCCAGCCCTTTGAAGTCAAATTTCAAAGGCATGATTTCTGTCTTAGTACATTTCAGCAAGGGCATTATATCAGAAAGGTTTGGCCAAATGAATGAAACATGCTGAATCAATTATGGTACCTTGATAATAAAAGCCTCGTGAGCCCATCTCTTCCAACCAGCACTGAAAGCACATTGCAAGCTCTCAGGGCGGTCTCAGAGCATTCTTTTCTGGTGCATTTATGAAGCAGGAGTTATAAAAGCTCTCTAAGTCCCACTGGATATAGATAAGCTCTACTATGAAAAAACAGAGCCCCACCCTCTCAGAATTCCTCATCCCCTAAACTTGATAAACTTCTCCTCCCTGGTTCAGCAAGTACACTGGGACCCCTCCTTCAGGTTCTGCACACACACTGGCCTTCACTCAGCAGTCATGCTTCTAAATCCATCTAGTTGATCCACTAAACATACACAAAAATGGTTAAATATATATGGAGGAATTTAAGATACTTTGGATGGATGTTTGTATTTACATAAAATTGTGCAGCCACAAAAAAGAATGAAATCATGGCTTTTGCAGCAACATGGATGCAGCTGGAGGCCATTATCCTCAGCAAGTTAATGCAGGAACAGAAAACCAAATACCGCATGTTCTCACTTATATGTGGGAGCCAAACAGTGGGTATACTCAGACAGAGATGGGAACAACAGACACTGGGGATTCCAAAAGGGGTTGCAAGGAGAGGGGCAAGGGTTGAAAAACTACCTATTGGGTACTATGTTCACTACTTAGGTGATGGGGTCATTAGAAGCCCACACCTCAGCATCATGCAATATACCATATAATAAACCTGCACATGTATCCCCTGAACCTAAAATTTTATATATATATATATATTCAAAAATAAAGTTGTATTAAAAAGAGAAATTCTTTAATATGAGCAGATTTACTATAGAGATCTCCATAGTCGTCTCCAGCATTTAATCAAGTGGATTTTTTTTTTTCTGAGACAAGGTCTCACTCTGTCACCCTGGCTAGAATGCAGTGGATCACGGCTCACTGCAGCCTCAACCTCCTGGGCTCAAGCAGTCCTCCCACCTCAGCCTCCCAAGTAGCTGGGACTATAGGCGTGTGCCGCCATGCCCAGCTAATTTTTGTGTTTTTTGTAGAAACAAGGTTTCATCATGTTGCTCAGGCTGGTCTCAAACTCTGACCTCAACTGATCCACCTGCCTCAGCCTCAGAAAATGGGATTGTAGGCATGAGCCACCATGCCCAGCTACAATGGACTTTTGATGGAGTAGAAAGGCCAGTTTGTTCATATTTATTGCTCTTTTTCTCACAGGGAACAATTTTTACTTTAATAACTCTGGGACAAAAGGCATTAAGAGTAAAAGTCAGTTAACATTTGAAGAACTCGGCAGACAGGGAACGATCTATGAGTCTTATACATTCTTACCAACCATCTGAATAGAAATAAATTACCACTATAGTCAAAGACATGCTCACCAAATATGTGAAGCTGTAACAAACATAGAACAGTTTTTAAAACTCCACGTCAAAAAGTACCTAAAAATTAGCGTTGTGACTCTTGCCTGTAGTCCCAACTACTCAGGAGGCTGAGATGGGAGGATCACTTGAGCCCAGGAGTTCAAGGTTACAGTGAGCTATGATCACACCACTGCCCTCCGGTCTAGGTGACAGAGCAAGACCCTGTTTCAAAAAAAAAAAATCTAAAAATTATATAAGTACAGTTGAGTGACAAGAGGTGTCACAACAATCTTTTCAGAAATATACATCTTCATATAGAATTTGCTGAATAATCACATACATTTTGTGGTAGATTTGTTTGGGAGTTTCATCTTTGGATTTTAAATTAAAAATCCCTGCTTTTTGAGTCAAGAGTATTTCAAGCAGAAAATAATGGTAATAATTTTGATCCAGTTTTTGGAGTAGTCACTTAATTTTCACTGAAGAGAAAGCAGAAAACCATACAAGACATTCTTATATGTAATCGATAGTTTTCTATGAATGCCAAGTTACATAGGGTATCAGCCTATGCTGTTCTTGGCCCATACACCACATGACATTAGAATCAGAACTGTATAGTTCTCTTGCAGATTGGAAACTTGGTTTCTCTGGAAGCAAGTACTTTTTGGCTTTAACAGATACTGAATTCAATAAAATTTATGCCTTAATGATTTATGCACATTTGCATCAGAGTAATCAAAACAGTGATCTATTCAACCAGGATGATATTAATCATTGCGGAATGAGCTCCAGAATTGCTTTGGGGTGAAGGTGGCCAAAGGGAGCAAGAGAGCCCAGCTCAATGCTATTGGTACCTGTTATCATCATTCCCCAAGAGCAGCATGTGGCACAGCAGGAAGCCAGGCCAGCTCCTGCCATTAGCACACAAGAGCAAAAGTGGATGTCCATGTCAACATTTCTGAAGACCCAGAATGAGCCGTAGATGGGCATGATTTTCCTAATGACTTTCACACACAGGCAAAAAAAAAAAATGGTAACAATAATTACTAATATTATAGGTGTTTCCTGTGGCCAGGGGGTGTACTAAATTATTCACCAACATGACCTTATTTATATGTCACATCAATTTGAGTGCATATGCTATGTTCCCCATTTTACAGAGGAGGAACTATGGCTTGGAGTGACTGAGGGCCAAGGTCCCACTGTCAAGGAAGTGAGATCCTGGACTGCAGTCCAGGTTGTCCCATTCCAAGGCCAACAAACCGAGCCAGGAATATTCAATTCTGACGTTATACCCTGCCAAGGCTTTTTCTTTTTCTTCTTTTTTTTTTAAACTTTACCTTGCAGAAGCCATCTAATCCCCATGAAACTAATTCCATTTCCCTTATCAAGGGAAATTAATGATAGTGAGTCATCCTGAGAGAATACCTAAAAGTTAACTTCTCTTATTTTTTTTCCCCTGGTGGTACCCCTTGCTGGGTTACCTTTTGGGTAAAAAGATGACCCAAATCAAGTCAAGAATCAAATTAAGACTCGGGTCCATTGAGATGTCTTTATGATGCAAGTCTTCTTGGACAAGCGGCTTTCTGAACCTTTTGTGCCGGGGTCTAGCCATGCAACCTTTTAGCTTGTACATTTGTTGAGTGTAGGTCAATTTCAAATCAAAAATCTGGCTTTTCATTCAGAGATCAGCTGGCTGATTTTCTAGCAAAGCAGCAGGATAAAAAGCTTCCACCTATTTCCCTCTCCTCCGCCTAAGGGCAATACAGCCTCACCTAGCTCAGCTCTCTTGAGTGAGACTTACAATGTGCTATAATACGTCAAACTTTTTAAGAGGTTCAGAACTGGTCTTTGGTCCATCAGACTGCTATCCAAGTCTATCTATCCAAGTCTATTTATAAGTATTACTAATAGAAAGTGAAATGGAAGTTTGTAGACAAGGTAACGTATCAAGGCATCTGTGATGCAATGCTGGCTAATTTTCAAAATTGTTCTTGCCTAAGATTTCTAAGATTTCATCAGGTGAAATCGCAGCTCCACAAAAGAGCTAAACAACCACTGTCTACTTTGCTTGCATCACAGCCACTAACTTTGGAGATAGGATTAATCTAAAGCTGGAACAGACATGTTGACCTACTGCTATGGGTTAACTCACAAAACGCCAGTCACAAAATAGAGGTGACAGTATCCACGTTTATTTAGGCTCCTTGACAGAGGCAGGGGAATTCCAGAACGATGCGGTAGCTGCCCAGACCCCTACAAGGCACGCACAGCTCCTTTTTGAGACCTCACTTAGCATTCAACACAGGCAACTCCTCCACCAGCAGGAGTCCCTGGACAAATTCTTTACTGTGAGATTAGCTAGAATTGATACATTCACACAGCCAGCAACATTTTTATAAATGAGCCATTTGTCGTTCTCCTTAATGTAACCTTCATTGTTACATCCAGAAAAGTTCTTTTCTAAAAACCATTATCCCCTACAGAGAATGGGCCACTGAAGACAGACCCTGAAAATATAATCTATTAATATCATGGGAATTAGAGTCATTTACACACAGAAGTCCTCTGCCCTCTGGCCAAGAGTCTGCCCGGTGATCCTGTCCAGGAGGGCTCTGGGCTGTGGTCTCTACAAAAGTCACTGAGAGCTTCCCAAGAATGAATGTGGATCTGGGAAAGAATAAATGAGGCACATATTTAATAAGCTGTAAACATAGTTATCAGCCCAAAGGCTTAGGAAACCAGGGCAAGTCTGATGAAAATCAGGTGGCCATTAGCGAAGAAACTTATTTGTGAGGTCCCAGGCTTAGTTACACGCTTTGGAAGGCCTGCGGCAAACTGCTGGCCATGGTTAACTCTGGGAGGTAGGATGGGGCAAGGAGAGTCCTTTCACCAAGCACCCATCTGCACATGTGAATTTTTACCTCACGCAGGGGCTACTTAAAGAGTGACAGAACAACTGCCACCACAAGTACACGGCAAAGATAAAATGCTTTTGATCCTAAGCTCTGGTCTGGTTCCTTTTACAGAAAGAGTAGCACGCCTTATAGGGGAGGCCTCCCAGTTGCAGGATAAACTGAAGAATGAATCACGGTATGACGTACAAAATTGAAATGTAAATACCATCTAGGCTCAAGATAACTTTCTAATTTAAAAAAAAAAAAAAAGTCAGGCAGATCACAGTTCTGATGTGAGGCCTCCTCTGGCAAGGGTGCTCTTTCTGGAAGTTTTTCATCTTGGGCAAGCAAAGGTGGGCAGCCTGCATGGCCAGAAAGGAAGATTGCTGGGGCCTGGGAGAGAGCCACAGCCCCGGAAGCCCAGGGAGCCAAGGGCTGTCTGTCTGCAGGAGAAAGGCTGACTTTTCAGGCAGCCCCTGAAGGCCCTAACGCAGCACAGAAGCCCCGACAAGGAGCAGAGGTCCAGGGAAGTGGAGTCTACTCAGTCCTGAGGCTGGACTGGATGAGGCTCTTCAGTGACCTGTAGCAGGTGAAGACTTAAATATGAAATACAATTCCTTCAGCTCTTGCTATGAATTTTATATTAGGTTCTTCACACTTTTTTTTTTTTTTTTTACTTAGTTGTTTTATTAAACGATAAAGAGAATTAGGTCACATCCCTGAATGAAAAAGTAACTTCTTTTTAAATCAGTTAATCCAAGCAGGGAAAATGAGCTGTTGGCACCCCAGGGCCATCATTCCCACACCATTAATCACCTTGTGTGAAGTAGCTGGATTCCAGGAATTACTAATCAGCATGAAATGCATAAACAGCCTTAGGAATGCTGGCCTCAAATGCTTAACACAGTGGCGCAAGTCTTGGAGCTCAAGGAAAACTATACGATTCCCTCGTGCGTGTGCGCAGCCTCTGCTCTTCAGGATGGCTGGGGAAACTGAAAGCATTCACTGTGGCCCTAGAGCACCAGGTCATGACCGCGAGCTCATGTGGCTGAAGACTGGGAAACAGGGAACGTCTGTGGAGCCAAATGTTTGCCAACCTGATAATTTGTTATGAGCCATCCCAAGGTTGATCAGTATATGCAGTTTTTTTTAAACCTCTGTGGACATGATAAATGTTGCCATCTACTTGAGTTCAATTGTGAGAACGTTCCATACGTCACAAAGCAAAGACCAAGGCCTGAGGAATATTGTGACTGAGAACTTGTCCTTGGGAAAATGGCTTGGCTAGGTTTCCCATGCTACTAATCGCCTTGCGAGGTGCTCGGCGTTTCTGGAACGGCCCGGCTCTGTGCAGCTCTGTGAGACACGTACCCTGGCTCTTGCATCCCAGCTGCCTGGCTAATACTCATGCCAGTCACAGAGAGGCAAATCCTCTAACCGGGAATGTTCCCTCCCAGAGAACCAGCTGTCGTTACAGTAGAGCTCGTCCATCTTCCGTCCTTGGACGGACAGAGTGTTGTGCATGCAGTAGTGAGCTCCTTACTCACTACTGTGGACACTGGCCCACTTGGCAGACCTGGGTCTGTGTGTCTGGACCCCACCCCGCCGCATGCTTCTATCACACACGGCCCGCAGTGGAAGCTCATGGGTCCATCTCCACTTTCGTGGGTAATCGTTAAAAACTAGTGTTGGAAGAAGCAGGAGGCAAAGAGAAATCACATGAAAATATGCTGAATGTAAGGTTCCAGCTGAGTGACTTCACATTATTTTCCCCCCTGAGAGTAACATTTTCCATGACTGTTGTTTAGAAAACCAGATGTGCGAGGTTTTCTCCTTGTCCAGAGCATCTGCGTGAGTGCGTGGGAAACAACGTTTTCTTAGATGCAGCAGGTTTGTGGCGAGGTGGGAACAGTGGCCATCAGTGGCAATATTATGGGAGGTAAGCACAGATGCTTTATGGGATTGAATCACAACATTTCTTTTAAAAAAGTAAAATTAGTAGATTGTAAAGCATTATTTGCAAAGTAGCATTTTTATTTCTAACTAGATTATGGCTGGAAAACTCATTCCATGACCTAAATTCTCCCCATGGACACTGGCATAATGGCATACTTTCTGATGGCTGTGAATAAGAGTTCCTTTGAAAGTATCATCTCCTCCTTGAGTCATGTTATTCAGGGAGAATTAAGTGGGGACGGGTGTACATAGGAAACAGCTGTTTAGGTGTGAAAATCTGATTGTATAGAGAGGGAGCAGGGGGAACCCAAATTCCCCTCAGCCTGCACTCAGAAGGTTGCCGCCTGTCCTCATCTGGATCTGAGCCAGCGCTCTGGCGACAGCCCACTCCCATTAGAGCTCCCAGGGGCTCTGGGCTTTGGGAGCCCGGGCCAGGGAGGAGTAGCAGTTGTGGCATCCAGTGCAGAGGGAGTGCCCCAGAGTGTCTAGGGCTGAGAGGCTAGAGCCACGCCCATATGACTGCCGCACCCCGTGACCACTTGGCCCTGTGCTCTCAGCCCAGAACGCAGGCCTCCTAGGGCAGGGGCATCCAGCTGCACTCCAGGAGCCTCCTGAGCAGCTTTATTATTATTAATACATAATAAAGTTGGGTTAGAGGGGACTCAGAAGCCTGAGAGCGAGAGAGCATTAACACAGGGTGCTGCTCAGGAGCTCCTTACTCCAAATCCTCCGTCACTGCCATTTTGGTATAAAAATGCAAGCAGTTTGGATGTTATCAGTAGTATCTTTTGCTTTATTAAGTAGAGTCTATTTCTGTGGTCTTTGGTAACAATAACAGCTACTTAATAACACTGAAGTCTCACCTCTCTTTATACATTAATTTTTTTCAAAGTGTCATCAAATACTTTTATTTGGGAGCACTGTGTTTCAAGTGGGCCAAAGAGAACTTGAAATATTTTGTCCATGTTCGGGGACTTCTTTTTTTTAAACTTGTCCTTTGCTCCTTGTATGTTATGTTGCCAAAAGAATGATGTTGCCAATGGCAGACCCTCTGGGGTAAATTCACTGGCCCCAGCAGGGACACACACCATTGATCTGCCCTTACTACAGTCCTTATTTATATGGCAACTCAAATGAAAGAGTGGACTGACATTAAGATGAAAAAGGCTTGATGAGGTGATTTCTAGGAAAAACCCAGCATCACAAATGACAACAGGTGACCACAGTCAGGCGGTGGAATTTTCTGCTACCTGAACACCAACGTTGGAAACAAAATGACACAAATGCAGCTTAGGAGTCTCCTCTCCCTGGTACGGGCAGGGCGACGGGCTCGGGTCGAGGTACCCACCTGCTTGTGGGGCTGTCCCCTGTCCGCGGTCTGCAGCCGCGAGCTGTGGTCTCCGATCTGCACCCGGGAGTGTGGGGAGCGCTCCCCCACTGGAAAGCCACAGCCTCGGTCACTGTCATGGTCTGGGCCATCCGCCTGGTGACCCCCCTGGACTCCAAGCTCCCCAAGCCCGGAGAGGGTCTCTGGATGCTCACCCTGAAACAGGCAGGAGGTGACGATCACAGCTTCAGCCAAATCCTTTTGCTGTACAGCCTGATTTTCATTGTTTGAGGATAACGATCTACTTTATGGATTATCAACGCCTATACTTCTCAGTCCTTACCCCTAAAATGCTCATTTTGGCCATTTCACTCATTGGCACTTGCTGCATTTAAAGAGCACAGGGTGGATGCTCAACTTATTAGAAGACATTAGGGAGAAATTTTAATTCTACTACTTTTAAATTAGTATTGCTAATAGCTATGGTTTTATAAGTTAAAGGAGGAGGAACTCCAGAGTACTGATCAACAGGAAACTTTAAAACGATTTCTAGGCTTTGCTTAATAATGGTTTTCTACGTCATGGATAGTTGGAAGCTGGTGGAATTAATTTTTCAAGACTTTCTTCAGTCTGAGGAAAGAGAATCACTGTATTTTCCCATTCCTAGGATGAGAACTTAAAATTATATACACTGTTCCCTAGAGTGAAAACCAGACAAAAGGTCTTTGGAAGCTAAAAAGAAACCAACTATTCACAATGCCTCGAAGCAGCTGGCCAAGGAGCCAGGGTCGGGGATGTACAGAATACACAGAACACCAGTGGCTCCAGCCCTGGGTGCGCCAGGAAGCAAGGCTAGGAAGGAGCCTGCAGTGCAAATGGTCATTCTGACTTAATCAATACAAAAGCAAACAGAAGGCAAAGATCTCTGTTCTGTTTCTATTATAAAGCTGGGAATTGAGGCATAACTGGAAGAACATATACAAATTCCAGAGGTGGCAAAGTGACTCATCTGAAGCTTAGAAAAGATCCTTTTAAAACTGTGTGGGCAGGACAGGCTTTCACATCTAGGAACAAAGCTCAAATAGAAAGAAGAGCAAAATTTTAGAAACCAGCTTTTACAAACCAGCAAAGGTTGAATGAGATGGTGCAGGACCTCAGGGTGATAACATCAGTGAATTTTATAAATGAGCAGCAAAGGAGATGGGAGCGGAACTTTGCTACAGCATGGAGTTATGGACCAGGGCACTCAACACTAGGTCAGAGCATAGCACTGAATTCTTGGTTTCATATATAACTGGACAAGCTGCCGCATTTCCATTTCTTGGACCAAAATTGATGAAATAATTTAAAATAATAATGACTTCACCACAATGCAAAATATCCATGTGAAAAACTGCAATTGTATCCCATGAATATGTACAAATAAAAAAAGAGAGAGTAGACATTGAGTAGGCAACCAACAGCACCTGCCTCTGCCAGGCCCTCACTCATGAACATCATGCAGGTTTCATAGGGAAGTCTGTGGTTTTCTTCATGTCATTCTTGCACTATTCTCAGTAAGTTTATGCCTAGCACTGCATACCTGCTCTTGCTACTGTAATGTTACTTCTGTTATATTTGCTTGTGTATAGGAAAATGATTGATGTTTCAGTCACCTGTGTTCAATTTTCTCTTATCTAAGTGTCTGTATGAATTGCTCTACATCTTTTTTGCAGCAATATTAGATGTTAATCAAATGCTGAGAAATAAAATAATAGAACATGACTGTGTGTAGGGTGGGTGGGGAGAAAGCAGTGACTGGGGTCAAGAACAAAACAGATGCAAATGAAAGGAATTCGACAGTGGAGTTACCTCAGTGAACTCCTCTCCTTCCTCCTCCATCTGCTTCCCTTGCCGCCAGTGTTTCAGCAGCCACCTGAGTTTGACGTAGAAGAGGAAAATGTTTTGCTTCAGGGACCGGAGCTCCTGCTGCATCAGATTCTTCTCATCACTCCAGGTTCGCTCATGGAGGGTGTTTTGCAAAGCCAGGCTGTGCATTTCCAGTTCTTTCCACCTCAAGGCATAGAGGTGCTCCTCCTCCATCTTGAATGGAACAAAGAGACAGTGTGACAAGCGGCTAATCCAATCCGCCACCCAAACCAAACCAAGAGTCCCTGCAAACTGCCACTCAGTCTCTGTCATGCTGCATATGAGATGTGAAACACAGGAGCCCCCAGAAGTTTAGTTTGATAAAGGGCTTCAGACGTTTCCGGTTTACAAAACCCCATGAGTCTTGTGATTCAGAATCAAGTGCTATTTCAAAATAAGGTATTATGATCATTTTTCATTGCCGAGTCTCTCATGGTGTTTTTAGATGTCTCTAAACTCCTTCAGGAAAACCGTGTCTTGGAAGTGCGGCTTACCACTGACTTGAATCCCATGTAAGCAGATTCCATTTCCCCTCTGTACATGGGCTAGGCACTCAAACGCACATTACAATCGTAAAGAAGAAAACAAGTGGGAATCCTTCCCCTCTACTTCCTGAGCCCCCTGACTCCCCACAGCCCCGAGAGAAGAGAACCCCAGCTGGTGGAGAACACAGCAGGCTGGGTGGAAGGAATTCTTCCGAATATGGAGGCCTCAACTGCATACAACAGCCAGGAAACAGAAAAGTCAGTCTGATAGCCTATTTCCATGCTGAAAGACTTGACATTCCTATTAGATGTGCATATCTCTTAGGAAAAGAAAAGTGTCACTGAAAAAGAAATATCTTGCATCTCCACATTAAATTCCTATTTTTTTAAACATCCCCGGTATAGACACTTTTTCAAGCAACAATTATTGTGTATCAATACTAGAAAGTGTGAATAAAACATCACTTTGCACATAAGGCACAAGAATAACATCTATAAATAATATTTACAGTAGCTAAAGTGATACTATGGGATCAAAGCTTTGTGTTCCATAGACCAATAAAAGGTTCGAATGCCAGCCTTAAGGTTATCAACTCTCCTCTCTTAACACTCCCTCTTATGCCAAAAACCAAGGAAGGGATTTGTTTTTCTCCTTAAAGTACTAGATTAATTCTCAGAGGCCATGGGAATAGAACCACAGCTGCCCAAGGCCAATGCACTAAAGGCCACTGAAGAGTCAGAGGCAGCTCTGGAAAGGTCCACAGGTCTAGACAACGACTTGCGTGGCCGTTCTCCTAATACCTGACCTTTACTGTAGTTTTGGCTGAAATAACAGAAAACAGGCGATTTTATTCATCATCTCAGCAGCCCTCAGCATTCTACCACTGATTCTCCCCTGCGGACACAAGGGCATCCTAGCATACCAGACACCCAGCATCTACAATTTCCTATTGATAAATCAACGTGGTCTTTCTTTTTCGGGTGGGGGAAGTGTATTTAACATTTCACACTGAAGATGTAATGGTCATGGGATCTTTTGCACCATCTGGTTTGAGTTAGGTACACGACAATAAAAGAGGCAGTTAATCTATAACAAAGATCAGTAATTAAAAAGAAGGGAGGTCTGGTCTCTGGTCTCTTAGTCGTTTACAGAACAAGAACAATGAGGAAGAGAGTTCATCTATAATCTAAGAAACAAAACTGCAAACATGTTCATGACTCAGTCTCCAGGACTTAACTTTGCCCTTGACATAATCAATTTAGAGAGTCCTGTAGTTTTATTTTCTTTTACATGTCTTAGCCAACTGACTCATGCTGGGCAAGCTTCACTGCCCTCAGGGGCAACGTGAAGATAATGTGAGACCCTTCCCCGCCTGGCTGTGGAGAGGCGCTGAGACACCAGACCCACACCACGGGACGCAGCATCTGCAGCACCGCGCCTAGGCCCTCCTGGAGAGCCTTCTTTTCTCTCCCTCATGTCTCCACTGCCTTTTCCAGCTCCTTCTGTTCCAAGGCTCCATGAACTTCCTAATTCTCAGAGCTCAGTCCTCTGCCCCCTGGGTACCTTGGGGGACACTTTCCCTTCCCTTCTGAACAAGCCTGGAGGACATCTCCTACCATGCGAAGCCTCTTCCGCAATACTCCTTCATCATCAACCCACATAATAGAAACACGTGGGCCCCAGACATTGTGCTCGCAGCATCTTCAGTGATAAACTCACTTTTCAAACAATTTTTGGTGCCATGCAAAAATTTTTTCAATTACTTAGGAATCTATCTTTCAAGTAATATGGAATTATTTTCCTCTGATAGTAAGATGTGCAACTTGATCCCTAAATGAAACACTTAAAAAGAGTCATACATGTAGTGGTAGAAGTTGGCAGAAAGTATTTAGATCTTTGGCATTCGGCCCTGCCTTCCCTAAGCTGCAAGGTGCAGAGAAAGAGCTCCCTCCCTTAATCAGTTTGTGACCCATTTAAATCACATGGCCTCAGTCAACATGGCGGCTTATGTGTAGCACACATTCCTTGCCAAAGTAAGTTCTTAGATACACCAGGACCTTATTTGGATAGGATATGCATTTTAAAACACCAACGTGCTCTATTCAAGATCAACTGCTTTGCTTTCTTCTGTTTTAAAGACACAGCTATCTTTCAAGAACAAATACACGGGGGAAGAGCAGCTTCAGCAATTCTGAACCTAGGTATCTGTTCACAACTTAATTAGATTTGGGGTTGCTGGGACTGGGCCGTTCTCATGGATGTCCAGGGCTATGAGTGCCCATATCTGCAAATCCCTTCTACTCGGAACTCTGGGGAAGGATTTGTAGATAAAAGATAATCAGCCGGTACCAGGTTATTCGAGAGTAACAGAGGTTAATCAGGCCACAGCTCAAGTTGCGGCAGTTTTCTGAAGGCAATGGTTTAGGGTGAGGTTGCTGATTTTTGTATCGGAAAATTCACCCAACATCAGCAGAGGTGACAGACACACTTTTCTGTCCAGTTGCATTTAGGCCCTTACTTGATGTTAGGCTGGTACTGCTGCAGGAAAGTTTAGATTAGGTATGAGGAAGACCTTGCTGAGACCACAGTGTAGATGCTGAAAAGCATGTGCCAGAGCAGAAAGGTAGAGTTATCTTTAGGGGTGTCTGAGAGGGGACAGCTTGACTGGGTGACCTTTCCATAGGTGCCCGGGAGTCTAGCAGCCTGTACGCAACAGACAGCCTTCTTTGAAAATGCACCGTGGCATTTCTCCTTTGGGGCTGAGCAGTTCACAAAGCGGTTGTGCTGAAATCCGTGTTAAATATTTACCTTATGGATCTTGTTTGTAAATGTCTCTGTCTCCTCTTGATGCAGTCTGGCCGCCTGCACGAGCTGACCCTGTAGCTCCTCTATGGATACACTCTGCTCAGGTAAAACGGGGGGGCCCCTGAGCTGATTGGTGGGATAAAGGAAGGGGTTTAGTGGAAATGAGAACTCTGCCTGAGGTGACGACGTAGGACAGACATCTGCACAAGCTGGGGACACACACGGAGCGACACAGCATGTGTGAGCGCTGCAGCAGTGGAGTGACTGTGGCAGCTCCCCTGGGGCTTCCCTCTAGACTCCACAGCTCCCTGTGTTACCTGGGGAGGGACAGTTCCACCTGCCCTCCATCTCTTACCCAGGAGGGGAGTGGGCAGCTTCACCCACCACCATAACCACAAACCAGACTGCGAGAAGGAAGCCAAAGTACACCAGAGGTGTCCTTGCTCGCACAGTGGCTTCTGGACGCCGGGATGGTCAGAGCTGACTATGACCGAGGCAAGCATGACCACCTATTACACGCCAGCTTCTTGGATTCCCTCTCCAAGTCATGGGGTCTTTCTGAGTTGCATAATTAATTTTTTCATGTGCTTTCTTATTACAGTTTTTCCTTCTCAACCGAGGGTGTCTTTATCAAGCCCGATGCTCAGGGCAATAGAGTGGGGGTTCATCAATGAGCAGAGATGCACGGCTTCAGGCCTCCCAATGGCACATGTTGCCTAAGGGGAATTGCACAAAGATGTACTTACTACATTTAAAGACAGGTGGTGGAATCTGTATCATGATTTTTATTGGTAAAGTCTACCTTTTATGTTCTAATGCCATGATAGAGGAGTCAGGCACATGAAATGTGCTTTTTAGAGATGGAAACACTGTTATGCTAAAAATCTCAGGCATCATCAAAATGTAAGCATGACATTTTACCCACTGGATTATGCTACTTGAAGACAGGTGATTTATACAACTGGGGATTAGAGTAGATTGTTGCAATAAAATACGTGCGGTTTCATTGGTTCATTCTGAGTCCCTTTAACTCATCTACTACTTCTCCCTGAGGATACTGTTTGCTCCTCCTAATCGGTACCTGGGTAGTGAAGAGTGAAGATCATTCCCCAAGAACAGAAAAAGCAAAAAATAAAAGAGCAGAGCACTTCCCTTAGCACTGGGGATATGAGAAAGGGCTATTAAGGAAAGAAGAACGGAGACAGAAAATCAGACACTGGGGATTCACCAAGTTCGGCATAAAATTTTGAAAGCTAGAGATTTAAACATCCTATTTTCAAAAAACTCAAGAACTTCTGAGAGCATTAATTGCCTCTTTGATTTGCTAGTTGTTCGAGACTATTATAGTCTCTTATACATATTAAGCATTGTTTGGGGTTCTCTGAAAAGATGCATTTCCCTACATGTTGAATTGACCTCAATGACTAATTTTGCATTTCTAAAAGTGCTATTATTTAAAAAATGTGTGGTCTTTTATGATGGTGACATACTCTTCTCCTGTTTGCTTGCCTTTAATAACTGTGAATGCACTTATCTGATAGTGTCCATCTGATAATCCTATTATCTGCAGTCTTAGGGTTGAATCCTGCTATTTGCCATGTCTGCCAGCTCCTGTCCCTGCTGGACGTTATTAGCTTGTGTGACTTCATCTCCCAGGGGCACTTACCTATGGATCTGGTATGGATCTGGGTGGAGGATGTGCCTCCAGATTGGTTTCCTATTTGCTGGAGCTAGCAATATAACATAAATCCCTTTCTTTGGGGATTCCCGGACCAAACTGGTAACATCAATTCAAAGCCTGACCTTGGGTGAGGCCAGCTTTAGCCCTCCCACTCCTGATCCAGAGGCTCATGCTGGGGAAACAAGTATCGGTGCTGCCTCCCTGCCCCCTGCCCTGGGGCCAGCAGGCAGATGCTTCTCTTGTTCGTTCATTTCCTTTCTTTCCTTGCAATGTCCGGCCTAGGCCCCATCTCCTGTTCCCTTGGAGCTGCTGAAACCCCAAGGTTCCCAGTTACCAGTTCTGGCAACAATCTCCCTAGTCCACCCACCCAAGGGCCACAGAGACCGCTCTGGTTCTCAATTCTTTGTTTGTTTTTTGAGACAGGGTCTCGCTCTGCAACCTCCACCTCCCGGGTTCAAGCGATTCTCCTGCCTCAGCCTCCCGAGCAGCTCGGATTACAGGTACCCACCAAGACACCCAGCTAATTTTTGTATTTTTAGTAGAGATAGGGTTTCACCATGTTGGTCAGGCTGGTCTCGAACTCCTGACCTCAAGTGATCCACCCGCCTTGGCCTCCCAAAGTGCTGAGATTACAGGCGTGAGCCACCGTGCCTGGCCTTCTGGGTCTCAATTATAAAATCAATTCCAACTCTTGAAGATTCTCCTAAATTTCCTGGGAATTCAGAAATGTATTTAAGAGGATACTTTGTATTTTATGCAGTGTTTTATTCAATATTTATTGAGCACCTCCAGTGCTAGGCACTGTCTAAAGCATGGCGAATAGAGCGGTAAACAGTGGCCACACCTGCCCTCGGGGCTTTCCTCCTGTCTCAGGTGTTCTGTGCAGGACTGCTTCCAGGTCACCTAGGCTGCTCTCCTGTCAGCTTTACTTTCCAGCTACACGTTACTCTATAAACTCAAAATGTAAAAATACTCCTTATTTAATGCATTAAGTGCTAGCCAAAGGTTTTATTAGGTGTAAAAACAGACATCCTAATCAAGCTTATTGTTTAAGAAAAGCAAAGATCTATTAGTTTAGTTTCTATAGATTGCATGAACTATTTAGTTTGGTTTTAATTTTAATAAATAATATATATGTTAAGAAACCATTTTTATCTGAAACAATATATGAAGCTCATACTTCAGTGTCATTGGATTTAAAATGTGCTCTTCTGTTTGAATCACACCTTTGAAGAGTCACAGAAAGGGAGGTCCTTGAGTCTGTTCACCGGGGAAGTCAGATTCACCTACGATGGCTCCAGTGTTGTCTCTGTAGACTGCTGCCTGCTCAATAGCAGACACGTTTAGATCCTCCTGATCTATCAGAAGTTTCATTTTCCTTTATTGTCCATTTTTGCTAATGCAATATTAAAACTCCCACGGACAACTGCCCCTAGCCGGGATGCCAACGTCACTCCAATGTTACAAAAAACAACATACAAACGTGCTATGGCAAAAGGTAAAGCCTAGAATTATCCTACTGCCACACAACTGCATACGACCACATACATTTGGAGAAAAGTTTCACATGACACATAAATGTCTTCTAAAAAAATAAGTATTTCCCTTTACCACCCAATCCCCAAAGGTTTGATTCTAAAAAAAACCGTTCTTTGTTCACTTACCTAGGATTCCGATTATACATCTTTGTTCACGTACCTAGGATTCTGATTATACATCAAATTCATCAAAATCAGGATTCTGATTATACATCAGCCGCTATTAAAGCAGCTTATCTAAACCAACACCACCCTCACTTGTTTCCAAGGCTGCTGAGACACTAGTCTTGACAATTGTAACCATTCTTCCCACATCAGTGTTCTGAAACTCCGGCCCATGTCTTCCCCAATAGAGCTGCATCCCACACTGATTGACAAAGGCTAACTTCCCCAACTCCAGAGAAAGTGGCTTATATATTACTTCCCACACCTAAGAAGATAACTTCACAATCTCAAACACAAACAGAAAAAGAAGGCTTTTCATAGCCATCACTAGAGTGCCTAGCAATGCTACTCCTCTATTAGGACAATTCCATCACCATGACCATGGCTTCATTTTCTGGAGGGTTCCATTTTGTCCTGGCCAGTTTTGCAACCACTTATTTCAAAAGCAGTACATGAGGCCAACACGTGTGCAAAATACTTGGCATAAAACCCCACGTAACTTCCTTGTGGCTGGCATTTCACAGCTGAGGCAAGTGGGATTGTGAGTGCTTTGTGTGCTTCCTTGATTGAAGGATAAAAGCAGGCACTGAGGAGAAGAGCTCTCTGAGATTTCTGACCCAGAAACTCAATCCTCTGGGCACAGGCCTGGTCTCCTTTATATCTGAAATCTGACCAGCGTCCGTGCATGGCTACTTCTCATTCAGGACTATTTTTAAGATGCCTCGCACATTCCAAACCATTCTACACACCACTCTCTCTTAACAAGTGCCAATGTCTCATGTTTGATGGGAACCCCAGGAAGCGAAGTCAGGGAAGAGTCCAGTGCACAGTGTGAGCATCTCGCTAATATCTCCTGAGAAGAGCAGGCAGCAGAAACACTCATCCTGAGGTGTGTTTTTTTTTTTTTTTTAGCAGTTCATTTTTGCGTGGTTGCATTGATGTGTTAGTGGGTGTCCGTGGGTTCTGACTTCAGTTTGCTCTGGCTGTGGCTGTTTGCAAGAATGCTGGCCTTGGAGAGGCCGCCTCTTTCCCAGGTTTAGTGAATGGTGGCGTCTGAGCAGCAGGGCTCCTCCACTGCCCAGATTTGCAATCTGCTAAAATGTGTCATGTGTAAGAATGCACTTCTTTTTCTCCTCTTTGTTACAACTGCTGTTGCTGGTACAACTATGAGTAGTAGTCACAGTTTTGGTCGGGCCAAAATGCCTCAATCTTTCAAAATAATAACTTATCTTCTTTCCTATTTCCCCAAATATAAAAATCCGTAAGGCAGAAGACACAGAGGCATTTTGTAAGTGCAGCTTGAGGAACGAATCCTCTTTCTGCTTAAATTTGGAAAGTTTCTTCTTTGATGCCACTGATACTAGGTGTGCTATTGGGCCCCCTCCCACACCCCTGAGGAACTACGGGCAGAGAGCTAAAGGGAATCCACACAAGTATAGTCGTGGTTGGCCTCGGGCAAAATTCGTGGTTATTTCAAGGGAAATGTAGAAGGGAACAAAGAAAGCTGCCAGCAAGACCTGCAGCTCCAGCCCTGCCTCAGTCTGCATGAAGGTGTCCATGTTGTCTTTCCCCCAGTTACTCCCGCGGGGTCGGCATGAGTCTCTGGCCGGGCTGCTGGGCTGACTTATGGGAGCTTTGTGTACTGTTTCCATTAGAGCCTCATGGGAAAGCAATTGTTGGCAGCAAATTCAGGGATATTCTCATTAAAAGGCTTTTAAGAGTTCTGCTCCCCAGAATTATCCATTGTACAATTCTTTAACACAATGTCATATTCAAAGACCAAACTAACAAGGCTGTCAGAGTGACATTCACACCAGGGACAGGGCGGCCTCTCCCGACCCAGGCTCTGCGACAGATCCACATCCAGCTTCTCTAATAAAAGGAAACACTGTGGAGATTCAAAGTGGCTCCAGAACATGCCTTATTAAAAAATAAAATAAAATAGGATGTGTTTGCAGCATAATTGAGTTTTCTCTTCTGTGTGAAATGTCTTTGTGAATAAAAAACATCAGAATGAGGGATGTTTGTTTAAAACTCCTGATTCATACTGCTTCCGCTTCTAGGAAATGATGCTCCCTAGACCTGGCCTTTCACTATGGAGATTTTTAGCTTTCTTGATAAAATATACAAAATTAAAAGAAGCTAGATGGATGTTTAAAAAAGGTGCCATTCCATGGCAAGACAACGGCTGTACAATTATTCATTAGAGTGACTCTTTAGAAATGCACCCAGGGGTCAGTGCAGAGCCCTCCCACCACTACAGATCAGGCCCCTCCGGGAATGTGCTGGGGAGCCGGGGCTGCAGCTGGCTGGAGGCTGTTCTAGACCCAGTTCTGCCACCAACCAGGAGGAGGGTTTACTGGCAAGCCGCTTCACTTCTCGGGCCTCATTTTTCTCACCCGCAGAATGAGAGACTTCATCTGAAGACCTGCTGTTCCCTTCTGAGCTGCATTGTTTGGACATCCTGTGCTGCCACATGGCACCAGCTCACTCTGCTAATCTACTTCTTGTGAAGCTTTATTGTTCCTCAGTATTTGGTTTGCTTCAACTAAGTATGCTTCTCTCTCCCAAATCACTCCCAGTTTCTGAAGCTATGCGATGCATTCATGATGGTGACAACTTATCACTGCTCCAGGTTACACACTAAGGACCTAAGAAGAATCCAGGAGGAGAGCTCTCTGACACAGGCTCTAACTGCACACAGCTATGTGTGACACACCTTGAAGGACGGAACACTCAGGAAGGGAGATGCAGTTCCTGTAAAACCAGCTATCAAAGGGAAGGGGGCCGCCCTGTGTAGCTGGAGCTGTGGTTCCAGAAACAGCCCATGGCAAAGAAGAAAGAGCTACAGTGGGAAGGGAAAACCGGGCCCCTGACTAGGGGAGCTGTGACACGCTTTCCCCCTTGACAGTCCCCAATGGCAGGACATTGCATTCTCTATTACTAATCATACTTTACACTGACACAGCATTTGGACTTTCAAAGGTGCTTTCTCATTCAACAGCTCCTTGGGAATCCCCTTTCTGTCCCGGGTGGGGTGGCCCGCGTCTAAGAACTTTCACTCTTCCAGGCTGCTGACAACAGTTCCAACCATGATCCCTGGGGTGGCTGGAGCCTTGTGTACACCGGGTTACTGTGGTGACAGAGACTGCTAAGGGTGCCCACAGGTCAGGAGTGAGCCTCCCTGATTCTACCAACTGGCCGGCAGTGTCACTCGAGACCATGGGATGGTCACACAAGACACAGGCAATAAAGAGCCGAAAAGGGGAACTCTAAGGAGAGTTTCCTCCAGAGCAGGGAAGCCCGTGCTGGGTTTTCATCCCTTCTTTCTCTGCGATTGGACAAGAAGCCACTTCGCACTCACCAATCAGCCTACTTCCAGGCACTCCCGGTCTGCGGAAACAGGAGGTGGACAGTGCCTGCAGTGAGCTGTCCCTCTGTCTGAAAAGCACAGCAGTTCACCGCAGGCACCTGTGCACACCTGTCTGTCCCAGTGCCACAAAATGGGTTTGCTGCCAAGTGAGTTCCACCTAGTTCCACCTCCTCCTGCCATGTTCCCTCAGGGCCTCGTCGGGGACAGAAAACGTCACATAGCCAGCCACACAGAAAAAGGGGCGGGGGGCGGTGGGGGGGATTGCTTGCCCATGCTGACCTCCAGGCTGAAGCAGGTCTGGCCTCCCAGCCCATGGCTCCCGACGTCCCCGTCTGCGCGGCGGTGCAGCTCCCGCGCGGCTCGGAGGCGCAGGCTCTCCCGCTCGTCCCCTCGGGCCGGCCCGAGCTGCCACTCCAGCTGCTCTCTCAGTCTGGACTGTTAGGTGCACGGGAGGGATTTGTTGTTGTTGTTTTTTAAAATTTTAAACAAACAAACAAACAAAAAACAAAGGACAAGGGGGTGGAGGCAGGGAGGGGGGATAAAGAAAACAAAAATGGACAAGGGAGACGACTGAGAAAACAACCAGACAAAGAACAGCACAAATAGAAACACAGGCTTAAAGACAGTGGTGTAAGAAAGTGAAGAAAACAGACCCGAGATGAGAATGAGCAAAGGGGCGGGTGGACACATCTGAAAAGCAAAAAGAGAAAGTGGGGGTGCAAAACACTGGTTACAGGGCACATGCGATGGCGATGCGTGAATCCAGAACTCAACTGCAAGCACGCTACCCATGAAGGAAACGGAAAACGAGGCTCTTCCTTCCTTACTTGTGGGTCGAGCAGCCAAAGCCACAGTCCAGGGCGGCAGCTGGGCCATGCACCCAGGCGAGGCTAGGACAGCAGTCCTCGGAGGCCCTCCGCGCCCTCCCCAGCGGCGGCAGGGCGGCAGGAGCCAGCAGAGCTTTTCCACCAAAACCATCCTTCCAGCACCGTGCTCCTTGCCCGCTTTGGCTGATCCTCCAGTGGGAGTGGGGGCCTGGGCTGCCTAGGGCCTTGGACTGCACTGTGTCCCTTGAAACACACCCAGGAAGGGACGTGCTCGTTAGCGAGTCTGCTAATTATCCTGACTGTGACATGCGTTTGTCTTAGCCTCCTCACGGCTTCTTCAGCGGGTGGCTGGTTGGTTGAGATACCAAGAGAGGAGTAAGGCCGGCCTGCGTCGAGCCCTATCGCTTCCACTGGGCTTAGCCTCGTGTCTGGGAGGGCCTCTAAACCATGAGCCGCGGCGCAGTTAAAAATAAGACAGGAAAAAGGAAAAAGAAACAAGGCAATACAAGAGAACTTAAAAAAAAAAAAAAAACCCAAAAGAAAACGGAGCCCAACCAAGAGAGAGGATCCGGTTGCCCCGGAGGCTTTAGTACAATGCGGGTTTGAAATCATAACCAAGCAGCCGTGAGCAGCGTGAGCCCCAGTGCAGCAATGCCAGCGAGAAGGAGGAAGAGCAAGGCGCAGCAGGGAGGCGAAGCCACGAGCCCCCTTACCTGCAAGTCTGGGCCCAGCTCCTTCCCCAGGTTCCCGATGGGGGAGTCCCGGGACACGGAAGTCACAGTGGAGAGGAAGCTAGAGGACTCTGTGAGGTGGGGCACGGGGGATAGGCCATCCCCAATGCGGTTCACCTGCTCCAGGAAGGCCTGCAGCTCTTTCTTGAAAGCCTTCATCTTCGCGTTGATGGTCCCCAGCAGGTGGGGCTCCTGCTGGTCCCCCTCACCCTGCTCCTCTTCGCCTTGGAGGCCAGGCCCCGGCAAGGGCGCACCACCCTGCAGCCCCACATCGTGCAGGAAGCTGTCGGTGTCCGTGATGAGGCGCTCCACCGTCCGCTCTAGCCGCTGGGCCTCGTGTTTTAGGGTCACCAGGCACTCAGAGTCCTCCCGGGCCTTCAGGAGCTCCGTGGGGCACGGCTCGCTGGCCTCCGATGGCTTCCCGCTCCCGAAGCCCGACGTCTTCTCAAACATCTCCTCCGAGTCGCTCTCCCCGCCAACAGGCCCTTCCCGCTTGGGCTGGGGCAGGCGGCTCTCCTCCCCATCACTCTCCTTCTTGCCCGCATCACTCTCGGCATCGCTGTCCCGGGGACTGGGGGCACGCAGCCCCAGGTGGGCTGCCAGGTCGCAGCGCTGGATGTTGGACAGCAGCGCATGGTTCTCATGCTGCAGTTTGAGCACCTTGCCGCTGAGCTCGCTGATCTGCAGCCTGGCTGACTTTAGCTCCTCCTGCAGGGGGGCCCCACCCCCGGCACTGGGACTTGCACCCTCCCCGAGCCAGCCCGGCTCCTGGGGAGGCTCAAACTTAAACTTGCTGAGCTCGTGGGTCAGCTGCCGGTTGTGGTCTTCGATCTCGGAGATGGACCTCCGGAGCAGCTCCGCTTCCTCTTCCACAAACTGCAGGTGGCGGCGGAGCTCAGTGGAGGACTCCAGGGAGTCACCGAAGGGTGAGGTAGGAATGCTGGGTGCGTGATCCCGACCCGGGCCCTCCCGCTCCTGCTGGCCCCGCATGTCCTCCATCTCTGCCTTGAGGCCACGGTTCTCCACCTCCAGCTCCACGATCTTCCGGCCCAAGATGTTGGCTTCCTCCTCCACCAGCTTCAGCCGCAGCTTCAGCTCGGCCTCCCGGGTGCTGGGGGGCCCGCCTGCTTCCCCCGTGGGCAGGGGGCTGTCCACATCCCCATAGAGGGACTTGTACTTCTGGAGCTCCTGCTCCAGCTCGTCCTTCTCCCTTCCTAGCTTGGCCATCTTTTTGCGCATCAGGAAGGCTTCCTCTTTGGCAAACTGGAGCTGGCACCTCAAATCGGCACTGTCATCCTGCCAGGAGAGAACAGCCCGGGAGAAGGGTTATTTGAAAATACCAAATGTTCATGTTTTTCATGATTCCCCTCACACCTCGCCCCCAACGCACACAAACATCAAACACCGATCTTCCCATTGGTGCCATTGAGTTACATAGAGAAAGAGCCAAGACAAAGCAGAGGTGGGCCCAGGGCTTTGCGGAGGGGGCCTGTGAAAGGCCTATAGTTTGTTGCTTTGCCACAGAAACAAAAGAAACCAAAGAAAATTAGTTTGGAAAAAAAAAAGTGCATGTGGAAACCATCATATAAGTTATGAGCAAAGAAGGGAAAACGAAATGAGGCCCAAAACCCAGCGGGAATGCGCAATCCCTCCTTGCTCTCTGGATCCCACCTGGTTACTCACCAGCACCAGTGAGAGACAGCACAGCCCCTCACCATGGCCTGGTGCAGGCAGACAAGGTTCCACCCTGCTGCGCTCACCACCTCCAACACGCAGACCTCCTTCTTTCAAAGTGGCCCACAATCCACGAGGGCTGACCAGGATGGGGAAGTCAGGCCACCCCAAGTAAGAGCTCAGCTTTCCCCTGGTTTCCTAAGGTACCTGAGACAGGGCAATTCGCTTCTCCCCATCCCGGTCTCCCCAGCCCTAATGTCCCACAAGAATGACATGACAAAAAAATGAAGTATGAGTATGAGGGTGCTTGGAAGTCCAGACGCGTGCTGAGTCAGTACCGAGCTCTGGGTACACACTGGGTACTGCAGACCGAGACACCTGAGCTCCTTGCAGCCTCTCGCCATGCAAGTGCAACTTCAGAGCCTTTGCTTATGTTCCTTACCCTTTAGTTGCTGTAACACAGCAGGAAATTAAACTCAGAGACCCAAGGCAAAGAGGTAAGTGTTGGATAGAGTCAAGTGTATCAAAACCTGAGAAGTGTCCTCACAGGGCTTCCAGAGGATTCTGGAGGATCCTCAAAGCTGACTCTGCTGTTCACAGCCTGCAATGCTTGGCTGAGGTCAAAACGGCACTTTTTGGATCCACTGGAAAGTCAACTCTGCTTTGCAGGGCTGGTATCCTTGTTTTGAAGCCAGATGAACTCCCCGTTTTGGTTTTGCAAAAACGTTTTACTATTCACATTCAGCAGATGGGAAAAATAACCGATTTCACAAATCACTCCTCTTTGACCGGCCATCAAAAGTTTCAAAAGGTTTCAGCAAAGGTTTCCCCCAACACACAGAGAAACTGTCAACAACAGCTCTGTGGGAGTCAAATCCCACAGCCCTCATGGAGGAAAAGGCTTCAAACTGCTCTCCAGGCCTGTTGCCCCTTCTCTGGAACAAGTCAGCCCCCGGGGGAGAATTAACTCCTTCGGATCATCACATGTGCTCACAATGCAGCTTTTACACTCAGAGAGCATGGCTCGTTCTCTGCCGCAGTCTGCTCGCACACTCATCATTTGGCAGAAAGAGAAATGCCTCCCTCGGCGCCTCCCAACTTTCCTCCTTCCACTCTGCCTGGTCCCTCCTTGCTCACCACAAACCCCATGGAGAGGGGGAAAACGATATGACCAGGAAGGCTCAGGCCAACACCTACGACCAAGTGTGCAGCCACTGCCACAGGGAAAGCTTGCCCTGGCGCTATCTGTGCGTCCTTGGGAGGATGACACGCCCACTGTCATCTCTTAGCTGAGGACAAAACCAGGCCTGCTGGACTTGGGGTCACACATGCTGCCCGGAGTTCTAGCTTTGCCCCTCCTACTGTCTAAGTGACCTGGGCTAATCACAGAGCCCCGGTGAACCTGTCTCTTTGTATCTAAAGCAGGAATGCTCACTTAACCACAAGGTCGTTGTGAGGGTCAAATTAAATAATGGTCTGTATATGATAAATCATAAACCTAAAAAGTGTATTTATTATATATAAACTGGTTTGTATATGATAAATCACCATGCTCTAGCTCCCTGAAATTAATTTTCTTATTTGTCTGAAACACAATTAGTATTGGGTAAAGGAGCTGGTAAAGAGTTTTTTTCCTTCTTTGCATGTTAGGAGAATAACATATAAATGTCACATCGTCTTTGAGTTCTGAGAACTTACCACATGAAGGATTTGGTTGGGTTTGGGTTAGGTAGACATAAAAAGCAATCCTGTGACTAACTTGAAGTAAGGCTGTCTGCCCTACTCACAACTACTGAGGCAAATGGGCTATGCTATCATCGCCGCTGGGGTAATGACGTATTTTTTGAAAGAACCTACACAGAATACATGGGCTGTAAAAGGCATACATTGTGTTTAATTTTAATACTAATACTAGAGGAAAAGCATGCTTATCTGTTCATTCATTCTTTTTTTTTTTTTTTTGAGATGGAGTCTTGCTCTGGAGTCTGCACTCTGGCGGGAGTGCAATGGCGCAAACTTGGCTCACTGTAACCGCTGCCTCCTAGGTTCAAGCAATTCTCCTGCCCCCTGCCTCTGCCTCCCGAGTAGCTGGGACTACAGGAGCGTGCCACCATGCCCAGCTAATTTTTGTATTTTTGGTAGAGATGAGGTTTCGATGTGTTGGCCAGGCTGGTCTCAAACTCCTGACCTCAGGTGATCCACCACCTCAGCCTCCCAAAGTGCTGGGATTACAGGTATGAGCCACCACACCTGGCCTTGTTCATTCATTCTTTCAGGAAATATTTATTAAGTACCTACTATGTACCAGAAGTTGGCATGCTACTTTTAAACAACCCCAGCTTCTTATAACTTTCAAAAGTAGAGCAAACACAAGCACCTTTTCAATTTTTGTTAAACACAGATTTGTAAGAAATCCAAATACATAGACAGGTCTTTCTTGTTCCCATGAAGGAACGGAGTTTAAGCTAAAATACCTATCAGTGGAGATGGACTGTAAATACTTAAAAGCTTGGGACCAGAAAACAGGGAAGTGCCCTCAGCCCCATTGTTAACTTGAGAGCCAGTGTCTGTCCATTGTCAAAAATCATCTAAATGATCCCATCTCCACCTCTAGAGCAGAGAAATCCATAGCAGCAGAGATCACAGAGGGCAGCATTGTCCAGCTGCAAGGAAACTCAGCCCCACTCTCCACCCTTCTTGAACCTGGGACTCGAGACTGGGCTGGATAAGGTGGGGGCAGGGCCGCCTGCTGTGACCAGCGTCCGTGGAAACTTGCAGCTGGTGAGGCCTTGATGTGGTGGAGCCAGTCCGGGAGGTGCAGGCGAGGGGCAGAGTTGCCTGCATGGTGCAGGAAGCTTTTGGCTCAAACAGGCGTGTGGACCAGGGACTCAGGCAATCCCACTCTGCCTGGTCCCTCCTTGCTTACCACAAACCCCACAGAAGGGGAAAAATGATATGACAAGGAAGGCTCAGGGAAATACCTACGACCAACTCCTGGGGGTCTTCCCCAACAAGTTGAACTGAAAAATTGGGGAAGGAGGTAAGATCTCTGAAGGGTCCTGAAACACGCTGGAGGTTATACGTGCTTATCTGCATCCCCTCATGCGGGCAGAAGGTCCCCACAGAGCCCTCAAATCACCTTGATTTCTGGAAACCTTCAACCTCACACCATTCCCCTCTGTCCACCGTCCACTACAAATCTATCATAGAACAATTCTCCTCCGTCTCCATGAACCTAAACCCAGGTCAGTTAAAGCAGCAAGATCCTATGACATACTCTAACAAGTGTCAATTTTTAAATTACCTGAGGACTGATAAAATGTCCAAAACGTCTTCTCGTTCCTTAAAGAAAAAAGCTGTCAGCATGACAGCATGCTGTTATTTCTACTTAACAACCACACATGCACTATGAGGCCTGCCACCAAGACTAAAGCAGGGGTGAAAGAAAGACTGTCCTGGAAGCCATGGGAGAGTGTGTATTAAATGAAGGAGTCAGACGTCTTCCGTGAGGTCGAGGCAGCTGGAGCAGGGCCCGCTGCACCTGCCAGGTGTTGTGTGCAGGAGAGGGGCGGCCTGAGGGAAGCTGAGCTCGGCCTGTTCTGAGTAAGGGAAGCCACTCCTTCTCATAAGATGGGGAATCACAGCTTCAGCTCAGGCAGCGGGAGGCTGGATGCCCATCTTATCTTGTAACCGTAGACTTCTTAAAACTATGCCAGGAGTCTAGTGGAGGCGGGGGGTCAAGGCCGAGTCTAAACTGAAGGATATCATTTCTGGTTTCAAGAGATCACTGGATAGCCCCAGGAATGTGGTATGAAAGTAGCTGGTCAAGTCCAACTTTCCATATGACACACGATTCCTGTTGCAGGCAGAGGGCAGGCACGGCCAGGAGGGAAGACACCCAGGGGCCCACCACCATCACCACCAGCGGGAAAGGCCTTGTCAAGCAACAGAAATATATCGCTCTCTGTATATATTCTTTGGCTTGCAAGTCAGCCGTCCAGCCAGCACCCTGAGCGGGTGACTGCCTGCGTGCCTACCTTGCGCCGGGGCGCCAGCTTCCTTTGGGTTTTGGTTGCGGGCCTGCAGTTCCCAGGGCGCTCCATTCCACCATTCTGCTGAACAGAAACTCCTTCCTCAATAATCCCACCGGCTGGGCGGGCGGCTCAACGCATCCCAGGTACCAGGGTTTCTGACATGTGCCCAAGGAGCAGCAGCTCCTGTTCTTGGCCTGTTTTACCCACAGGGCGAATGCAACTCCATGCTGTTCATTTCACAATGGGGCAGAATTTCCCCTTTTAAGGAAAAGATCTTCCCTGGGCAAGAGCCAGTCAATTGAAAACACCCTCAGCCCAGAAGAGTATAAGCACCCAGCAATGGGATGGCAGACTTTAATTTCCCTGTTATTAATGGATTCCAAAGTGAGACTGGGAGGTTGGGGAGGGTGGAAGGGAACAGTTGAGCTTTCTGCTGCTGCAGGGTCCTGCCCCTCCTTGAATGATGCCCTGGGGATCAGTGAGTTTGGAGAATGGAGAAACCCAGGGGATCCTTAAGAGGGGAATTCACAGGGACACGGCTGCAGGAGGTCGGTGGAGGTTGCTGAGCTCGTAGTTACCCCGACTCATTGTGTCTCTCTAATTACTACTTGCTCTCAGAGTGCAGTGAGCTGATATCCCAATACACCTTTGTTCTCTCCACCACCTAATGCTAGCAACAATTTAAAAACAGAATCCAGTAAAACAGCTTTACAGAAAAGCTAAGAAAGTTTTGAAGAATACATACTGTGCATCTAGAAAGGGCTGAGAATATTTTACCTTCAATTAGGACCACTTAAGATATTGTTCAGCTTGTGCATTTAAAAGACAACAACAACAACATTCAAAACAATGTCTTATGAATGACTCGACACCACAGTGGCTGTTTTATTTCACTGTGTGGATGACTTAGAAGGTCAAAACACTTTTTACCATTTATAAGTATTGTCAGGCCCCCAAACTACACTTAATTCTGTTTCACACAAAGCCAGTTCTTTTTCCTGAAGAAATCACCAGCTTGTCAGCCTGAGGGAGAAATAAGAGGGAGGAGCTGTGGGTTTGCAAAGAAAATGTTCACACTGTGGAGGTTAGGAATGAGTCCACGTGTTTGGGCAGGTAATGTTTCTTTGAATGTTTTAAAGGCAAAGCTAACACTTATTGAAAAAAATTCAAAATGAGTTGACTTCACTTATAGGAGATGTAATATTAGAATGAAAACCTCTGCTTACCTGGTTAAAGGTTTTCTTCTCCTTGTACATTTCCCGAGTGCTTCTTCTTTTTAGGGAACTCTGAAATAGATCCAAGCGACATTCTGTGACCATGGGCTCACACGTGACAGCCAGCATTAGCGAACATCGTCCCCATGGGTGGGGACACACACACTGAACGGAGGCTGTTTCCTACCAGAACCAAGAAACAACTTAGCATCAATGTGTAAATGCAGTTGGAGAAGTCAGATGAGGTCTTTGAATCTTAAGATTCTTAAAATCCTAATTACTGTATTTGGGGTATTCCTTAAGTGTTCAGTTTAATGAAAAAGGAGAGTGGCTGGGATAACTTTAACAGTGCAGAGAAGGCAAGAAGAAGAGGAGAAAGGCAGGAAGTTTGGGAAACAGATAACTCATATTTCTGGAGCTGGTTCACTTTCCAAATCATGTTTTGTTTGGGCTAATATGAGAATTAATTGGTGTTTCCTGGCCAGGTGCAGTGGCTCATGCCTATAATTCCAATGCTTTGGGATGCCAAGGCGGGAGGATCACTTGGGGCCAGGAGTTTGAGACCAGCCTGAACAACATAGTAATAAGACCTTGTCTCCACAAAAAAGAATTTTGTTGTTGTTTTTTATTTTATTTTTTTTGAGATGGAGTCTCACTACTCTGTTGCCCAGGCTAGAGTGCAGTGGCGTGATCTCGGCTCACTGTAAGCTCCGCCTCCTGGGTTCACGCCATTTTCTTGCCTCAGCCTCCCGAGTAGCTGGGACTACAGGCACCCGCCACCACGCCCGGCTAATTTTTTTGTATTTTTGGTAGAGACGGGGTTTCACCGTGTTAGCCAGGATGGTCTCAATCTCCTGACGTCATGATCCACCTGCCTCGGCCTCCCAAAGTGCTGTGATTGCAGGCGTGAGCCACCGTGCCCAGCCACACAAAAAATAATTTTTAAAAATTTAGCTGAGTGTGGAGTCATGTGCCTGTAGTCTCAGCTACTAGGGCGACTGAGGCAGGAAGATTGTTTGAGTCCAGGAGTTCGAGGCTGCAATGAGCTATGATCAGGCCTATAGCCCTGTACTTTAAGCCTGGGCAACAGGGCAAGACCTTGTCTCAAAAATAAATAAATAAATAAATAAATAACTAGTGTTTCCTGAGTGGCCAGATAAAAAGTGGTGTGAAGGAAGAGAAGGGCGGCCCTTGTTTACAGAGAAAACCTAACTAGGTTGTGAAATTCTCAGGAAACCCACTCCGATTCATGGCTAAACCTCCATCTTAAAGATCTTGCAAAGCTCATAACTTATTCCTATGTGAAATGAAGGCCTTTGCTGTGTCCTTCAGTGCCTGGGAGCCCTGCCTAGTTTTACATTATAGACTCCAGGCAAGAAATTGCAAATACATCTGAAAATACAAACAGGAGTATGAGTAAAGGGGCCTAGAGGTGTCTGCAACTGACTAACTGGGAGATATGCCAGCTCCTGCAAAGGGAAAGTGTGAAGGCAGAAAGAAATGAGGAGTGAGAAGCGTCCTAGAGGAATATGAAGGGATTTGTAGCCTCTTAATCTGCAAAGATTAAGTTAATCCTGAGGAAAGCTAGAAGGAAGCAGGTGGGGAAGCAGAGCTCTGCCGGCCCCAGACCTATCAAGGCAAGCCTGCAAAAGGAAAGAGACTGTCCCCAACGCCCACCTCCCTCCCCTCTGCAGCTCCGCCTCAGGGTCCAAGGCCTCATCTGAGGTCTGCTCAGAGCCCTGACTCCCTCGGCTTTATTCCTGGTTGCCCACCTTGTATAAGAGGCTCTATGCAAGTCAGTTACATCTCAGTTAGAACTTAAGTTCATTAACTCAGCACTGTTCACATTTTAAGTGCCTCAATCTCAGAATGCCAGCCCTTGCCATTTATGGGAAGAATCCTAGGTTAAGAAACAGTTAAAATTCTAGCTGCCCCTGAGCCTCTAGGAGGCTGGAGACCCAGAAAATATAAAATAGATAATTGAGAGAAGGCCCTCAGGGCAGAGGGCTGAAGAGGGTCATAGAATCATCATGGAGCAGGGGCAGCAGGCTCCCTGACTAACGAAGGTGGAAGGAATCCCAGCTGTAGAAGGCTTTATTTCCTTTAGTCTTTTTGGTAAAGTGGGTCACACTACAAAGAGAACCAGTATCCTCTAACAGGTAAAGGTAAACCTGTCTTGAGGACAGCTTGAGTTTCTCCACCCTTAATAAGGAAGTTCCCCAAGATTTCTACCTTCATGCTTCAGTTAAGAAGTTTCTTTTGTTTTGTTTTGTTTTGTTCTGAGACGGAATCTTACTCTGTCACCCAGGCTGGAGTGCAGTGGTGCAATCTCGGCTCACTGCAACCTCCACCTCCCCGGTTCAAGCGATTCTCCTGCCTCAGCCTCCCAAGTAGCTAGGATTACAGGTGTGCACCACCATGCACAGCTAATTTTTGGGTTTTGTTTTTGTTTTTTTAGTACAGACGAGGTTTCACCATGTTGGCCGGGCTGGTCTCGAACTCCTGACCTCAGGTGATCCACCTGCCTCAGCCTCCTAAAGCGCTGGGATTACAGGCATGAGCCACCGTGCCCAGCCAGAAGTTTCTTTTATTTGAATGAGCTGAGTGAGATAAATCCTGATGAATCAGCAGGCTCTCTCCCAAGCTTTAACCTAAGGGACTTAATTCCAGGGCTGTAATAGCAATCAGGGCCCGCAGTGAGGGCAGAGCCTGCTGTCCCTGGCTTTCATCACATTCTCCCAATGTACGCACTGAAAGAAAACTAAAAGAAGTAAAATGAAAGCTAGAACTGGAGACAAAATCTACGCAGAATCATGGGCTGCTGCATTTGAGGCTGGTGGCTGGAGCACATTCTGGGTGGGAGCCCTTGGATGGACTCTTCTAGCCACCCCTACCCCATGTGTCCCTTCCCCTTGCTGATGGGCTGTCAACTGTAGCCCTGAGTCCTGCCATCCTTCTAGCAAATCACAGAACAGGCAGGGAGTCATGGGACACTCCTCCTCCATTCACAGACTCCATTCACAGTGGCAACTAGAATGAAAAACACTGCAAGGGTTAAAGTTTTAAAGTTAACCAGATGCCTGCAATCCCAGTACTTTGGGAGGCCAAAGTGGGCAGATTACTTGAGGTCAGGAGTTTGAGATTGGCCTGGCCAACATGGTGAAACTCTGTCTCTACTAAAAATACAAAAATTAGCTGGGCATCGTGGCTTACGCCTGTAATCCCAGCTACTCGGGAGACAAAGAGAGGAGAATGGCTTGAACCTGGGAGGTGGAGGTTGCAGTGAGCTGAGATCACACCATTGCACTCCAGCCTGGGCAACAGAGTAAGGAGAAGGAAAGAAAGGAAACAAAGAAGAAAAGAAAGAAAGACCGGAAATTTGCAGAACCTGTACGAAAGAAACCATAGAACATTGAAGATCAACATAAAATAATGCTTAGTGCTGCCTAGGGGGAAGACCTTGTAATAAAGACGCCATGTTTCTTCCAAACCATTCTGTAAGCATGATGTCATTTTAACCAAATTCCTTGGCCGGGCACGGTGGCTCATGCTTGTAATCCCAGCACTTTGGGAGGCCAAGGCGGGCGGATCATGAGGTCAGGAGATCCAGACCACGGTGAAACCCCGTCTCTACTAAAAATACAAAAAAAATTAGCCGGGCGTGGTGGCGGGCGCCTGTAGTCCCAGCTACTCAGAGAGTCTGAGGCAGGAGAATGGCGTGAACCCGGGAGGCAGAGCTTGCAGTGAGCCGAGATTGCGCCACTGCACTCCAGCCTGGGTGACAGAGCAAGACTCCGTCTCGAAAAAAAAAAAAAAAAAACCAAATTCCTTAAAAAAAAAAAATATATATATACATACACACACACACACACACACACACACACACATACACACATATTCAAAAAGAGTGTGTGTATGTGTTTGTGAGCGTGGTAAGAATGGACAAAGTAATTCAAAAACTCATCAAGAACAAAAGTTGGCGAACCATGGCCCTCAGGACAAATCAACCCACAGCCTGTTTTGTAAACAAACTTTAATTAGAGTACAGCCTCATTTATCACAGTCTGTGGCTGCTCGGCACTGCAAGGGCAGAGTAGAGTAGTGACAAACTGTTAGGGCCTGCAAAGCCTCAAACTACTTTGCTGACCCCAATTTAGAAAAATAAATTGGTGAAAATTGCCAAGAACACTTTGAAAAGGAAAATGATAGTATTTGTGCTATTAGATATAAAAATTCAATACAATGGTTCGGTGCTGGTATAAGATAGACAGATTAATGAAACTACACAGAAGGCTCAGAAGTAGATTAAAGAATGAGATTTTAATAATCGATACAGGTCATATTTTGAACTAGTGAGGAAAGGATGAACTATTTGGTATGTGTTGGTGAAACAACTAAACACATTGTGAGATCAAAAAAGGTGAGACACACACTATACAGAGATAAATCTTAGATGAATTAAAATTTTAGATGCAAAAAAATCATAAAGGAATGAGAAAAAAAGGTGAATTGATGTGTGTTCTTTATAAACACAGAAACAAAAGCAGAAACATCCAGAGAAAAGATTGATAGATTGGTAAGATTTTTCACTTTTAAAAAGAATACATCAAAAGAAACCACTTATAGTATTAAAAGGCAAATGACAAACTGGAAAAAAGATTTTTCTAACACATGACAGACAAAAGAGTAGTATCTTGCAAGCAACAGAAAACGTATCTTAATAAAATAAACAAACGGCCAATAAACACAATTACTGACAATTAAAACAAGATTTTTTTTCACTTAGAGATTTATAGACTCAAAAAAGTAGGGCACTCAGTGTTAGCATGAACCCAGGGAGATGGGCACTTCTCTGCAGATGAAGGGGCCTGAGAAATCCGCAGCATGGGGGGGGATGTAGGGGGATGGTGGTGCAACTTGGCCTTACAAAGGCATAGGTTGAGAGGTGTAATTCCACCTCTGGGAACATATCCTAAGGACAAGAGACATGCACCAAGATTTGTAAATGAGAATACTCCTCACAGTACCTTCTGTCATCGTGAGTGAGTACTATGGAGGTATTACAATTTTTTCCTTTTATTTTATTGTATATATTTAAGATACACAAGATGTTTTGATATGCTCATCTCAGAATACACATAGTGAAATGATTGCTACAGTTAGGCAAATCAACATAACCATCATCTCATACAGCTACCTTTCTTTCTTATTATTTTTGTGGTTAGCATCCTTAAAAGCTATGCTCTTGACAAATCACCAGTACACAATACAATAGGACTCATTATAGTCCTCATGTTGTATACTAGATTTCTAGATACAGTCATGCTTTTGAAGACTATTTAAGGATATAGGAAATGCTCATAATACACTATAAAGAAAATACAGGTTACAGACAGCATATATTTAGTGATCTCAAAATGCTTAAAATATATTTATATTTAATATATAACATATATTAAATACTAATATATAACACATATATATAACATAATATATAACATATATATATAAGGAAAGTGGCCTGGAGCAGTATACCCCCAAATGTTAATGGTGGTCATGTTCAGGTGACAGAATTATTAGTGATTTTCATTTTCTTTTTTTTGTGGCTTTTCATAAATGATCTACAGTAAGTACTATTTCCTTTAAAATGGAAAAAAAAAGGTCAGGAAAATAAAACTTGTATTTTAAAGATGTCAGAGAAAAGAGACTATCACAGATCTCCTATGTGGGATTGCAATGACAATTCAACGGAAGTTATTCACCAATTTCTTGTGTCTCTTCCCATAAGCTGATATTGTTTTCATCAGCTTGGTCCTTCGAATATAGCCTATGCATATGCGGTTGCTTAAAAAGACCAGGAAGCCCCCTGAGGGTTGGGGAAACTGGCCAGGTACCCCACTGCATTACACATCTCCAGGCATATGGTCCCCTGGCCAAATGCCAAGCAGTCATGAGGAACAATCACCGTGCCTCCAGCACAGAGCCGCGCAGGCTCCTCAATGGCCACCTGCCAGGGTCTTGTCCAGTGTAGCGTGCTAGATGCCACCGGACCCTGGGTGAAGTGACCACGGGTTTAGGACAATTTGTGTGCACATTAGTCATGCCCAGTTTATTCCTCTGGATGCCTCAGAGATCCAATGGAGAGTCTCTTCCAAGGAACAACAAAGGGAACAGGTAAATGCAGACTATTAAGTAACATGAACCCCCCAGTGCGGGCTTTGCCTGGTGACTAATTCTACTCCCTCGTTTTAGCCTGATCAATTGCCAGCAAATCAATTGCATATTCCTACTGAAAAGAAAAAAAAATTAAGTTTGTGAATCCAAATTGAATCCATCTAAGGCTGATGCTTTGCTGAGTATTGAAAATGATTAAATAAAATATGAAGTTAGGCAATTATTTGGACTTTCATGTCCATTCCTAATGCTTCCTATTTTAAGTTGGCCAATTTCTTCCACACAATTTCAGAAAAATTAATACGCTCTCAATTGCTAAAGTGTGTCAGAGACAGACTTGGAAAGTCTAAATTTTTTAAAAATTTAGATTGGTAATAAAAGGAGACAAATAAAAATTAGGATGCTGTAAATTATAAGTCAGTATGGGAATGAGGATGTAGATGCAGACTGATTACAGATTCTTATTATTCAGAAACTTTGTAGGTTTTTTGGGGGTAGTTTATAGCACACACAGGTATAAAACCAGATTAAGGAAATGAAGGTGCAGAGGTCTTCTTCTCCCTTTTAGAAGGAAGTTATTAAGATTCCTTTACTCATATTAAATCGGTCATGGGAGCTCATGCCTGTAATCCCAGCACTTTGGGAGGCTGAGGTAGGGGGATCATTTGAGGCCAGGAGTTCAAGAGTAGCCTGAGCAACATTGCAAGACCCCATCTCTATCATATAAAATAATTTTAAAAAAAGATTATTTTACCCATATTAAAGTTGTCATTTAAGTGCCAGAAAATGTGAAGGATGTGTATTAATTAGCCTCTCGTTCAGCTAGAAGCACTACGTCCTGGCTGGAAGATGCCTCCTCCCCCTTCCTCCTCTTCACTCATCCCTTTATTTTATTTGTTTTTATTCTAAATATTATGCCATAAGAAGTATTATTTATTTATTTATTTATGTTTTCACCTATCCCTTTAATAGTTCCGGGGAGCCTGCTTCCTTTCACACCATGGAGCTGCTTGCTTCACCTTGCACTGGAATTACACAGCAGGACCCAATAAACACAAATCCCCTTCTCAGATACAGTGGAAAACCCTCCTTAGCAATAATGCAAAGGAAACCCTTTCTCCTAGTCCTTTTTAAGAGCACAGTGGGCCGGGCGCGGTGGCTCACGCTTGTAATCCCAGCACTTTGGGAGGCCGAGGCGGGCGGATCACGAGGTCAGGAGATCGAGATCACAGTGAAACCCCGTCTCTACTAAAAATACAAAAAAAAAAAAATTAGCCGGGCATGGTGGCGGGCGCCTGTAGTCCCAGCTACTCGGAGAGGCTGAGGCAGGAGAATGGCGTGAACCCGGGAGGTGGAGCTTGCAGTGAGCCGAGACTGCGCCACTGCACTCCAGCCTGGGCAACAGAGCAAGACTCCGTCTCAAAAAAAAAAAAAAAAAAAAGAGCACAGTGATCTTAATGATATTAACAACTACTATATGTGTCGGGCACTCACTCATGCCAGGCACAATGCTAAACTTTCTTTACACATCTGTTATGGACTAAATGTTTGTGTCTCCCAAAATTGCTATGTGGAAGCCCTAATTCTCAACGTGCTGGTATTAGGAAGTGAGGCCTCTGGGACATAACTAGGTTCCGATGAGGTCATGAAGGTGGAACCCCCCATAATGGGATTAGCATCCTTATAAGACGAGGAAGAGGCACCAGAGCTTCCTCTCTCTGCCACGGGAGGATTCATCGAGAAGGCAGCTTTCTGCAAGCCAGAAAGAAGGTCCTCACCAGAACCCAACCCGGCCTTGGACTCTGCGGCCTCCAGAACTGTGAGAAATAAATGTTCTTTAAGCTCCCAGCCTGTGATATTTTGTTACAGCAGCCCAAGCTGACTAAGACAATATCTAATCTAATTCAATCCTGACAAGAGTCTGAGGAGGCATATGTTATTCCCACTGGGTAACAGACAAGAAAACTAAAACACAGCCAAAAGTTGGGTAATGTTTCAAGATCCCCTAAACTTGGAGATGGGCCACCAACCTGGGCCCAACCCTAAGCCTACATTCAAGGTCACAGCCCTCAGACCCTCAGAGCTACCTTCCAGGACTCTCATAGCCCAATCGCCCATATTTGGGCTGTTTTCTGGTTTCTTAGCCCCAAATTGCCAATTTTTCTCATCCAAAAAATCTTTGCCTTTCTTTAGCAAAAGAGCACAAAGGACTATTATAGGAATGGTTACAAGTTGCTACATTCGCAGGTGCCGCATGGCTATGAAATAATATTTGTTGGCACTGATGATTTCTCAAAGGATCTGAGGCTGCAGACAGCAGAATTCCTTATTTGGAAAAGTAAGACAGAAAACTATTATTAGAGGACAAATGTTATAAGTAAATGAGGGAAAGAAGAGGAAAATTACATTGAGACACTTTGGCTAAAGAAGAGTGGGGCCATGAGCCAAAGCATGGTTCAGGATTCCCAGCATCCAAGTCAAAGAGTTTGGGAAGGCCCCAAAGGCAACAGCCTGGCCAGTGAGTGGAAGGTCAGGGTCACCAGGCCACCTGGGATGGACACAGATGCCCAGCACACCCCCTAGCAAATGCCACTTTCTCCTGGAGGAAGAACACTGCACACACAAACTTGGGAACATGACATACATTTGCTTTGCAATATGAGCTGGCTGGCTCATTTTAACCTTTGTGATATGTACCTTGAAGCCTAGTTTTTGGAAAAAACTAGGTATGTTTTGGCTAAAACATACTATCACATAGTACTCTGAACCAAACACTGCAAAATAAACTAAACCAAAGGTAATAAAGTAAAACTGTAAATTATAATTACAATGCAAAGAAAAATTGTAACTGATGGCCATGACAAAACCATAATGATGACTGCACCAAAAACAAAGTATCCTTCCCCCAAACTGCAAGAATCCCAACTCTGTGCACATCCATGCAGGCACTTAGCAATACCATGGAGCATAGTAGGAAATACGGAATCAGAATCCTACATTTGAGAAACCCCTACGGGTGGGCCCTTGGGCATTTATAAAAGTTGAAAGTCTGTAGAAACATATGACATTTGCCTGTCAGACTGAATATAAGGCTGTGTATTTTAGAAAATAATCTGTTCCTGGCCAGGCACACTGGCTCATGCCTGTATTCCCCACACTTTGGGAGGCCAAGGAAGGTGGATCACCTGAGGTCAGGAGCTCGAGACCAGCCAGGCCAACATGGTGAAACCCCATCTCTACTACAATACAAAAATTAGCTGGGCCCACGTGCTGATGCACACCTGTAATCCCAGCTACTCGGGAGGCTGAGGCAGGAGAATTGCTTGAACCTGGGAGGTGGAGGTTGCAGTGAGCCAAGATTGTGCCACTGCACTCCAGCCTGGGTGACACAGCGAGACACCATCTCAAAAAAAAAAAAGAAAAAGAAAATAATCTGTTCCCACCTCTGCCACTGGTGTAATGGAAGGAAATCTACCAGTCCATCATGTTTCATGAAATAAAGCAAGAGAGTTAAGAACTACTTTGAAAACAAAACAAAGCTGAAAAATCAAACAAATAAATGATATATTAAAATGTTGCCCTCTTTTCAGAGAAAACCCATCATCAGTTTTTCAGATGCATGTAATGTGAAAAAATATTTAACTGTCAAAGAGCACATAGGAAAGTTTTGAGTTACTCCTGATACTATTTTATATTAATCTGCCAACATACCCTACAGACCCTCTGATTTGACTTTAAGTATCGTTCTAATTATAGAGTACACCATTACAGTAGTAAAACTTTGTATATACAGTTGTCAAAACTCAGTGAATGTGAACTAAGATCTGTGCATTTCTGTCCACATGAGTTTACTCAAAAAAGATAAACAAAAATTTAGCTCTAGTTAACAACATGTATTTTGGAGAAAGTGAATAGGCATCTACAATTTATTTTCAAATGCACCAAAAAATAAGATGGGTGAATGAATAAAAAGATGGGTAGACAGACATGTGATAAACCAAGTATAGTACAACGTTAACATATAGTGTGAATGGCGGGGATAACAGGTGTGTTCACTACAAAACTCTTTTTGCTATCTGTTTGAAAATTTTCATAATAAAATGTTGGGAAGAAAGAAATCAGGCACGTAAATTTTCATTTGCACTAAAAGTAAATATAATATTGTGTAGCCATTAAAAATCGTGATTACTAAAAAATTTTAATGACAGAAAATTTTTCATAAAACATTCACCTTTTAAATGTAGGATTAAAAATATATACTTAATATCATCTCAACAAGATTAAGTATTTTTGTCTTGGAAATATTTGAAAGCAAATACACTAAAAATGCTAACAGGTCTTATCAATGGGGAATAGAATTATGGATGACTTTATGTTTTTGTTTATAGATTTTTTTCCATTCCCCCAAATAGTCAAGATTAATATTATTTTTTTCAAATCAGAAAGGTTCTTATTTTTTAAGGACAATGGAATTGACCTAGTGTAATGCAAACATCCCACACCTCCATTAAACCTCTGCTCCGCCTCACCTAGAAATGATGGACAAGACTGATGGACCCTGGGCACTCAAGACAGATAGAAATGAACAGGAGATTAAACTGCAGGATTAACCCCCAGGCAGGATTAGCTCTGTGCCACTGGGGATCATCAAATACATCTTTGTGCAGAGGACAAAGTAGGGCTTAATGTATATTTGAGGACAATAAATGAAACTCTGAAACCCTAATTGCCTTCCCAGGCTGAAGGCTTCCTATCCAAGAGACTCTCCCACTAGGGAGGCCTAATAACACCCTGTCCGAGTTACTGACCCATATCTGCCTAGGATCCTTGTTATATGGAGCCACTGCTTGGTTCCATAAATCATCTACTAAACTGTGCTGAAATATCAAAAGCATCACTGGCTAGCATTACTGCACAAAAGCTATTGATGCCCCTTGGGCAAATCTTCAGCAATTCTCATCTCCAAGCACTGGCACCTTGGATCCCTAGCTCTAAGCCCCAGGGCACAAAACTTTAAGTGATTTAAGAGGAGGGGGTAACTTTCTGCTCCATGTCTCATGATTCTTCAGGAGCAAAAACCCTCCCTCCTCCATCAGCCTCTGCCACTGTCCTGGAAACTACAGATGATTTAATTAGGCAAGAGCAGTAAAAGCTGCAGGGAGAGGCACAGGATGCAACCTGCTCCTACAACAGGACAAACCCCTGGAGGCTAGAGAGCTGCTCTGACGCTGCGGAAGGGGCTGGCCAGCTCTGGTCTTTGAGGTGGGTCAGCCAGTGAAGGCTGGGAATGAACAAGCTTCCCCTAAAAGGCAACCTGGAAACAGAAGAAAATCATCAAAGAACAATACCCAGCCCTTGGACTAAGGACAGACATAGAGCAGAACAGAGGGAGGGATGTCCCAGCTGCACCTGCCCACCCTCAGCTCTGTCCTGCCCAGCCCTCTCCCAGGAAGGAGGCTGGGCCAGGGCTACAGCTGGGAGCAGGCATTCGGCAGAAAAATAAAACAGCCATGGTTTCATGTGACGAAAACCAAAGAAGTCAGTTTGATTATCTCTGGTGCTGTCTGGAATGAACACACAGGCTAAGAAGGTTAACACCCCCAACTGTGAATATCTCTGCTAGTATATTATATTTATGAGACACAACATTGCATACAGTGTTGAAAAGCAGGATCAGTTGCCAGAGCTGGTGTTTTCACTGCAGCCTTTCAACAGCTAAAGCCATCATCTGCAAGTCCCCACTGGGGCGCCCCAGGCCCCAGCCTCTGATGCAGACCAGGGCACAGAGCCTACAGAGTGTCCCTGCAGCAGCCACCGCAGAGACAGCTGCTCTTTTCTGCCAGAGCTCCCGACAACTCATGCTTCACCTGGGTGGGAGCTCAGTGGATCAGCTCACAGAACAGGCGCCACATGGAGGATGATGGAGGAGGCCTCATGAGGCATCATTCTTTGGCACGCCCCTGCTGAAATGCAGTCCTGGAGTGCTCATTAACCACGCCTTTCTTGTGTGCAGCATCCGCTGCATGGTTTTAAAAACACATCAATCTCATGTTTTGTCTTCTAAATGACACCGATCTATGACCAGCTTCACATCTGAGAAAATCCAGATGTTGTTGGATCTTTATCTGCAAGCTATAAAAATCCGGAAGACCTCCTGTGGGTACATAAGGGCGAATGTGTGCATTATTCAGACTTGTGGCAGCATTGTGTCGGGATGGCTCCTCCTGGGGCTGTCTAGATCCATTTGTGCAATCAGGCTGGACTCTAGTGGTTTCTGAGTGGACAGAAGGGAAGAGGCCCAGTCAGGGAGCTCTGTTGGCTGGAAGCTCTGCCTGCTTCCTTCTTTGATGTGGCTGCTCCCTGCTGGGACAGACCTCACATCTCCCAGAAGCCCGCATGACTACTTCTGTTCTATCACTGTTCCAGGGATGAAAGTACATGTCCCAGGTCCTTCTAATGCTTAGGTTCTCTAATTTTATTATTCAACAGAATCACTCCCACCCAAAAGAGAAGAGAGAAGCTTCCTTGGAGGAAGCATGGGAGGAGTGGCTTGCCCGAGTAGCTACAGCACCCTCCTGTTGGCACTTCCATCCCTCGTGTGGTTGGGTCCACTTCTTCCCGAGGACGAGCAGTGTGAGTCACTAACCCAGGAGAAAATGGAGGTGTGCGAAGGTTAAGTGACTTGCCCAAGGACTTGAGGGGAGGAGGCTCTCGCTCTAGGGTGCTCTGCTTGCCCATATCACAGCTGCCTCTGGCGCGCACACAACCAGGCCACCAACAGTGCAGAGACTTGGCGTGGAGGTACTTTTGCTCTTTCAATCAGTCGTCTGTTCAGCCAGTCATTTCTTGCCCCTTGGGTTCACTGGGGCAAAGCTTGAGTGTGTCTCTGGCATAGTTGCCCCAGCTTTCCATCTTCCTTCTACCTCCACCCTGCTCACAGGCTGCATCAACCTTCCTAGGGCACACAGGCCTGCAGCCATGACATCTATCCTGAGGTGCAAATGTGCTTCAAAAAACTAACTGGTGTTCAGAGAAGGAGCCACTTGGAGATCAAGCAGCAAATGGCCTGCAGGTAGGCGAAGGCCAGGGGAAGAACCTTCCTTCATCCCACCGGGTATCAACTCATTTGTTCTTCTTGCCACAAGTTCAAGCTTTGAGGCAGCCCCACGGTGCCCTAGTCACATACCCACATAGGCCACTATTTTGTTTTGACTCTTCTGGGCATTTTATTTCTTCTCTTTTTAACATTGGGAGTAACTGCACCTGTCAGTGCCTCTCAAAGTTAACTGTGTAATTTTAACTGGTTTTTAAAAGCCTCCATGATAGTGCCTTTAGAAAAACTCTGAAAATTCAAAGTATAGTTTGTTTTGCATTGGATAATGAACTTTACTCCAAAGTTGACCCAACATCCTTACAAAGTCTCAATTGTTCAGCAACCATGTGAAAGTGCCCAGGCTATGTGGGTAAAAGGGAAAGGTGAATTAAGGACATGGATGCTCACATCCAAATCCAGGCACATCCAGCCAGCCTGTGGTCTCAATTTCCTTATTTAAAAGTGGGGGGCGGGGGCAGGGGCCAGGCCCGGTGGCTCATGTCTGTAATCCCAGCACTTTGAGAGGCCGAGGCAGGTGGGTCACCCAAGGTTAAGAGTTCGAGACCAGCCTGGCCAACACGGTGAAACCCTGTCTCTACTAAAAATACAAAAAATTATCCGGGTGTGGTGGTGCACACCTGTAATCCCAGCTACTTGGGAGGCTGAGGCAGAAGAATCACTTGAACCCGGGAGGCAGAGGTTGCAGTGAGCCGAGATTGCACCACTGCACTTTGGCCTGGGCAACAAGAACGAAACTCCGTCTCAAAAAAAAAACACACACACACACAAAAGTGAGAATAATACCTTCCTTATATAAAGCATTCTTTTAAAGATCAAATGAAGTAATTTGCTTAACAAGTGATAACCATAAAAAGCAATATTGCCCTGCCAATTATGATTCTCTTCTTGTTTAATATTTTCAAGTGCTAATCACCCCTTCCTTTTTTTCAAAGTAGAGAAAAAGACCCACTATTAATCATTTTGGCTTTCTTCTCTCTCTAGGAGAAAAACCAATGTTTAGAAAACAGGCTTTTTCACTCTGCATGGAAAATGTGTGTTTGAAGTATGAACTTCTTCAACTGTGATTTCTATATATTCTACATATAGAACAGAATTTAGAACCCTAACTTCACAAGTATATAAAGTCTGAAATAAAAATCCCAATCTGTTAATTCATAGGAAAAATTTTAACAACAAAATTTGCTCCCACAGTAAGAGGGCATTATTTCTACCATTTCAGGGTGATAAGTGGGTCAGATTTTCCACAATGCAATTAAGTATGCCAAGAGCCCATGGCAAAAGTGATTTCACACACAATTTATAGGATGAGTCAAACCACCAGGAGAAAACCGATGATGTGTGTTCTCTCCCCTGCTATTAGGGCCTAATTAGCAAAGGACAGACACTCCTCTTTGGAACTGACAAGACTTTTTGTCAACATATTAAAATCAAATGAGCAATAAGGCTGAGAGAGACCGCTGAACCAAAGGATATGTAGAAGCGTGAAGCAAAGGAAAGGGAAATAAAAGGAAAAGAAGTTAGGAAACCTCTTCCATACAAGAGCTTTGGGTTTAGATGGAAATTGAGATGCTGATAGAGTGTGACACAAGCTGGGCTGGAGACTCTCTGCCTTGGTGGTGGCCTGAGCCAGATGCGCAGGCACGTGACATCTCTTCGGAAGTGAACTGGCATCCAATTGGAAAAAATGAGGAGAGACTTAGATTCTGTTCCGTGGTGGCTTTACAGCAGGTTGGACCCTGGGGTCTGGGCGGGCCCGTCAGGGAAGCCCCAGCCAGCCAGCCTCATTCCTGCCCCAGGATGGCCACTTCTACGGCTGTCCCTTTCTTAGACATCGTTTTCCTCCTCCTTGATTTCTAATCCCCTGGTAACTCCTGGTTTCAGTTCTGTTTTCTTGCACATAACTGAAGCCAGACAGAACAACTCAGCACGTCTTGTCACAGGCCTGCTTCCTCCAGACAGACATGGGACATGTTATCAATGAGGATGTTGAGCGGGCTTGGTTGTGAACTACCATTCTAGAGGGAGATGAATTTCTTTGTGCAGCTGGCAGGTCATTTCAGCCTGTAGACTATACAGAAAACTTTATAGAAGCTACCAAACAATAATTAAGAATGAAATTAACAAAGAGGAGAAAGAATAAACAGAAATGGAAACACAACTCAGCCCAGAAACAGCCACTGTGACAACAGATGGGTGCAGACACTGCTTCCCAAGCCTGAGCCGGGCACCACACTCGCCCCCTTCCCCCTGTGCTCTCACGCTCATCTCCTCTTTCCCGCCCTATCCCGCAGAGCCTCAGACCTCCTGCTTTTCCTGCCTCTCACCGAGAGGGGCTCCCCACTTGCTTCCTTCCTGCACACCCCGTGCTGCGCGTGCCGATGTCTTCTTGTACCTCCCTTTCAGCTATCAGCGTGATCGCTCCTGTTGCCACCCCTGTGGGGGTTCTGGCAGCGGCTCTGTCCTCAAGGGTGGAAGCCACGAAGTCACCATCGATTTCCGTCCTTCCTCACTCCACGTAGGAAACTGCCTTCTGTGGGACAGCATCTTTTCTATCCATTGTTCTCCATGGCCAAGGAAGACTCCATCATCCTGACTTTTCATTTGAGAGCCTCCTTAGTGGGGGTGTCCCCCAAGGGTTGCTGTCCTTAATCAATCCTGAACATTGAATAATGTTTGGGCTGAGAGCAGTCATGGTAGCTACTCTAGTTTAAATGTCCCAGCACACACTGCATGGCTGCTTCTCGGCTGATGCATGGGTTCTGTATTGTGCATATTCACAGGCAGGGGTGCAGCTTTACCGTGGACAGCACAGCAACATGCCAGGTGCCTGCCCTCATGACAGCAAGAGGATGCCATTCAGCGAGGTGTCCTTGAACCTTCTCTTGGAAAATCTCAGCTTACAAAAAGACACCTTTTAAGACACTAATTATCAGGGACTCAAACCTATACCTGAACACCAATAGTCACAGCAGCACAATTCACAATCACCAAACAGTGGAAATAACCCATGTGTTCATCAACACATGGATGGATAAACAGAACATGATCAGTATGTACCATGGAATTCTATTCAGACATAGAAAGGAATGAAATTCTGATACATGAAAAAACCTTGAAAACATTATGCTAAGTGAAATAAACCAGACAAAATATGAACAAATACTGTACGGCTCCACTTATATGAAGATATGGTTTGGCTGTGTCCCCGCCCAAATCTCATCTTAAATTCCCACATGTTGTGGGAGGGACCCAGAGGGAGGTAACTGAATCATGGGGGCAGGTCTTTCCTGTGCTGTTCTCGTGATAATGAGTAAGTCTCACGAGATGTGATGGTTTTATAAAGGGGAGTTTCCCTGCACAAGCTCTCTTCTCTTGTCTGCCGCCATGTAAGATGTGCCTTTCACCTTCCACCATGATTGTAAGGTCTCCCAGCCATGTGGCAACTGTAGGTCCATTAAAGCTGTTTCTTTTGTAAATTGTCCAGTCTTGTGTATGTCTTTATCAGCAGCACAAAAATGGACTAATACATATGAGATACCCAGAATAGACAAATTCATAGAGATAGAGAGAACAGAGGTCACCAGGGTGAAGGGCAGGAGGGGAGTGAGGGATTATTGTTTAACAGGTACGAGCTTCTGTCTGAGACGATGATGAAGTTCTTGAAATAGATAATGGTGATGTTGCCCAACACTGTGAATGTACTTAATGCCACCAAACTGGTGCTGTAAAGAGGTTAAAATGGTAACTTTTATGTTATGTATATTTATCACAATAAAAAATACTAATTACATCAAAAATTTTCAGTCATAAGCACCCCAAACAAAGATCTACATGTGGCTCAACCTGGCTTACATTTTGGGCATCACTGTGCAATCTGTGATTTATTGCACCTTCCATGTGAACAGCCCTATACATTCTCTTTCCTCTCCTTTTATGGCCAAGAAGCTAAGACAGGCGAGTACTGCCTTTAATCTGTAAAACACACATCCAGATGGACCCAGACTGTTTATAAATTTTGTGAGGGCAGCCTTTAAACAGTGACCAAAGCTTTAGCAGTTTTTTTCTCCAAAGACCTTACTTTTTAAAAAAATGATAACACACATTTAAAATTTTTATATTACTACATCTCTAAAGGCAGTTTCTTCTCTCTGGACATTTCAAGGCAGTATATTTTAATCAACATGCATGGTTTCTTCATAAGAAGTCATCATTTCTCAATCCTTAATTTATTTGTAGAAAAATATTTCTAAAATGAACCAGAAAATACAAGAGGGAGAAATTTTGATTTTCTAACGGAGTTGTAAAATCTTAAAATTTGTTGGAAATAATGGAGGAGTGCCTTCTACAGCAGCCTATCTTTGCTTTATGTAAATGCACACATACACACATGCAGACACACACACACATGGTTTCTTATGGAAATATGGGAAGAAAAAAGAAAGAAAGGAGTAAAGAAAGTTGGAAATAATGGAGGTAAGGAAAAAAGGAATGAAAAAAAGGAAAACAATGCAAGCATTACTTTCTATTCCTGATATAGCTCTAGCTGACCCTCTGTATTGACTGAGAAGTCAAAATCCTAACATTTGCTTCCCAGCAGGTGAGTGGGGCCACCCCGCTGAAATGACAACATGCCCCACAAGGCACTGTCCTAGAGAACATCAGAGGCGTTAGCAAACATGGCGCTTGCATCTGCGTCTAACAAGTTTAGACAGCCAACACTTTATATTTGAGATCCCGAATCCTAATACCACCAATATGAGGTGGGGACCCTTGTTCTCATTTCCTGTGTGAGGGAACAGGCTCAGAAGAAGTAACTTGCCCACCACACGGCCAGGATTTGAACCCATTCTCCTTCCCCACAGCCTGAGACCCTCCATAGCCTGGCACTGTGTCTCGGAGAAGGGACTTACAAGGAGGCAGGTTGGAATCACTGAAGGACTGTCCACCTCCTGCTGACCGCTCTCACATTCCAGATAGACATGAGGCGAGCCCATGTTCCAGAAGAAGGTACAACAAGGAATGTGCTGTGGCTTTAGGATTTTGGTGACTCCCAAAGGGGGCAAATAGGGGTCTAAGTGCTTCTCATACAGCTGGAGCCGCTTCTGACCTACTTTACAGCACGGCCCTGATGTGCTGTGGAGGAGCAGACCCACCCTCAGGACACCAAGGCCCCATGAGCATGAGCCCCTGGGGCCCCCTGGAGAAACCAGGAATCGCAAACCACGCCACCCTCCCTCGTCCAGGACGTGCACCTCTCACTGATGGGTGCCACCTCTATCCCGCTTCAAGCTCTGGGACCCCCCGCAGACCCAGATCTGGCATTTTCTAGATTACTGGTAGAAACAGGAAATCTATTATAATAACACATTGACATTTGTGGCCATCACACTTTTTTCTGGAAATTTATGCCAATTACATGCTTCTTTAAAAATCCTGGGCTTGGAAGGGCAACTCCCGTGTAATAACAGCCTCATTATGGCCTTAGGCTCTTTGAAAAGTTTTCTTCCCATAAGATTGTTTTTGGGTTGTGACAAATGAGAACCTCTCCAACTCTCCTGCTAGAAGGGTCTCAGAGTGCCCTTGGGAAAAAGCAGTCTCAAAATGATCTAAGCACAGAGGGAAAGGATTAAGGTTGTATATTCCTAGCTGTACAGAAGAAATCATAGTCAACTCTTCACCCTCAAAGAGTCAATGTTCCAGCAGTCTTTGAAATCAACAGGATTCTTTCCAAATTCCTTCTGAACTCAGCTCAGATACCAGCTAGTGACCAAGAATGAACAAAGTATTGAGCCCCAGGAAAGATGCTGAAAATACTTCACAATGTTGTTCTGCTTTGAGAAGAACAAGCATTTACTTTCAGACCCAAGTCATACAGATGATCTCTGCAGAGGGCATGCTTGGTGGCCTGTTAAGACATCAATAAGTTTAGAAGCATTCAGCGTCATCATGCATGTGATCTGCTACTTAAGTCTTTCCACACGAAGACTTTGCTCACAGGCAATTTTCTTCAAAGTGTGATCGCAAATGCAGAATTACAAACAGTAACAACATCCCCGTTTTCCTCCAAGATGCTCTCCACACCCCCTACTGTCCTCTTGTCCTTCTGCCCCTCTACTGTCACTATCTTGGACTGAAACTTCGGAGGAGGTGTTTCAACTGGATTTCATTAGCTCCAGTAAGTAGAGGGGGAAAGGGAGGAATTTTTTAGAGAAATCTGCAAGATAGGTATATTTGGTCCTCTCATCTCTATTTTGAATCTTGTCATCTGGTTTCCTGGGTATCAGCAGAATTTGCAACAGCAGTTTTGTTTCCTTGTGCCACCTATTATTGTCTAATCGCAAACTCCTGATAACCAAGAATTTACAATTACTGAAGTCCCCAGGCCCTTGGGAGATGAGAAAGCACCCAAATAAGGGATAAGCACAAACCTTTCTCACGAAAACTTCAGCACAAAGGAACACAGTCACACAATTTATGCAAGACCAGGCTATGTTAGATTTATCAAGTCCTGGAGCCTACCTAGAATCCTAAAGCAGAAGCACTATGCTTATGACAGGTGAGATTAATCAACCTGAAAGACTGTATCCTTTGCCTTTAATTACTCCAAATCCTATGGATGAAGGAAACGCCAGGTGAAGGACACTGCTGAAATCCATAGAAGAAAATGTGTGAAATTATTTCCACTTAGGAAACAAGGAGTGAGCCATGACTAGATGAGTGGAAAGATCTCCTGGTGGTACGTCTGGCATAACTCCTGAGGGATTAGAAGAGTGGGTGTGGCCGGGCACGGTGGCTCACGCCTGTAATCCCAGCATTTTGGGAGGCCGAGGCGGGCAGATCACCTAAGGTCAGGAGTTTGAGACCAGCCTGACCAACATGGAGAAACCCTGTCTCTACTAAAAATACAAAATTAGCCAGGCATGGTGGTGCATGTCTGTAATCCCAGATACTCGGAGGCTGAGACAGAAGAATCGCTTGAACCCGGGAGGTGGAGGTTGCCGTGAGCCGAGATTGCACCATTGCACTCTCCAGCCTGGGCAACAAGAGTGAAACTCTGTCTCAAAAAAAAAAAAAGAGTGGGTGCTACCCATCAACTTTGTCATTACTGAAAACATTTCACAAAGGAGCAGCTTGTGCTATTTCCTTTTATCTTTCTTGGATTAAAAAGCTGATAAGTCAGTCTTTAAAACCTTTTCCAGCCAAATCCAAGGTTCTAAAACCAAAGGAAGAAAAATTAGGTCAAAAGAACCATATATTTTATTGACAGCAATAACAATAAAAGACAATGATGGCATTTAACACTCATAGTAAAAACCTATTGCTTTCAAAGAACTGTGAAACTTTATCAGATCACCTTTATTAGATGACAATATTCCTGAAAAAAAATCTCAAAAATGCAAATGTGTCTCCAAACATGGCTTGGCATTTGCCATAGATGTGCCTCTGAAGGGGACACAGCCCTTGCACACACGCCCCCTTCCTGTTCTAGATCCCTGCCGGGGTCTCCTCACTGCTGTCAGTGACAGCAGATGCTCACACGTATGACAGGTCTCCCTGCTCCCCAGCCTCTTCTATTTTTGTTTTTAATCTGTATTTTCTATTAAAGGAAGAACCTTTTTGGAGGTGAATCACCTGTTACAAAGTCTGGGGGGTCTCCTTGGTTGCCGGGACACACATCTTTTATCCTACGGCGACTGCTCCTGATCTGGCAACCTCAGGAAAAGAGGTTTCCTATGTTTCCAGGGAAATGGAGCTTTCTCCTGTAGAAGCTAAAACTTAAAGCAAGAATTAAATACACAGAGTCAAGCATTATAGATGGCTGTGAAGTTCAAGACTCCTGGAAATTCTGAACCTGGGATGAAAACACCATGGCTGCCCACGGCATTCAGCAGTGGGAGAGCCAGCATTTCTCATTCCCAGGTACTCTTTCGGAAAAGGCACAGGTTGTCTCCTGCCTTCTTATATGAAATTGATAGAATGCAGGTCAACATCTTCCTTGTGTCTGGAGTCCCCTTACCAGTCTTTGGGGACCCTACCTTGTAGCTCTCTGGCTGACAATTCCACGGTGCTAATGCTGCTCACCTCACTCATCACTAGGGTGTCAGCAGTGCCCTTTGCTTTGCAAGTGTCAAATCCACTAGGGACTGGGGCCTTAGAAGACGATAGAAATCCAGCCACTAGAAGATGATAGAAATCCAGCTAACTTCACAGGGAAGGGCTCTAAGAGGAGACCTTGCCCACTAAATATATTCCTTGGGATTCACTGCAACTTCTTTGGGAACTCAGAGGCTTTTTGAAGCACCCTGCGGTTTGGCCACATCCCAGATGCTCAGAACTGACGATGCCTGGATTCTGGACATCACTGCATAAAGAGATAAAAACACTCCCATTGTTTCTTTCTTCCTCGCCTGTAAAGGCTCTAAATTTTTCTTTTCTCCAACAAGTATGCCTCTCTCCTTCAATATTCCTGAAACTCCACCTAAGTGAGAATTTGGATCTCTTGCCTTTGATATATATACACTTCTTTTTCATGGCTAGCCAAGGCTGAAATCTCACACTGTTCCGTAGTGGAAATGTGACATGGGTTAGAAGTCATCGCATGGTCTGACGACCTCCAGAAAGGCCCTGACCCTACAAAACAGACCCCAGTATGAACGTGCTAAATCTTGTGCATGGTTATTCTTTATTTTTTTAGAGAGGGTCTTGCTCTTTCTCCCAGGCTGGAGTGCAGTGGTGCGATCTTGGCTCACTGTAGCCTCAAACTCCTGCACTCAAGAAATCCTCCCACCTCAGCCTCCTGAGTAGCTGGGATTACAGGTGTGCACCACCACACCTAACTAATGTTTTTATTTATAGAGACAAGGTCTCGCTGTGGTGACCAGGCTGGTTTTGAACTCCTGGGCTCAAGTGATCTTCCTGCCTTGGCCTCCCAAAGTGCAGGGATTACAGGCATGAGCCACCATGCCTGGCTAATAATTCTTACTCTGAATACAGACCTAACAAAATAGATGAAAAGAATCACATCTGTGTCACACTTCATAACTTACTGTATAACCTCCATAACCACATCCTCCTCCGTGCCCCACTCCCTGTGAACAGACATTCTGTTGACTTGATTGGACTGTATTCTCTGAAAGAGGATGATGGTCTGACTTTTAAAGGTGGCTTAGACTCTAAAAATAGTCATGATCTGCCACAAAATAGGTCAGGTGCTCCTGGGGCCCCCCTGAGAGATGTCCTGGAACTCAGAAGCTGCATGGCCTCAGGAAGGTTTTCTGGGACAGACCTGGTCCCAGGGAGAGTGAGGAGAAGCGTGTGAGATGTCCTTGAAGTGCTCCTGGGAGAAATGACAGCTGGCTCGGTTCATCACCGTTTCATAAAGAGTAACACTCACACACGCTGCAAGATTGGGGCCAAAGAACGACCTCGCTACCACCCAATCCCTTGTTAAACTCCAGCCTGTTGAGGAGAGAGTCAAGGACTAAACACGGTGTTTTGTGCTGATGTGGTCATTTTCATCTCAAACCAATCCCAGTTAAAATAACACCCCAAATAGCACCTGCGACCTTGGCAGGAGAAGGCCTAGGTCCTGCACCTCGTCCTGTCACGTGTGTGACCTTGGGCAAGTCCTTTGGTGGCCATGAGCCACAGTCGTCCCATGCATTAAGAAGTTACCACTTAACTCAGAGTGGCAGCAAGAGCAGCCATGGCACAGGGGCACTTGGTGCAACAGGCGGTGTTACTCAAATGCGCTGTGTCGCTAATGTAGCCATTTTCACAAAAAAGTGACCGAAGGACTCCTAGGTATTATCAGTGATTCAAGATAACCCCTGCAGGACCAAACGCACCAGGCTGCTCACATCAGGGGCTCTCTGATGCCACCAGGTAAAAAGGACCAGGGAGTCAGGGCAGAGCTGGAGACTCTCAGGTGTACTCCACCTGCAAGCTATGTTCTTCCCATCAAAAAGCTTGAAGAGCTAAGCCCTCTTTCCACTAATACTTTCTTCATACATCAGAGAGACAGGGACCAAGAAATGGAGAACGAGAGAATATAACACAGAATTGGGAAGAAAAAGGCAACATTAGATAGCAGGCATTTTGCAGAACTGCACGCATCTATACTAAAGCTACTAGGAACCTGGGTGGCTATGGCTGCAAAAATACAAATTTAAAACTCTGCATCTATTATAAGATTCTATCAAAGTCTTACAAAACGACTTGGTTCCCTTTTCTCTCTGACATTACTGGTATCTCATTACCAGGCACTTGATGGATTTACTTTGCTTGTTTCCTGTAATGCTGTCTCATCATTCTAACATGTTATAAAGCCAAGGGCAAGAAATGAACCATTTACTTCTTCCATATTCCCAAAGGCTCCTGGTAGAGTATTATACACTTATACACATGGGGTTATTTTATAGAGGCTTCTTAAAAATAAAGGAGAGGCCAGGCGTGGTGGCTCACACCTGTAATCCCAGCACTTTGAGAAGCCAAGGTGGGCGGATCGCTTGAGGCCAAGAGTTCGAGACCAGCCTGGGCAACACGGTGAAACCCTGTCTCTACTAAAATTATAAAAATTAGCTGGGCGTGGTGGTGCACACCTGTGATCCCAGCTACGCAGGAGGCTGAGACACCAGAATCGCTTGAACTCAGGAGATGAAGGTTGCAGTGAGCCGAGACAGTGCCACTGCACTCCAGCCTGGGCGAAAGAGCAAGACCATGTCTCAAAATAAATAAATAAATAAATAAATAGGAAGTGGGGGAAAAAATTTCAACCAGTTGCTTGTCATGTAAGTCTGTATGAAAAGCAATAAAATTTTCAATTTGAAATAAGAATTAACACATATTTTAAATTTGAAGTATATCACCAAATGGTATGAAATGGTCCCATATTAATAGCCACAAATTGTAACAGTCCTCTCAGATTTTACCTACAGTATCATTATTTTTATATATTTATGTCATTAGGAGACAGTCTTCATGGGCCTCTTACACTCCTACACAGCTTGCTGGGTGTGTTGTGAATGCAAGGCTGAAACCATACACTACCTGGACTATTTCTCAGGACTGTGTTTACAGTGAGAAACCTTGACGGCTGAGGTGATGTCTCCCTCTGCAACAAAGAGCAGGCTTGCTTACTATAAAATGGTATAAATGGCTATAACATGGTGGGTTCTCCAGGCTCAGTGTTCCTCAGCTGTGACACCACAGCTCACATCAGGGGCTCTGATGCCGCCGGGTAAAAAGCTGGACTGTGTGCATAGCATCCATCTGGGCCCATTGGGTCATGCTCACTGGACGTGAGGACAAGGAAAACTGACTGTGCTGATGCCGCCTGCTGTGCCCTGAGTAATGAAGTCCTTTGTCTCTGGCCACGTCTTCTGTCAGCATCCATGGAATGGCAGGAGGCTAGCTTGTTAGCTTGCGAGTAGAGTAAATTCAAATCCCAGAGCTGTCAATACCTTCATTTCCAAAGATAAGTGTCTCCCATTTTTCAAAAAGTTGACATTATAGTTGATACACAGGTAAACAACTGGATTAGAAGGCCATGCCTCTAATAGTGGAATGTAGCATTGGCTATTTTAAACAATGATTTTAGCATTTTATGAAAAAGTTCTCACCCATGTTGGGCTTCCCTGGGTCCAGGTATGAATGTGCATGAAGACTTCTGTCTGTGCCATGCACAGATGCAGCTGGCAACCCCGCTGCCTGGCCAGGAGTTCGGGCTTATTTGTTCTACTCTCATCTCTTTCTGCGGGCTCCTGTGGCTCTGCTTGAGGCCACCTGGTCTTATAGCCTAGGGGTCTATAGTAAAAACCACCCTCTGGCTTTGGCCCAGTTCCATCCTTTCTCTTTATTCAGGAGCAGGTCAGGATGGCCATGTTAGATAGGGCGACATCTCCACGCATTTGGCTGTTTGCCCACCATATTTTCTGAGGTTGCTCATGTCCAGCTCTTTGTGGCACTGTACTCAGGCCTCATTATGGCTCACTGTGCACTGTCCAAAGCCCAGAGCCACCTTGTGTCACTCCTCTTGGAGGCAGGGAATATGTTGTTTGTAGAAATAGCCTACGCACCCAGCAACAGGGTGCCTGAACCCCGGGAGCAACTGGTAACATCTGATAAGTGGCTGAATTGATTCTTCATCATTTCTAGACGGTCTTTATGACAATATTGTTCAATATCATTCTATTGTGTTTAACAATTGGGATGGTAACAAGTACATTTTTTAAATAGTTACCCCCCAAGAACCTTGGAAATACTCTGTGTGTCTGTAGCATACAAACTCAGCCCTCTAAGACAGCAGACATTTGCACTCTTTAACTTGCTATGCCACATGCATTCCTCTGGGACAAGTGCCAGGCCAGGCCTTCTTAAAACTTTCCTTCAAATCAAACATAAAAAAAAGAGGCACAGTTGCTAAAGAAAGCAATAAAACTTAAAAAAAATTATATTTAAAACTTATGTTAACAACTATCAGTTCCTATTCAACTAGTACATGGAAGTTTAAATAGTAAAAGAGAAAACTTTAACAATTTTTCAAAACCACTGCTCAGTACTTCAGATAGGCAGATGACTTTTTATAAACAGTCACAATATTTATACATCTTATACTCAAAATAAAACTTTTTAATGTTCTAACTTAAAACACTGGATTATATTTAGTTTTATCTCATACTCAGCAAGTCAATGCTGACCTGGTCCTCTTCTCCCCAAATCAGCCCTCTCTTATTTCTGTCATCAGGATGTCCTAGAGTCAAAGCTCTGGGGTCCTTTCGATCTCGCTCCTTCTTTACCTTTCAGCCTTACAGATTTATCAACAACCTCCTTTCAAATATCCCTCTGGGGCCTTCTTTTGACAGAACACACACCAACTATGTCCAAACATGCTAAAATTCTGAATAAACATTCAAGTGAAAGTGCAGTCTGCAGCAGCTTGGCCTTAAAAATCTCTTTTCTGCATCACTGCTGCCCTAACCTAAGTCTTCAACACCTCATGCACAGGTCAATGAAACAACTTTCACAAGCGAGTCCCACTGGCTCCATCTGCCCCAACTCAGAGCATTTCTAACCTCATCTAGTCTTCATAACAGCAAAAAAAGATTTTTTTTTATTGTGATGTCCCCCTCTTCTGCAACAGCAGCCTCACTTCACCTGTACCCCCCACATCTGCCTCACACCTACCCCGTCCTGCACTGGACCCAGGTGACTTGGACCGATGAGAAAATTCACCTCAGATTTCCTTGACTGTTGAAGGGAATGGAGCTAAAACCCTCAAAATCAAAAAGTGTTTGTTTTTAGAGTGTTGATGACATGAGTGTCAAAAATTGCAGCCCAGGGAGAAACTATAGCACAAAATGTCAGTTTTCTTGTCCCAAAACACCACCATTCTATTCTGGAAGGATTTAGGTTGCCCACTTTTGAGTAGTAACAGTAGCAGCAACATCACTTACATCCTCAGAAGCACAGATCAAGCATCACATTTCACTCTGGGTGGTCACCAAAGAGGCATGTTTAATGTCTACGCATGCAAAACTTAGACAACTGAGGGCCTGGTGAAATATCCTTCTGGAGCCTTCTTTTGACAGAACACACACAAGCTATGTCCAAACATGTCGAAAATTCTACATAAACATCCAAGTGAAAGTGCAAAGTCATCAGCAGCCTGAGCCTTACAGATCTTTTTTGCATAAATATTTTGTTCTCAACAGAATCCAGACACAGTCCACGTGCGGATAAGATGTGTGCATGAGTCATGCACACATGCAGTCAGATGCCCACACCCACTGGTCCTTCTGGGGGCCCGCTGCCCAGGGCACTGTCCGCCCCATCCTCCTCCTCCTTGGAGCACGAGAGGGCCTGGCCACGGTGCACACTGTGCATCTGTCCACCCCACCTGAGCTGTCCACTCAGGCTGGCTTGCCAGTAACTTTATCAATGCATCGAGAGAAGGCAACTGCAGGCCTCACTCCCAGCCATGCCAAAGGGGGACCAGCTTGGGACTCCCGGAAATAAATTTAGTTTTACCAGCAAGTCATTTCCCTGTAATGAAGACAAAGCACTCTCATAAGCCAAGACTCCCTTAAATCAGACACATAATCTGATTATAATTGTAATGCATTCAAAAAGCATGTTCATAATCTTGTTACAACTTTTCCCATGCCTAGAAAAATGTTCTCAAGACCGTTGCAGGGCAGTGTCCTCTGGATATAGGCATTTGGGGTCCAGGTTTGTAACCCCAAGGAAGAACTGGTAGCATTCAACACCTCCTCCCTGCCCTCCATCTGATTAGAAGATAGAAACTTCCTTCCTTCCTTTGCACCTCCAGCCAGCCAGGAGACAAGCGCAGACTGCACTGGCCTGAGCTGCCCAGCCTTTTCTGCACGGTGCCCAGGGCACTGAGAGCAGCAGGTGGGGCCCCACCCTGGAGGAGGGGCACCCTCCAGGACTGGGCTCTCTCCAGGCATATTTGGCTTAGGCAGTCACACCAGGGAAAGACATAAAATGACATTACTGGCCGGGCACAGAGGCTCACGTCTGTAATCCCAGCATTTTGGGAGGCTGAGGCGGGCAGATCACTTGAGGTCAGGAGTTCGAGACCAGCCTGGCCAACATGGTGAAACCCCGTCTCTACTAAAAATACAAAAATTAGCCAGTGTCGTGGCATGAGCCTGTAATCCCAGCTTCTCAGTGGGAGGCTGAAGTGGGAGGATCACTTGAACCCAGGAGGCAAAGGTTGCAGTGAGCCGAGATGGCACCACTGCACTCCAGCCTGGGTGATGGAATGAGACTCTTGTCTCAAAATAATATAAATAAAAATAAAAACAAATAAAAAAATAAAATGACATTACCATCCAGCTAACAGCAACTTTAATATTCCCTATGGGTTAACAGAAACAAACTGAAAATACAGTTTTATGTCAGTCTTAGTAGTAAAATTACTCTTAGAGCAAAGCTTTGTTTTACTGAAACATCGAAACAAGTTTATAGCCGGGTCCCAACAACTCAGTTTTACAGTTGCAGACACTGAAGTTCAAGCCATTAAGCAACCTGCCCAAAGTCCCATAGTTGCCAAGGAAAGAATAGGCCCCCATGTCTGCATGATCCAGGATCATGCCCTAAGCCCTGTTCGCTGGGGTCCAGTGCCAGGGCCAGTGGGAGGCACTGTGCTTACAGGTATTTACAGGTGGCCAAACCCCATCCCTGTGCTCTTGTCACTCTCTCGGGCCCACCATTGGATCTGCCCGAGCTCAGGCTCTGCTTTCTTCTCACTTAGGGCCACGGCCACAGCCTCTCCACTGGTTCTGTCTTCTCACTTCACTCTTCCTCCGCTTACCTTCCAAAGATACAACTGCTCATATCATTCTCCCTTGAAAAACCTCCTGTGGTTTTTTTCAACCACAGCACCCGCTGCCTTCAGAGTGCATCAAACACTCTGAACCAGGACCCCAGATCCATGTGGTCCATCCGCAGCCAGCCTGGCCGCTTCATACACCTTGTCCCCTGCTATGGTGACAGCATGGCTTGCAGCCCCAGGCTGGCCAACTCTTAACCTGTCCCTACCGTCCTCCCCGCCCTGATACAGTGTCATTACTGGTAAGGCCTGAGGCAGTGGCAACGGCATTTGGGGGTGCCACAGCACACCTGTCATTCTCCAATTGCTCTCCCATGCCTTTATGAAATGAGCTTGCAGATGCTGCATAAGAAGGGATGTCCCAGGAATGGAAAATGCTGCTGGCTGATTGAAGGCTCCACCTTTTAATGCTGCCAAACAAATAAAATATCTCGCAAGGTCATCTGAGGCAAGTCCAGGGTCTCCATTTATAACAGAACTAAAAGTAGAGATGATGTGTGCCATTTTGACGGCAGCATCATGTGCTAGCAGAGTGAACAGAGCACACCCCATCTGTTCTTGTGCACAAGAAACTGCTTTGAAGGAACTCAATCTCTTAGGTGACTGTGATGACCCCCAAGAAGGAGCTGTGATCACCTGAACGTAAGATACAAAGGTCACCTGCCAGTTTCATTTTACAAACCACGTGGCTTCCTTCATTGAAGTCTTGCCTCAATCCAGTGGCTCCATCCCGAAAGACAGAACTGGCTGATACCCTGAACTCATGTTAATATTACTATTAATGTTAATACAAAAATATATATGCATATATACATACACATGTAGAGTCTTCAGAATTTATTTACATATATATAAACCGAATTTATTTCAGGGAGTCACAAATATATATATTCAGAATATATATATGTGTGTGTATATGTGTGTGTGTGTGTGTGTGTGTGTGCGTATATACATATATACATGTATGCATATTTTTTTGGAGACAGGGTCTTGCTTTGTCACCCACCCAGGCTAGAATGCAGTGGCACATTATCTCCTGGGCTCAAATGATCCTCCCATCTCAGCCTTCCAGGTAGCTGGGACCACAGGTGCACACCACCATGCCTGGCTAATTTTTTAATTTTTGTAGAGATGGTGTCTCACTATGTTGTCCAGGCTGGTCTCCAATTCCTGGGGGCTCAAGCGATCCTCCTGCCTTGGTACCTACTAATATATGAATACATTTAGTGTTGTGAGGCCTCTTCAAGAAGACCTACCTGGCAGCTTTGTGCAAAACTGACTGCAGGGGAGGGACGGGGGCAGGGGTCTGGCTTGGTGTGAGGTCTGGGTGCCTCGGTTCAGTGGAGGCAGAGAGACTAGAAAGCAACAGGGCAGAACCAGGAAACTGTGTGAGGGAGAGAGCTGACAGGGGTGCAGGGCCCCAAGAGAGGCGGCCACAAGCAATTCTGAGGGGCATGATCTGGGGACGGAAGACCAGGGGCACCGACATGACCTGGAGGGAGGACACAGAGCTTAGATGTCTGGGTGACATCCAGGCAGCTCTCCTCACAACCTGCCAGTGGGACTCCAGCATGGGGCACACAAGGAGGACACAATGAGGACAGGAGCCTGCTCAGGGCTGCTGAGGCTATCCATCTGGAGCCACTCAGGAAGAACACAATGCAGGTAATTATTAACCAAAAATAGAAAATGCGAGCCCACTGATCCTGTCCTCACAGGGCAGGGCAGTGTCCGATTCCTGCGAGACTTCCTTAGGGCTTACTCAGCTTCTGTGCTTTCCTGTGTGTTGTGGGCTGAACTATTTCCCCAAGAAGATATGTTCAAGTGCTACCCCCAGTGCTGGGGAATATGGCCTTATTTAGAAATAGAGTCTTTGCACGTTAAGAGGAGGATCTACTAGACTGCATGGGCCGGATCCAAGATGACTGATGTCCTTATAAGCTGAGGACAAGAGACACACACAGAGAAGGCAGCTGAGACTCAGACACACAGGGAAGAGGCTGTGTGATGACAAAGGCAGAGGCAGAGATTTGGGTGGCTCAGCCACAAGCCAGGGAGCAAAGCATAAGGCATGGAACAGACTCTCCCCTAGGGCCTTTCAAGACAGCGTGCCCTGCAGGCACCTTGATCTTGGACTTCAGCCCCCACCACAGGCCAGGGAGCAAAGCACCAGGCATGAAACAGACTCTCCCCTAGGGCCTTTCCAGATAGCGTGCCCTGCAGGCACCCTGATCTTGGACTTCAGTCCCCACTGCTGTGAAAGAATAAGCTTCAGGTTCTGAAGCCGTTCAGTGGGTGGCCCCTTGGTTGCAGCCGTACTAGAAAAGAGAGTCAGTGCCTGTGTGGACCAGTGGTGTCCAGACCACAAGAGGCATGGTGTGGGCTCCGGATCTGTCTCTCCAAAAGGCTGACCATCTCTGATTTCCACCTGGAAGAGCTGGGCCAACACATGACACCGGAAGGGTGAGCATCGTCGTGATACCCAGGCCCCAGGTGACGATGCTCAGTGTGGGTGGAGAGATGGAACTGGCAGTCCAGGTTCTCCAGCTAAATCTTAAATGGGCTTCCCTGTCCCATTCCACTTTTGTCTCCTTTCTCTGAGAATAGAACTGCCCCCCACCCCCACCACCCTTTTTGCATTTATTATAGGTACACGTGGTCCTCAGGTATATATTCATGACTGTTGTTTGATATGAGATAATTATCTGTTTAATAATCCCACATCCATAACCTACATCCACCACTGCCCAGGCCCAGCTCTGGCACACTGTGGAGACCCCCTCTCTCCTGCACCAACATGGGCAGGAGATGGGGAGCAGTGCAGGGGCCCCTGTCAGCAGGGTTTGCAAACCCCACAATACAGCTCGAGAGAAGGCTTCTGTGCAAGAAGGAAAACCAGTTTATCCTCAATCTTATTTTTACTCCACATAAGACAAGAAAATGCCCACTTTAACATATCCAGGGTTTTCTAGATTCAAATCCACGGGATTCCCCCTCTCCACACTTCAAAGAATGACAATGATGATAAGAGTGACAGCCCCTGTTTAAGTAGCCTCAGCACTTTAGATATTTCACCTCAAGTCCTCACAACCAACCAAAAAATAACCAGAGTTGGCAAGGATGTGGAGAAATTGGAAGCCTTGTGCATTGCTGAGGGCAGTGTAAAACGGTGCTGCCGTGTGGAAAACAGTGGGGTGGTTCCTTAAAAAATTCAAAGTAGAGGCATCACCTGATCCAGCAAACCCACTTCCGAGTACACACCCAAAAGAACTGAGAGTAAGACTTGAACAGACATTTGTATGCTCATGTTCATAGCAGCTCATTCACAACAGACAAAGGTGAGGGCAACCTAAGTGTTTATTGATGGATAAACAGATCAACTCAATGTGGAGTACCATGGAATATTACTTAGCCTTAAAAAGGATGGAAATTCTGACTCATGCTGCAACATGGATCAAGCATGGATTCAGGACATTATGCTAAGTGAAATAAACCAAACACACAAAAAGACAAATACTGTATGATTCCAATTATATGAGGTACACAGAATAGCAGTTTCATAGAGGTAGAAAATAGAATGGTGGTTGCCAGGGGCTGGGAGGAGGGAAGAATGGAGAATTGTTGTTTAATGGGTACAGGTTTTACTTCTGCAAGATGAAAGAAGTTCTGGAGATGGATGGCGGTTGCACTACAATGTGAATGTACTTAATGCCACTGCACTGCAACTTAAAGATGGTTAAAGTGATAAATTTTATGGCATATATGTTTTCCCACAATTAAAAATAGGAAGATAAAAGTTGAACATATGCATGCCCTATGGCCCTACACATCTACTCCCAGGAACACACGTTAGAGAACTTGCTGCATGTGGGCACCAGGAAACGAACAGTGACGCATGTTCACAGACACATGTTTTGTAATAACAACAACCTGGAAGCTCCTGAACAACCCAAAACACAAGAGAAGAGACTAATAATGTGTGGTATATCCAGACAACGGAATGATAAAGAACAATAAAAATGAATGAACTCCAGCTGCCGGCATCAGCATGTAAGAATGTCACAAGCATACTGCCAAGTGACAGAAGTATGCCGCAGACGGATGGCTACAGTGCGACCCCGTCTCTTGGCTTATTCAAAAATAAGGAAAACTAAACAATATACATCCAAGGGACACACACATTGTTGGCAAACTGTAAAGGAGAGCAAGAAAAAAATTAACACCATTAATATGGGACAGACGTACTTCAATCTGGCAACTAATTGATAATGCTCTATTTCCTAAGATGGGTATTCTTTTTACTATTCTTTAAATTATATAGTTTACATAAAATATTCTTTTTATATATAATGATTACTTCTTAATCATAAAAATAATTAGGTCATGAACTTTACTTATAATTGAAAATCTCCAATTCCCAAAGCCTCTCAAAATCAGGAGGTGGGTAGTGAACTCACTGCTCTGATCTTCCATTGGCAGCTGTAATGACTTTGCAGATCATGGGATTTGTGGAGACCACAGAAGGCCACAGCCGTACAGCTCAGGGGGGCTGGCTGCCCTGCTCCGGGCCACCCCCTCCCAAACACTCCCTGCATAAGCCTCTAGTCGTCAGAGCCAGGGAACTTCCGGGGGGTGGGGGGGCGGGATGGAGGACTCTTGCAGAGAAGTTTGGTGTAACCCACATCCTTGCAACAAGTAGAAGGGACAGAAGAAAAAAAACACCAGGTGAGTGCCCCCGTCTTGAATAAAGGGGGCTGTGGTGGTTACTCAAAAAACCTAACAGATGCTACTTGAAAAACCTAACAGATGCTACTCAAAAAAAAACACACTATGCTTTAAATGGGACAGTTACAAATCAGGTTCATACACTCTAAAAAAAGTATCCAAACCTGTGAAAATAAAAGAATTAAAAACAGAAAGAAGATAAAAATATAAAAAAATATGGGACGTAGTCACAAGAAGCAGCAGGAAGCAGGGTGAGAAATGAAAACCAGGAGAAGTTTTTATCTCAGAATTTCCACAAAAATCTGATGTGTTTGAACTGAATAACTTACAATAAAATTAATATTCCAAGGGGATGAAGAAAATACAGTGTCCATTAAAGAAGGAAGTCAGAAGCTACAAAAATTGAAAAGGTTTGATAACACCAATGACACATCAATCTTTCAAAGAGGAAGTTCTGGAAAATGTATTATTACTCATGTCACTGGAGGAAAATGTGCGCGAGCAGAATGGGAGAACAGGAGAAGAATGTCAGCCGGGAAACCGGAGACCTGGCAGCTAACCGCAGGCACCTAGCTAGCAGCGGAAAGGGTGCCAGTGGGCCCGGGCAGCTGCCAGTCACAGCTGTGAGACTCAACTCTCTGTCACTTGCTAGCTATGCGACCTAGGGCAGGTTTGCTAGCTACTCCAAGCCTCAGTTTTCTTATCTTAAAGACATGTAAAAATGAAATATAAAAACGCCCACTTCAAAGGGCTGTCCTAAGATTAGATGAAGATTGGGAAGCATCCAGTTATGTACAACAAATGGTATGCCCTGGGCCTCAGTTTCTCAACTATGCAAATGTAAGACAGAATAAATGAACTCCAGCCTCACCAGCTCTAAAGTTTTGCTTTCCTACTACAGTAGCCAGAATAATGGCCCTCAAATGTCCACGTCCTTGATCCACAGAATATGTGACTGTATCATGCTACACGGCAAAGGGAGTGGAGGTTGCTAATCAGCTGACCTTGAAATAGGGAGATTATCCTGGATTATGTAGGTAGACCCAATGCCATCATAGGGTTTTTAAAAATGAAAGAGGAAGTCAGGAGAGAGCACCAGACAAATGGCAGGGAAAGCTCTCAGCCCACCATTGCTGGCTTTGAAGATGAAGAAAGAGGGCCTGAGCCAAGAAATGTAGATGGCCTCTGAAAGCTGGAATGGGCAAGAAAATGGATTCTTCCCTAGAACCTCCAGAAGAAACACAGTCTTGCAGAAAACTTCATTTTAGTGCAGGCCCATTTCAGACATCTGAACGACAGTACTATGAGACAATAAATTTGTGTTGTTTTAAACCATTACATTTGTGGTAATTTGTTACAGCATCAATAGTAAACTAATATATTTATATATCTGTAGTACTAAGACCTTCTATGATTAGGACTGGACCTATACTACGCTGGAAAAGACAGAATCATGCAAGTAAAAGGAAAAGTAAAGAAAAGGAAAACATAAAATGCCAATAGTAACGTGATTAGATTTATCAATTCATTTGTATATGTTATATATTTGCATGTGGATATGTCATTTAAAAATTGTTCAGCCTTACTAGCCTGCTAGAACAATGTCCTGTACTAACGAACAGGAAACTATCAACGAATCACAATTAGACTATCTTCTCTAGCTCCTCCACACAGGACTACTCCATCTAAGGCTCCATCAAAAGCAGTTTAAAGTAACTTACTCAATTTTCCCAAGTAGTTAAAGTAACTCATTCAAATTTTCTAAATAGTTTTAATAAGGTGATACAGTTTTAATTGTGATAAGTAGAAAAGTAACAGTAATAACTTCTATTGCCAACCTCAAAGTGAAAGTCAAAGGCATACAGGTCCATGAGTAGTGCATGTGTTTTCAAAGTCCACAGTATTATTGCAGTCATATTATTGGTGTCACACTTCCTCCCTAAAGGCGAGCTTCATTAAGGGAAAACTGTATAAACCATGGACTCCTTCCTTTTGTTATATGCTTTACATTTTCCATACAAAAATAAGAAATTCAGAAGTACTAAATAACATGTGTATAGGTATTTGACATTTGCTTCAAAATAGTCAGCATAAAGGAAAGGAAGGTGATGTGGTTTGGCTGTGTCCCCACCCAAACCTCACCTTGAATTGTAATGATCCCTACGTGTCAAGGGTGGGACCAGGTAGAGGTAACAGAATCATGAGGGTGGTTTCCTCCATACTGTTCTTGCGACAGTGAGTGAGTTCTCAGGAGATCTGATGGTTTTATAAGGGGCTTCCCCCTTTGCTCGGCTCTCACTTCTCCTTCCTGCCACCATGTGAAGAAGGACTTGCCTCCCCTTCTGCCATGATTGTAAGTTTCCTAAGGCCTCCCCAGCCATGTGGAACTGTGAGTCAATTAAACCTCTCTCCTTTATAAATTACCCAGTCTCAGGTACGTCTTTATTAGCAGCATGAGAACACACTAATACAGAGGGAGAGAGGGAGAGCAGGAGAGGGAACAGATACAAGCAGTCTGTGGAAAGGTTGGAGACAGGTATCTCACGCATCCTTACATTATTCTCTGTATATGTTTGAAACTCTCCATAATAAACAAAAATGCTTAACCAGGTATGTGTCCCACCTGCCTGAATACTCCCACCAAACTGGGATTGTTTTTGTCCTATCTAGAACTGGCTTCTGCCTGTCTGAAGATCATTAGGCTTGGCTCCATAGCACAGTGCTTTGTTTTTCGCCCTGCATTAGAGCTCCGGAGGACACCAGGGCAGGTCTCAATAGGATCAAGGAAGCAGGCGTTTTCTTGGAGACACAGGCAACTGTTTTCCAGCAGCTTCCCCTCAGACCCACTCTTCCTTGCGAAAAACAAGCTCTTCTGCCAGAGGATGCCCACCCTGCGGCTGAGCCACACTAAGCCAAGCGAACACAGACCCTGGCTCCCAGCTGCTTCAAGCCAGCTTGTTTCAAGAGCCATTTAACTCTCCATTAAGTTGATTTGATGAGTTCCTGGATGGCCACCAAGTCCACTGAGAAATAAACTCCCAAACAGCAAGCACATCATCATTTACCATACCCATTAACTGATTTGTGAGTCTGTGCTGCTTGGCACAAAGGTAAATCATTTTTGTTTTCTTATTTCCTTCCTGTCCTTCCTGGTTTGGGTGTGCATGAGTTGGTGCTCAGTCGCAGTTTTCCATTTAGCTGTTATATCCTTTTTATGTTTCCCATCCCATAATCTTTTACTTAGTTGCACAGTTTGCCATTGCCATTCAGGTAATTTTTGCCCTGGAAAAGCAGCCAGTTCCTTCTATTAAGGAATCCAATTGAAACCCATCCTTTAAACCTTCTCAAGTGTTAACAATAGAATAAAAGGTACTTGCTATTATAAGCAATTTATTTGCAGTTAGGAAAGCAGAAGCTGAACAAAGAACATTGATGAATGACTGAAAAGAGAGTGTTCTCATTAATTCCACATGGATGGCAGGGAAAAGGACAGCCAGCCAGCCAGACATAATTATTCCTGAGTAATTAACACACTGTAATGAACCAGGTCCTGCAGTACAGACATCTAATTTCATGCAGACAACCTTCAAACTCCTTCCACCCATCCCACTTCGAAGTGTTCCCCATCCCCAAGTGCCTGCATGCATGAAGCTGTGCAGTAAGAACGTTCGATGGGGACTCAAGAAAATCCTGGCCATGTCCCCTCACCATTCTGGGCTCTGGTACTATCCTATGTAAAAGGGGACAATTTAGGGTTGCTTCGTGGAAAGAACACAGAGTCTATGGTGAGAAGACCTAAGAGGCAAAAGATCTGGTTTGGTGTTCACTTTTCAACTCAACTCAACAAATGTAAGGGCAACTAGGACATCCCAGGTACTGCCTTAGGCTATGGCTGTGGATTCCACAAAGAAGACCACACAGCCCCTGCCCACAGGAAGCCTAGAGTCCCACAGCTTCATAACAGGAGTAATCTAAAATTGAGTTCTTTCAGCCTGCTGTGGTGGCTTATTCCTGTAATCCCAAGCACTTTGGGAGGCCGAGGCAGGCAGATCACCTGAAGTCAGGAGTTAGAGACCAGTCTGGCCAACATGGTAAAATCCTGTCTCTACTAAAAATACAAAAATTAGCCAGGTGTGATGGCAGGCACCTGTAATTCCAGCTACTGGGGAGGGTGAGGCAGGAAAATCGCTTGAACTCCGGAGGTGGAGGTTGTAGTGAGCTGAGATTGTGCCACTGCACTCCAGCCTGGGTGACAGAGCAAAACTCTGCCTCAAAAAATTAATTAATTAATTAACTAAAATAAAAAATTGAGTTCTTTCATTTCCTTGGGCCTCATGGTATCTGTCCCACGAGGGTGATAAAATAATTCATCTGCCTCACAGGGCTGTAACATACAAATAAAACCAATGTTTGGCCATTGTCTTGTTTCTCAAGGATTTCCGGATGCTTCAGAGGGTTCCTGCTTCTAAAGACTGGATTCTGATTAAAGGGAAAACAATCTGCTTTAAAAACAACTTACAGATAACTGAGTAAAAAGAGCAATATACGACTATTTCTTGACTAACCAATTACTATGATGCCTGCCTCCAAATTCACTCAGCAGGATGGGCTGGAGGAGACATTAACATCTTTTACAAGGACAAAGCAATTGTTTTAATTACAGCCAGAAAAGAAATGTTACTCTCATTTCCTCTTTACAATCTCCTTCGCCGGTGCGGTGGCTCACACCTGTAATCCCAGCACTGTGGGAGGCGGAGGCGGGCAGATCACGAGGTCAAGAGACTGAGAACATCCTGGCCAACATGGTGAAACCCCACCTCTACTAAAAATACAAAAAATTAGCCGGGCATGGTGGCATGCGCCTTTAGTCCCAGCTACTTGGGAGGCTGAGGCAGGAGGATTGCTTGAACCTGGGAGGCGGAGGTTGCAGTGAGCCGAGATCAGGCCACTGCACTCCAGCCTGGTGACAGAGCAAGACTCCCATCTCAAACAAACAAACAAACAAACAAACAAACCAATCTCCTTAACGCAGATATTTGTGGCAGCCCTCTTGGTATCAGCACTAAAACCCACACACAGACCTCCCCTTTGAGCAGAAGGCTGTATGATCAGACAGTGCTGTTTCACAGTGTTCTCCCTGAACTTGCCAGTTTCTCAATTACTCTGACCTCTCTGAATATGAAACATGTTGTTGTTGATCTCCGAAAGATGCAGTCTTATTATTAACATGAAAAAAAGAATCCTAGGCAGTGCAGGGTGTCTCATAAACACTACAGGTATGCACAGGAACTCTTAGGGGGAAGCGCATTCATATTCTAGCAGAAAACCTTTCTGTATTGCTTCTCTTCCACTGCGCATGCATGCCCACCCCAAACATGCTTGGAGGGTGTGCTTTCTGGTGAAATAGCCGCCTGCCTGCTCCTGACTAGTATCCTCACCCCTGAGCATCCCGTATTTCAGGGTGTTTTTTAATTTTTAATTTTTTTAGAGACAGGGTCTCACTCTGTTGCCCAGTCTGGAGTGCAGTAGTATCATCAAAGCTCACCACAGCCTGGAACTCCTGGGCTCAAGTGATCCCTCTGCCTCAGGTTCCCAAGTAGCCGGGACTATAGGTACATGCCACCACAACCTGGCTAATTTTTTTAATTTTAATTTTTGTAGAGGCAAGGTCTTGCTATGTTGCCCAAGCTTGTCTCGAAATTCTGGCCTCAAACAACCCTCCCACTTTGGCCTCCCCATGTGCCTGGGATTACAGGCGTGCTCCACCATGCCTGGCCAGAATGATTTTTTTTAGATGAACAAGTGACATGCACCAAAATATACTAAGTCCAGATTTCAGGGATGTCACCTATGAGTTAAGTGGACTCTCGCTTCAACATAGTACTGGCTGCCCAAGGTTTTAATTTGTGGTTTCTTACTCTGTTGAGCCTAGTTTTCAGATGTCGTAGATGTTGCAGAGTGGAAGTTAGCCAAGAAGGACTCTGTGAGCCTCCCTATCCACTCTCAAAGCAGCACGTCCTTATCAATGCACCAGGTAGGTCTAACCTAACTTTAAAAGGCAGTTATTGGGCAAAACTGTGTTGTGGGGAGGAAAAGGAAGAGAAACTCAAAAGAAGTGCCTCTATTTTCTATTCTGAAAGCAAAAAAAATGCCACACCTTTGTTCTTTGCTAATCATATGAGGTCAACTGGCCCTCCAAATCTCTCCCCAGGTCATTTTTAAATTATTGGTGTCCATTGGCCAACATGTCTGTCTCAAAATATGAAAGAGCACCACCTCAAAAATCATGCTATAAACCCACAGGGCTTCACACTAAAAGTACCTATAAAAATGATTTTACAAAAGAAGACAGAAATCACCTCCTTACTCATCAGTTTCCCACCACACATGAACTGGGTACTATTGTATGTAAACACATGTATAATACCCATAAATCCAAAGAATATTAGTATATAGAGTAACTTAACAAGAATAACAAATATTGTCTTCTAGCAAATGATTAATGCATACAATTATTTTTAAAAACTGCACCAATAACCTCAGAGCCCAGGTGGGAATGGGCCCCTAAGCTTTGCGGTGAGAGGAGGCCCACCCCACTGCTTAGCTACCCAAGAGAAAGGAGAGGCTTTCTGGTTTGGAAATGTGAGACCAGGCAAAACTCTTCTGGAAGGAAATGATATTAGCTATGAAATTATTGACTAAACTGTTGCTTATTAAATACTATTGAAGGAGAGATAAGAAAAATGAAAAAAATATGTTGATAAACACACTCCAGTAAGACTGACATGATGGCTACCTAAACCAAACTCACTTTTTCTCATCATGCTGACATGGCCCCATAAAGCAACAGACAGGAAAGCCAGCCCACCAGCCAACTGGAGTCATGGGTCAGATGGGCCATGACCTTGGTTTAATAGCAGATTCTGTCCTGCAGTTGGTTATGGAGCCCTGCATGACCCCAGTTCTTGAACAGGTCTGAAAGTAGTCAAGGGCTACTTTCCCCCCATGTATATGTCATGGGACTCGAACCCAGTGCTCAATCCTTAGCCTGCATCATTTATAAAGCATTCCCTCAGTCATCGTCTCAGTCCTGAGGAAACTGAGGGAGATCTCAGACGCCTGGCTGCCCTCATGTTGGTCACCTGTTTGGCATCTTCGATGGTTTCTGCTCATTTCACTTGCTATCAATCAGGTTCTGAGAAGAGTTTCAAGAACATGCACCCCGAAGGCCAGCCCAGACCCCACGGCCGTGACATGCCCCTCACTGCCCGGCCCAGGGTTTGTTAAAGATGTAAGAAGCTGTTGGAACCAGCTGTGAATTTTAAATACGGGTACGAAGTGAGATTACTACAGGAAGCTTCTTAATGCTTTCTCTAAACCCATCCTTAAAACTCTTTAAACTTCCCTGTCTCTGTTTAAGCTATTTACTGAATGTCAAAACAGAGCCTAGAGCAAGAGCTCAAGAAAACTTTATCATGGACATCAGCGACTCTCTTAGTTTGGTTTGTTGCTTTGAAGATGAAAGTGAAGAGTGATGCCAGCGTCCTGAGTGTGAATGTCCCGCCCAGAACTTTACTGCACGGTAGAAGGCAACATGCAGTTACAGGCAATATCCAGTGCAGCTCATAGGAATACTCCAAAACGGTGTCTTCTGGAGTCTTCTGGAGTCAGACATAGCAGCAAATAGCTCTTTAAATCCCCTCATGCCTCCTGAGGTTTCTACTCAGGTAGGAATATTTGCATAATAGGGCTTATCCAAGGGAACTTTAAAAATACATGGATAGGCTGGGCGTGGTGGCTCATCCCTGTAATCCTAGCACTTTCGGAGGCCGAGGCGGGCAGATCACGAGGTCAGGAGATCGAGACCATCCTGGCTAACAAGGTGAAACCCCATCTCTACTAAAAAACTACAAAAAAATTAGCCAGGCATGGTGGTGGGTGCCTGTAGTCCCAGCTACTCGGGAGGCTGAGGCAGGAGAATGGCGTGAACCTGGGAGGCGGAGCTTGCAGTGAGCCAAGATCCAGCCACTGCACTCCAGCCTGGGCGACAGAGTGAGGCTCCGTCTCAAAAAAAAAAAAAAAAAAAAAAAAAAAAAAAAAAAAAAAAAATACATGGATATAGAAGGCCCCCTATGTATGACGGTTCCAGGTATAACTTTTCAACGTTACTGGTAGAAACCTGACTTCAAATACCTGTACAATCATTCTGTTTTTCACTTTCAGTACAGTATTGCAATAAATACATGACACACTCAACACTTTATTATAAAACAGGCTTTGTGTTAGAAGATTTTGCCCAACTGCAGGCTAATGTAAGTATTCTGAGTATGTTTAAGGCAGGCGAGGCTGAGCTATGACATTCAGTAGGCTAAGTGTATTAAATGTATTTTTGACTTACTACAGTTTCAACTTACAATGGGCTTATTGGGATGTAATCCCATGATAGATCAAGGAGCATCTACACATACCATATGTCACTGATTTTAAGATGCATGGTGTCACATTTTAACATCTCTGAAATCAGGCTGCATGTTATGATCCATGGCATGTCATCATGTAATTGGCAGCATGTTTTACTTTCTCCTAATGGTGTACCTTTCAATCAATGGTGGAGCAGGTGATATATGATTTGTCCATGGAAGCAGCTATACCCCGGCTGCTTATGTGACACAGGATTAAACAGTGAGGAGAAAGACTTAATTATTTGTCTTCTTTATTTCGTACACACACAGCCTTAATATATGATAGTAGGCAAATTTATACATTTCACAAAAATACTGCTGAATTTCCCCATTTCTTTTCAGAAAAGGAAAAGATATTTTGGTTAAAAAAATATATATAAAGTATTTGTTCTGTCCCCTACAGTCAATGGCTCCTACTTGCACAAGGTCCTGTCTGCCATTCACAAGTTCTATGACCTGGGGCACGCCACTTACTCTCCCTGAGCTTTGAGTTTCTTAAGGGGAGGTGTGCCCTGACACTGGGTTGCTTTGAGCCTCAGGGAACACTCAGCCCGTGGCTCTCAGCGGGCCTTCACTCATTCAGCTCACACACTCTATCTCCTGCTTTCATTCAACTCCCATCCCTACCTCCATGCCCACCCCCCAACTGGAGGAATTTCCAGAAGTAATGCACAGAGTAAACCTGCGCAGGCTGGCAAACTCCCTTGAACCTCCTCCTTTACAGAAAATGTGTTCTACCACCCCTACAGCAGCAGGGATCAAATGAAACCCAGCCTTTGAAGGGGATGGCTTGAAAAAGGCAGCCAGGAAGGACAGGTCAGGGACCACTCACATTCCAGCAAGGGTTCCTGTCCTGTTAGATTCCATCTGCGAGTGACCCAGGGGACAGAGCCACATAGATTCAGTGCCGTCTTTCACAACAGCCAGAACAGTGTGCTCTTTAGCTGAGCTAAAGGGGAAAAGGACAGAGGAGAAAAGAAACTGAAGGTGGCAGAGGAGTGGTGTAGAACTGATGAGTGGCAGGTTCAAATCCACCATAGAGAAAGGCCACCTTCATGCATATGCTAGAATCTGACCTCAGATTTGCTTTAGGAAAACTGTAACAGGAAACCATATAGTTATTGTCCTTTACAACTTCTGTAGTCCTGGAAATATAAAACTCATGACTGTGAACTTATTAACTCATTAGAGTAATTATATATCATAGCTAAATTGTCTGGGGCCTTGGCTTTGATGGAAAGAGGTCATTTGTCCAAACAAGTGACTCTGAAGCCTCATGTTCACAAAATGCCAGTTTGGGAAACTCCTACACTTACCCTTCATTAATCTGACCAACTCCCAGCCCCTCTCCTGGTGGAAAATTGTTAGTTTCTGCAAAGGAGATGCTGTAGGCACACTGCTGCTGACCTGAAACCACCGGGGAAGTTCTAAAAACCACAGATGCCTGGGTCACCACCCCCAGGGTCTGATGTAAGGGCCAGGGTGTAGCTTGGGCAGCAGGATTCTTAAAAGCTCCCCAGGGATGCTACCGTGCAGCCAGGGCCTGGCATCACTGGCAAGGGCTTGATCCCGGGCACGCACTCTACAATCTTTCACCGCCTCAATAAAAGTGACGGCACAAGAAACCACTTGTCAAAACCTGCTCCTGGCACTGCTGCCCTCTAATCTTCTCACAGAGAAGGGCCCAAACATCTATAGAGTCACTTAAAAGGGTGTTTTGCAAAAGGTTGAGAGCAAAGGTGAACATGGGTGTCACCTTCTACCCATCTCATCAATCAGCTAGAAAATGCAAGGTACCCTTCAGAAAATACATAATGAGCCAAGCTGGAGACTTCACGGGGATGGCTCCGGAGCAGGGTGTGACCCGAGACAGTAAGAAGGGAGACGAGAGAGTTTTCCTAAGGTGCTAGAACAAACCTTGTGCAGTCAACCCACAATCTTGTCAAATAAACCCTTCAAGACAGTTGAAATCCTTCAACACAAAGTACTCAGGGTCAAGCGACGACTCTTCCCTCCAAAGCTTCAACGGAGTTGGAGGGGGAAAAGAGTTCTTGATTGTCACAAATTGGGGAGGGGGCTGCTACCAGCATGTAGTGGGCAGAGGCTAGGAACACCGTTAAGCATCCTGCAGTCCACAGGACAGTCCCCACAACGAAGCAGGACCCAGCCTAAAACGGCAGCAGAGAAACCCTGCTCCAGGCATATTACTCAAGTGATTCCTCTAGCAACCCTCACCTGTGATGTTTCCACGAGGGTTAGATGACAACTGGGCCTTATTACTTAGGTGACCCTGTGAGTAACCTTGTTTACAAATAAGTTCAAAATAATGTTTATGGCTCTTTCTCAAGGGAAGATAAAAATGACACATCCAAACCCAAACCAAGATTCCTACACATGAGAATCCTTGGAAACAAACAAGAAACTCTTGAGTGTTGCTTCAAAATTGAAAAGTAAAAATGGCCTGGCCAAGCCCCAACACTGACCCAGCCAGCTGGCCAGCCCACTCCCACCCACGAGGATGCTCCTGTAGCCTCCTCGGTGCCAGTGCCTGAGGTTCTCAATCATTGACAGGATGCTAACAGCCAAGCACAGTGGCTCACGCCTGTAATCCCAGCACTTTGAGAGGCCGAGGTGGGTGGATCACTTGAAGTCAGGAGTTCAAGACCAGCCTGGCCAACATGGTGAAACCCCGTCTCTACTAAAAATACAAAAATTAGCCAGGTGTGGTGGCAGGCATCTGTAATCTCAGCTACCGGGGAGGCTGAGGCAGGAGAATCACTTGAACCCAGGAGGCAAAGGTTGCAGTGAGGCAAGATCACGCCACTTCACTCCAGCCTGAGTGACAAAGACTCCCTCTCAAAAACAAACAAACAAACAAAAAACAAGGCCAACACAGATACAGATAGGCACTTGTGAAAAACTATATCATCTTCAAATTTTAATGTTTCCTATAATTTACAAAAACAATATATGGAGGATTTTTCAGCAGTGATTTTGTTTCTCTCATTTATGAAAAAAAGCTTTACTAATGCCCATGAATAAACACAGAGGATCAAACACTCCCGGCCTCATCTCACCTCAGCCCCCCACGTGGTCTGACAGTCCTGAGGGCTGCCCTGAGCCCTGGCTCCCAGGCACTGCGTCCTCAGCTCTCACCTTCCTCCCTCCTGCCAGGAGAGATGAGCCACGTGTGATGGGAAAACAACTGGCAAAGGTCTACCTGCAACTGTTGAGCACTAAACAGTACACAGATAGATGTCTGATAAATGAACACGGCTTTGCCTGGGCGACCAGAGCACATCTGCACCCAAAGATGAACAGTGTCTACGTTCAAATGCCAATGGCCTGACAAATGCCCTCCCCATTTCCTGCTTCCCTTGTCCCAGGAACACTACTGAAGGTCACACAAATGCATATCTACGATGCAAGGAACAAACACGCACCTAACTGCCCCCACCCCCAACATTCTTTCAGGGGAGAATAACCACCCTGTACGAACAGCCATGGGGAGCGGCGCCCTGCCAGCACCTGGGATCCCTCCTCTATCTGGGGCTTATTCTCAGGTCAGAATTCAAGTGCTGCCTGATCACCTGCCCAACAGGGAGACATTCAGTTGGGCTGTGTAACTATGTATGGGTAACTCGGCATCTTTTCAATGCTGAATGATTTTTTATTACTAGGGAGAAGAAAACAACACAACTGCTTATTTGGCTCATAATCATACCATTTCAACGTACGATGGCTCATTTGAGTCTGAGCAACACCAAGAAAGCGCACTACTTTCAAGTAAGGAATCCTATGGAGTATTTTCTAAGCATTTCTATTTCTCTGATTCTTGATTCTGCACTTGAAGATAAAAGTTACCCAAATTAGCTAAACACGGTAGCTCACCCCTGTAATCCCAAAACTTTGGGAAGCTGAGGTGGGAGGGTCGCTTGAACTCTGGAGTTTGAGACTAGCCTGGGCAACATGGTGAGACCCAGTCTCTACTAAAAAATAAAAAAAATAAATAAATAAATTTTAGAAATCAAAAAAATTAGCCGGGCGTGGTGGCACATGCCTGTAGTCTCAGCTACTCGAGAGGGTGAGGCGGGAAGATCCCTTGAGCCCAAGAGGTCAAGGCTGCAGTGAGCCAAGATCCCTGGGCAACAGAGTGAGACCCTGTCTCAAAAAAAATGAAGATTAAAAAAATAAAGTTACCTAAATTATATTACATCAATAACATGACTTGTAGCATAGAAATTCAACAGGCCCCCAAGAGAATCAAATATAAATTTTGAGGCGGGACACAGTGGCTCACACCTGTAATCCCAGCACTTTGGGAGGCTGAGACAGGTGGATCACTTGAGGTCAGGAGTTCAAGACCAGCCTGGGCAACATAATGAAACCCCGTCTCTACTGAAAATACAAAAATTAACCAGGTGTGGTGGTACGCACCTGTAATCCCAGCTACTCAAGAGACTGAGGCAAGAGAATTGCTTGAACCTGGGAGGCAGAGGTTGCAGTGAGCTAAGATCACACCACTGCACTCCAGCCTGGGTGACAGGGTGGGACTCTGTCTCAAAAAAAAATTTTTTTTTTTTTTTTTTTGAGAAGAGCAGTAGTTTCTATTTTTCCCATAGCACAGACAATGCTACAAATTTGATGCAGTTTACTGCCTAGCGAAAGTCTAAATTATTCAGAAATACGTGCTGTCTATATTTTAATTATTTTTTTTTCTTGAGACGAAGTCTCACTCTTGCCCCCCAGGCTGGAGTGCGATGACGCGATCTCGGCTCACTGCAACCTCTGCCTCCCAGGTTCAAGCGATTCTCTTGCCTCGGCCTCTTGAGTAGCTGGGATTACAGACGCCTGCCACCACGCCTGGCTAATTTTTGTATTTTTAGTAGAGACAGGGTTTCACCATGTTGGCCAGGCTGGTCTTGAACTCCTGACCTCAGGTGATCTGCCCACCTCGGCCTCCTAAAGTGTTTGGATTACAGGCATGAGCCATCGCGCCCAGCCTATTTTAATTATCTTTTTTTTTTTTTTTTTTGAGATGGAGTATCACTCTGTCGCCCAGGCTAGACTGCAGTGGCGTGATCTCGGCTCACTGCAAGCTCTGCCTCCTGGGTTCTTGCCATTCTCCTGCCTCAGCCTCCCGAGTAGCTGGGACTACAGGGGCCTGCTACCACACTCGGCTAATTTTTTGTATTTTTAGTAGAGACGGGGTTTCATCTTGCTAGCCAGGATGGTTTTATCTCCTGACCTCGTGATCCAGCCCACCTCGGCCTCCCCAAAGTGCTGGGAAAACAGACGTGAGCCACCACATCCAGCCAATTATTTTTAAGAAAAGCAGCAAGCACAGTGTCCGTTTCACTACAAGTCAGAGGTTCCATTCTAACGTGTAGGTAAAATGTTGAAATGCCCTGCACATTATCAGAGATTCCCATCTTCCAAGAAAGTCTATCTTAGAGAAGGAGAGAAATAGATGGATCTTCAATCTCTTGGGAAGTCTGCAAAGTAATGTTCACGCAGCATCCCTGCGTCTGAGGTAGCCATCCCAAGGATGCCATAATCTGCCCTAAAAGGTCCCCCGGAGCCTGCGGGGCTGTGGGTGAGACTGCACAGGAAATAAAAAGAAGGCAGCTGTACAGTGCACAGGGGACAAGCCGGCGTTGTCCAAGCCCAGCGAGGAGCCTGGCTGACGTTCAGGAAGTTGATGAACAGAAGCAGCTTCGCTTATCACTAACCAAACAGGGCAATTTCATGACTCACAGTCATTGTCAAAAAACTTGACCTACAGTGGAATTACTGGCTTTTATTAACTATCCTGAGGTAATGATATAAAGAATCAGAAATTCCTCAGCAAGAGATTTTTAAATGATGCTTTGGCTCTTTCTCAAGGGAAAATAAAGAAGATTAAACCTTCACCCATGGAACAAATATTTATTCAGCATTTCATAAGGACAGGGCTGTGTAGAGAGACACAGACATACCAAAAGGCAAAGAGGTGAGTGGGCCAAAATGCCATTGAGGGATCAAATGAGACTCAGAACTGCCGGCTGGCACGGACTCCGTACCAAGAAAGCACTTTCAGGACATATATAGCTAAGTGATCAAGGCTGGGTGGCTCTGGCAGAGATCAATGGAACAGAGCAGGGAACCCAGAAATAGACCCAAACACATGTGCCCAACTGATTTTTGACAACAATGCAAAAGTAATTCAATGGAGGAAAGGTGGTCTTTTCAACAAATAATGCCAGAGTAACTGGATGTTCACAGGCCAAAAAAATGAAGCTTGACCTAAGTTTCATACCATATACAAAAATTAATTCAAAATGGATCACAGACATACATGTGCAATGTAGAACAATAAAACTTTCCAAAAAATACATAGGAGAAAATATTAAGGATGTAGGATTAGGCACAGAGCTCTTAAAATTGATACCACAAAAGGAATCATTCATAAATTGGGCTTCATAAACTAAAAACTTTTGCCCTGAGAAAACCCTGTAAGAGGATGAGAAGACAAGCTATGGAGTAAGAGAAAATATTTGCAAACCATATATCCGACAGAGGACTTGTATCTAAGACACGCCAAGCTCAGTGGCTCACACCTATAATCCCAACACTGTGGGAAGCAAAAGTGAGAGGATCACTTGAGTCCAGGAGTTTGAGACAGCCTGAGCAACATTGCGAGACCCCATCTCTACAAAAGATTTTCTACAGTCAGCTGGGTGCGGTGGCGTGTAACTCTAGTCCTAGTTACTCAGAAGGCTGAGGCAGAGGATCCCTTGAGCCCCGGAGTTCAAGGTGGCAGTACACCAAGATTATACCACTGTACTCCAATCTGGGTGACAGAGCGAGACCCTGTCTCTAAAAAAAATTTTTTTTTTTTTTTTTTTGAGACAGAGTCTCGCTCTGTCACCCAGGCTGGAGTGCAGTGGCGTGATCTTGGCTCACTGCAAGCTCTGCCTCCCGGGTTCACGCCATTCTCCTGCCTCAGCCTCTGGAGTAGCTGCGACTACAGGCGCCCACCACCGCGCCCAGCTAATTTTTTGTATTTTTAGTAGAGACGGGGTTTCACCGTGGTCTCGATCTCCTGACCTCGTGATCCACCCGCCTCGGCCTCCCAAAGTGCTGGGATTACAGGCGTGAGCCACCGCGCCCAGCAAAAAATTTTAATTAATTAATTTAATGTACAAAGAACTCGCAAAACTCAACAATGAAAAAGATATATAACAGGCAGGCCTTACGCCTGTAATCCCAGCACTTTCGGAGGCTAAGGCAGGAGGATCCCTTGAGGCCAGGAGTTTGAGACCAGACTGAGCAAAATGGCAAAACCCTGTCTCTCCAAAAAATATGGAAATTAGCCGGGCATGGTAGCACTAGCCTAGCTACTCAGGGCCGGGGGTGGGGGTGGAAGGCGCTTAGTCGAGAGGACTGCTTGAGCCGAAGGAGGTCCAGGCTGCAGTGAGCTGTGATCACACCACTCGACTCCAGCCTGGGCGACAGCAAGACCTTGTCTCAAAAAACAGTACAATAAGCAAGCAATCCAGCTGGGCGTGGTGGCTCATGTCTATAATCCCAGCACTTTGGGAGGCTGAGGTGGGTGGATCACCTGAGGTCAGGAGTTTGAGACCAGCCTGGCCAACATGGTGAAACCCTTGTTTCTGCTAAAATAAAAAAAAATAGCTGGGCATGGTGGCCCACACCTGTAATCCCAGCTACTCGGGAGGCTGAGGCAGGAGAATCGCTTGAACTCGGGAGGTGGAGGTTGCAGTGAGCCGAGATCACACCACTGCACTCCAGCCTGGGCGACAGAGCGAGAGTCCGTCTCAAAAAAAAAAGAATGGACAACATAAGAAGGCCCCACATGGGACTAGCAGAAGTTTTAGAAAGAATACAGGTGATGAAAGGAAATACGATTCAGAGAAAATTTCACTATCGAACACTATTCGGAGTGAGAATTCTCCAGATTTCATGACAGACTTTATCAGACTGACGGTGAACGCTGAGCAAAATAAGAATAAATCTAGATAAAGTGGACTGAAACTATAGAATACCAAACACAAAAAGAAAAGTATAAGAGTCATCAGGAAGTAAAGACAGATTAGCTTCAAAAATAAAAATTATGCTGACAGCAGACCTCTCTATAGCAAAATGAGCCAAAAGATAATAAAATATTATCTTCAAAGTGTTGGAATTCCATGCCCAACTAAATAGATTTCAGGACAATATGAAATGAAAGCATTTCAGGCAATACTGCTAACTGAAAAAAACTGCTGAAGGATGTATTAAAAGATCAGCAAGAAGGAAACTGAACTCAGAGGAGTAACACTCAAGAAGCAGTAAGTAAACAAATAGGCAATTAAATTAACTGTAAATTAATCTAAACAAGCATTAGCTATTAAATAAGTTTTTAAAAGGTCATTTCAAAAAGATGAAACTAAAATGATACTAAAACATATGAAAGACAAGATTTGATTAGAGTTGAAGCTTTCTAAGATGGCTGTATTCTTCAGGAGGAGAATACAGCTAACGACTGGTTTTAAACTTCAAACATGCGTGTTAAACATGTGAGTAATCATTAAAATAACAGAAAGAGAATGTATAACTTCCCAACAAAGACACAGAATTAAAAACTCAAAGAAAAGTCAAAGAAAGAAAGAAAGAGAGAGAGGGAAGGAGGGAGGGAGGGAAGGAGGGACGGAGGGAGGGAGGAAGGGAGGAAGGGAAGGAAGGAAGGGAGGGAGGGAGGGAAGGCGGAGAGAGACAGAGAGAGAGAGAAAGAAGGGGCAAGCAGGGAAAATAAAGAACATAAAATGCAATGACAGAAATAAACTCAAACCATCAGTAGCCACAATGCATATACATGGATTAAATTTATCAGTTTAAAAAAGAGAGAGTCTCAGATCCCATTTTTAAAAAATGTAGCTACATTCTGTTCAGAAGAAATACATTGAAAACATAATGACATAGAAAAATGAAACTAAAGAAACCATAGAAAAGCTATCCCAGGCCATGAACAGACATGAACAGACATTTCTGAATTGAAGACATGTAAGTGGCCAAGAAACATGAAGAAATGCTCCACATCACTAATCATCAGAGAAATGCAAATGAAAACCACAATGAGATATCATCAAACACCAGTCAGAATGGCTGTTCTTAAAACATCAAAAAACAGCAGATGTTGGCATGGATATGGAGAAAAAGGAACTCTTATACGCTGTTAGTAGGAATGTAAATTAGTACAACTCTATGGAAAACAGTATAGGGAATTCTCAAAGTAGTAAAAATAGAACTACCATTCAACCCAGCAATCTCATTAATGTGCATCTACCCAAAAGAAATCATTACATAAAAAAGACTCCCACGCTCATGTGTTTATTGAAGCAATATTCACAATAGCAAAATCATGGAATCAACCTAAGTATCCATCAATAGACGATAAGATAAAGAAAGTGTGGTTTACACCAGGGAATACTATGCAGCAACAAAAAAGAATGAAACCCTGTCTTTCACAGCAACATGGATGGAGCTGGAGGCCATTATCCTAAGTCAAATAACTCAGACACAGAAAATCAAATGCTGCATGTTCTCACTTACAAGTGAGAGCTAAACAATGGGTAAACACAGACACAACGATGTAAATAATAGACACTGGGGAGTCCTTAAGCGGGGAGAATGGGTGGGATGGTGGTGAGGATTTAAACAAATTATCTACTGAGTACAGTGTTCACCGCTTGGGTGGTAGGTGCACTAGAAGCCCAAACCTCACTGTTATATAAGATACTCATGCAGCAAACCTGCACACATGCCTCCGAATCTAAAATTTAAAGGAATTTTAAAAAGAATTACCAAAACCCTGGGGTTCAGACCACCACCATCTCTCTCAAGGATTTACTGGAGAAGCCTCCTAACTTGCTTTCTCCACTCTCCCCCTTATTATGGACTGAATGCTTATGCCCTCCCCCAAATTAATATGTGGAAGCCCTGACCCTCAGCGTGATGTTCTATGGAGGTGGAGCCTTGACCCCGTGATGGGGTTAATATCTTTATGAAAAGAGGAAGAAACACCAGAACATGTGCTTGTTGTGCGCGCGCACATGCGCTCTCTTGCTCTCTTTTCTCTTATTCTGACTCTCATGCTCTCTGCCATGTGAAAACACAGCAAGAAGGCAGCTATCTGTAAACAAGGAAGAAGGCTCTCACCAGGAACCAAACTGACTAGCATTTTGATTTTCGAATTCCCAGCCTCCAGAACCGTCAGAAATAAATGTCTGTTGTTTAAGAAAAAAAATAAAATAAAAAAAAAAAAAACAGAAAAAAAGCTATCCCAAGCCAATACTACCCAAAAGAAATTTGGTATAGATAATGAAAGCAGATAAAAAAGACTTTACAGCACAAAGCAATACATTAGAATAAAGAGGTCATTACCAACTGATAAAGGGAATAACTCATCACAAGGAAGAGTCCTAAATCTGTTTTCACTTAAAAATATGGCATCAAGGCCGGGCGCAGTGGTTCATGTCTGTAATCCCAGCACTTTGGGAGGCCGAGGAGGGCAGATCACGAGGTCAGGAGATTGAGACCATCCTGGCTAACATGGTGAAACCCTGTCTCTATTAAAAATGCAAAAAAAATTATAGCCGGGCATGGTGGCTGGCATCTGTAGTCCCAGCTACTCCTGAGGCTGAGGGAGGAGAATGGCGTGAACCCAGGAGGCAGAGCTTGCAGTGAGCCGCGATCACGCCACTGCACTCCAGCCTGGGCGACAGAGCGAGACTCCATCTCAAAAAAAAAAGGCATCAAAATACATAAGGCAAAGTTTGACAAATTTCAAGAATAAAATTAAAATACACAATTATAATGGGACAAAAAGCTATAAAGGATATAGAAAATTTGAAAACAGCGAACAAATGAGTCAATACATTTTTCCAAATTGCAACAACACACTAATGAACTATAAATCAATCTTACAACCACCATTAAAAAATTGTTTTAGCTGAATGGAAAATATCAGAATGCACCCCAAATGACAAAGTTAAGCATTACTTTATTAAACCTTTGTGTATTTGTAAAACCTCTGTAGAGTTGTATATTGAGTGATGATGCCCTTTTTGCTATGTGTTACAACTGTCTTCAATCTAACAGATTTAAATCAAAGTCTGCACCCCAAAACACATTCGTCTCAAGCACACAGGAATCATTACAAAATCTGATGATTTACTATGCACAAAAGAAGTCTCAACCAAACCCAGGGAATCTATGTCATTTTCTGAGCTTGAGGAAAGGCGGCCGCAAGAAGTCGTCTCTTAGTTGGTTCCCCGGGGCTCTTTTCAATAACCTGAGCTCACTGGAATGATCTAGAACATGTATATGGTCCCGTATAAGTGCTGGCTAACCTGACTAGTTGTTATTTGTGTCTAGCATGTAATAGAACTCTAAAAATTGGGGGTAGAATGAAATACTGTTCAGTGAAAGAATTAGGGCAACCTTTAAGAAGTGGAAACTAAGCTAAGGTTAACCATTTTCTACTTTTTCAGAGATTCTGCTATAGGTAGAGTTGAATACTAGAAGAAATATATCAGAAAAAAAAAAAAGATGAAAACTGAGCTTTGTACAAGCAGAGGGCGTGTGGGTGCCTAGGGTCACAGACTCCAAGAGTGAATAGGCACAGGATGCCAGCAAGCAAGCTGGCTAGTGGGAAGGGACAATTCTAACCAGATCAGCCCTTTTTTATGAATAGAGAAAGTAACTTTTCAAAGACACACCTCTAGTAGTTCAAAAAGAATCAGAGCACACAGTCCTAGTCATCATTCTAAACTGCTCTTCCACTTCAGGCCAACATTTACAGCCCTGGAGTGGGAAACCCAACAGGGAGCCAGGGATAGGTCAGGGGGTAATAGGCCGCTGTGTAATGCAAAAGAGTTAAGACAAGCCAAGGCAAGTCTGTCTGTTTAAGCAGAGTGACATGTTCAGAATTTTGGCATGTAGAGCAGAGAAAACAAAAGGAAAGGACTAGAAATCATGTACACATTCCACATGCATGGTCAGCCCACACTGTCAGCTCTCAAATACTCGTCTGAGGTGGGGGACTGGTCAAAGTATGGACAGAGTGGAGAAAGAAAAATGTTTTTGTTTTGTTTTGTTTTTTGAGATGGAGTTTTGCTCTCGTTGCCCAAGTTGGAGTGCAATGGCGCGATCTCGGCTCACTGCAACCTCTGCCTCCTGGGTTCAAGCGATTCTCCTGCCTCAGCCTCCTGAGTAGCTGGGATTAGAGATGTATGCCACCATGCCTGGCTAATTTTTTGTATTTTTCATAGAAACAGGATTTCATCATGTTAGCCTGGCTGGTCTCGAACTCCTGACCTCAGGTGATCCACCCACCTTGGCCTCCCAAAGTGCTGAGGTTAAAATTCATGTAACAGAAAACAAACCATTTTCAAGTGCACAACTCAGTGGCATTTAGTACATTCACGTGTTGTGCCGCCACCACCTCTATCTCGTTCTAAAACATTTTCATCACCCCAAAAGGAAACCGCCTACCCATTAAGCAGATGGTCCCGCTTCTCCCCTCTCCCCAGCCCCAGGAAACCACGAATCTATTTTCCATCTATATGAATTTATCTACTCTGGATATTTCTTATCAATGGAATCAAACAGTATGTCTGGCTTCTGTTACTTGGCAGATTTTCAAGGTTCATCCATGTCCTATCAGTTATCAGTGAGAAAGAAATGTCTAAAGCCTGCAAAAGCCGAACCTACAGCACTAAGCAAGCGGCTGAAGAGGTGAGAAGAGGGTTAAGGGTAACGCCATCGTCAGCCTTGGGGACTGAAAGGACTCAGGGACCGTTTCACAAATAGGAGACAGAGAAGGTGCAGGGTGGGGCAAGGAGCGATGAGTTTGTTCTAGACAGAGTCTAAAGTGCTAGGAAAACCTCATACTGGAGATGTCCATCAGGCAGCTGAAAACAGTCTAGGGCTTCAGAGGGAAGGGAGTGGTGGCTCCAGAGAAAAGGTATGGAGATGCTGTCTCACGGACCCCTGAGGCCGAGGGGACACACACACACCTGCGACAACTGCTGCTGCTCAGACACACAACACATGAACTGTCCTTGCCTTTTTCAGGAGGTCACACATCCATTTACAAAACTCCAGAGGTGAACAACAAAAAGTGAGGCTCAGGATAGAAAAAATATTATCCTCACCCCAGAGCAAAGCTCAGCCTGTTTGTACTGGCTTTTGCAAAAAGAACCCATTCACAAAGACAGCAGCTGGCATTTTCCAATAAATATTTCCTCCACCACCTTTGAACCTTGTATCACGAGATACCATCGTTCTCTGCTTCCAGTTTAATCTACCAGCATCTAACCCTCCTGGGACTCCTGTCAGTTCTATGATTCATTTAGAAGTTTGGTGTAAATATGCGGTCCCACTACCCTGACTGCAACTCTGAAGTAAAATACTTATTTCATCCCAATGGAACAATTCCTCTCAGTAATTCTAACCCACAAAGGGAGGGCTGATCCCTCTCCGTTCTCTCCTCACATCCACTCTGAGCCAGCATCAGGCTCTCTGAAGATACCTGTCTCACCCTGGCCTTGCTTTTGAATGTCAAGAGTAACAATAATCGTTTCCTCCTCCAAAGAGACGCCAAATCCTACACGAATCCATTTAAATGTATGCAAAAGAATCTTCACCTACTTAAAATATATATCTATGTTTATATAGTTATACACAAATGTATACACATATAAAATTTTATAAAATATACTTCTACAGTTGACTCTCGAACAACATACGTCTGAACTGTGAAAGTCCACTTATAGTCAAATCCTCTTCCACCTATGCCACCCGAGACAGCAAGACCAAACCCTCCTCTTCCTCCTCCATCTACTCAATGTGAAGACTGTGAGCATGAAGACCTTTACTGTGATCCACTTCCACTTAATGAATAGTAAATATATTTTCTCTTCCTTATGATTTTAACATTTTCTTTTCTCTAGCTTTATTATAAGAATACAGTACATAATACATACAACATGCAAAATATGTGTTGATTGGCTGTTTTATGTTATCAGTAAGGCTTCCAGTCTACAGTAGGCTATTATTAGTTAAGTTTTGGGGGAGCCAAAAGCTATATACATTATTTTCTCTTTTTTTCTTTAAGAAACAGGGTCTTGCTGTGTTGCAAGGCCTCAAAGTCCTGAGCACAAGCAATCCTCCCGCCTCAGCCTCCCTAGTATCTAGGACTACAAGACACGCACAGATTTTCAACTGCACAGGAGGTGACCCCCGCATCCCCAATCCCCACGTTGTTCCAGAGTCAACTGTGAACTATCTTCTATACCCTCTAACTGTTGAGGTCAGGCTCAAACTGAGAAAGAAAATTATTCCAGCAAACTCAGAACAAAGGAACAGGAGGGAAGTAGATCCTCAATTAGAAGACAAATTCCTCGAGTCCTGGGAGCAGACACAAGTGTAAGTTAAGGAGTGAGGGTTACCTGTGATGAAAGCAAGCTCCCAGAAGCTAACCTCTTCCTCTGGGAGGCCACCTCATCTCCCAGGCGTGCTCTGATCACACAGCTCTATGCTCTGCCCCCTTCATTCACTCCTCCACCCAGCATGTGCCAGGCACTGTTCCAGGCATGAGGGCCCCATAGTGAGCCAGACAGACAAAGCCCCTGTCCCTGCCCCACAGAGCTTGTGATCCGAAGGGGCACCGGTAAAGGAGGGGAGGGATGAAAGACAGAGAAAGAAAACACACAGCATTGTCAGATGAACGGTGACAATAGACAAATAATGTCCCAGAACACGTATGTCAGATGGGAAGGTGAACAGGGCTGGCCAGGGTGGAGATGGCGACAACTTTCACGAGTGTTGAGGGGAGGGGCTGAGTGAATCTCAGCAAGGACCCGAAAGAGATAAGGGAATGAGCCACAGGTGAGTGCCTGGAGAAAGAACATTCTGGCGAGGGCACGTGTGGGAAGAGCAGGGAGGCCAAGGCAGCTGTGAGCAGAGGGGTGGGGGCAGAAGCAGAGAGGGCCACGCCTGCTACTTTGCTGTGATTTGTTTGTTTTGTTATCTGTCCGCCTGATTGAACTGGAGGCGCCTTGAGAGCAGGGTCTGCACTGCACATGCACAACTCCACCGAGAGCCCATGCGGGCCAGAACCAGGTGCGGCGGATGGGAGGGGGCGTGGATAGGGAAGAACTGTATGAATCAGGAAACTGTTCCAAAGGAAAAATGAGCCGCTAAGCAAGGCTGTTGGCAGGTGCAGGTAACACGCCAGAATTCACTGTGAGCTTAAAGCCTTCGCCAAAGGCTTTTAATTTCAACACACGCAGGACATTTTCCAAGAAAACACTCAGCTTTAATCTTATAATGGAAGTCAATAACAAAACAGGATTTGCATTGCTGTATGCAAATGAAAAAAATATATATTCATTTTCCAGACTACTTTGCTAGAAAAATCACTCCCTAAAATTTAAAAATGTCTATATTTAACTCATTTTAGCTGCATAGGTAGTGTTATATACATTGTCTGTTTACATAGCTTTAACAGACAACCGTAACATACTTTCCAGCTCACTGGAGAAGACTCTGGAGAAAAAAGCTACTTCTTAATTCTATATTCTAGCAATAATAGGCTCCACTTGGACACATCAAAGGAATTAATGGTCAGCTCATCTGAGTGGTAATTACAAAAACTAGCTTTAGACCAGGGCCCAATAAGCGTTTTCTGTAAAGGGCCAGATAGAAAATATTTCAGGCTTTGCAAGCATCACACAGTATTGAATCCATAGTCTTCTTTGCTTTTGGGGGCTTTCTTTCCTGTGAGTTTTGCTTGTTTGCTTGTTTGTTTACCACGCTAGGAAAAAAATGTAAAAACAATCTAACTTCTGAGCCAAACAAACAGGCCACAGTTTGCCAACCTCAGCTTTCGACCACAATGAGAAGGGGGCACTTGGAGTTCCAAGCTCCTCCTTATAAAATCCAAGGGGGCAGGACTCCCACAGTTCTAGATTACCTCTTTCAGTCTCTCCAGCTCATTCTGGAGGGCCTGTTTGGATATTTCCACTTCAATCATCTGCTGTCGGAGAGTTTCGTTTTCATCCTCAGCTTTAGAGCGCTTTTCCTCCACCGTCTTAAGTTCGTGGTGCAATCTGACAGATACATCTTTGGCTACCTGCATCGACCCACAGAGATCATTATCAGGATATGAGGCTTTTTGTGTGCTAAGGGTACTATCAGACAACATCAGAGGCAAAATCATTAAGTAATACGATATTACACCACATAGCAAAGACCCTGGCAATATATAACTGACTTACTTTTAAAAGGAGTAGGAGATTCATTTAAAAATGAAATCAACATCTGGACTAAAAGGCCACTCTGGCTGGTCTGATGGTGGTATATTATTAGAAGGTGCTAACATCAGTGTCACTCAAGTTGGTATACAACCCCTGCAACTGCTAAATTTAAATGGCTTTAAAATAAATAAATTGTTTTTAAAGCCCACTTTGGATAACCCTCCTCCCTCACAGATGATCACCAACCATGCCAATTCTGCCCAGGCTCATGGGCTTTAAGTGAGAAAATCAAATAATTTTGTTTATTGCCGGAGTACTTGTGAAATCTCATCTAGCCTTTCAGTGTGATAACAGGAAAAGAACCTTTGCAATTCTACCGAAGTTATAAACCACTAACAAAATGTCATTCAGGACATAAACAAATGAACATTTCTATTCACTAAAGTAATACTGAACCTACCTGCTAACAAAACAAGTAAGTTGCCTATAATCCCAGCACTTTGGGAGGCAAATAAAGGAGAATCACTTGAGGTCAGGAGTTTGAGACCAGCCTGGGAAACACAGTGAGACCCTGTCTCTAAAAAAATTATAAAAATAAAAAATAATCCAGGCATGGTGGCGCATGCCTGTAGTCCCAGCTACTTGAGAGGTGAAGATGGGAGGGTCGCTTGAGCCCAGGAGTTCGAGGTAACAGTGAGCTATGATGGTGCCTCCGCACTCCAGCATGGGTGACAGAGCAAGATCCTATCTCTAAAATAATAATAAAAAAAATTCTGTATGCATAAGATGTTCAATGTAGTCAAGTTTTAAATGTTGTACTGTGGCTCTGGTGTGGTAAACCACTTGAATGAGCAAAGCAGTTAAACACGTTTACTTTCTAAAAGCAAATGAGGAAAGAGGCCTCATAAGAGAAATATAAATCACCCTTTATCACACTGAATGACATTTTGTTAGTGGTTTATAACTTTGGTAGAATTGCAAAGGTTCTTTTCCTGTTATCACACTGAAAGGCTAGATGAGATTTCACAAGAACTCCGGCAATAAAGAGAATAGTATGCATAATTCATCTCTAGATAAATGATTTGATAATCAGGTCATGAGGGCCTCGCTGCCCACGGAGAGAAAATGGCTTAAAGTCTGGGATTTCTTCCCATTATTCCCACTTCTCCCAGTGGTTCTCAAAGACACCTTAGACAATTTGTGATTACTTCTCCTGGCGTTAGATCCTCACTACACAAGTCTCGCTTGGGTTATGGAAATGTCAGGATTTCTACATCCTAGAAACCTAAATAACGATAAAAAAATGTTAAGTGACATGGTCAATTTTTAAGAGTGGCCTTTGACTACACTGATAATCAATAGATGTTTTTAAAAAATATTTCAGATCTTTCAGAGTTTCTGCAGAATTTCTATCCAATTGTCAGACCCATTGGCAGGTATTAATTCTTTGTTATCACAGATTATCATCATTTTTTTAAAGTTCATATTATGACAAATGTAAACCTTGGGCTGTCAAAGTCATACAACTACACACACTCTATAAGCCATAAAGCAAACCAGGACTGTTTATGCTGCAATCTGTAGAGACAGACACAAGCAGGGAAAAAACACCAGGGCGATGTGCACGTGGCCAGCCGGTCCACAGCAGCTTTGGGGGGTGCATGCACCACCCCTCTCACTCACCTTCAAGTCCTGCTCCAGGCTTCGAATAAGCTCGCCATCGACCTGACCCGTCTCAGCCACTTTCAGGCTTTTCTGCTCGGCTTTCCGAAGACGGTACTGCAGGATTCGGCAGTTTTTATTAGCGCGGTCCAGTTCTCGCCGAAGTTCCTGCAGCTGGTAAACATCTTCCTCTAAATAACTGTCTCTCATCTCTTCCATCTCAGCACGGAGTTCATCTAACTCATCCTATGCAAACCAGACAGAGAAGATTTATGAGCCAAGTACATCAAAAAAGGATGGCGTGTCTCTCCTTCATACCCGCTCCTCAATACTAAATATTGAATACCTGCACGCTTACGCATCAGCTCATGGCCACGCCTGGATGACAGGCACCAGAACCTCTGGAAATTTGCATATGAGATAATATAATCAAGTATCTGTTCAAATCTTATGTAACCAGAAGCTAAAAAACTGGATTATTCATTGTGGCCTCTCAGAACTTATCCCACTCCCAACATCTCCCTACACAATCAGATAAAATCAACTCTGCAGATAATTGAACCTTTGGATTCAAACCAAACATTGACCTAAGCCTTTATCTCTAAGGCATAATCTAGGTACTAAGATGAATCATACGGACCCTGCCTTCAAAGAACATAAACTTCAGTAGGATAACAAGTGCTAATTGCCCTGGAACTATAACATACCTGCAAATGTCCCAAAAATTCTGTTCCACAAGACACATGTCAGCATTGACTAAGCGACGCTATCCACAAATAAGACATTTTCCATTATTTTTCTTTTTTTGTGGAGACGGAGTCTTGCTTTCTTGCCCAGGCTGGAGTGCAGTAGCGCGATCTCCACTCAGTGCAAGCTCCGCCTCCTGGGTTCATGCCATTCTCCTGCCTCAGCCTCCCAAGTAGCTGGGACCACAGGCGCCCACCACCACGCCCAGCTAATTTTTTTTTTGTATTTTTAGTAGAGATGGGGTTTCACTGAGTTAGACCAGGATAGTCTCGATCTCCTGACCTCGTGATCCGCCCGCCTCGGCCTCCCAAAGTGCTGGGATTACAGGCATGAGCCACAGCGCCCGGCCCATTTTCCATTATTTTAAATACACACTGGGTCTGTTTTTTCCCATTCACCTATTCGGGTTTTCCCACCCCTCCACTCTTTGCTGTCCACAGGAATGCACCCTGAATACAGGCGAACCCAAGGAGTCATTTCATTCCTGGCTCCCCCTCTCCTCCCATTCTGCAGCCAAGCCCTCAGCCAGAGCTGTGCCCCTTCCGGATGGATCACCCTGGTCCAGGCCTCCATCCCTGGGGGAGGGGAGCCACACACAGATGTAAGTGGAGACACACAGGTGCCCACTGCTCAGCTGGCCCTCTAATCCTCCTACAGTCTGTCCCCTACCCAGCAGAGTGATCCTTTTAATGTGAAAATCAGACCACCTCACTCCCTACTCAAACCCTCCAGTGGCTTCCTTCTTTCCAAGCCTCCTGGCCACACACCCTCCCTGCCCACGACTAGCCTCGCAGGGTCTGAGACTGCTCGCACCTTTGCTTCTTCAGGCCTCAAGACCTCACCTGCTATTCCCACTTCTGAAAACACTCCCCACTCCAGATCTCTGCAGAGCTCATTACATCATATAATCTGAGGTCATGCAAAGCCTCCCCTGGCCACCCTCATCAGCCCGAGTCTCTAGTCTCTTGCTGGCTCTATTTTCTTCCCACCTCTGAGTGCCATCTAATAGTACTGGTATTTTTTCCTACTTACTCTCTGTCACCTACACTAACAAGGTAAGCTTCAGAGGGGAGCAAGCTTGTCTGTCTTGCTCCTCTCTGCATCCCGAGCAGCAAGGAGCACACGGTAGGTCCTCAACAAATATTGCTGAATGAATACACAGGTGTGCCAATGAACACTTACAAACACCAAATCAGAAAGGCGACTAACATCAGACACAACTGCACGCTCGCTTTGTTCCAGTCTTGCAGCCCAATGATGAAAGCTTCTTCCCAAACCCACAGATGTAGCTGCAGGTATGAGATATTCACTCTTCTGAAGTGTTACACAAGATTTAAAGGAGGAACAATTTGGAAGGAGGAAGATTAAGGAAACATTCTAGGGATTTTCTTGACTAGTTTCATAATTGATAGTTTCAGATGCCTCCAGAATAGCATGCACTCAGTTATTCCCATTTACTTTATTCAATTAAGGTTCAAGAAAAAAAAAATCTCTCCTGCACTTAGACACCCTAATTGTCCATTCTCGTCCTGCTATTCAGTTTGTTCCTGGATTCTTACCACTCATGCTAATCCTGTATTTATTCTTAAAACCAGGGATTCACTAACAAAAAAGAACAAGGTGCCCAACATCCGAGCCTCAGACAAAAAAAAAAAAAATGAACAAAAAGAAATCTCCTTAAGATGTGTTTATCCTAGGTAAGATTAAGTACAAGAAACACAACAAATAAAAATGTGAATCCTTACGGAAAAATAAGGGTTGGCACAAAACGGGGTGACGATGATGCTTCAGTCAACCTTAGCTGCACACAGTGGTCTACTGGAAAGGGCATAGATATGGCAACTCATCCCCCAATCCAGCCTGTAGGTTCTCTCCACTCTGTATACACTATCCCATCAAGAGAATGAGCTACTCACTTGACGAGGACTCAACTGGAGCCTGTTTCAATAGGCTACCAAGGAGAACAGATGTTAAAGAAGAAAGCTTCACCAACTTCCCAGTAGTCGAATGCATAAAATGTTCTTCTTCTTGGCTCCTAAGTGTACCTACAGAATTTCTATACCAATGATGAAAATATTAAAAGTATAAGATGTCCTAACGTGTCTTAAGAAAGATCAGTCTTAACACTGAAAATGTTGTGAACTCTAAACAAGTTTCATTTCTTTTTTCCTCCATGGAAATCTCTTCTGGTAAATCCTCGTCCTTGTGGGAAGATCTGCTGGAACTGGAAGTTATTGGACTGAGCATAGGAGCTGATCAGCTGAATGCACATAAACAGAATGGGTGGTTTGGGCTCTTCAGGGGACCAGAGAACACAGCTCTTTCAGGACAGTGCTTGACAACCTTCCGCAAACCTTCCACAAACAGGAAGTTGTTACTGATGCCTGATCACTGAGGCTCTGAAGACGCCCTATGGGAGCTGTGCCCCTGCACTACCCACTCCTAGAGGAGGTCAACTGCAGACTGAAAGCTTTAAAATGAGCCTTGTGGTTGTCACTCTTTGGATAGAGTGGGAAGTTAGTTCTGAATCTTCAAAAATCAACGTCAAGTTTGATTCACACCCCATCCATGAAACTAATGGATCAGACTTTGAGAAAGAACCTAATCACAGTGCTTGTTTCTGAGTAAAGAGGTAATTGTTTCACTGAGTCATTAATACAAATCAGTTCAATACAAGCAATAATCACTAAATGTTCAACACTAAGTCAGTATATTTATATGTATATGTACATGTATATCCATACATACAAATATACACTGACTCTGGCCATTCTGTTCATGGAAAGAATGGTTTGTGATTGCTTTTCTTTCCAGAAGGCCTGCCAAAGTCATTAATGCCTGGGATTATCTGCAACTAAGACAAAAGTTTTTAAAATGCAATATAGCCCTAAGATGCAAGATACAGCTTCCAGGTATAAAATGTCTCCAGCTTTCAGACTTTGCAACAGGACAGCCCACATCCACCCTAATGTTAAATGCTGCATTTTCATACAGATGTTACAGGCTATGAAAACTGTTCAAGGGCTAGATGCACCCACACCTCTACATCACTGAGCAGGCCAGATGTAAATAGCAGTATTTTTTGGCACAAATAATCACCAACATTAGTTGTACCGAAAATAAAATTAGGGGCCGGGTGCGGTGGCTCACGCCTGTAATCCCAGCACTTTGGGAGGCCGAGGCGGGCAGATCACGAGGTCAGGAGATCAAGACCATCCTGGCTAACACGATGAAACCCCGTCTCTACTAAAAATAAAAAAAATTAGCCAGGCGTCGTGGCAGGCACCTGTAGTCCCAGCTACCTGGGAGGCTGAGGCAGAAGAATGGCATGAACCCGGGAGGTGGAGCTTGCAGTGAGCGGAAATCATGCCACGGCACTCCAGCCTGGGCAACAGAGTGAGACTCCATCTCAAAAAAAAAGAAAAGAAAAAAGAAAATTAGGGAGAGACCATATGATATGGTTTGGCTGTGTCCCCACTCAAATCTCATCTTGAACTGTAGCTCCCATAATCCTCACGTGTCATGGGAGGGACCCAGTGGGAGGTAACTGAATCATGGGGGCGGGTTTCTCCTGTGCTGCTCTTGTGACAGTGAGTCTCAAAAGAGATCTGACGGTTTTATAAAGGGCAGTTTCCCTGCACATGTTCTTACGTGCCTCCATGTAATATGTGTCTTTGCTCCTCCTTTGCCTTCCACCATGATTGTGAGGCCTCCTCAGCCATGTGGAACTGTGAGTCCATTAAACCCTTTTTCCTTTATAAATTACCCAGTCTAGTGTTTCACAGAAGTATAAAAATGGCCCAATGCACCATAACTGCATGTATTTAAATCACTGCTCTTACAATTCATATTTAATCTAAATTTACAGAACAGGCATCGTTTATTAAGCACCTCACCCTCATTACTAACCCTATCAGGAACACATTACACAGTTTATACACAAAAAAAACAAAACCGAGGCTAGTTACCTGTGTCCAAAGCTTCACATCTAGTAAATTGAAGTCACACTGCAAACCCAGGCCTGCCTGCTTTCAATCACACACTCTTTCGAGTAAATACTATAAATTATTTGCTTCAACCTGGACAAATGAAACAATAATAGACCTTCAATTGTACTTTTAAAAGTCCACCATCAGTGTAAACCAATAAAAGCAGCCTAACATTTACAGCTCGACAAGTGACAAGACACGAGCATAACCATTAGGGCAACTGGTTCTTAGGAAGACACTGCAATGTGCAGCAAAGATGCTTGTGCCCCTTTCCCCCTTTTTTTAAAGAGACAGGGTCTCACTCTGTGACCCAACCTGGAGCGCAGTAGTGCAGCCATGGCTCACTGCCACCTTGAGTTCCTGGGCTCAAGTGATCTTCCTGCCTCAGCCTCCTGAGTAGCTGGGATTACAAGCACGTGCCACCATGCCTGGCTAATACTCCCATCTTTAAAATGAGGAAACTGAGATTCTAAAAGTATAAATGGCTTTCCACCATTATTGGTCTGTTGCAGCAACAGGACCAGGGCCAGTGTTTCAACTCTTCCCAGAGAGCCTAGAAAAAAGTAATTTTCAGGTTCAGTGAAAAGAAGTTAAAGAGAAGCAAATTATAAACCATGTAAGCTGGCAGCAGCCATTTGAAAAACAAAAACTATGATTATTGGAATTAGGGTCATGACGGATAGTGATTTTCAAACTAACATTACATTAATTTTCTGACGGCATGCTCCAATTTAGAAAACTGTATTGCAGAACCTTAACGACATCTGCCAACTAAAAATTTAAGTAAACTAAATCAAGCAGAGCATATGATGTTTCTGGCAGGTGTAATTTAGAGATAGTACATAAAACTGGAAAATCGCTGTTGTCTTTTTACACACGGAAATCAGAAAAAAAACTGTCCTTAATAGTTTTTTACTGAATTAACATCAAGTCTGGAGGATACTTAAGTATTAAATCATTATCTCATTGAAAAGCTAGTTTTAATTAAATATCTTTTTTAAGTTTTGTATATAAAGCGAAATCTTGAAGTACTGTGAAGTCCGGTCAACTATTCCCCTTTGCCTGTGGCTGACAAATCAAGCCTTATCATGTATCTCAAATTAGAGGAATAATGAGGTACCAGGTGTGCACTAGAGTAAACCAAGATTAAAATTACATGTTTTGATAAAAACCTCTAAGAGGATAGTTTTATCCATGAATATATAATAAAAACCAAATCCATGGATTCTTAGTATAAGTGATGAAAACTCTTAATCATGTTAATAACTATATGAAAATCTTAATCTCTTTTAAATACCCAAAATCAGTAACTACCTCTATTTTAGCACCTCCTCTTTAAATAGACCCAGTTTTGATGGTAGAAGCAGTCATCTGGCTACTGCTGCAATAATTCTATCTTCTGGGCAGACAGAAACTACTGTCTTTTGTAACATACGAATAATCCACCTCATTTCCCTCCAGACAAGGGAAATGTTCTCCAAGAGTCCCAGCTGTAACTACGGAGGTGCAGGGCCACTCCCACTGTCTACCAGGTGACGGTCCAGCCAGCAGCTGGTGGCCGCAGCCCTCGTCTACATTAGCTGCCACTGAAAATGATCACAGCCACTCTTTCACTGGCTGAATATAGAGTGGGTATGGATAGCGAATGTCAGGAAAGAATGGGGAATACTGTCCATGTTAACCCTTCTGAAAGAGAAAGGAGGAGGAGGCGGGGAGCAAGGAGGCGCTGAGACACCTCAGCTGCAGAGCACTGCTTGCGCTCCTCTCCAAGTGCCCCTCCACCCCCAGGCCACACTGAGCACCCAGCATCTGGGCAGCCCGGCAGCCAAATGTCACAAACCAGGTCAGGGCCTGAAACTCAAAAGGCTAACTCCAGTGAGAAGCAGGATGGTAAGCTTGGATCAGCGGTGAGACACTGCAGCCTAGAAAACCAAAGCTCAACCTCTCCCTTAGGAAATCATTCCTCTCCAAGAAGCCAATTTTCTCTGCCCTTGTATCTAGCACCAACTTGTTTTCTTTTAACAAAAAAAAATTCCTATGAAATAACTGAGAAAGCAAAGCAAAAAGAAACAGCTCTTCCCACCCCAGTCCTCACCCACCATGCAGGAGGTCAGCATGGCAAGAGGACACTATTTGGGGGTGGGGGAGGTGTGGGGTTATGGCTGCTAAAAGCATTTTCAAAATAGGCTCATAAATGCCAACTGATTAAATCCTCCTGAAAAGCCTGTGGAAACAGAGAACATAATTAATATGTTGACAACGAGCACTCTGGCTTGTCTGATTGTCTCCGAGCACTCGAGCAAAACATAGTCCTGGCAGCCTGGCAGGGAAGGAACACACCAGCGCTTTACCAAAGTCCTCAGCATTAAGAAAGTGCCTGGGTTTTATGAGAAGCCCAGGCCTTTGAATAACTGAAGTGCTCACCTGAATTTCTGAATATTCCAAATGTATTTATCAGAGGTCAAAGGACAACGAGAGTGCTTTTCTGTCTGTGTTTTCACACCAAAGCCAGCTACCTGGATTGATTTTGCGTTTTTCACCTAGTCACCCAGGCACCATTTGATGAAGGTCGGGAAGGAACAGAAAGCAGGGTCAGGGACGACCAAATTTGCTCTGTTACAGCACAACACAAGGTATCCGCTTCTCTGTTGACACTGACTATTTTAAAAAATACAGGCCAGGCTGGGCGCGGTGGCTCATGCCTGTAATCCCAGCACTTTGGGAAGCCGAGGCAGGCAGATCGCCTGAAGTCAGGAGTTCAAGACCAGCCTGGCCAACATGATGAAACCCTGTCTCTAGTAAAAATTCAAAAACTAGCCAGGCGTGGTGGCGGGCACTTGTAATCCCAGCTACTCGGGAGGCTGAGGCAGGAGAACTGCTTGAACCTGGGAGGCAGAGGGTGTAGTGAGCCAAGATCACGCCACTGCACTCCAGCCTGGGCGACAGAGCAAGACTCCGTCTCAAAAATAAATAAATAAAAATAAAATAAAATAAAATAAAAAATATAGCAGCCTGGCTAAAAGCCAAGATAATTCCACTTAAATGTCCTGATCCAAAGGACATCCTCCTAAGGTTTTGCTGGACTTATTTTTCTGTTGAATTGGGCTTTGGTCATTCTTGTTCAGAAACTGTGACAGTCTTGTACAACAATGATGACAGTATTTACTTGGAATCCTCCAGAATATAGCAACGTAAAATTTGTGGGCTGAGCCTCTTGTCAGATACATTGGAACAGATGGATGCTATATCTAATCCTGAGAGTTAGTACTGTGCAGCGCTCCCTAACAAAGCAGCAGGTCAAGGATGTACTTTAATCTACCCTCTTTAAAAACTACTCCTACCAGGCACAGAGGCTCAAACTTGTAATCCTAGCACTTTGGGAGGGCAAGGAGGGAGGATCACTTGAAGCCAGGAGTTCAAGACAAGCCTGGACAACATAGCCAGACTCTGTCTCTATAAAAAATTTAAAAATTAGCCCAGCTTGGTGGAGTGTACCTGTGGTCCCAGCTACTTATCAGGATGAGGCAGGAAGATCACTTGAGCCCACGGGTTCAAGGTTATAGTGAGCTACGATCATGCCACTGCACTCTAGCCTGGGCCACGGAGCAAGACCGTCCCTTTAAAAACAAAAAACAAAAAACAAAAACAGAAAAAAGTACCCCTGAAAACAACAAAAAGAACAGTTTTGATTTATAAAGGGCACACGCTAACCACCACTGCAAAGGCATGACTACTGCCTCTGCCCCAGGAGTTCCCTGAAGCTCTGGGCCCAATTTTGCACATGTGGGCAGGCTCCATGACCTGTAGAAAAGTCCATTAGGATCCTTGCGTTTTTTTCCCGAATTGAACTATTGTCATTTAAGCTTCTGACTGGCCAAGCGAGTACCTCACATGCATACACACAATCATCTGGTTTGCTAGCCTCCTTCAGAACCCTCTTCTCTCCCCGCTGTTGGAGGAACGGTGGGGAGGTGGGCTCACGCAGAGTAAACGGATGCAAGTGACACCTTTTCCACAGTAAATGGCAACTGAACAGTCCCCACAACTGAAACACTGGCAGTGGGATTTATGTGACCATTCGTACACAGGCTAGTGGAGAGACGGGCATGACAGCCCTCTCACCTGAAAAGAAAACAGAGGGCCCCTAGAAAAGCTCACCACAAGGAACATTTTGAGCTACGAAAAAAACTCAGAAGCAGTGTGCTCGGAGGAAAGCAGCCTCGCTGGAAATAGGGCTGTATCCCGGTGCAGTAAAATGGGCAGAGGCTCTGGGGAAACGCAGGTGCCACCACTTACCCACTCTATGACCTTGGCCAAGTCATTTCTGTTTTAGGTTCTCAGCCATCTCCGTCTGTGAAATAGTAGTTATGATCATGATACCACCACCACCACCCTATGTTGTTGGGAAGATCCAGTGAAATATCAAACACACTGTATCAGACTCCAGGCTCAGACACATTTCATTCATTGGGAAAAAATAAAGCAAATAACCAGTTGCACCAAGAATGAACTTCAAAATGATGGACAGCCTACCTTAAGATCAAAGATGTAATAAGAAACTTCTTTAAAGAAATACAATTTTCCCTTGCATAGCAGTCATTTGGATAAACACCATTCAATCAGAAAGTAAGTCGGGGTTATGCTAAGAGCCAGGGATACAAAAACAACAAGATTATATCTTGGTCACCCTCAGGGAGCTTACATTTGTTGAAGATTTACAAAAGAGCTGCTTTCATGATGGAGTCACCCACAACATAGTTGTCTTTGAACTTCACTCCGTTGTCTATTACCTAAGAGTAAGTGACAAAAGCAAACATACTATCTGAAACATCTTGCTTTAAGTCCCAATCTTTCTTTTATCACCTCTCTTTCTCTGCCTCACTGTTACTTCTTGCACAAAGTAAAATAACTACAAGGCTCAGTTGGTTGGAGCAGCTCCATAAGAAATTTAGGCTTGAGATCACCCAGCAGTTAATGTGCTCTGATTTCCGTGTGAACTGCAGACTTCACCTTAAAGCCCAATCCTCAATCCCACTAGCCAAAAACTGGGCCCGTATTGGTTAGCTCACCATTTGCTGAGAAAACAGCTCAAATCACATAACCCACTGAAGAAGCAGGGCCACACCCCTGGGTTTGGTTGGCTGCTCATTAAGATTTAACAGATTACACAGATTTATGCCACTGGAGTTGTTTACTAACCTGAAGATTACAATAAATAAAACAGTTGCTATCAATACAACTCCCCTTATTTTCTCTCAAGTCACCTGGATCGTCCTGACCCCGGGAACCCCGTCTGCAATGCCAGGCCCCCTCCGTGGAGAAAAGATGGAGCCGGATTAGGCACTCAGTGCTAAGGCGACTAAGAGGCCACTGCCCGCAGGCCCTGCCGGAAAATACTCAGAGAGTGCAGCAGGCGCCGCGATTCCTTAGAAAGTGCTGGCGTGGCCTCTCCTGACACAGAAAGCCGGCTCCTGAATGCTTACAAAAGACTGGCCCGCGCAACACCGTTGCTCCTCAACCCAGGCCACACTCCAAGGACCTCTACTGAGGTTCAGCTTGCTCACCGAAAACGGCGCGGCCCCCTCTATCCGAGATGTCGGAGCCCAGGAGACCCTGAGGGCCCCCAGCTCTTTCTGTAATTGCAGGAGAAGGGGCAAGCGGGTCCGTAGCCGGGGCCCCCCAGTGGCATTGTCCTGAACCGCCACGCCCGCACGTGGCCCGGCTAGAGCTCCCTGGCGAAGGATCACCCTGTTCCTACAGGTGAGGCTGGCACGTTCTGAGAGGGGATGGGGGCGTCGGCTGATGTCCCCAAAACGATTACAGCCTCCTCTGCCCCAACAAGTCAACAAAAGTAAAAGTATCAGCGAAGAGACGCAAGAGTTCTAAACGCGAGAAAAAGAGAAGTGGGTTGCAAACTGGCGGGGACCCACAGGTCTTGCTTCTCCTTCCAGAAATTTGGGCTTAAGTTCCCAATGCCTGACAATGCGGGGGTAGGACCGTGGAGGGCAGGAGAGAGAAGGCGCTGGACAGGCCTGGGAAGGAGGGGTTGGCGGGTCCGCGCCGCAGCCAGGCCCTCCGGCGGCGCCCCAGGACACCTGCGGCCGAGGCGCGGCTCACCTTGAGATAGTCGTTCTCCGAGCGCAGTTCCTCCATCTCCCGCAGCAGCTCCTCTTCCTCCGCCGCTGACACGAGCCGAGGTTGCTCGCCCAGGCTGGGCTCCTTGGGGGTCCCAGGGACTGGTCGCTCCGGCGGCGAGCGCCCCCGGACATCCTCCGCCACGCCGAGCCCCGCGAAACCCCCGGAAACCCCTCCCGGGATGCTCCGGCCCCCGGGACAGGCGCCCGCGGCGAGGGGCGCGGCGAGGAGCGCTGGGGGCTCGGGGCTGCCCGGCGGCGCTCCCCGGGCTGCGGGGCTCGGCGTCGGCGCTCCTCGTGGGGGTTCACGGTCGCTGGAGCCCGTGCCGGATTCGGCGTCGCTGCTGGCGGCAGGGAGCAGGCGCTGCTCGTCGGACAGGGGTTCGGAGGGGCAGTCAGAGAGGTCGGAGCTGCTGTCCGTGTGGCTGATGCGCGAGCAGCGGGCCGGGGACCCGGCCACCGAGGTCACCGCGAGGGTCACGGCAGGGATCCGGGCGGCCGGGGTCGGGGGGCCGATGGTGCGGGCGGGTAGCGCCCGGGAGCCGCGCTTAGCTTTGCGGCCCTTGGCAGCGGCAGACGGCGGCTCGGCCCCGGGAGGCTTCCCAGCCCGGGAGGGCGGCTCCGCGGGCGCCACGCGCGCCGCCCTCCTGCTTCCCAGGGCAACCTTGGCACCGCCCGCCGCTCTGGCCCCGGCGCCCGGCGGGGGCTTGTCCTTCGCGCCCGGGACGCCGCCACTGCGCCGGGAGAGGCGGCCGGGCGCGGCCAGGGACCCCGGCGAGGGCGGCGCCTTGCCCGCGAGGTTAGGCGAGCGCGGGGCGGCGAGCGCCGGGGCTCGGCCGGAGGAAGGAACGGCCGGGCCGGGCGCGGCGGGCCGGGCGTGCAGGTCCTTGAGGAAGGGTCTGGCGGGCGAGGGCGCACGGTGCAGCCGCCGCCTCTCGGCCACCGGGTGGAGGTGGTGGTGGCGGTGGTGCTGGCTGGGCGGCTGCAGCTTCGCGTCCGGGGCACCTCCGCCCGCGGGGCCGTTCAGCGTCTCCATGGCCGAGTCCGCGGGCAGCAGCTCAGGCGGCAGATGCTCCGGACGGCGGCGGCGGCGGCGGCGGCGGCGTGCAGCCTCCCCGCGCGCTCGCTCATCACTGTCCCAGCCCCGCCCGGGCTGCGCCCTGCGCTCCCGCCGTCCCCGCCCCCCGCACCCCGGCCCCGAAGATTCCCGCGGGGCTCGCCGCCGCCGCGCTCGCCCCTCGCTGAGGTCACAGCGGATCGAGTTCTCCCGGCTCAGCAGCGCGGCGGCTCCCGGCCGCTCTCATCCCCGGACCCCGCGCTCCGGGTTCGCGGTCACCGGTGCCGCGGCGGCGCTGGCGGCGCGCGCCCGGCTCCCGCGTCCCGCTCCCGCGTCCCGCTCCCCGCCCGCTGCCAGCCCGCTGCTGCCCGCGCCCGCCCCCGCCGCTCCTGGCTGAGAGAAGCCGCACGCGCGCGCCCCACCTCCCCGCCGCCCAGCGCCCTCGCCCGCGGCCCGTGCGCATGCCCCGCCTCCAGCCAGCCGGCGCCGTGCGGGGGAGGGGCGAGGGAAGGGGCGGGGCTTGAGCTCTCCGGGGGGCGGGCGCCCGGCAGGGGCGGGGCGGGGCCTGCGCGCCCTTGGGAGCAGGCGCAGGCAGGGTCCATGGGTCCTCGCCGCCCGGGGACCCTCCTTGCTTTTTGAGGCCCTAGAGACACTGCCAGGAGCTAGGGAGGAAGGGAAGAGGCGGAGGTGAAGTGGGGGCAAGGGGCGGCGCCGGCCACTTGGGTAAGGCGTGTGCCGCGGCTGACAACGCCCCCCTCATGCCTCTCCATCCGCCGCCCGCCTTCCCGATGCCCGTCACCTCCCCCGCTGTCCTCTCCAAGCTGTGCCCCTGGTCCCCGAGCTCCTTTAAGGATCGCTGGTACCCGACGCAGCTCTCGCGTCAAAACGGCACGGCAGGCGCTCCACAGTTGGCAACCCCGTGGCCTCGGGAGCTCAGAAGAGGAGGAGCTGCTGCCCAAACAGGAGGAGCCCTCGCCAAGCTGGGGGTCAGAAAGGAAACTCACACTTATAGTTTCGGCTGCGAGCCAGGCCTGCTGGCCACTTACTGAGCAGTGTTTTATTTAGGCCTCACCACAGTCCCGGATTGGAATTGCTGTCTTCGGTGAAGACTAGGGCACCGGCGCTGGGAGGTGAAGTCACTTGCCTGCGATGCCTCACCCAGTCCCTAGCTGAGCGGGTTTAAACCCAGGTCCTCAGGATTCCGGGTCCTGCAGGCTTTCCTCTCAGAGATCCCGGAGCCCGGCCACCGGTTCTACCACTTGAGGCTCCCATGCGCAAGGCACTAGACCTTTCTGAGCCCCAGTTCCCTCGCCTGTATCATTAAAACTACCTGTACTACCACCTGAGTGTGTGTGAAGATTTAGCAAATACCAGAACACACCGTGCAAACTGTAAAGTCCAGTTCACATACCATTGGGTGCAGTTTATGTTCCAGGCGTTGGATGTTGGCCAGTGCCCATAGGAATAAGGGTCAGCCTGTCTTCTAGCCCTGGCGTTGCAGGAGGCAGAGGGTCAGGTAATAATTACAAAATGGAGGGCGGGTGCGTAACCCAGCCTGGGGAGGCTTGCATTTTCCTGGAAGGACGGGTTGGTCTCTCAGTTGAGGGCCCAGGACACAGTAGAACCTGCAGAGAACAGGGCCCCTAGGCGGGGAGCCAGGTAGGTTAGGGATTAGAGGGGAGACTGGAGGGTGTGTGGCACCAAATATCCTACCAAGGCCCTTGGGCATTATCCTAAAGGCCGTAGCCACGGGGTATTCTGAGCAAGATGATCTGACGTGCTCAGAAAGACTCCGGGGGCAGCAACCTGGAGGAGAGGGAGGTGGGCCACGGGAGCTGCGAGTGGCTGTGGCAGTATGCGCGGTGAGGTGGCAGTATGCGCGGTGAGGGGGCCGTTGGAGCAGGGACAGAGAAGAGGGGGCCGACTCGCAAAAATAGAAGAAAAAAATCGACTCCAAAGTCTGTGATCTTAACCACAGATTTACCCTACTTAGCCATCTGCTTCAAAAAATGCAGGATGAACCCTTTTTTTGTAATCCTGTAAGTCAGGAGAGCCCTGCCCGGAAGTCGTCCTGCCTCGCCCTGGCTGAGCTCTGGGGGGGCCACTGAGACCTCACCTGCTCTGCTGCTGTTGTGGTCTTTCAGTCGTTTTTCTGGGAATGCGTCTGAATGTGAGACAGCACGCACGAAATCCAGTCTCTACGAAATCCAATTCCTTAATCTCCTTTGAGGCTAATGCCCTAGCCGCTTCTCCAGCGTTGGGAGGACACTGTTGGCTCCACGGTGGGCGTGGATGACGGCATACCTCGAAAGGCTTGAGAGGTGTTGGCCACCGCGCGCGCCGGGCCTGCTGTCCCCAGAGGGCGCTCTAGCTCTCCCCTTCCTTGGGAGGGGGTCTGAGGTCGGGCCAGAGCACAACTGACCTCTGCCTGGAACTTCCTCCAGAGGCCCTGAAGCCTCCCACACCCTCACATTTCCGAAGAATTATGGCCAGGACTCTCAGCACAAGCTTGCCAGCTTCTCATACCATATACACTCAAAGAAAGGGCCCCCCAAAAAAGTTTCAATACGTTAGTCTTCCAAAGACAGTAGCTTGATGACTATAGGATTTGCAGCCAGCTTCTCTTTCTTTCAGGTAATGAGTCAGATAAAATTTATCCTCCTTATTACTTATTATTAGCCTGGCAAATGGGACTACTAGCTCTTTGTAAGGAAGTATTCAATCAGTGCTTTCCCTTTTTTTTGTTTGTTTCTTCGTTTTTTTTTTTAAGAGATGGGGTCTTGCTATGTTGCCCAGACTGAAGTCAAACTTCCTGGGCTTAAGCCATCCTCCCACCTCAGGCTCCCAAGTAGCTGGGACTACAGGCATGCACCACCCAGCCCAGCCAATGATGCTTTCTTTGTATTCAGTATTCAGTGAGTTACAGGTATAAAGAGATAATTGCTTGCATAATAGATGTTTTTTAAAGTCACTCAAAAAAAAACAAAAAAAGAAAAAGTGACCCAGGCGTGGTGGCTCACGCCTGTAATCCCAGCATTTTGGGAGGCCAAGGTGGGCAGATAGCTTGAGCTCAGGAGTTTGAGATCAGCCTGGGCAACATGGCAAAATCCTGTCTCTACCAAAAAAACCAAAAATACAAAAATAAGCTGGGCATGGTGGTGTACACCTGTAGTTCCAGCTACTTAGGAGGCTGAGGCCTCAAGCCCAGGAGGGGAGGTTGCAGTGAGCCATGATCACCCCACTGCACTCCAGCCTGGGTGATGGGAGTGAAACCCTGTCTCAAAAAAATGGGAAGGAAGGAAAGAAGGAAGGAAGGGAGGGAAGGAGGGAGGGAGGGAAGGAAGGGAAGGGAAGGAAGGAAGGGAAGGAGGGAGCAAAGAAAGGAAATACTTGATTTTAAATTCTTTTTCTGTTAAATCAAATTAATCTAAAGGTAATAGGGGATTTACTATTTAAGGGAACCGTAAAGTGCTTATTCTGTGCAATAACAAAACCCAGCATGGGCGTGCCTGTTTTCATCTGTGTGCCCTCAGATCCAGTCTTGCCCTTCTGCTACTCTGATGTGAGTGGAAGCGTGGGTTTCCAGGCCGCTGGGTTTGCTGATTGGGTTTGGCCAGTGGAGGTGCCGTCAGGAGATGGGAGTGGACCCAGAAGGAAGAAACCAGGTTATTTCTTACTCTCTCTGCCGCAGGCGGCTTCTCTGGTGGTGGCTGGGTCTCCATGAGGAGTGGATTTCTGAGTGAGGTTCCAGCCACCACTGGATGGACTGCTCCTCCTGGTAGCTTTTCATCCTCCACTGCCTCGTGTCAAGGGTGGTGGTGCCTTCCTGTGCTTGCAGATCTCCGGGTTGCTTCGCTGTGGCTGATTCCCTGCATTGCAACCCTGGATTGTAAATACTGGCACAAGGCCCAGGGCCCCATCATCTCATTCCTCTGCAGAGGCCCAAGTACCATCCTAGGGAGCTGCATGCAGCAGTGGTGTGATGAGTAATGTTTGTGTGGGTGTGTTCACAACCTCTTTGTCCAAGAACGGTGTGGTATGATGACAAGACCTGAGGCTTTGACACCAGGTAAACCTGGGTTCAAATCCTGCCCAAGTCATTTGCTGTCTGTGTGGCCTTGGGTAAGGTATTATTATCAATGTCATCAACATCATTTAACACCAGTGAAATAACCTTCAAAATCATCATCATTATTTAACCCCAGTGAAATAATCTTCAAAACTCTTAAAATATGAGCAAACCAAATTTTTCACTCAGATTCCAAACTCTCACTCAGAGAGTTAGAAATCTATTCTGTGTCTATACAGTTATATAAAGAGAAATGAATTCTTTTTTTACTTGGTTTGACTCATAGACAAAAAAAAAAAAAAGTGACTTACTCAGGCCTATACTTCACTCTATACTCCCAGGCAGAATTATATGCAGAATTTCTATACCTTTAATACATTGTCCAAACCCAGGCATATATGTATCTTCCAGTTTTTCTCTTTATTTTAATAGAAAGGCACATTTAAAATATGAAAGCATTCCTGGTTGAAGTCATGAGAAATCATGAAATCATCCTCTTTGAAAAGAATGGAAAGAAGAGGGAATTTTTCAGAGCGAGTGGCTTTTTGGGCACTGCAAGAAAGTTACCTTTAAAAAGAGACAACCTAATAATGCCTGATCCCCCTGCCTCCCCACCACCCGCCAAATGTTGAAACCGGAGTCTGCACCCAACACTGGGGTCTGTGGGGACCTCCCAGCTCTCTTTGCAGGGGTGATTGCCAAAATGCCACATGGGACCTGAAAAAGGCTTCATGGCCACATTGGCAGCTGTGCATGGTATTGGTGGTGACAATGACAATAACTTAAGAGGCTCTTAAACCTTGAGGACTTTAAAATCTCCTGGTGAGACTGTTAAAAATGCAAATTATCTGACCACATCCCCAGGGATCTGATTTCAGAGATATGAGCCCAGAAAGCTGTATATTGTTATTATTACTATTATTATCATTTTGAGGTGGAATCTTGTTCTGTTGCCCAGGCTAAAGTGCAGTGGCGTGATCTTGGCTCACTGCAACCTCCGCCTCCTGGACTCAAGCGACTCTTCTGCCTCAGCCTCCTGAGTAGCTGAGATTACAGGTACCCGCCACCACGCCCAGCTAATTTTTTGTATTTTCAGTAGAGACAGGGTTTCACCATGTTGGGCAGGCTGGTCTCAAACTCCTGACCTCAAATGATCTGCCCGCCTCAGAGTCCCAAAGTGCTGAGATTACAGGTGTGAGCCACTACACCCGGCCGGAAGGCTGTATTTTTAACAAATACTTTTGATGCAAGTAATTATCTTACTTCCCATTGAAAAACACTGTTAGGGCCGGGCGCGGTGGCTCACGCTTGTAATCCCAGCACTTTGGGAGGCCGAGGCCGGCGGATCACGAGGTCAGGAGATCAAGACCATGGTGAAACCCCGTCTCTACTAAAAACACAAAAAAATTAGCCGGGCGTGGTGGCAGGCGCCTGTAGTCCCAGCTACTCGGAGAGGCTGAGGCAGGAGAATGGCGTGAACCCGGGAGGCGGAGCTTGCAGTGAGCCGAGATTGCACCACTGCACTCCAGCCTGGGCGACAGAGCAAGACTCCGTCTCAAAAAAAAAAAAAAAAAAGAAAAGAAAAAGAAAAACACTGTTAGTGTTTCTTTTTTCTCTCTTCCTTCTTTTTTTTTTTTTTTTTTTTTTTTAAAAAAAGACAAGGTTTTGCTTGGTCACCCAGGCTGGAGCGGAGTGTGCAATCATAGCTCACTGCAGATCAGTGAGATCAGCCTGGGCAACATGGCAAAATCCTGTCTCTACCAAAAAAACCAAGTGAGGCTCCAGTGATCCTCCCACCTCAGCTTGCCAAGTAGCTGGGACCACAGGCACATGTGTTAGTGTTTCTACACAGGTCCAAGTGTCACATGGCTTGTCATTTGCGTTCTTCCTATTTCTGTTCAAAACTCCTTCCAATACTGTGCGAGATGACCCACCTCTATGCATGTGAGATGCTGGATGATGGATATTTGCTCACTTAAACCTGCACTAGAGAGTCCCAACCTAAGGCGTGCTCTAGAGTCTGCTGGGAGAACAGGGGATCCCCCTGTGACATGAGAACCAGAGGAAGTAGAGAGGTGAAGGTGTAAGGAGGCCCTTTCCTTCCTGACCAGTGGTTCTTCATGGGGATGGAAGCACCCACAGGGAGCATTCTAGACGTATACTGGGGTGTTTTCTGTTGTCACAACAACTGGATTGAAGGGCACTACTGGCATTTAAGTGAGGGCAGGGGAGTAGTCAGGGTGGCTAGATATCTTGCAGTGTGCCCAGAGAAGGGTCGTCCCAGGTGGGATGAGGTGGCTCACACTTGTAATCCTAGCATTTTGGGTGGTTGAGGTGGTGGATCACTTGAGTCCAGGAGTTTGAGACCAGCCTGGCCAACATGATGAAACCCTGTCTCTACTAAAAATACAAAAATTAGCCGGGCATGGTGGCATGTACCTGTAATCCCAGCTACTCGGGAGGCTGAGGTGAGAGAATCGCTTGAACCCAGGAGGCAGAGGTTGCAGTGAGCTGAGATCTCACCACTGCACTCCAGCTTGGGCGATGGAGTGAGACTCCATCTCAGAAAAAGAAAAAGAAAAAAGAGTCATCTCTCCTACTACAGGAATTCCAAGTGTCCCCTGAAACATTCACGTGGGTAAAAAAATCTGTTTATCATTATCTAGGGCTAGAGGTACATGTTTTACACATAAACACAATACTTTTACCTATAAAGCAGTATTTTTTAAGCTTTTAAAACATTTTTTAAAAATTAATATAACTATTAATTGACAAATCATAATTACATTGACAGAGTGCACCATGTTGTTTTGATATATGTATACTAAAGCAGTATGTTTTTAGGGTTGTTTTAATATCAACTGAATTTTTTTTTAGGAATGAAACCACAATGATTCAAGACTGGGCTGGGCACAGTGGCTCACGCCTATAATCCCAGCCTTTGGGAGGCTGAGGGCAGCGGATCATTTGAGGTCAGGAGTTTGAGACCAGCCTGCCCGAAATAGCGAAGCCCCATCTCTACTGAAAATACAACAAATTAGCCGGACGTGGTGGCACACGCCTGTAATTCCAGCTACTTGGGAAGGTGAGGCGGAGAATCACTTGAACCCAGGAGGTGGAGGTTGCAGTGAGCTGAGATCGCACCACTGCACTGGGTGAGAGAGGGAGACTCTGTCTCAAAACAAAACAAAAAAATAAAAATAAAATAAAGACTGCATTTTATTTGGAGATTTTCAATGCATTTTTTATCTTTGATCATTTCATTGAGGCAGTCCCACTCAAGGGATTGGAGTCATGAATAGAACCCACCTGTATTTGTCCGTGTTTTAGCAGTTGCTTCTATGTAGAGCATCTGACTACTTTATTATATATTTTGTAAGTATATCTGTACCTAAGCTTTATATATTGAAATAGGTATTATTTTGTTATAAGTTGCTTTCTTATTATTTCTTTTTTGTATTACCATTAGAGAAGTATATCAGTTTTTTAAAATATATGGTTAGGGGAGTGACAACCACAAGTAGTGATTCTCATTTCAAGAAATTAAATGGCATTTGTAAAAAAAAAAAAAAAAGCAGGTGGGGCTCTGGGGCTGGCAGGGTTGAGTAGGAGGCAGCTCCTGCCCAGGGAGAGCCGCGATGTCCTGGAGGGTGCCCCCTTGTGGTGGCTTTTGGGATGGCACCCTTCCCCACTGGGATAAAATAGAATCTATTATGGAATGGTCAGCACCAGGATGATGGGTGTGTGTATAATTTAAAACAGCCTCCAGGTGGTTCTAAGAATCTTCTTTCATCAGGGGAGGCAGAATTCCCTTATACAACCTTTTGGCATGTTTGCTACATGTTTGCAACCTTTTGGCATATTGCCTTGAAATTGAACATTTGAACTCTTTTTCTCTTAAAACATAACTGCTAAACTTTCAAAAATTATCCTGGGATTCTAAGCTTGTTGCACAGGGAAAATACGTTGTTATGTGAGGAAAACTAATCAAAGTTCTCTACCTTTCCTGGTCAGCAGCATGTGTTTCCAAAAAATTTAAGAGAAATTAGCGGGTTAATTGAGAACATTCTACATCTCACCATGTTTGCTCTTATCATAATTCACCATTGCTGATTTTTCTGCCTACAGAGTTGCTGAACCCGGCTTGATTTTCCCATAGAACTGAAGCCTGAGGAACTTACATTTGTTTTGTCTGAGTTTCTTTCTCAGGAAACCAACCATCAGGCCTCCCAGATAGTATCAGGGAACTGAAACTTTTCAGATGATGGCATCCAGTCATGAGATGCACCTGCTGCCTGTTGACCAATTCCTCTTCTTTACCTCTCCCTAACCCCCTGCTATATAAACCCCTAACTTTAGTTAGTTAGGGAGACAGATTTGAGACTGGTCTCCCATGTCCCAGCTGACATCACCTGCATTAAAGCCTTTCTTCCCCAGCAATACTCATCGTCTCAGTGATTGGCTTTCTCTACAGTGACAACTGGACCTGGCTGGAACCCCTGTCATCTGGCAACATTATTACCTGTCAAAACAGAAGTAGAGATTTGAAATAGAGGATGCCAGTTCCCATTTCCTCCTGCTGTCTGGAAGGAAGTCTGGCTTTCCAGCCCAACTCTAAGCTCATCTTTACATACAAAATAAGCATATGTTTACATGGAAAGCAAAAATAGAACCATGGATTTACAGAAGGTTCCATAGCAGCAAATAACAGTGCTTATGAAATAAACATTTTAAGTATTATTCCTGTGTAAAATTATTGTCAGGCATACTTTACTAATGAAGAGATAGAACAGTGTGGCTTCTATGCCTGGACACAATGATTTGTTTAGTGACCTTGCACAAAAAGGCTCAGTCTTCCTGAGCCTTAGAGGCCTTGTCTCTAAAATTAAGGAGTTGAATTTAAATAAGCTTTAATATTATCCCCAGCTTTATGAATCTGAGAGTTAAGGTTGACTTAAAAGTGCTATTTTTATTACTTTTTATATCACTTTTTTTTTTTTGAAATGGAGTTTCGCTCTTGTCGCCCAGGCTGGAGTGCAGTGTCATGATATTGGCTCACTGCATCCTCCGCCCCCCTGGGTTCAAGTGATTCTCCTGCCTCAGCCTCCTGAGTAGCTGGGATTACAGGCACGTGCCACCATGCCTGGCTAATTTTTTGTATTTTTAGTAGAGACGGGGTTTCTCCATGTTGGCCAGGCTGGTCTCAAACTCCTGACCTCAGGTGATCCACCCCCGTCAGCCTCACAAAGTGCTGGGATTACAGGCGTGAGCCACTGTGCCCCACCCTTTTTACATTACTTTTAATGGCAAAAACCACAATTGCTTTTGCACCAACCTAATAATTATCAGTGTGGGATTATTCACAATAAACTGTAGGTCACCTGTGTTCAGCCATTTTTGTGTCACCATAAAGAAATACCTGAGGCTGGGTAATTTATAAAGATAAGAGGTTTAATTGGCTAATGGTTCTGCAGGCTACGCCAGCCTGGCTCCAGCATCTGCTTCTGGTGAGGGCCTCAGGGAGCTTCCAATCACGGTTTAAGGTGACAGGGAACAGGCACCATGTGGTGAACATGGGGACGAGGGTTGGGGGAGGTGCCACACACTTCTAAATAACCAGATCTCATGTGAACTCAGAGCGAGAACTCACTCATCACCAAGGGGATGGTGCTAAGCTACTCATGAAGAATCTACCCCCATGATACAAACACCTCCCACCAGGCCCACTTCCAACATTGGAGGTCACCATTTAATGTGAGATTTGGAGGGGACGAAACATCCAAACCGTATCATCACCTCTGTTCTTTCTCAGACAAAATATACTCAAAGGATGCTAACTAATTTTAATAGGATAGCATAATTAGGAAGGTTAATATGATGGAATTAATATAACAAATGCTGGTGAGTCAAAAAAACAAACTCAGTTTTCTCCCACTCTACCCTTACAACACAATTCTGATGCCAGATGTGCAGGGATTTTTCCCCAGCAAACAAGCATTAATTCTGCAGTGGACATCTGCTGGGTGTCCTCTAGTTCAATTCAGTTCTGACACTGTCTACCTAGAGATGGCCTCAGATTACACAGGTTGAGGCCCCAGCCCCATAAGGCCACCCACCATACTTCTGATGCTCATCAAAAGCCCCAGGCTGTGACCTGTGCTTCCAATATGGCCATAAATCAGAATTCCCATGACCCTCTCCTTGGCTTTGATTGATTTGCTGTAGCAGCTCACAGAACCCAGGGAAACATGTTTACTGTTATAAAGGATATTACAAAGGACACAGAAGAAAAGATGCATAGGGTGAAGTATGGGGAAAGCGACATGGAGCTTCCATGGGCATACCAGCCTCCAGGAACCTCCACGAATTCAGCGATCCAGAAGCTCCCTGAACCCAGTCCTTTTGGGTTTTTAGGTTCCTTAACTAGGCGTGAGTGATTAAACCATTGGCCATTGCTGATCAACTTAACCTTCAGCCCCTCCCCACTCCTTGGAGATTGGGAGGTAGGGTTGAAAGTCCCAACTCTCTAATCCCATCTTGGTATTTCCAGTGACAGCCCCCATCCTGAAGCTACAGAAAGGCATTTATCACTTTGAAGAGTCCAAGGATTTTAGGAGCTATATACCAGGAGAGGGGGAGGAAGACCAAATACATATTTCACAATATCACAGTTTATTCTACATATTCCTGACGACCTTATTGGGGTAGAGTGTTGAGTGTTAGCCATGGTTTTGTGTTTTTCAATACTGTGGGTTTGGAATAAGTAAATTTTGTATTTCCTCCTTTAAATATTGCAGTCAGAACACACACAACACTGATCAATTAAGTCTGTCATCTCATATGAGTGCACCCCAAAACAATGACAATAGTAACATCAAAGATCACTGATCAAAGATCACCATGACAGATAATGGTCATAATGGTCAGGATAAATTGTGAAGTATGTGAGAATTACCACAATGGGACACAGTGACACATGTTGTTGGAAAAGTAGTGCCAGGAGACGCACTCGATGCTGGGTTGCCACAAAGCCTCAATTTGTAAAAAACACAGTATCTACAAAGTGTGATAAAACAAAGCACAATAAAATGAGGAATGTCTGTAAATAAAGAAAAAATTATATATATGATAACATATAAAACATAATATATATGACATAATACATATGTGTATATATAATATATCTCACAGGATCTAAGAATCTGAGAGCAGAAAGAGCCCTTAGATCCCGGGTATGGTGGCCCATGCCTGTAATCCCAGAGCTTTGGGAGGCTGAGGCAGGAGAATTGCTTGAGCCCAGGAGTTCAAGACCAGCCTGGGCAACATGGCAAGACCCCATCTTTCCACCCTGCCAAAAAAATAAATTAGCAGGTCACGGTGGCATGTGCCAGTAGTTCCAGCTACTAAGGAGGCTAAAGTGGGAGGATTGCTTGAGCCTGGGAGTTTGAGGCTGCAGTGAGCCATGATTGCACCACTGCATTCCAGCCTGGATAATAGAGCAAGATCCAATCTAAAGAAAAAGAAAGAGGCCTTAGAAAGCATTTGCTGTCCCCACCTTCATCAACACCTATCTTTAGGAAGTCCCGTGACTGGTATCTTCTGGTTATTATTCTCATTCTGAAGCCTTCCAACCTTCTGTAATTAGGGTGGTCATATAGTTTATCATCCAGATCATAGAACATTTGAGAGTGAAAGGAGATAATCAGTAATTACAGGGGACAACAGGTGTGAACTGGCCCAGGCTGGGCAGCTTAGCCTGCATGGTCAGCCATGACTAATGCACATTCCCACAGGTAAGAACATCTCCAAATTGAATCCAACTGGGATAGAAGATGAAGAATCCTCATAGCCTGTTCATCCACTCACTCGTGTATACACTCATTCATTTGAAGATTCTTTATTGAACACCTTCAAAAATGCAGGGATGAAAAAAAAACCATAGTACCTGCCTTGATGGGGCACATAATCTCATACAGGAAATGTCACAAGAAAGAGAAAAGCTGTGGCTGACATCTGGAGCTGGTCCCCATGGTCACCCAGGCATTTGTGTTCCTAGGACCTCACCTGGCCCTCCAAGTGAGGCCCTGTGTTCTCCTGCTCAATATAAACCATTTCACAGAACTTTAGCATTGCACAAGGGCACTCTAAGACAGTGATGGATCAAGACGAAAACAAGACCATAAATCTTTCTGTTGTGCAATGCCACTTTTAAATGCAAAAAACATGAGCTTTTAGCTCACATTGGATCACAGATATTACACAATTTATATTTTGAATCTCGTATGCTTACATATTTTGTTCTTACTAGAACTGTAGAAACACTGTCCCAAACTAACTCAACTATTTTTGTTTTGCTTCTTGATATTCATGTATTTTACAAACACTCTTCTTTCAGCTTACTAAAGAGTAAGGAAGAATTATAAGAAAAAGGAACAGTGGGTTGGCTAGTAGAGGGAAATTGCATGAGTAAGAAAGGATGTGATAGGGTTTCTCGGCCATCTGTGCATCTTTGAAAACTACTGTCTGTCTCCTTGCTGCATTCAAAAGCCAGTTCTGGTCAGTTCCTGGTCCAAAGGAAAGCATAGCCTCTCAGAGCTCCAGTGCCTCTGCCTACTTGGTCATGGACATGACACCCTTACCTTACCTTGTATTTGCGTTGAGCCTTGCTGAATTCCATATGTCGTGGCCCACTGGAATGCTGTGCTCAGGGGCCACATAAATGCAGTGTGCAAACCAGATGGCAACGAACAGCAGACATGTATCTTGCATGTGTCTGCTCTGTTCATCCACACACTCCATTGTCCCATTGGATTTCTTTTAAGAAACACAGGTTCAGAGATCAATGGGCTAAGAATTTCAAGTTTAGTGCAACAGCAGAGTATTAAACTAAGGATGAAACTTTTCCTTTTTTTTTTTTTCCCTCAAGACAGAGTTTTGCCCTTTCACCCAGGCTGGAGTGCAGTGGCGCGATCTTGGCTCACTGCAATCTCCGCCTTCCAGTTTCAAGTGGATTCTCCTGCCTCAGCCTCCCAAATAGCTGGGATTACAGATGCCTGCCACCACACCCAGCTAATTTTTGTATTTTTAGTAGGGATGGTTTTTCATCATGTTGGCCAGGCTGGTCTTGAACTCCTGACCTCGTGATCTGTCTGCCTTGGCCTCCCAAAGTGCTGGGATTACAGGTATGAGCCAAGGCACCTGGCCCAGGATGAAATTCTTCTAAGCACAGATCCTGTGAGATCATGCAGGTCATATTCCCTGGGAAGTTAGCCCAGCAATACAGATGTGTGTGGTAAGAGGCGCAGAGGAAAGCAGTGTGGAGTCTGCGCTGCAGTCTTCTCCCTAGAGAGACAGCACAGTGCCTAGAGCTTGGGCTCTGGGGCAGACCCCAGCATCGCCGGCTGTGTGTCCTTGGATAAGTGACTTTCTCTCTCCATGCCTCAGTTTTCTTGTTTATAAAAGGGAGCTTATAACAGTTCTTAACTCATAAGTTATAGTGAGGATTAAAATTTAATAAATAAACATTTAGAGTCACATCACCTGGCATCTAGCACCGGCTGAATAAGGATGAGCTATTTTTAGTGGAGATGAATGTGTGAGGCCATCATTGCTTCACAACACCAGCGCCTCTGAGCTGTGCACAGCCAGCATCCGGACAGTAATTTAGCTTCCTGTGTAAATCTGCTTACAGGCAAACAATGTGCTTGATAGTTCCATTGCTCATCGGAAAATAAATAGGTTTTCTGTTTTGCAAATTTCAAAAACAAGAACAAAAACCTACAAGGGAAGTAATTAGGTTTGGCAAGCCTTTATGGTGAAGGTAGCAAACGAACCTTGTCAAATGCGGTAATGGGCCCTAAGGTGGGGAAGGCAGATATTATTTTTCTTTCAGTGCTGCGGATGAAGAAACCAAGACACAAGGCGAATAAGCCACCCACCCCACACCATAACACTGTTAAGTGGCAGGGCCGGGCTTTGTACTCTGAAGTGCCTGGCAGTGCATACACTCCTGCCCCACTGGGTGCTGCCTCCTCTCATACAGTCTCTACTCCCCGCGGGGACAAGGCAACCATCAGAGCTAGGGTCTTTCCCAGGAGTGAGACCGGCCGACTTTGCAGGATGCACAGAGGAAAGAGATGCCAGAGAAGTGGCTGGAAGGAAAGAGCTAAGGGTCCTCAGACGACAGACAGACATGCCAAGATGTCTTGCTTCCTCATGGAAAGTTCCCACTGGATGTCTGCCCTGGGGTTCTCAGAGCTAGGAGCAGCTCTGGAATTTCCATTTGCAAGTGAGATGATGGTGGAAAGAAGGTTTTATGCTCATCAGGAATCGGAGGCCTTCGGGAGTGCATGGAGCCCACAGGAAGAATGAGTTCCGCACAAACGAGTTCTATACAAGTTGAAAATGGAAAAGATGAGGAAGAAATTTTTTAATTAAAACATTAAATAGGGCCGTGAGTGTGGAGGAGCACGACCCCCATACGCTGATCCAGGAAGAGGCTGGCTTTGAGCTCCTGATTAACGAGTTGATTTTTGATCCCTCCAGAAGTTTAAATTCGGTCCTGGGAGAGTGTTCTGAGAAGACTGAGGGAGAGGGGCAAGCGGTTCGATTCTTTGAGACTGTGGGAAAACAAAACCATTAAGGCTCAAGGAAACCTGCTTGTGACATTTCAGCTGCCATTCAACAGCACGACCGTGCACGGCCCAGCATCCCTTTGTGCTACATGAGGAAACACGCAGTGGCCAAGCGTCAGCAGCCCAAGTAGGTGCTTGGGTTGTGCTTATGTGCGGTGCGGTGAAGAAGAAGCATGGCCTGTCCCAGTCTCAGACGCCGATTTGAGTACAGGCAGTGTGATTGGATCAAATGCTGATTTAACAAGGTGCTTTAGGAAGGCCCTTGACAATAGGAACAGCATTGCAGAAGCAAAAGTGATGTCATCAGGATTCATGATGTTTTTGATGGGGTGTGTGTGTGTGTGTGTGTGTGTGAAATTGACTTAGCTTATTAGGTCATAGATGGAAACATTTTCAGCTGCTTATCTCCCATGGCAGTTTCTCCACATTACTGAGTGGGGAAAGACTTGCCACAATCCCCCTATTCCTGTTTGTCTGTCTTGGAGGCCAGTGGGGTCTCCCAGGAGCTATGTTCTGATCGAGACTCTGATCCAAGCAGGGAGAAGAGGGAAGGCCAGGAGCATGAGCCTGAAATTCTAACAGGAAGTGTCTTCTAGAAGGCAGAGGAACAGGCAGATGCTTAGAGATGAGAAGCCTCCTTGTCTGCACTGCTTTTCTGCTCCTTTAAATTGATACTGGGTTCCGAAGGTTCATCTTTGAACTCTCGCTCCTTCCCCTTCCCCAAAGACTTCTGAGCCATCTGTGAAGAGACTCCACCTTTGTTGAGCATCTACTGCATGCTGGGTACAGCCAGCACCCATCCCTGTCATTGTGCCCCTTTCTTAGCCCCTCAGATCTACCCTGCACACCCACCCAAGCTCTCCTAAGGCCTCAGTGATGACAAACTTCCAATTTGTTGTCCTTGCATGTGTGGCTGGCGTCACCACACAGCTTGGGACGGAGAAGCCCCAACTGGGGCCTTTGCCGTAGGAACCAGCACATTCCCACATTTATCCTGCACAGACCACCAGGGCGTGTGCAGATTTCAGGATAAGTCTCACAGCAGCACTTCCAGTTGCTGAGAAATTTCTTGAATAAAGGAGAAATATATGTATTTATTTTTGCTGTGCAAAAGTATCAATGTTTCCCTCCAAATATTCAACCTGAGTGTTTACTTTTTAAATTTTTAAATTTAAGGACAGAATATACCACATCAGTTGCTGTTAGGTACGCTGCAAATCTCAAATGAGGGGGGAAGTAGAAAAAATACATATCCATGTTTTCGCTCCTGATTTCACAATGTTCATATGACCTTTGTTTCTGTCAGACAGCTTGTGAATTCAATGAAATATAAACATCTTGATAATAGTTAATTTGGTCGGGAACTAACTAGAAGGCTAACTTGAATGTACAAAATGCCCATTTTTTTTTCCAATTTAAGAAATGCAGCCTTTTATGTACAGTAATAATAGGAACTAAGCAGCAGATGTTCATTGCTGATTTAGGAATTGAGACCCTGCCGCCACAGTCTACAAAAGACGCTGGGCCAGAACAGCGCCATCATAGCCAGGGTACGCAGGGCCCTTTTCATTGGGTACTGCATTTACTTAGACCACAAGAGACGGAGTGACCCTAACTTCAAGAACAGGCTGTGAGAACAAAGAAAGAAACAGAAGCTTGCAAGGAGAGAGCTGAGTTTTGCAAGTGACCGACCTTAAAGTTGCTGAAGCTGTTCAGAAATCTTCTTTGAAGAAATACAGCTCAGAGAAGAGTTACTAGCTCAAGGTGAGTGTGAGAAGGGCATGGAGCATCTGATGACAGGGAGTGCTGGGTGTGGACAGTTATTGTGAGTGTCCAGTGGTCCAGATGCTCCTGAGTAAGCTCCCAACAATTATCAGAAAATTGTAAGCACTCAGAGCTTGGCTAAAGATGTGGAATGATAAACAAATGCCAATACAATAAAATCTCAGTTTAAAATATTAGTGAAATAGGCCAGGCACGGTGGCTCACACCTGTAATCCCAGCATTTTGGGAGGCCAAGGCAGGTGGATCACCTGAGGTCAGGAGTTTGAGACCAGCCTGGCCAACATGGTGAAACCCTGTCTCTACTAAAAATACAAAAATTAGCCAGGTGTGGTGACCAATGCCTGTAATCCCAGCTACTTGGGAGGCTGAGGCAGGAGAATCATTTGAATCCTGGAGGTGGAGATTGCAGTGAGCCGAAATCACGTCACTGCACTTTAGCCTGGGCAACAGAGCAAGACTCTGTCTCAAAAAAAAAAAATTGTTGAAATACCCAGCTAAGAAGTTGAGCAACTCTGGGGAAATAAGAGCAAATATGTTTGTTCTGGACTGTCCTGCACTGAAATCTATCAAAGGCAATATTTAATTCATGTAGATCCATTTGTTTGTTTTATTTCTTTTTCCCAGTGAAAAGTATATTTTGATAGCCAGCTTTTCATTTTATAAGTACACTATGAGTTACCCAAAATATCATGGATTTCATTTCTTCTGAAAAACATGCAATTAAAATGCACATATGACATAATATCACTTATGTTAAAAATACCCAGTGCTCAGTTTTGAAAAATAGGCAAAAAAGTGTAGGAGAAAGCTGAAGAATGCACATTTTTAAAGCTAGTACATTTTGCTATGAATCAGAAAATTGGATGGAAACTTGAATGTGTTTGTAAAAACTGAGCATTAAAATCTTTGAGTGATAAAAAAAAAAATTGAGACAATCTTAGCTCTGCTGCCGGTAAGCAAAGAATGACCTTCGAATGTTCTTTTCTGGGACCAGACTGACCTCAGCCGAAATCTCAACAAACCTCATTTGACTCCTCCACTCATTAGCAGAGTAAGTGTGGGCAAGTGGCAGCTCTGTGTGGCTTCCCTTACAGCATGGCAATAATAGTAATAAAATACTCACCAGAGAATTGCTGAGAGGATTAAAGGAGATATTGCATGTAGTATTCTTTGCACATTGGAAACACATAGCAAATTTCCCATTGATTAGCTCTGAGACCTTTGGGCAAGTCATTTAACCTAACCGCGTTTCCATTCTCTCCAATTCTAAATTCTCTTTCCAAACAGCCTTCAAAGATTATACAGAATTGTAATTAGCATATCAAGTACCAGCCTAATTCATGCCAGCTCCTGCTGTCCCTGCAATCATGAGGTTTATATGCAAATGTCGAAGTCCCTGAATGAAGCCACCTCGCTCAACTAAGAAAACAGTGTCTGGTCTTGTTAACACTCTACATTTCCTTAGCAAACCCCTGTGCACTGAGAACACAAAAGTACACTTCTCAGCAGCCCCGAAGGAACCAATAAGGTTGACACAATGCAGTTTGAATTTCCAGTGCTTTTCTTTGCATTCTGTGATGGGAACCGAAATGACCCTACACGTGAGTAGTATCTCACCTTTCTGTAAGATGTGCGTGTTCTTTGGGAATAAGGCAGTGAAAACTAATTCTTCTACTTGAATGGACCATTGCAACTAGCCACCATAGCCATTTAAAGCTTTTTTTTTTTTTTTTTTTTTTGAGATGGAGTTTTGCTCTTTTTACCCAGGCTGGAATGCAATGGCGTGATCTCAGCTCACTGCAGCCTTCAACCTCCACCTCCCGGGTTCAAGTGATTCTCCTGCCTCAGCCTCCCGAGTAGCTGGGATTACAGGCAAGTGCCACCACACCCAGCTAATTTTGAATTTTTAGTAGAGACGGGGTTTCATCATGTTGGCCAGGCTGGTCTCGAACTCCTGACCTCAGATGAGCCACCCACCTTGGCCTCCCAAAGTGCTGGGATTATACGTGTGAGTCGCCGCACCCGGCCCATTTAAAGGTTTTTTAAACTGAAAGGGAATTTTAAGTGTCCTGAAATCACCATTAAGATGTGTGTATGTGTGTGTGCACGTGCGAGGCCAACGGGAATCTACAGTCAGGAAGGGCTGATTACCTGGGTTTTAGGATCTGCTAGCCAACTCCCCTTGCCACCCAAACATCTGCACCAGCCCTAGTTAAAGCTCATTCATCCAGCAAATACATTTTGCCAAACACAGAGAACACAAAGATGACTAATCATTGCTTTGGTCCTCAAAGAGTCTCATTAAGGAGCCAGTCTAGAAGCAAGGATAACAGTATCGTGCTGCGTCAGGGGCGTTGGAGCTGCCCTGGGGCACAGAGGAAAGAGAAAGCAGTTTTCCCCTGAGGAAGATGGGAGGGGCTGGTGAGAAATGATCTAGTAAGGAGTGACCATTTTTTCCTTCTCAAATTGTGTGTTCCTCCAATTATGAGGGCTTCTTCCCTGCTTCTCATCCTAAAGAAAGATGCTAGCTCTTGCCATCTGTCAAGTTTTCAGGCCTCCTGTCTGGGGACAGGACATTGTCCCCAAGCTAAATGTGTCAGTAGGAGATCGGCTTGGCTAACAACTGCAAGCAAATCCGAGTCCTGCTGACTTGCTCGGGCACGTTCCCTGTGAGGAGTGCTCATGTTCACCTCCTCATTAAACTCCTTCTGGACGGGGGAACCAGGTCAGCCAACAGTGTAGGGTTATCGCAGGGCCAGTGGAGCCAGAGTTGGGCCTGTTGTCTGAACAAAGCTCCACAGTCCACAGTGGGAACAGTGGGAAGCTTTTCACTGGGTCACTGTCTAAGCCCCTCTCAAGGGGATTATTTATTTATTGAAGAGAGGCCACTTTGAGCCAAGAAGAATATGGAAAACTGGCATGGGGATATGTCCCCACAGGGTTAACAAAAATTGCGTGCTGGGTTCTGGACAGAAATATAGTTATAATCAGCATCAGGCAGGCTGCACTCTGGCCCACTGCCTTGTTGCTGAAAGTCATGGAGCCCTAGACCCTGACCATCGGCTTCCCTATTGTTTCTGAGATTTCTGACATTAGGGTCAGAAGACTGTGTAAGAATTAATTTGCCTCCCCATTGTTCTTATAGACAGGATCGCTGACATTAGAAGCATAAGGACTTTGTTTAACTATCACTTAAGATGTTTTTCAGACCCTGAATTCCAGCACCCAGTTTGAAGACCCCACAGAGGAAGGGATCAGCCTGAAAACACAGCTTCTTCCTCTCCCTGTGCCACGACTTCACCCTGCACTATCCCACCAACGAGCTCCATGTCTTGGCCCACTCCAAACCCTTAAAAACCCTGGCCCCAAACTCCTTGGGGAGGTGGATTTGAGGTTCCCTCCCATCTCCTTTTTCAGTGACCCTATGATTCAACCTGTTTCTCTGCTGCAACCTGGTGGTCTTAGCAGATTGACGTGCTGTGTGCATCGCGCAAGGAGCCTGTTCTGGTTACACCCTTCACTCCTGTACAACCCAACCCAAGCTCAGTCTTTAGAGGAATCCAACAAGCACTATATGAGCTTCAGTGTCCTGAGTGCAGAGGTTCTTAAATGTCGTGTGTGTCAGCATCACCTGGATCTCACACTGTGGGGTCCCACCTACAGAGTTTCCTATTCAGTAGTTCGATTGTGACCAGAGAATTTGCATTTCTAGCAAGTTCCCAGGTAAGACCACTGCTGAGGAGAACATTGAGACATCTGCTGCCTCAGAGCTTGCCTCGTTGTCCTCGCCTGAGCAAACTTTCAGACAATTTATATATGAGATTAGTACAATCTTGTATTCAAAGGAAAAGGCCCGTTAGAATAATACAATTTCTGGGTGGGCGTTGTGGCTCATGCCTGTAATCTCAGCACTTTGGGAGGCCGAGACAGGTGGATCACCTGAGGTCAGGAGTTCGAGACCAGCCTGGCCAACATGGTGAAACCCCGTCTCTACTAAAAATACAAAAATTAGCCGGGAGTGGTGGTGGGTACCTGTAATCCCAGCTACTTGGGAGGCTAAGGCAGGAGAATCACTTGAACCCAGGAGGCAGAGGTTGCAGTGAACCGAGATCGTGCCATTGTACTCCAGCCTGGGTGACAGAGCGAGACTCTGTCTCAAAAAAAAAAAAGAAGAAAAAAAAAAGAATAATACAATTTCCTCTTGGCAGGGACATTTTACAGGGGAAAAAAAAAGATGGTTATCAGATGATCATCGAGGGGCCAGATACAACCCGAAAAGGATGTTTGATTAAAGGTCACTTTTGTCTTGCTTGACTGGGTGAGTAACAGGTTTCCCAGAGCAAGTCTTAACCCCATTAAAGTTTAATATTAAATTGCCTTAATTTTTCAAAATCAAAAATGTGATTTCTTGTGATGAAGTCTTGCATGGTAAAAGAAAAATGAAAAAAATTTTAAGTAAAAAAAAGTCAGTTTCTTCCCACAAGTTTGAGGATTACATCACACAAAATTAGGTTCTGTCCCTAGATTAGATTTGGGACATACACTTTTCACTTTTTTACACCAAGAACACAAGCCCACTTGAGTCAACATTAAGTAAAAGATGGTTTTACTAAGTATACAACAGTTACTCCCTCAGTCCTCTGAGAAATGAAACAGCGTGCAGCCACATCATGCTGGAAAATCAGAGGCCTCTGTCTTCTCTGCACTGTGGAGTTCCTTGTGTCTGCTTGTCTCCCCAAGCGATGTAGCCTGGCCCACTCGTGGCTTCTCTCGCCTCCTGTAATTTCTCTGCACATGGCTTTGGTCTACTGCAATAATAGCTCAAGCTATGACCATGTATGACACTGCAGCTCTGTTGCCTGCAGCACATCAGCTCCTCTTCTCTGGACCTGTGTTCCAAAGCTCCTGATAGAGAAAATCCAACTGACCCAGCCTGGGCCAGGTGTCTGCCCCCAACCCAACTGGTGGAGGAGAGGGTGGGAGTGGATGGGAAGCAATGACAGCTGTGTGTCCCTCGGCCTTTGTCTTATTGTCTTATGTAGGACCATGTGTAAGACACCAGACACGTTGTAAGACAGACAGTGGACACCAGGCGGAGGTTGCAGTGAGCCGAGATCGTGCCACTGCACTCCAACGTGGGCGACAGAGCGAGACTGCCTCAAAAAAAAAAAAAAAAATTAGTTTCTTCTTCACCTCTTTCTTCTCCCATCAGGAGTTTAGGAAATCAAGTCGCGGGTTCTGGTCCACCTTGTCTAGCAGGATAGCACAGTCTGCCAAGGATGCTCTTCTGAACTGAGAGGCTGCACAGCCAGCACAGTCTCTGCCCCACAGAGCAGGTGGGACCTCAGGGCTGTGAGCTCAGGACACCAGGGAGTAGTGACACACTTCTCCTTCTTCACACTCCTCAGAAGTGTAACCATTTGGTCAAAGATTTTCTTATTTACAGAAAAAGTGACAGAAAAATTACAGATGCGTAAAATTGCACCTTGATCTCAAGGGTCTAAATCACGCCATTAACTGTAATCCAAATGCTTGAATATGTGGATTTATTCACTTCAGGGAAATTTCTTTCCTTTCCTCCTGTCCCCTCTACTTTCTTCCCCTCTTTCCTTCTGGTTTTGTTTTGTTTTTTTGAGACACACTCTCACTTCATCACCCAGACTGGAGTGCAGTGGCGCAATCTCGGCTCACTGCAACCTCTGCCTCCCAAGTTCAAGTGATTATCATGCCTCAGCCTCCCTAGAATTACAGGTGCCCCCCACCATGCCCAGCGAATTTTTGTATTTTTAGTACAGATGGGGTTTCGCCATTGTTGGTCAGGCTGGTCTCAAACTCCTGACCTCAAGTGATCTGCCTGCCTTGGCCTCCCAAAGTGCTGGGATTACCTAAGTGGGCCACCGCGCTGCCCCCCACTGTTTTTTGTTTTTTTTTTTTTGAGATGGAGTTTCACTCTTGTTGCCCATGCTGGAGTGCAGAGGCACCATCTCGACTCACTGCAACCTCTACCTCCTGGGTTCAAGCGATTTTCCTGCCTCAGCCTCCTGAATAGCTGGGATTACAGGCCCCTGCCACCATGCCCAACTAATTTTTGTATTTTTAGTAGAGACAGCGTTTCACCATGTTGATCAGGCTTGTCTCGAACTCCCGACCTTAGGTGATCCACCCCGCCTCAGCCTCCCAAAATGCTGGGGTTATAGGCATGAGCCATTTTGCCCCCAATTTTTTTTTTTTTTTTTTTTTTTAAGAGACTGGGGCTTACTCTGTAGTCCAGGCTGGAGTGCAGATCACAGCTCCCTATAAGTTCAAACTCCTGGATTCAGGCAATCCTCCTGCCTCAGTCGCCGTAGTAGCTGGGACTACAGGCGCACACCACCATACCCAGCTAATTTTTATATTTTTTGTAGAGATGCAGCCTTGCTATGTGGCCCAGGCTGGTCTCAAACTCCTGGCCTCAAGCAATCCTCCCACTTTGGCCTCCCAAAGTGCTGGGTTTACAGGCCACTGTGCCTGGCCTATTTGTTTTTAAATTTTAATTTTATCAACATTTCTAGGACTTTCTGTCAATAGAATTTGCATTTTTGTTGGCTGCATTTTTGACTCAACACAATGTTATGCTGAAAGACAAGATAGAAACTGGGTGCCACAATCAAAGGTCACCTTCTGCGTGGACTTGTGGCCCCTCACTTTGAGTCTGCAATAAGACAGCGTCAACCAGGGTTTCAGAGCACCTGCAAAGTTCACGAGCACCCTTGACTCCACTGTGGCAGGGGCCAGTCTCTATGGGGAGAAGCTATCGGTTTTACTTTCATTTCAAAGCACTTACATTTCTACCTAGAGTACAATAAGCCATACATTGGTTTAGCATTTGTTATTTCTCAAAGTTAACAAAAGAAAATACAGGCACAGTGGCTCACATCTCTAATCCCAGCACTTTCGGAGGCCGAGGCAGGAGGATTGTTTGAACCCAGGAGTTGGAGACCAGCCTGGGTAACATAGAGAGATCCCTGTCTTTACAAAAAAATTAAAAATTAGCTGAGTGCGGAAGCACATGCTTATAGTCTCAGCTACGTGGGGGACTGAGGTAGGAAGATCACTTGAGCCCTGGAGGTTGAGGCTGCAGTGAGCTATGATCACGCCACTGCACTCTAGCCTGGGTAGCAGAGTGAGACCCCGTCTCAAAAACAAACAAACAAACAACAAAAAAAAACTTCTTCCTCGGTTTTCTGGTTTTTTTTGTTTTTGGGGGTTTTTGTTGAGATGGAGTCTTGCTCTGTTGCCCAGGCGGGAGTGCAGTGGTGCGATCTCGGCTCACAGCAAACTCAGCCTCCCAAGCTCAAACGATTCTCCTGCCTCCGCCTCCCAAGTAGCTGGGATTACAGGCGTCCACCACCACGCCCAGCTAATTTTTGTATTTTTTGTAGAAACGGGGTTTCACCATGTTGGCCAGGCTGGTCTCGATCTCCCAACCTCGGGTGATCTACCCGCCTCGACCTCCCAAAGTGCTGGGATTACAGGCGTGAGCTACCCCCCCAGCCCTTCCTCAGTTTTTTTTAGCTATGAGTACACTACTATTATTTGCTATATATCAGGTCAGCCATTGATTAATTAGGTGCTGTAAGAAGGAACATATTGAAACGTCGCCTTTGGGAATTCTGACTACTGTTTTTAATCATGTTCATGTCAGGAAGAAAGAAAATCCTGAAGATAAATTTCACCGTGTTTATACTTCTTTGGTAGTTTCTTACATTTTCACCAGTGATTCCCAAAAGAATTTAGACAAGGAAACTTCAAAGAGAAAAGTTCTGACTAAAAAGTCGTACTTTCTCTTTCAGATTAACTATAGTTTTTCAAGTTGTTTGACCATATTATGGAAAAGAATATTTTATCACTAGTTAGAGTTAAACATGTGTGCACTTCCTGTAACCTCCTCTCCTTATTTATCAGTTCTCTTATATTTTGGGAAGAAAATAGTTTATCCAGCATTATTCTCTATTACATTTTGTTTTTCTGCTTTGAACTGTCATCTGAAGCTATTCATAGAGTCTTCTGAACTTAAAAATAATTTTCATGTTGGAAATATGGGGCAATGGTTCTCAGACTTTCGTGTGCATCAGAATCACCCCGAGAGTTTGTCTAAACACAGATTGCAGGAGCCCATTGCCGGAGTTTCTGCTTTAGCAGGTCCAGGAAGAACTCGCATTTCTAACAAGATCTCAGATGCTGGTCCAGGAACTGTCCTTTGAGAACCACTGGTTTAGATAGAGAGAAGGTAGCAGCTAAATTGGCCTTCGCTCCCCAACTCCTACTTCACTCCCTGCCCCCTTCCTGAGTCCCTTTCACCCTTCTAAGATTTGGCTCTGTGGGTCTCTCGAGAGGGTGAGCAGAAGTCTCAAGTCAGATCTCAATACAGAACATGGCAGGATGCGGTGGTTCTCACCCGTAATCACAGCGCTTTGGGAAGTCAAGGTGGGAGGATCACTTGAGCTCAGTAGTTCAAGACCAGCCTGGGCAAAGACATAGCAAGACCTCATCGCTACAAAAAATAAAAAAATTAGCCAGGCATGGTGGCATGCACCTATGGTCCCAGCTACTCAGGAGGCTGAGGCGGGAGGATTGCTTGAGACCAGGGGTTGGAGGCTGCGGTGAGCCCTAATTGTGCCACTGCACTCCAGCCTGGGTAATAGAGTGAGACCCTGTCTCTAGGGAAAAAAGAGAGAGAGAGAAAGAGAAACAAATCTCATAGGTAAACTCACCCTTCAATGATTTACAAACACTCTCATTCAATTATAGAAAAAACTACAAAAAGATTTTGCTCATCATTAAGTGCCCCTTCGATAGGTTTAATATTTCAAAATCCTCACTGCAAGTTTCCTGGCCTCTGTGCAATTTTCTTGTCACTGCACCTTGCTATCTCTCATTTATTTACAAAAGCAAGCTAAGTCTTACTTTAAGGAGTTCTGTCTTCTAAGCATTGGGAAATTCCTAAAGAAGAAGTAAAGCATTCACTGTCAAGCCCCACGGACTGTGCCACTTAAGGGCATGTAACTCCAGGTGAAAATTTCAAGGAGGGATGAAAACTAGAAGTGTGGCCTCCAGAATTGAGATACCTTTTGTAAATTTCTGCTTAAATTTTATAAAAAGAAAATGGCAGTTGTGCAAATGAAGGACTAAAAAATTTCGTAAGTCAATTCTTTTCCTAACTAAATGAAGTTTGGTCAACCATCAATTTAAGGAAACATTTCACACTCTTATATGCTGGAGGACCTGGTAAGACATTTATCATTTATAAGGGGAAAAGTGTACTCTTTTAACCTTATTAAAGTTGAGAACTTTATCACTAACATCTTTTGGATTAAAATGTAACCACCCAAAGATGAGACAGTTAATTAACCAGTGAAAATGTGCAGCATTACAAATTTCCTTAGCTCAGAAATGAAAGAACAGTGTGAGCAGGATTATCTTTTCTGCTACAGATTACAAACACATAGAAGAAAAGTCAGTGGAGGAATACACCAGTAAAAATGCCTTTATTTAGTCTGAGTATAGGAAAAAACCAAAATTCATAATTTATTTTATTTTCTATTTATTTAGAGACAGAGTCTGGCTCTGTTGCCCGGGCTAGAGTGCAGTGGTGCAATCTCAGCTCACCGCAACCTCCGCCTCCCAGATTCAAACAATTATTCTGCCTCAGTCTCCTGACCAGCTGGGACTGCAGGCGCCTGCCTCCACGGCCAGCTAATTTTTTGTATTTTTAGTAGAGACGGGGTTTTGCCATGTTGGCCAGGCTGGTCTCAAACTCCCGACCTCAAGTGATCCTCCAGCCTCGGCCTCTCAAAGTCCTGGGATTACAGGCGTTAGCCACCACGCCTAGCTCATAATTTATTTTTAAACTAAAAAGAGACAGGAAAAATTATCCCTAGAGACTTGCTTGCACTCCAGGGTGACAATGACAATGTCCCTGGAGAGGAGAGTCACTAGGCCGCCAGCAGCCCCTTCTGAGACTGGGGGTCTCCTAGGCTCAGGGGTCCTCAGCTGTGCACAGATCCCCTGTCTGTGCAGCGTCCCTGACGCCTGCCTCCACAGAGCCCCTGTGGGACTGGGAGGATAAGAGGAACCAATTCAAAATAAGTTGTCTGCATCCATAGGGATCCTGGTTTTCTTACTGGCCAAATCTATGGAAAGGTAGCAAGTCAGCCTGGCAGCTCCCACTGCTGCGGTTTAGGACCCACTTGACTGCTTATCACTCTTTTGTAAAACCCCTTTGCACTTATTTTACCAGTTTTCTACATTTTATATCTGTGGGAATTCTTTATATATTGTGCATATAAGTCCTTCATTATTTAAATGTAACGCAGTATGCACGTGTTTGCAGATAGTAAGCAGAACATTTTTAAAGTGTGCAATATTTAGAAATAAAAGTATATAAGCCATAAGTGTACAACTTGGTGAATTACCACAAAGTGCACACCCAAGTATCACCAAGCAATAGAACATCACTAGAACCCCAGAAGCCTCCTTGTGCCTCTACTAGAGTGGCCACTCTCCTGACTTCCAGCGCCATAGGTTAGGTTTGCCTGTCTTGAGCGTTACAGAAATGAAATACTTTAGAGATTTTTTCTTTTGTGTCTTGTTTCTTTTGCTCAGTATTATGTTTATGAGTTTCATATGCACATGTTGTTTTATATAGCTCTATTTCATTCTTTTTCATTGCTGTATAGAGTTCTATTGCAACTGCCACAATTTATCCATTCCACTGTTCATGGTTGTTTCAATTGCTTGCATTTGGGGGCTATTAATAATGCTGCCCCAATAAATACAGACAACTATTATTTGTCAATTTAAAAATGCTTCTGTGCGGCTGGGCGTGGTGGCTCACGTCTGTAATCCCAGCACTTTGGGACACCAAGGCGGGTGGATCACCTGAAGTCCAGAGTTCGAGACCAGGCTGACCAACATGGCGAAACCCTGTCTCTACTAAAAATACAAAAATTAGCTGGGCACTGTGGTACATGCCTGTAGTCCCCAGCAACTTAGGAGGCTGAGACAGGAGAATCACTTGAACCCAGGAGGCAGAGGTTGCAGTGAGCCAAGATCATGCCATTGCACTCCAGCCTGGGTGACAGAGCGAGACTCCACCTCAAAAAAAGAAAAAAATTAAAAATGCTGGTTCACCTGTGCATGCAGTTCTGTTGGCTATAATTTTAGAAGATAATACAAAAGAAGTTTTCCAAAACGATGGCTGTACCACAATCTACTCCTATCAAATTGTATGAGAGTTACTATCCTCCAACATATGGAATTATTCTTCTAGATAAATTGTAAAACCAGCCTCAGTTCCAATAAATACACACATATACACAAAATACACATACGTTTAGAATTTGCACTGAACATACTGATGATCTCTCTCTCTCTGCCTTTCTCTGTAATATTAACACAGTATTTGTTTTCTAAAACATTTAAATTCCTACATAGGTTTAGAAGGAGAGATGTTCTTAAAATTTTCTGTTCTCATAGAGCAGTTGTTTTTAATTATAAGGTTCATGGACCCTTTTCAGAATAAAACATATAGACTTTCTCCTCTATAAAATGCGCGTATGCACAAATGCCCGCAGAATTCTACCCGAGCAACCACAGAGACTCAGAAGCTCAGACCCCAGATTAAGGACTCTGTCATGAGGCACAGACCTGAGCAGAGTCCTCTCGAGGGGTCTTCCAGGGCTGTTTCCTGCTTTTTAATCTCCCCCTTATTTTCAGTGGAGGAAAGCCCCAACTTCTGAATTTGAAAGAGTTAGCCTCATTTCAAGGAGCGGAGGGTCAGCTCCTGCATGCTGTTGTTCCAAGGGGTTGGAGGCCGTCTGAGCTGAGCTCATTCCCTGGCGGCATCTCACTGCCCCTCCTTCTTTGCCCAGGAGCCTCTGCTCTGCTCGCATACCTGCTGTTGCCTATGATGCCAACTCATACGAATCAGTCGTGGCTACCCCGCCTCCAGCCACTGGCTCAGTCTCTCCCATCTCCACATTTCCAAGAAGGAGCTATCATCCCCCAATTTCCACATCTCCGGGGGAAAAATAGAATTGGCTGGAACTCCTGAGCCAGTGGGAGGGTCAGGTGGTGCAGAGTCCCATGGGTCCTGCGCCCTGGCTGCCCGTTAGAATCACCCAGAATACAGATGCCTGGCCCCCACTCCATCAGATTAAATCAGTGTCTTGGGACAGGGGCCAAATGTTGGTGTATTTTAAGTTTTCTCCGGTAACTCTTCTGATGCTCAGGGAATGTTGTATAGGCCAAGAGCTACAGATAGGCAAACAATGTAAAAAATGTTTTCTCCAAATGTGTAGGAGTGCCATCTTTATGTGAAAAAGTATAAGGGGATGGAAGACATTTCTGCAAAACTTAGAAAAGATTGCTCTGCAGTGCACTGTTAAGTTCAGAGTACTTGGAGCAAGTAGGCCGTCTCCACATTCCATCTATACTCCCCACTAGCCAGCAGTGAGAGACAAAAATGACAAAAAACCCTAGCACTGGCTGATTTAATTTCTTCTCTTTAACACATTAAATCCTTAGTGTTGCCCCAGGCATGGTGGCTCATGCCTGTAATCCCAGCACTTTGGGAGCCTGAGGTGGTGGATCACTTGAGGTCAGGAGTTTGAGACCAGCCTGGCCAATATAGCAAAACCCCGTCTCTACTAAAAATACAAAAATTAGCCAGGCATGGTGGCAGGTGCCTGTAATCCCAGCTACTCGGAGGCTGAATCAGGAGAATCACTTGAACCTGGAGGCAGAGGTTGCAGTGACCCGAAATCATGCCACTGCAGGTAACAGAGCAAGACTTCTCAAAAAAACAAAAAAAAGAAAAAGAAAAAGAAAAACAAAAACAAAAAAAGTTTAGTGTTTGTTTCTTTGTCATTAAAATAATGCATACTCAACAAAAAGCAGCTTTTAGAATATACATTACTCCATATAATTTTAAATAACTAAAGAAACTAAAAATCTGCCAAAAGAAACATGATTGTTAACCATAGTCACCTTCAATATTTCTCTATTCATTTGACTCGCTTTTTTCCCAAATTTGTAATTATCACGTTATGTTAATTAAGTTTTCTGCTTTTCCCCTTAAACTCTAACATAAGTGATTTGACTGGCTACTATATAGCTTGAAAATATTGTTTTAAATTGTGCTTAAATTTTAAATGCACATACCCATGATACCATCACTACAAATAAGGTAATAGATATATCCATCCCCTCCAAAATTTCTTGTGTCTTCTTGCTTTTCTTTCTTTTCTCCTTTATTCTTTTCTTCTTTCTTCCTTCCTATTTCTTTTGGTGAGAATACTTAGCATGAGATCTACCTCTCTCAAGAAGTTTTTGAGTGCACAACACCATATCGTTAACTATAATAACTAGGTTCTTTCTTATTTTCTTTCTTTTCTTCCATTTTCTTAGCGTAAGATTGCACTACACTACTTGCTTCTGTCTCTTACTAGTGCGAACTTTTGGGCAACTTATTAACCCTCTCTGTGCCTCAGTGCCTGAGTTCTTCCACTGTAAAATGGGGATAATAATGGTATCTATCTGTTTCCATTTTATGTGTGTATTTGATTTGACAAACAATTATATAGCATTCAGGATCAGGACCCTGAGGTAGATACAATGAATATCAGTGCATTTAATCCCAAAAGGGCTGTGAAAACTGTGAAAGTTGTCAGAATCAATATGGAGTCACTTGTATTAAAAATCCTGGCAAATAGAGCCAGGGAAGGCCACAGAGGAAGGGTTTTCATGCCTAAAGTCCTGATAACAAAAACTATCACAAAAGACTCTGCAAAACCCATAATCTTGCCCAAAGGTCATCGCAACCTTACCAAAAAAAAATTATTCTGTGAGGACATCTGCCCAGGAACTGCCTGTTCAAACTTGGACTGGCACTACCCTGGTTATTGGTCCTTATAGCCAAGGAAAATCATCTCAAAACAATTATGTAATCCTCATTTTCCCTTTAAAAACATTTGTCTTTCTTCACCTCCCTGAATCCACACATAGTTTACCCAAGGCATGCATATTCCCATCACAATGCCCATTCCCAAATAAACACCACTTTCTTTTAGACAGCTTCTCTCTCTGTTTGTTATTTATGTTGACATCATGGTGTCAGAAGTGGGACAGAAGTGCGCTCACCTGGGGTGAGTCAGCAGCCCCTGGAATTGAATGTGGTACCAGCTGAGCCCTTTGTTCTCTCCACTTTCATGAGTTGCTCTTTCTGTCCTAGTGAATCTCCTCTTGGATTCTTGGACTACTTCTGTGTGATGGGTTCCTTTTGACCCCATTCAGGATCCAATTTTATTATAAGGCCTCCTTTCATAAAGAACCTTGGGTCCCTCTTGGGACTATAAAATGTTGTTTTTGTTTTTGTTTGTTTGTTGGCGAGCCCTTTCTGGTATAAGGCAACGTCTGTCTGGTTTAAGTACTTTGCTTTCTACAGAATTTACATTCTGTCTGTGAGGCATGTCTTTTGGGGTGACTTCACTTCTGGTTCTGTGTACCTAGTTTAATACTTGGTTTCATCTGCACAGCTGGGCTAAAATTTGTGTGAGCACTCTGATTTTGGTTTTGTTGGTTTGGGTTACACATGTCCAGAAACGAATTGACTCTTTTTTTCCCTTGCTTGTTTCTGAACATCTTCTGAGAACAAAAATAAACATTCTTTCTTATGTATTTATTTATTTATTTTTGAGACATGGTCTTGCTATGTCACCCAGGCTGGACTTGAACTCCTGGGCTCAGCCTTTCCAGTTGCTGGAGCTATAGTTGTGGCCTACCATGCTTGGCTCAAAAATAAACATTTTAAATGGTGGGCATGAGATGGCTAATTAAAAGCCACTAGGGTGGTTGCTGCCATCTAAGATACTGATCCAAACTCCTTGATGGGATTTTCTTCCCTCTCAAGAGATTAATAATAAATGAAATGGGTTCCTCAAACATTAAGGAATGCCAACTTTCTAGGACTCCAGCTGGCTGCAAGGCTTCCCTTGTGCATGTTTTTAAGTCAGTGGCCATCATGGAGCTCATTCAAGTTCCCCAAGCTTGTTTTTCCCTTAGAACTGAATTCAAAAACTGCAACCGACTATAGAGTCAACATGTAGAGCTTCTAAGTTCTCTATCTCTCTCTGTTTTTTTCTGCCTACTTTGAATCTGCTGACTTTTTTGCTAGTGTTGAGATAATTTCACTGCTTACGGCATTCCAGCCAAATTTCTTTTTTAATGTCTTAAAGGGCTTTCAAATTAATGGCTTTACAAGTTCCAACAGCTGTACGGTAACCAACAAACTAGATACCTTTTGGAAATGTTAATTTAGGTTTGCCTGACTCACATTTGTTTAGAGTGAATAGTTAATTGAAGGATTGATACTCTAAAATAAAATAACTAGATACATGTTTATAAAAGTTGGGCTGTCTTAGATCAAACGGGTCAAAATCTTGAGTTCAGAGCAATCACATAAGCTATCTTTGTCCGGCATACGAATTGCTTTGTCTGCCATATAGGGGCTACATGGCGAATGTTTCTCCACCTACATTGACTATTCAAGCAAACCAGACTGGAAACAAAAGATAGATTAATTCAAGGCCACTTGGAGATTTTGTTTTTTGTATATAATTCAGCTAGTCCTAGCTGAAATATAAACATTTAAATATTTAACCCTAAACTCACTTGGAACTGGAAAAAAAGGATAAAAGAGGTATTTTTTAATAAAAAATCCAAAATTTTGGTCCACAGCCTTTGTTAGACTACTTATCAGGAAAAATAAAACTTAGTCATGTGGACAGGTCCCACTTTGTCAGAAATATAATTTAGATGTGACTGTGTTTTATAAACCGATGTATTTGTATTATTAAGTTTTACTGTCTCATGACGAAAATTCTAAAATTAAAGCTAAAAGATCTTTACTTATGTGTGTATGTCAGTGTGTTTACACATGTGTTTACTTGGCAAAATCTGGCATAGTCAGCCAGAAATCCCTTAAGGAATTCTACTCCGATTAGCTTAAATGAGCACTCATATAAAATATATAGTAATTAACCCAAATGACTTTTAGTTCACTTGACTTAGGTAAATCTTTCAGCTAGTTATAAATTTGTCGATAAGATGAAAATAGAATGTTTTCAGAATTGTCAGCATAGGTTTTTGCCTGATTTTACTGGTCAGGCAGGACTATATTTGTCTCTGCTACATATTTAAAGGTCACAAAACTATAAACCCAGCCTAAAAACAGGATGATTTTTGTGTAACTCTTTGATGAATAAGACCAATTAAATATTACTCATTTCATAAAAACAGCTGTATCTCCTGAGTTTTTGAAAAAATATCCATATATTTCACTTTCAGGTTTTTTCTTAGGTGAACACCTGGTATTCACAGGCTATAAAGATGGTTAACAGAGAAATAGCTTGAAATGATGATTAGCTTTGTCTAATATCTCCATTTTCATAAGTAATCTAGATTTCGTAAGTAGAATAGTTAAAAACAAATAACTTAGGTAAATGTAAATAGGATAAACATTTATAAATGAACTTTTCATGTCACTTAAAACCTTAAAAGTTATGTTATATTAAATTAAATGATACTCATTAAATGTCTGAGTCATTTCCAAACAAGATAAAACACTGAAGTATAAGTTGCTGCCCATAAATGTTTCTTCTTGACTTTTAGAATTTCATAAAAATGACTAAATATATTTTGTTCTATTAATGTACATAACAAGTATATTTTGGGGAAACATGTTTCTAAAATTACAAAATGATTCATATCTATAAAATACGTGACAGTCTAACATTTCTTGCTTCCTTGGTTTTCACTGGAAATTAGTGTTACTACTAGTTAAAAATTCTAATTAATATACATGATTCTGTATACAAAGTGTGCAAAAATGTTTTTGACGATAAAAATGATAAGGAAAGCATAATATATGTTCTTTTTTGAGAAAAAGGAATAATTTTGTCTAAATTAAGAAGTTATTAAAGGTTGTTTCAAAATATGCACTTAGGAAGAAAATACAATAGAAACAAGATAGAAAGTAGGAGAGAGATGTGAAGAAAGTTACAGGTATAAAGATATATTATTGGTAAAGAATATTAGAAAGAGAATAATTGTGTATGATAAAGAATATTATATGGTAAATTTTTGTCCTAAAGTAAAATGGTTAGTTATTTAAGAAAGAGGAAGTATAGGACAAAACTAAATTTCTAAGCATGTTGTGGAAGGTCTGTTAAATAAAAGAAGGACACCTGTTTATAAAAGGTCTGTGTAGGATGAATTTATGAGAGAAATTTTTGCATGTGATCAAGTTGGCTACAATTAGAAGGAAATTGTTTATAAGCCTTTCTTTTTTTTTTTTTTTTTTTTTGAGATAGGCTCTCACTCTGTCACCCAGGCTGGAGTATAATGGCACAATCTCAGCTCACTGCAACCCTCACCTCCCTGGTTCAAGTGATTCTCCCACTTCAGCCTCCCAAATAGCTGGGACTACAGGCATGTGCCATCATGCCTAGCTAATTGTTGTATTTTTAGTAGAGAAGGGGCTTAGCCATGTTGGCCAGGCTGGTCTTGAACTCCTGACCTCAAGTGATCTGCCTGCCTTGGCCTCCCAAAGTTCTGGGATAACAGGCATGAGCCACCATGCTTGGCCATTTATAAGCCTTTCTAAATATTGGCTTTGATATTAAGAATACACTAACATAAACATAAAAATTTGGTTCCATATGCTAGAACAATAAGGCTTTCTTGAACTATTGAACTGCTCTTAGTAAAATTTGCAAAAGGTTTTGATTTAATTCTGCAACCCGTTTTTTAAAATAAATTTTCAACCACCTTCCAAACTGTAGCTTTACAGTTTGGAGCACTGTGTTTCTCTAGGCCTTTTTTTTTTTCTTTTTGAGACAGAGTCTCACTCTGTCGCTCATGCTGGAGTACAGTGGGGCGATCTTGGCTCGCTGCAACCTCCACCTCCTGGGTTCAAGCAAATCTCCTGCCTCAGCCTCCTGAGTAGCTGAGACTACAGGCGCCTGCCACCACGCCCGGCTAATTTCTGTGTTTTCAGTAGAGATGGGGTTTCACCATGTTGGCCAAGCTGGTCTCGAACTCCCGACCTCAAATCATCCACCCATTTCATCCTCCCAAAGTTATAAGCATGAACCACAATGCCCGGCCATCTTACTCTTGGCTTTTCTTGATGTGTCAGAATTGTTCCATATAACCAGAAAATTTCCCATGCTTTTATTAAGAGCCCTGTATTCCCCTGCTCAAGCTGCTAGCTTTCTTGTTTACATTTGTCTATAATGTGGCATACACTCATAACCTTTGGACATATATTCTTCCTGTGTCTGACTAAATTCACATATCTTTGTAATCAGGTTTGACTTCTAGGTTATCCAAACAGGCGCCCCATAAGAAGAAGAATCACACTGCAGGAGGTTTTTCTTTACCTACTTGGTAACTTTCCGAAGAAAAAAATATTTTCTGACTCATTAAGATGACTTCCTGTGTTGCCTGTAATAAATTTTTTGATCATTCAGGAAATCAAGCAGAACAAAAATAATTACATAAGATTAAACAACTGATGAAGAAAATGTTTTTATGACTCTGTTTAAGACATTGGCTTGTTACTTAAATGTTTTATTTTCCAGATTTAATAATTTTTTTCTCTTAAGCTATCTATAGTTTATAGTAACTGGTAAAATATACTTTTGTGAACACAGACAAAAGCATTTACTTTTTTTCCTACTTGATCTCACCAGAATTTGGAAACTATTCATGAGTATTCTTATGGCAATATGGTTATTTGCATACATTCAGTAAGAATTTGCTCTCTTTTTATAATAGGATACAGTTGGAAATATTGGTTGTATTACCAAGGCTTTGACTGGAATGTTATATTGGAGAATGTACATAGCATATATACCTGGCTTCAAGGGTTCCCAGCATTGCAGCAAGTGTGTAAAAATTGTCATTTCCTGGCAGGCCCAGGAATCTTAAGACTATGTGAAATCTGAAATCTACCTTGGTTCAGCTCTCTAGTCTCAAGAGCCTTTGAAATTTGAAGTCTGAGAGTCTTTTGTGATCAATGCAGAAAGAAAAAATTATGTTTCTAAATAAAAGCTATGGTACACCTGTAATTAGACTGTAGCCCTGAACACTGTTGCTGAGTTCTCATTATTTACGTATAGACTAAACTAGATCCTGAATTCTTCTAGATTCCTCCAATCCAACTTTCTTCCATGAAATTACTAAAAACAGCAACTGTTCTGTTCCTGGAGCATTATAAACTGAAATTAGAAGAATTTTAATGAATAAGTCTAGGGCCTGATGTATGGATCACACAGAAAGTTCACCAGACTGCCTGATGCCATAACCAGAAACATTCAGACTGCAAGCCAGGGCAAGAAGTTGATAGCTTCACACTGTAAACAGCTTTCCCCAAGATGCCCGAACTTAATGACTCCATATTATAATGCGACTCTTACCACTCTTAATGCCTACCTTGCTCACTTGGCAGGATAATGGTATCTTCTGCTGGTAACTTGACAGAACCTGGCCTAAGAGATCCTTTAGTCAGCCTAGTGCGTGACCTTGGCAACATTCCTAATACAACTGTTGCTTACTCTGCTTTGATTCAATCCAGCCATAGGATACTAGATGCTAAAATTACTCTATAGGCCAGGTGCGGTGGCTCATACCTGTAATCCCAGAACTTTGGGAGGCCAAGCGGGGAGGATCACCTGAGGTCAGCAGTTTGAGATCAGCCTAGCCAACATGGTGAAACCCTGTCTCTACTGAAAATACAAAAATTAGCCAGGCGTGGGGATACGTGCCTGTGGTCCCAGCTACTCGGGAGGCTGAGGCAGGAGAATCACTTGAACCTGGGAGGCGGAGGTTGCAGTGAGCCGATATCACACCACTGCACTCCGACCTGGGCACCAAGAGTGAAACTGTCTAAAAAATAAATAAATAAATAAATAAATAAATAAATAAATAAATAAAATTGCTCTAGAGTATGTGTTGGTTAAGTAAGGAAATGCCTGCACTATTGCTAATGCTACATGCTGTACCAGGGTAAATTCCTCTGGGAAAGTTGAGACCCACATACACAAAATAAGAAAACGGACTACGTGTTTACTACAAATCTCACTTAATTCCCTGTGGTCATTTGACTTATTCAATCTGGTTGTCTTTAAGCCTAGATTTATGGCTCAAACCTACTATACAAATTGAAATTATCATTTTACTTCATATTTTCTTTTTTAAACTTTGCACTTGTTATTTGTTAAATTTCTGCATAAGTACAACAGAGTAATGCTGGCCCAGCACTTTGAGAGGAAGCAAACTCCTAGAGAACAGATGAAATTGAGCTTCACAGTGGACTCTGGGTCCACTGTGGGCCTAGCCTGAGATCCACTCCCTCCAACCTCTTTTGTTGCTCAAATGTGGCTAGAAGGGTTTTGATGCTGACTCTTGGTTACTAATCACTTCCTTCCAACGGGGACCAGACCAGACCAAACTGGGACAGGTCTGTCCCAGCACCAAAAGACAATCAAAATCTAACCACAATCCAGGCACAGTGGCATGTGCCTGTAGTCTCAGCTCCTCAAGAGGCTGAGACAGGAGGATCACTTGAGCCCAGGAGTTTAAGGCCATCCTTAGTAACATAGCGAGACCCTCATTTCCAAACAACAACAACCTAACTACATAATGATTGATCAGCAATGCTTTTGGAGAAAGATTTTGATCAACAGGGGAAAATGTGAACGTTGTCAGACCCAAAGAGGAGTCACTTGTGTTGAAAACCTTGACAAACAGATCTGGGGAAGGCCATGAAGGGAAGGTTCTCATGCATAAATGTCTGATAACAGGAACTATCACAAGAGGTTCTACAATACCCGACATCTTACCACAAAACTATTGCACCCAAAAAACAAAAACTACCTCTGCAAAGACATCTGCCCAGCCACTGCCTGTTCAACCTTGGATTAGCACCACCCTTGTTAATTGATCCTTATAAGCCAGATAATTATCTGACTCAACAATGATATGATCCTCCTAATTTTCCCTTTAAAAATCTTAGTCTTCCTTTACTTCCCTGAATACACACATAGTTTACTATGACGCACATACTACCATTACAGTGCCTATTCCCAATTAATCATTTTCTTTTAGAGCATCTCCCTGTCTATTATTTAGGTTGACAAGACTAAACGAATACAGTTTACACACAGTGCATAGGGCAGAGTGAGTGTGCAAACAGTACCAGCTAGCATTACTATTCCCCATCTGCTCATCCACCTCCTTCATCCCCACCTCTGTGAAGTCCACTCACACCTGTGAGACCCTCCTTTTTGCCCACAGTGTGCATGCATGTCTGCAAAGGACTAAGCACTCTTCTGATGACTTTCGCTTGAATGCAATGTAGACCGTTCTCCCCATCTGCCTGTGTGTTATTTTAGAAGCAGAAGTGCTCAGGGAATAGAGTGAGACCAGTAGACTTCCTGGCTGACCAGGACCTTTGAAGGATGTGTGGGAATCTCCCACTCAAGGGAACATGAGAAATAAAGGCATGGACACAGGAGATGGGATGGTAACATATTTGAGGAGGGGTGAGGACCCCAGTGTGACCAGAGCCTAGAGTGCAGGGCATGAAGTTTGAGATGAACACACTTTCAGAGATGGTGGCGGGACTTGCAGGGATGGGGGAGTTTCTGACACGCCACATAAATGGAATCACACAGTGTATGGTATTTTTTCACTGGCTTCTTTCACTTGGCATAAGTGAAACCACTGGAAACACTTCCAGGTTCATCCATGATGTAGTGTTATAGCTGTGTAAAGTAATATTTCTTTTTTTTTCTTTTTTTTTCGAGATAGAGTCTCACTCTGTCACCCAGGCTGGAGTGCAGTGGTGCGATCTCGGCTCACTGCAACCTCCACCTCCCAAGTTCAAGTGGTTCTTCTGCCTCAGCCTCCCAAATAGCTGGGATTACAGGCGTGCGCCACCATGCCCAGCTAATTTTTGTATTTTTAGTAGAGACGGGGTTTCACCATGTTGGCCAGGCTAGTCTCAAACTCCTGACCTCAGGTGATCCACCTGCCTCAGCCTCCCAAAGTGCTGGGATTACAGGCGTGAGCCATGGCACCCAGCCAAGTAATATTTCATTGTATGTATAGACCACATTTTGCTTCTCCGTTTATCTGTTGATGGACATTTGCATTGTTTCTGGGTTTTGGCTTTTATGAACAATGCTGCTCTGAACATCCAAGTACAAGTGTGTATGTGATATATGACTTTGTTTTTATCGACTATATATCCAAGAGAGTAGAAGTGGCTGAGTCATATGGTGAGTCATATGCTGGGTCATATGGTAAAATGTTTAACTTTTTGAAGTGAGGGAGAATAGGATCTGGAGGCAGGAAACCTAAGGCTGATTCACCCTGACTTCCTAAAACTAAATCAAAAGAAAAATCCCAACTTTCCACACCTAAGTACCAAAAGGACCAGAGGCTACTCCCTTTGCAAACCCCCACCTTTACTGCAAGGCAGATGAAAAATTGAAAGTAACTCTAGTTGGTTGCTTTCTGCAACCAGATGTTTGCATAGGAAGGTAACTTTGTAACTTCAGCCTCTGATTGTGGGCCAAGTCTTCATTTGCACAGGAGTGCATCTTTGTAACGTCACTTTAGCTTCTGATTGGTTTCTTTCTGCAACTAATCAGACTGATTGCAGGCCACCACTTCATTTACATGAGGTGAACACCAAGTAGCCGATGGGAAACCTCTAGAGGGTATTTGGACCCAAGAAGATTCTGTATCTGGGGCCCTTGAGCTGCTGCTCAGGCCGCTCCCACACTATGGAGTATACTTTCATTTTCAATAAATCTCTGCTTTCATTGCTTCATTCTTTCCTTGCTTTGCTGTGCATTTTTCTCCAATTGTTTGCTCGAAATGCCTAGAAACTGGACAACTTGCAGTCAAGACCCTCCACCAGTAACAGAAGAACTACCAATTTTTTTCCCCAAGTGGCTGCACCCTTCAATATTCCCACCATCAATGTAAGAGAGTTCCAGTTTTACCACATCCTCACCAACACTTGGTAGTGTGTATGTTTCTGATAATAGCCATCCTCGTGGGTGTTAAGAAGGCTTTCATTCTGGTTTTGGTTTGCATTTCCCTAATGACTAGCAATGTTGAGAACCTTTCCATGTGTTTTGGCCATTGGTATACCTGCTTTGGATAAATGTCTATTCAAATCATTTGCCCATTTTTAAAATTAGGTTGTGTTTTCATTATTGAATTGTAAGAATTCTTTATATATTCTGGATATAAGTCCTTTGTCAGAGACATGATTTGCAAAGATTTTGATATAGACAACATTTATCATGCATTGTTTTTCCTCTTTCTTGATGATAGTTTGTAGCACAAAAGTTTTTAATTTTTAATTTTTTATAGAGACAGGGTCTTGCTATGTTGCCCAGGCTGGTTTCGAACTCCTGACAAAAGCTTATCATTTTGATGAAGTCTAATATATCTGTTTTTTCCTTTTGTTATTTAGTGCAATTGGTGCCATATTTAAGAATACATTACCCAAAGTCATGAAGATTTATTCCTAGGTTTTATTCTAAGAGTTTTAGTTGGACCTATTTTGACCTAATGTATGTGTATTATGTGAGATTGGGGGACTGACTTTATTCCAGACAGCCTGTCTTTACCAAAGACTTGAGTATCTATTACTGAATGAAAATTGTTTTAGATTTTTGACAACTGTGCTTGAATTTCAGAGCAGGGACTTGGGCTCATTATCTTTGAGGCAGGTAGCAAATGATTCCTTTTCACAGTAAAAACAAGTAAAACCTTGATCTCTTTATTTGTTGAACAGTTTCTTCTTTTCTGTCTTTAGTTCTCTCTCTTTGTCAAAATACTGAACTTCCAAATCCTTATCTTTTCTTTAGTCTCCTTTTTTTTCACTTGTCATTATACTGTAATATTGCAAGCACACTCTAATATTAGAACACACACACACACACACACACACAGCCCCATTTCTCCCACTTCTTCGTCTATCCTGTGCTTTCGTTACCGTTCTCTAGGTCAGCCCAGGGTTCTGGTCAGCAAATGAGCCTGATGCCATCGCTCTCTCATTCACCCCACATCTCTTTGGGGCAAACCAGAAGCCCCACCAGGCTGACCTCCAGTTTAGGTTCTGACGTGTACTGAACATGTAGATCTGGGGAAATAGCATCCATGTCAGGCCCTATGCATAAAAGGGAGGGTTGGATGGGATTGATCACAGATATTGGAAGGATATGATCCCTCTTCCGATCACTCACAGTGGGTCTTTGCTCACCTCAGGTGTGTATTGACCTTGCAACAAACTGCACGATGGGTCCCTCCCAACCCGAGGTTACCTTTCTTTCTCTTGGGTGAAAAATTGCAGTTAGAATGAAGTGCAGATCCCTCTCCAAGGCCTGCAAGTCATGTGAGCCACTTACCTCCCTTGGCCGCTGTCCTCTGCTTGCTGGGTGCATCTGGCCGGTTTCTGCTCCTGAGCCCTGCTGGGGGCCTGTCCCCAGGTCTCCTTGAGGCTGCCCTTCCCCTAATGTCTTGGCAGGCAGTCCTCAGCCTCGGGAGCGTTCTCTGAGCACCTAGGGAAGTCACAGCCCTCACCTCCGCTTCTTCACTCTCGATCCGGTGGCAACATGTGCATCCCCTCAGGCCCTGCTGCTGTCTTGCACCTCCTGTCTGTGTCCCCTGTGGGTCCAGCAGGTCAGCCTGGAGGACCGGGACCCTGCCTGCCTCACTGGCAGTGCATCTCCCCATTCCAAGCTGGGACTGGCACTTGGAAGGAGCTCAGATAATGCCTCTTAACAATCATTAACTAGGCGTTTTCCTAGGTACCCATGCAGCCTCTCTTTTCCTTTCCTTTGGCTTCCACCTGTCCTGCAGGGATCACTAAGGGAGCAGTCAAGGTCGGGGAGCATGGGCAGAGAGGGAGGAGGATGGCCCTTCGGAGCAGTTCCACAGCACAACCCGCAGATGACAGGGGACAGATGGGAGCTCACCGCGTGCTTGCCAGGCCAGACAGTGAGTGAGAACGCCGGGGACAAGTTAGCACGGCCAGTTGCAGCCTGGGTCCCGCACCTGCTCTCAAGGGCGTTGAGTGCCCTCTCCTGCTGAGCTGAACCCACCTGCATGTAGGGATGAGTTGGGGGCGGCGGATGCCAAGGGTGTCAGGAGTCAGTTACTGGCCATGAGGCCTGCACAAATCACTTCCCCTGTCTGCATCTCGGATTGCCCATTTCTCAAATCAGCATGAACAGTGCCCATCTCCTAGGTTATGGTCAGGGTGAAGTCATTTTAGACATGCGAAGTCCTGAGAATAACACCTACAACTAAAGGGGTGAGTTAGCTGTTATTATCACATGAAGGTGTGAGTTAGCTGTTATCACAAGAAGGTGTGAGTTCGCGGATATTACATAAAGGTGTGAATTAGCTGTTATTCCATGAAGAGAAGAGAAAACGAGTAATACAGAAGAGACGCAGGCAGCCCCTCTCCCCAGGCACCCGCCCCAGGGCCTCTGCACTTTGCATACAGCTGGCGCCCAGCCCCTCTCAGAAGTCACCGAGCTGACAGCACAATGGGGCAAAGAAAGGAGCGGCTGTGAATAAAGACTGAGCTGGCGACCACGGCCTGGGGTTCCTATTGTCCAGGCACATTCTCCTCACGCCTCCCCACTGCAATTTTTTATTTTAATTAACATAACTAAACTGGGCACCCAAGGTCTTTGTCCTCATCTCAGCCAGCCTAACCTGCGGGCTCTTCGGCAACATGGTTGGGAGAAGCGATGGTCTGAATTAGAAACACAGGGTTTTGCACAAAGTGACAATCCAAGGACCATTTTCATTTTCATCATTTTCAAATCAAAAGCATTTTCCAGCCTCCTTCTGAAGGAAAGCAATGGGCACGCGTGACCCTTTAACAGGCTCCTCACAGAGGCAGACGTGTATCAGGTGGACCGGGTAGGACCGGACACCCTCATTCAGCAGCAGGATTGGATTAGCTTTCTGTCCTCCCGCGAGGTCACCCGAAGCCCAGCTGCGAATGCAAATTTGCAATGAGAAAGGGTGCGGTTTCCAATCTCCACCAGTCAGCGGGAGAGCCAGTTACCTAGGTGACAGACTGTGCTGTTTTCCTGGTTAAATTCACAGGAAGGAGAGGAAGGGGAAAATATTTAAATGAGCCTGAGCCATGAACTAACCCTCTCCCTGGTGAAGCCTGACCTCCAGCCATCGCTGAGAATTGTGGACCACATTTTAACCTGTTCTCTCACTTCCTAATCCTTCTTTCAGTCAATGCCATCGACTGCAAGTTTGATTGTTCCTGGTGTATTTTTCAGTTTGTATCAATAGGCAAAAGAAGCAAAAGGCAACAGGGCAATTTGTGTTTTCACAAGTGAGTTTTATTCGCTTCCTATGTAGCAATTAATGCTAAATTCTCAGGTTACAATATGAAAAAGAAGCCTGTATGAGAGTAATGACTGCTCTTTCTCTGTCTCAGAATTATAAAGAAGTAGCAATACTTGAATAACTGTAAGGTTGTGGTTTAAATGTATCTATGTATCCATTTATGTACCTACATAGACATCACGGCTATATACAATTTTCTTCCTTCCTTCCTTCCCTTCCTTCTTCCTTCCTTCCTCTCTTCTGTTCTTTTTCTTGGCAGACACATTCAGACTGAAATGTCCCCTGTCCTCAAGCACTTCACAATCTAGTTGGGAGACAGACCAAGAAGTAGCTATGTCTCAAATGCCAAGCAGTCTTCGCCAGCCCACTGAGTCAGGAAAATCACATTAACATAGACAACCCACAGTTTCCATTCTCACCCCCTCCTCTTCCACAGGACCTCACTCCCAAGTCCTCTCCCCTCCGGGGCGGCTGATCAATAAGGCAGGCTGGACACTAAACTGCCTTATTGACAGGACAAATAAATAAATGAACAAAAATTATATAGGATCCAGTCAGGTATGCCTTGATACAGGTTAAATATATTCCTGAAAATTGGTTCAATTCATTTAGATCGTCTATTTTAAAACACAGGAAGACAGCTTACTATTTAAAGTAACTTAATAGTGAATCATTTTGTAAAGCACAGAAATTACCTTCATTTTGTAATGATCATGATTAACTTTATTTGGCATGGATTATCACATGTGGATTTTTCGTTTTCTTTTTGTTAGAGACAGGGTCTTACTGTGTCACCCAGACTGAGTGTAGTAGCCTCACCGTAGCCTTGAACTCCTGGGCTCGAGCGATTCTCCTGCCTCAGCCTCCTGAGTAGTGGGGACTATAGGCCTATGTCACCAAGCCTGACTAAATTGTTTTATTTTTTGTAGAGACAGGGTCTCACTATTTTGCCCAGGCTTGGAATTTTCGTATACAGGTCTCATAATATTCTAGAGACTCTATATACCCATGAAAATTAAAAATATTTTAAAACATTCTAGAGACCCATCCAGGAAGCTACGATGAATCCCAGACTGTCAGAAGCCAAGGTCAGGGAAGCCCACCTGAATCTGCTACTACAGTTACCAATCAGGAATTTGGTAGGAAAGCTTTTTTTAAAATTTATTTTTTATGTTTTTAAATTAAGGCTTCTCTTTCCAGAAGTTAGTCTTGACTGGTACCTGCAGAAAGGTTAAGCTCTGTGAGTGAGTAGCTCACAGGCCACCGATACCAGAGCTGATAGGAACATAGCCAGTGAATATTTTGTAAAAGTCCAGCAATGGGATACCTTGTGAGTCCACTTGTGTAATATTCAACAACTGCAAAACTGGCGTGTTGTGGTAGAAGTCAGGAGGTATCTTTGGAAGAGAGGGAAGAGCTAGTCAAAATAGAACACGAATAACGCTTCAACAGAAGTGCTTGCTGCGTGCTAAAACCAAACCTCAGGCTGGGAAACACCAGATCAGATGAAGGCGTGAGGAAAGCGTGGCGGAGGTGCTTATCTGAGCTGGAAGGGACGCGCCTGCAAGCTTCGGTGGCTGGAGCTGGGAAAGGAGTCTGAGCTGTCCGTCACTGGGTGACCTTGGGCAAATCCACGGCCACTTCGGAGTTTCCCTCTCTGTGAGGTGGGGCTGGTGAGCTCTACCCATGGCTCTCCAGGGCTTGTGCTCCCGGCGAACTCTCAGGAAGGGCAGGGCCAGGCGAGGCTCTCCCAGGAGCACCCACAGCCGGGCACGGGGCTCCAGCCCCAAACCAACAAAGCCGCTTGTCCTTCCTCTGACACTTCAGTGAAGGACTTATGCATGGCTAAAGCTAAGTCTTGAAAGCCAAGTGCCTGTTTGGATTTCTCTGGTCGTCTGAGGAGGGTGGAGAGGGTGCTGAAATGGGCGGGGTCTGTGCAGGGAGAGGACGTGCGGCCCCCTCACAGCCAGAGCAGATCTGGCCCCTCCGCGAGCTTGGCCTGGAGCCCACCTGCCCTCGGGGGAACAGGCCCTTCTTCGCGGCAGCAAAGGAGTTAGAACCTCTCAGCCTCGTGGCTGGGCACTTACAGGTCCGCCCTCCTCCCCACAATCTCATCTTACAGACGGAGGAACTGAGGCTTCAGAAAATCCAGCGCATTGTCCCAACTCACAGTCAGGAAGGGCAGGCTTCCAGCGAACATGGAAGTCTGCTGGAGTGCAGGCCTCTTCTCGGGCACGGGCGTTCTGCCCGGGGGGCTGCCTCTCAGGCCAGCCCGTCTCCAGCTGCCACTTCTGTCGTGGATGGCCTGGGAGGAAGCCGAGTTTCCATCTGAGCGTGGTTATTGATATCAGCATCACGAGTCGCGAAGATACATGAGGCAAAGATTAAGTCCTTTTAACTTCATCATCTACAGGTCCCCAGACGACTGTCTCATCGGGTGGGGGGGTTTTCTCGGGAGGTCAGGCTGGTGGCCACCCCTGGCTGAGTCATCCAGGACCCACGTGCTGCTGTGACGGCGCCTCTCTTCCTACGGCTCCCTCTGCCCCCTCCCTGTGGCGCTTCTCTCCTGGCCACTCTGCCTGAGAGACTTTGTTACAAAGTGGTTTATACGTGATTGAGCCTGTGCATGATGTGTTCAAGCTACTTTACGGAGAAGCTTTCGAGAGAGAAATTCCACTGTGGCGCCATAGAAACCCTTCTCTAGGACAACCAGCTACTCCTATAGTTTAAGAATGGCAAGATGTTGAAAACATAATAAAAACTACCGTTGCAAATGTCATAAAATCTGTGTGGGTCCTCCCTGCCCCAAATTTCTTAGAGTCCTTTTCTCTTCCCTGTCCCCAACTAGATTCCTTATGAAGACACGAAGACCATCATTTCAGCTAAAAAGACATTCATTCTTTAAAAAAAAAAAAAAAGACAGGGTCTCACTTCTGTCACCCAGGCCAGAGAGCAATGGCACAATCATGGCTCACTGCAGCCTCAACCTTTTGGGCTCAAGTGATCCTCCTGCCTTAGCCTCCCAAGCAGCTGGGATGACAGGCGTGCATCTCCATGCCTGGCTAATTAAAAAAATTTTCTTTTGTAGAGACGGGGTCTCACTATGTTGCCCAGGCTGGTTTCAGATTCCTAGGCTCAAGCAATCCTCCCACCTCAGCCTCTCAAATTACTGGGATTATAGGCATAAGCTGCCACACCCAATCTCATTCTTGACATTCCAATAAACCTACTCTGAGGACAGAGTGATGACAGATTTCTCTGCAGAGAAAATACAAAAAACTTTCTGCTGCTCTTCACCTGGGGTGATCTTCGCCCCCACATGTAACTGAGTCAGGACGGGTGAGAACTGAGAGCTGGCAGGATCTTTCTAGGACGATGAAGGCGCTACCGAAAGGGGTCGTTTCATACAGTGCTAAGGGAAGTCGGCTGCTGGACCAACGCCCAAGGCTGGGCAAGCACACCCCGAGCTTGCTGACTTGGCAGGTTGCTAGTTTCCGTGGCAACACAGCAACCTCCAGAGATGGGCAGGATGGGGCCAGAAAGGAGGAAGGCCCGGCAGGCAGCTAAGCTATTGCATGGTGGGCTCAGGGGTTCCGGAAGGAGCTTCAAGTGTATGTAGGACCTTACAGCATTTTTTTTTCTAGTGAAGGAAAAAACCATAAGTGGTGATGATGAAGAGTTGCATGATAATGGAGAAAGGAAAAGGTCACCATAAACACTAGAAGAGAACCAAATGAAGGCAAGGGACAGTGAGAAAACAATATTCTGGTGGAGTTTAAAATCTTGCCGAGGAGGAAAGGTAAAGGAAGAAAGCAAGCAGCAACCTGATCTTTGGAGCCGAGAGAGAAAAGAAATGAAAGCATCTACAAAGGCCCCCGGTGCCTGCAGCCTGGGGCAGTGCGTGACCAGGGAGGGCCAGGGAGCGACCTTGGTGATGACAAAGCCAGACTTGTGTCAGAAATGGAATAGCGGCAGCTGTCCTCCACAGCCAGGAGCACACCAATAGTTTTATATTCAGTGCTGATGGTGGCTAGAGATTTTGCTCTGCCTTGAATTTAAAGCATTTCTTCCTATGAAATCAGACCTTTCCTGTAATGGGAAAATGGATTTAAGTGGCAGTTTCAAGTAGTAGTCACAAGTGATGCCAGGCACAAAATGCAAAAAAGCATCACGCTGGTTCTGAGCAGGCAGAGTTTACTGCTAGATTAAACTCTAGTTTACGACTAGATTACTGCTAGTCGGCAGGTGCTCCAGGAAATCTGCTCCTAAGTGCCTGCTGTCGCCCACCTCGTCAGAGATGAGACCTTCAGAGGGCCAGCGGGAGTGAGTCATCACCTTGCCCTGGGCCCTCACTGTGAAGTGATTAGGAGGATGTGTGGACAGCCTGCCAGGAGTGTGAACACACATTATAACTTGAGTCAGAAGGGCCACCACCAAGACAGTCTGTAGCCTTCCTAACGATCTCACAGGGGCTAACTGAAAAGCCCTAACTTCTGAGTGACCACGGCCAGTGTTAACTTTCTCTGTAAATTTATCTGAGCAGAAAGTAAGCAGAACCAATGTTATTATTTCCAAAACAGTGAAAACAAGGCCAAGGTTCTGTGTAGTGCCTGTTTGGGCTCATTTGGTATCAAATCATTAGCCATATATGAATCATTCTTTTTTTTTTTTCTTTTGAGAGAGACTCTGTGTCACCTAGGCTGGAGTGCAGTGGCACGATCTCAGCTCATTGCAACCTCTGCCACCCGGGTCCAAGCGATCCTCCTGCCTCAGCCTCCAGAGTAGCTGGGATTACAGGCACATGACACCATGTCTAGCTAATTTTTTTGTATTTTTAGTAAAGACGGGGTTTCACCATGTTGGCCAAGCTAGTTTCTGGTCCAAGTGATCTGTCCACATTGGCCTCCCAAAGGAGTCATTCTTATTATGCCAATCAATCATTTAGACCACAATCTGAAGGAACACTCTATTGGAAGATGCTGCAAACAGTTGTCCAGTAAAACACGAAGTGACATATTCATTGAATTGAGTTTAACTTGAGCCTTTGATTCTTGGAATTGATCCTAGCAATGGTGTTGGCATTTGCTACTCTCTTCCAATGACTGTCCAGGGAAGCCCAGCTGCCAAGGAAGGAGGCTGAGCATGCTACAGCTTCCTGCAACAACACGGGTGACTCCCTCAAACATCATGCTGAGCAAAAGAAGCCGGCCTGAAAGAGCACTCCATGTATGGTTCATTTCTGTCAAGTTCACAACCCAGCAACCTAATCCAGGGGGTTAGAAGGGCGTGCAAGGGCACTCTTGAGGTTCTGATCCTTTTCTTGTCCCAGGCGTGAATACAGTCATCGTGAGGAAAATCTATCAGTTGAACAACTCATGATTTGCATTCTTTTCTTTATGTATGTTATACTGCAACGACAGCTTACCAATACAAAACAGAACCAAACCAAAACCCCCCAGGGGAACTTGCCCTTGAGAAGCCCTGGTTCCCCCAGCCCAGAGGACCCTGGGCCCCTGGGAGCCACAGCTGGCTTCCCTGATTGTTCCCCACTAAGAGGCCAGGAGAGAACTCTCTTTTTCTCAACTCTTATTTCTTACCACCTGCCCCTGCTCACCCCACAAAGGCCTCTCCAAGCACAACCTCTGCCTAATCTCCATTGCCCAGGAGAGAACTGGAGCAAAGTTAGTATCCTTTCCTGACTTCCTAAACCTAATCATTACTTGCCTATCATCAGATAGCAAGAGAAATCATGCTCTCTTCTAGCTGGTGTTAGTTAGATCCCAACTCTATGGTATTCTTGCCCAGACTACCTATGTACAGAATTCATTAGAACATCTGCTCGATTCTCCCTCTTTTTCCTTTGCAGAGACTTTTTGATACTCCCTGCTTCTTTGCTGCTGACACTGCACTTGAGAGTGCTGAATCTTCTTCTTCTTCTTTTTTTTTTAAGACGGAGTCTCGCTCTGTTGCCCAGGTTGGAGTGCAGTGGTGTAATCTTGGCTCACTGCAACTCCACCTCCTGGGTTCAAGTGATTCTCCTGCCTCAGCCTCCCAAGTAGCTGGGACTACAGGAGCCCGCCACCCCACCCAGCTAGTTTTTGTATTTTTCGTAGAGACATGGTTTTGCTGTGTTGGCCACGCTGGTCTCGAACTCCTGACCTCAGGTGATCTGCCCTCCTTGGCTTCCCAAAGAGCTGGGATTACAGGCGTGAGGCACCATGCCCGGCTGAGTCTTCTTTAAACACTTTCCCAGTCTTGTGAGGATGGTGCCATTTTGTGGAAACTGGCCTTTGGCTACCCCTGTCTTTTGTGGATTCCTTATCTACGACCCTCCCTGCTATGTCACTGACAGACTCCCAACTCTTGTCCTCAGCATGTCCTGTGATGTATGCCAAGGTTATGAGTCACAATCTTTGGGTGTAGTCCATGACTAAAGTTTAAAAAGCAAATGCCAAGTAGATTTAGTGAATAAAATACAGTTTTGTCTTCCTTAAATGGCACCTAGAAAAAAAAAGCAAACAATAAATGTTATCAAAAGAGTTACCTTTAAAAATTATTGTACACTGTCTACATTTAACATTTCTTTGTGCTTAAAAGTCTTCAGCCTTCTAATTAGGGAAATTCCCCTGAGTTCCAACTGAATTCACTATGTCTGTTCAAATTGCAGCTAAAATGTAGGGCATAATTTTTAAAATTTACATTCCTCTTCTAAATTATACCACATCCACATATTCAAATGATCTTTTTAAATTATGTATGTTTTTTTAAATAATAAAGATTCTAATTTAGAAATAATTGTACAACATATAAATGATAGGCTAACCTGAATTTTTATCATTCGTGCTCTGCCTCCTCCTAGTGGAAGTTTTCTATAATTGCACCAACTCTTCAGCAATTATTATAGCACCAGCATTATTTAGAGTCGATGTAGTTTCCCAGGAGATTTGAGGTGGCTTAATGAACATACACACTATAAAAAAGCAAACGAAATAAGTTGAAATGCAGGTTTACAGTGTATTCACTAAAGGTAATAATGGATTCCATGAGAGGTTTCCTAAAGTTGTTTCATTTTAGATAAAGTTATGACACCAAGTCAGAAGACAATTCCTGGAGTCAAGATCATGGGTTCCCTCATGCAGCTGTGTCTGAGCTGTCTTGACCTGGGAAATAATGCTAAAAGAAAAGAACAGAGAGTATGACTTTCAAACCATGCTCCACAGGATTTTTGATAAAGTTGAGCAACAGATATTTGAAGCTGGTATTCAATTTCAACAGCTTGGAGTGTGGGCAATTTGTGTAGCTGATTAAGAGCAATCTGTATGTTTTAAAAGCACCAAACAGATGGTAGGACTGCTGTCATTTCTGGTGGAAAATTAAGAACCTAATGAAAACGCTAGACTCACGAGGTGACCAGCCGGGTCTTAGTATTCAATTTATTCACAATCACTTGATACTTCCATTGGCTTTTGTCAAATAGGCTGTGGTAAGTTATTTGGGATCAGTCATGGGGGGAAAGAGAAGGAAACTAACAAAGCAACAGATATTTAAAAGAGCAGGGACTATATTAGTAACCTTCATTTTGCTATCTCACTTATTGTCACAACAATTCTATCAACCTACCTCACAAAGCCAAGCAGGGTTAGGACTTTGCTGAAAGAAAGATTTTTCCATGTTTTCTTCTAGAGGACTTTTAGCTTTAGGTGTCATGCTTAGGTCTATGATCTTTTTTGTAGAGAGTGCAAGGTGTAGATTGAGGTACATTTTTTTTTACATATGAATATCTAATTGTTCCAGCACTATTCACTGAAAAATCTATCTTTCTCCATTGAATTGCCTCTTTCCAAACTTGTTTGAAAGTCAATTCACCATACATGTATGAATCTACTTCTTGACTCTATTCTGTTCCAGTCATCTGTATGTCTATCCTTTCTTCTCCATTTTTTTCTTTTATTTCTTTTTTTTTCTTTCTTTTTTTTTTTTTTTTTTGAGACAGGGTCTCACTATGTTGCTCAGACTGGTCTTGAACTCCAGGCCATCCTTCTGCCTCAACCTCCTGAGTAGCTGGGACTACATGCATGCACCACCATCCCTGGCTTATCCCCTATGCCTTGATTACTGTCGATTTATATAGTTAAGTCTTGAAATTAGATAGTGTGGATCTTCCAACTTTGTTGTTCTTCAAAATTGCTTTAGCCTTTCCAGTTTATTTGTTTTTATATATAAAGTTTAGAATTAGCTTGTTGATTTCTACAAAAAATCCTGTAGGGATTTTGATTGGATTGGTGTATATCTCTCCACTTATTCAGGTCTTTGATTTTTTTAATCAGAATTTTGTAGTTTTCAGCATGTAGATCATACATATATAATTTGTTGTGTGTGTAGGTGTGTGCATGCTGTTTAAATAGTACTTTGAAAAAATCCAACCTTCAAGTGTTTATTGATAGTAAATAAAAATACAATTAATTTTTGTATATTGACCTTGTATCCTGTGACCTAGCTAAATGCGCTTATTAGTTCTAACAGCTTTGCTGTAAATTCTTTGTGAATTTCTATGCAGACAATCATGAGAATAGTTTTATTTGTTTGTTTCCTTTAATTTCTTTTTCTTGCCTTATTGCAGGCTATAACCTTTAGTATGATGTTTAATTTTTTAAAAAAATCCTTGTATTGTTCCTATTCTTAGAGTTGACAACAAGTCTTCCACCATCAAGGATGAGGCTAGCTGTTGTTTTGTAGGTAACATTTACCAGGTTGAGAAAGTTCCCTATATATTTTTTTTAAATAGCTTTGGCAGTTTGTGTTCTTTAGGAAATTTGTCCATTTAATCTAAATTGTTAAATTTATAGGCTTAGGATAGTTTGTGCTATTTCCTTATTATTATTATTATTTTGAGACAGAGTCTCACTCTGTTGCCAGGCTGGAGTGCAGTGGCGCAATCTCAGCTCACTGCAACCTCTGACTCCCTGGTTCAAGCAATTCTCCTGTCTCAGCCTCCCGAGTAGCTGGGATTACAGGCTTGCGCCACCAAGCCCAGCTAATTTTTGAGAGATGGAGTTTCACCATGTTGGCCAGGATGGTCTCGATCTCCTGACCTCGTGATCTGCCTGCCTCGGCCTCCCAAAATGCTGGGATTACAGGATGAGCCACTGCACCCGGCCTCCTTATTATTCTTTAGTGCCTGTAATGATTTCTCCTCTTCCATTTCAGTTATGGATAATTGTCTTCTCTCTATATTTCTTGGTAAGTGTGGCTAGAGGCTTATCAGTTGTGTTAATTTGTCTGGGCATGATGGTTCACACCTGTAACAAGCATTTTGGGAGGCTGAGGTGGGAGGATCACTTGAGGCCAGAAGTTCAAGACCAGCCTGGGCAACCCACTGAGACTCCTTCTCAGTAAATAAATAAATAAATAAATAATTTTTTTGAAGTTCAAGTTTTATTTAATAAATTAAAATACATTATTTAATTTTAATTAATTTTAAATTTTTTTATTATACTTTAAGTTCTGGGGTACATGTGTAGAACATGCAGGTTTGTTACATAGGTATACACATGCCATGGCGGTTTGCTGCACCCATCAACCCCTCATCTACATTAGGTATTTCTCCTAATGCTACCCCTCCCCTAGCTCGCCACCCTGTGGCAGGCCCTGGTGTTTGATGTTCCCGCCCCTGTGTTTATGTGTTCTCATTTTTCAACTCCCACTTATGAGTGAGAACATGTGGTGTCTGGTTTTCTGTTCCTGTGTTAGTTTGCTGAGAATAATGGTTTCCAGCTTCATCCATGTCCCTGCAAAGGACATGAACTCATCCTTTTTTATGGCTGCATAGTATTCCATGGTCTGTATGTGCTACATTTTCTTTAACCAGTCTATCATTGATAGGTATTTGGGTGGGTTCCAAGTCTTTGCAATTGTGAATAGTGCTGCAATAAACACATATGTGCATGTGTCTTTATAGTAGAATGATTTATAATCTTTTGGGTATATACCACCCAGTAATGGGACTGCTGAGTAAAATGGTATTTCTGGTTCTAGATCCTTGAGGAATCGCCACACTGCCTTCCACAATGGTTGAACTAATTTACACTCCTACCAACAGTGTAAAAGCATTTCTATTCCTTCACATCCTCTCCAGCATCTGTTGTTTCCTGACTTTTTAATGATCGCCATTCTAACTGGCCTGAGATGATATTTCATTGTGGTTTTGATTTGCATTTCTCTGATGACCAGTGATGATGAGCTTTTTTTTCATGTATTTGTGGACCACATAAATTGTCTTCTTTTGAGAAGTGTCTGTTCATATCCTTCGCCTATTTTTTGATGGGGTTGTTTTCTTCTTGTGAATTTGTTTAAGTTCCTTGTAGATTCTGGATAATAGCTCTTTGTCAGATGGGTAGATTGCAAAAATTTTCTTCCATTCTGTAGGTTGCCTGTTTACTCTGATGATAGTTTCTTTTGCTGTGCAGAAGCTCTTTAATTTAATTCGATCCCATTTGTCAATTTTGGCTCTTGTTGACATTGCTTTTGGTGTTTTAGTCATGAAGTCCTTGCCCATGCCTGTGTCCTGAATGGTATTGCCTAGGTTTTCTTCTAGGGTTTTTATGGCTTTAGGTCTTATGTTTAAGTCTTTAATCCATCCAATTTTTGTATAAGGTGCAAGGAAGGGATCCAGTTTCAGTTTTCTGCATTTGTCTAGCCAGTTTTTCCAACACCATTTATTAAATAGGGAATCCTTTCCCCGTTGCTTGTTTTCGTCAGGTTTGTCAAAGATCAGATGGTTGTAGATGTGCGGTGTTATTTCTGAGACCTCTGTTCTGTTCCATCAATCTATATATCTGTTTTGGTACCAGTACCATGCTGTTTTGGTTACTGTAGCCTTGTAGTATAGTTCGAAGTCAGGTAATGGGATGCCTCCAGATTTGTTCTTTTTGCTTAGGATTGTCTTGCCTATACGGGCTCCTTTTTGGTTCATATGAAATTTAAAGTAGTTTTTTCTAATTCTGTGAAGAAAGTCAATGGTAGCTTGATGGGGATAGCATTGAATCTATAAATTACTTTGGGCAGTATGGCCATTTTCACGATATTGATTCTTCCTATCCATGAGCATGGAATGTTTTTCCATTTGTTTGTGTCCTCTCTTATTTCCTTGAGCAGTGGTTTGTAGTTCTCCTTGAAGAGGTCCTTCACATCCATTGTATGTAGGATTCCTAGGTATTTTATTCTCTTTGTAGCAATTGTGAATGGGAGTTCACTCATGATTTGGCTCTGTTTGTCTATTATTGGTGTATAGGAATGCTTGTGGTTTTTGCACGTTGATTTTGTTTCCTGAGACTTTGCTGAAGTTGCTAATCAGCTTAAGGAGATTTTGGGATGAGGTGATGGGGTTTTCTAAATATACAACAGAGACAATTTGACTTCCTCTTTTCTTAATTGACTACCCTTTATTTCTTTCTCTTGCCTGATTGCCCTGACCAGAACTTCCAATGCTATGTTGAATAAGAGTGGTGAGAGAGGGCATCCTTGTCTTGTGCCGGTTTTCAAAGGGAATGCTTCCAGCTTTTGCCCATTCAGTATGATATTGGCTGTGGGTGTGTCATAAATAGCTCTTATTATTTTGAGATATGTTCCATCACTACCTAGTTTATTGAGAACTTTTAGCATGAGGTGTGGTTGAATTTTATTGAAGGCCTTTTCTGCATCTATTGAGATAATCATGTGGCTTTTGTCATTGGTTCTTGTTAATTTTCTGTCTTGTTGATCTGTCTAATATTGACAGTGGGGTGTTAAAGTCTCCCACTATTATTGTGTGGGAGTCTAAGTCTCTTTGTAGGTCTCTGAGAACTTGCTTTATGAATCTAGGTAATCCTGTGTTGGGTGCATATATTTAGAATATATATTTAGAATAGGTAGCTTTACTTGTTGCATTGATCCCTTTACCATTATGTAATGCCCTTCTTTATCTTTTTTGATCTTTGTTGGTTTAAAGTCTGTTTTATCAGAAACTAGGATCGCAACCCCTGCTTTTTTTTTGCTTTCCATTTGCTTAGTAAATATTCCTCCATCTCTTTATTTTGAGCCTATGTGTGTCTTTGCACATGAGATGGGTCTCCTGAATACAGCACACTGATGGGTCTTGACTCTTTATCCAATTTGCCAGTGTGTGTTTTTTTTTTTTTTTTTTGAGACAGAGTTTCGCTCTTGTCTCCCAGCCCATAGCCCTCACCTCCTCTCACCTGTTGTTGGGGTCTCTGCCTATGGGGCTCTTCCCCACTGCTTGCTTGCTTTTTTTTTTTTTTTTTAGATAGAGTCTTGCTCTGTCACCAGGCTGGAGTACAGTGGTGTGATCTTGGCTCACTGCAACCTCCACCTCCCAGGTTCAAGTGATTCTCCTGCCTCAGCCCCCCAAGTAGCTGGGATTACAGGTGCCCGCCACCATGCCCAGCTAATTTTTTGTATTTTTAGTAGAGACGGGGTTTCACCATATTGCCCAGGGTGGTCTCGAACTCCTGACCTCAGGTGATTCACCCACCTCAGCCTCCCAAAGTACTGGGATTACAGGCGTGAGCCACTGCTCCTGGCCCACTCTGTGTCTTTTAATTGCGGCATTTAGCCCATTTACATTTAAGGTTAATATTGTTATGTGTGAATTTGATCCTATCATTATGATGCTAGCTGGTTATTTTGCCCATTAATTGATGCAGTTTCTTCCTAGCATTGATGGTCTTTACAATTTGGCATGTTTTTGCAGTGGCTGGTACCAGTTGTTCCTTTCCATATTTAGTACTTCCTTCAGGAGCTCTTGTAAGGCAGGCCTGGTGGTGACAAAATCTCTCAGCATTTCCTTGTCTATAAAGGATTTTATTTCTCCTTCGCTTATGAAGCTTAGTTTGACTGGATATGAAATTCTGGGTTGAAAATTCTTTAAGAATGTTGAATATTGGCCCCCACTTTCTTCTGGCTTGTATGGTTTCTGCAGAGAGATCTGCTGTTAGTCTGATGGGCTTCCCTTTGTGGGTAACCTGACCTTTCTCTTTGGCTGCCCTTAACATTTTTTCCTTCATTTCAACCTTGCTGAATCTGATGATTACGTGTCTTGGGGTTGCTCTTCTCGAGGAGTATCTTTGTGGTGTTCTCTGTATTTCCTGAATTTGAATGTTGGCCTCTCTTGCTAGGTTGGGGAAGTTCTCCTAGATATCTTCAAGAGTGTTTTGCAACTTGGTTCCATTCTCCCTGTCACTTTCAGCTACACCAATCAAATGTAGGTTTGGTCTTTTCACATAGTCCCATATTTCTTGGAGGCTTTGTTTGTTCCTTTTCATTCTTTTTTCTCTAATCTTGTCTTCATGCTTTATTTCATTAAGTTGATCTTCAATCTCTGATATCCTTTCTTCTGCTTGATTGATTCAGCTATTGATAGTTACGTATGCTTCACAAAGTTCTCGTGCTGTGTTTTTCAGCTCCATCAGGTCATTTATGTTCTTCTCTAAACTGGTTATTCTAGTTAGCAATTCTTCTAACCTTTTTTCAAGGTTCTTAGCTTCCTTGCATTGGGTTAGAACATGCTCCTTTAGCTCAGAGGAGTTTGTTATTACCCGCCTTCTGAAGCCTACTTCTGTCAATTCATCAAACTCATTCTCCATCCAGTTTTGTTCCCTTGCTGGCGAGGAGTTGTGATCCTTTGGAGGAGAAGAGGTGTTCTTGTGTTTGGAATTTTCAGCCTTTTTGTGCTGGTTTTTCCTCATTTTTGTGGATTTATCTACCTTTGGTCTTTGATGCTGGTGAACTTTGGATGGGTTTTTTTTTTTTGTGGATGTCCTTTTTGTTGCTGTTGATGCTATTCCTTTCTGTTTGTTGATTTTCCTTCTAACAGTCAGGCCCCTCTGCTACAGGTCTGCTGGAGTTTGCTAGAGGTGAACTCCAGACCCTGTTTGCCTGAGTATCACCAGCAGAGGCTGCAGAACAGCAAAGATTGCTGCCTGTTCCTTCTTCTGGAAGCTTCCTCCCAGAGGGGCACCCGCCAGATGCTAGCTGGAGCTCTCTTGTATAAGGTGTCTGTCGACTCCTGCTGGGAGGTGTCTCCCAATCAGGAGTCATGGGGGTCAGGGACTCACTTGAGGAGGTAGTCTGTCCCTTAGCAAATCTTGAGCATTGTGCTGGGAGATCTGCTGCTTTCTTCAGAGTGGGCAGGCAGGAACATTTAAGTCTGCTGAAGATGTGCCCACAGCCGCCCCTCCCCCAGGTGCTCTGTCCCAGAGAGATGAGAGTTTTATCTATAAGCCCCTGACTGGGGCTGCTGACTTTCTTTCAGAGATGCCCTGCCCATTGAGGAGGAATCTAGAGAGGCAATCTGGCTACAGTGGCTTTGTGGCCCTGTGGTGGGCTCCGCCCAGTCCAAACTTCCCAGCGGCTTTGTTTACACTGTGAGGGGAAAACCGCCTCCTCAAGCCTCAGTAATGGTGGACACCCCTCACCCCACAAAGCTCTAGTGCCCCAGGTCGACTTCAGACTGCTGTGCTGGTAGCAAGAATTTCAAGCTACCAGATCTTAGCTTGCTGGGCTCCATGGGGGTGGGATCTGCTGAGCTAGACCACTTGGCTCCCTGGCTTCAGCCCCATTTCCACAGGAGTGAACGGTTGTGTCTCACTGGCATTCCAGGCTCCACTGGAGTATGAAGAAAAACTGCAGCCAGCTCAGTGTCTGCCTAAACAGCCACCCAGTTTTGTGCTTGAAACCCAGGGCCCTGGTGGTGTAGGCACCCAAGGGAATCTCCTGGTCTGCGGGTTGCAAAGACCATGGGAAAAGCATAGTATCTGGGCCAGAATGCACCGTTCCTCACGGCAGAGTCCCTCAAGTCTTCCCTTGGCTAGGGGAGGGAGTTCCCCAATCCCTTGTGCTTCCCGAGTGAGGCGACACCCCACCCTGCTTCTGCTTGCCCTCCAGGGGCTGCACCCACTGTCTAACCAGTCCCAGTGAGATGAGCCGTGTTCCTCAGATGGAAATGCAGATATCACCTGCCTCCTGCCTTGATCTCGTTCATAGCTGCAGACTGGAGCTCTTCCTATTTAGCCATCTTGTGAGCCACCCAATAAATAAAATTTTAAAAAAAGCAAGAAAAGTTTCTTCTTTTTAAGGCTGAATAATTAATATTCCATTAATTATCACACATGTATGTACATGCCAGATTTTGTTTACCCATTCATCCACCAATCGACACTTTCTTTGTTTCCACCTTTTGGCTGTTTTGAATAATGCTGCTATGAACACGAATGTATAAATATCTGTTTGAGTACCTGTTTTCAGTTCTTTTGGGTATATACCCAGAAGTGGCATTGCTGGGTCATATGGTAATTCTATACCTGATTTTTTGAGGAATCACCATACAATTTCCACAGTGGCTACACTATTTTGTATCCCACTTAGCAATACATAAGAGTTCCACATTCTCTACATCTTCACCAACACTTGTTATTTTTTCACATATAATAGCCATCATGAGTGTGAAGTGGAATCTTGCGGTTTCAATCTGCATTTTCCTAATGATGAGTGACGTTGAGCATCTTTCCATGTGCTGTTGGCTATTTGCATATTTTCTTCGGAGAAATGTCTATCAAGTCCTTGCACATTTGTTAATTGGGGTTTTTGTTGCTGTTGAGTTCTTTGGATAGTTTTGGTTTTTCTCTGTTATTATGTTCTTAATTTCATTGAGTTATGCTTCATCTTTATTATTTCTTTTCTTCTGCTTGCATTGAGTTTAATTACTGCTTCTTTTCCTAGTTTCTTAAAGTGAAAATTTAGATAAGTTATCCAAGACTTTTTTCTTTTCTAATATAAGCACTTAATGTTATAAATTTCCTCTGAGAATGACTTCAGCTACATCATACAATTTTTTTTTTTTTTGAGAGTTTCGCTCTTGTCGCCCAGCTGGAGTGCAATGGCACAGTCTAGGCTCACTGAAACCCCTGCATCCTAGGTTCAAGCAATTCTCCTGCCTTAGCCTCCCGAGTAGCTGGAATTACAGGTGCCTGCCACCATGCCCAGCTAATTTTTGTATTTTTAGTAGAGACAGGGTTTCACATTGTTGGCCAGGCTGGTCATCATACAAATTTTGATATATTGAATTTGGGTTTTTGTTCCATTAGAAATACTTTAAAATTTCCCTTTTGACATCTTTTTTACACAGGGATTATTTGAAAGTGTATTGTTTATTTTCCACATATTTGGAGATTTTCCAAATATTTTCTGTTATTATTATTCCAGTTTAATTCAGCTGTGGCATAATACATACTTTATATGATTTTTTAAAAATTTTGTTAAAAATTTATGGCCCAGGCCGGGCGCGGTGGCTCACGCTTGTAATCCCAGCACTTTGGGAGGCCGAGGCGGGCGGATCACGAGGTCAGGAGATCGAGACCACGGTGAAACCCCGTCTCTACTAAAAAAATACAAAAAAATTAGCCGGGCGTGGTGGCGGGCGCCTGTAGTCCCAGCTACTCAGAGAGGCTGAGGCAGGAGAATGGCATGAACCCGGGAGGTGGAGCTTGCAGTGAGCCGAGATTGTGCCACTGCACTCCAGCCTGGGCAACAGAGCGAGACTCCGTCTCAAAAAAAAAAAAAAAAAAAAAAAATTTATGGCCCAGAATATAATCTATCTTGGTGAATGTTTCATGTGTATTTGAAAATACAAATTTTTCTTTTGATAGTGTTCAATTAGGTTGAGTTTAATTAGGCCACATACGTCAAATAGGTCTTCTATAGCCTCACTGATTTTCTATTGACTTGTTCTGTTGACTGAGAAAGGAGCATTGAAATCTCCAATTGTAATTCTGAATCTGTCAACTACTTATAGTTTTATCAATTTTTGCTTCATGTCTTTTGAAACTCTGTTGTTAGGTGCATGCACATTTAAGATTACTGTCATGTCAGTGAATTGACTCCTTTATTATTATATAATGCTCCACTTTTTCCTGGAAATATTTCTTGTTCTGAAGTCCACTTTGTCTGATAGCAATAGAACCACTTCAGCTTTCTTTTGATTAGTGTTTTCATGATACTTCTTTTTCCATCCTTTTAACTTATCCTTATATTTAAAGTGGGTTTGTTGTAGACAGCATATAGTTAGGTCTTTTTTAAAAAAAAAAAAATACAGCTGGGTGTGGTGGCTCACGTCTGTAATCCCAGCACTTTGGGAGGCTGAGGCGGGTGGATCACAACATCAGGAGTTCAAGATCAGCCTGGCCAACATGGTGAAACCCCGTCTCTACTAAAAATACAAAAATTGGTTGGGCATGGTGGTGCACACCTGTAATCCCAGCTACTGGGGCAGCTGAGCCAGGAGAATGGCTTGAACCCGGGAGGCGGAGGTTGCAGTGAGCTGAGATCATGCCATCGCACTCCAGCCTGGGTGACAGAGCAAGACTCTGTCTCAAAAAAACAAAAACCAAACCAAACAAAACCAAACCAAACAAAACCAAACCAACAAAACAATATGACAACTTTCTTCTTTCAATTTGTAAGTTTAAACTGTTTATAGTTAATATAATTGTTAATATAGTCGTATTAAATTCACCATCTTGGTTGGGTATGGCAGCTCATGCCTATAATCCCAGCACTTGGGAGGCCGAGGTGGGCAGATCACTTGAGCCCAGTTCAAGACCAGCCTAGGCAACATGGTGAAACCCCATTTCTACAAAAAAAAAAAAAAAAGCTAGATATGGTGGCACATGCTTGTAGTCCTAGCTACTCGAGAGGCTGAGGTGGGAGAGTCATCAGAGACCAGGGAGGTCAAGGCTGCAGTGAGCTGTGATCATTCCACTGCACTCCAGCCTGAGCAACAGAGCGAGACCCTGTCTTAAAAAAAGAAATAAAAAAAAAATCACCATCTTGCTAGTTGTTTTCTGTAGACATTTAAAGTCAGTGCTCATCTTATAATGATTTGTGCTTATAGCAATTTCTAGCAAATTAAAATGACACTAAGAACATAAGCCATTTGGGCCATCTTCTAGTTGGCGGGAAGGCAAAAGCCTGCTTGGATGGTTATTACAAATAAATAAGGAACGTGCTACTATATACTTAAGCCAAAACGTTAGTAAATCTTTTTGGACTGTGAGAAGACAGCAAAGAGTCTAAAGACCTGGGGCTCTGACTCAGCTCTACCCCTTGCTAGCTATAGAGATCTTCCTGAGACTAATCTTCCTGAGACTCAGTTAAATAGACAAAACAATACCATCTACAAGCAATTAGAGGAACTATCTCTAAATCTTGGGTACAGTTGGGGAAAAGAAATCTCTCCATTTGGGGAAAGTCCAGAGAAAATGGAATTTCTGAATCTGATGACTTGTCACAGTAAGCTTGGGAGTATTTTTGTGTACAGGGAGAATAATTAGAATATATGTACAGACCAGTGACTGCTGCAAGGATGCAAATGAGAAACTAGGGACTTCAACTAATGCAGAAGGTTGGAGAAGAGGATTTAATTCAACGGGGCTTGAAGACCAATCGGATGTAGGGAATACAAAAGAAGTCAAGGACCACTCCCAAGTTTCAGATTTGGGAAGCTAGGTAAATAGTGGTTACTTTCACTGAGGTATGAAATATAAGAGGACAAGCTAGAGGGGGCTGGTTTATAAATAGAAGGTAATATCAGTTTTAATGTCAGTTGATTTAGAGGTGTCCATAAAACCAAGGCGGAAATGCCAGTAGGTAGTTTGATGGGTGTACTTGGAGTTCAGGAGTAGTCTTCACTAGTCTTGGAAGTCATCGGTGTACAGGTAGAGGCTGGGGCCACCGTCCACTGACAGTTGGGCCCTGACCTCTCTCTTCTCTGAGCTTCCCCAGGACTTGGTGCGTCTTTCGTGGATTCAGAGGCTGCTCTGCTGCGTGTTCTAGTTATGGATCCGCCATCCCTTGCACCTGAAACTCAAGGGCCGTTGTATTGATCGAGGCCTTGCACAAAGCAACCACACAGCAAATCTCAACTGTTACTACAGTGTCACAACAGAAATAATGGGTTCTTTCTATCACGTCCTGACCCACTCTTATCACTCTTATGCAGCTTGTAAGCCGAGTTACAAATTCTAGGCAACACGTAATCTATACACAAGGACTTTCCCTCTCCCTGGTAACATTAAGTCACTCATGGAAAAAGACCTAATTTGAGGAAGCTTGTTTGAGAGCTGGAGACACGTGAAGCAAATCTCCTGTTCTGCTGTCATCAATATTCACCCCTCACATTTCATTTCAAAGACTTTAAGCAATTAGTTAAATTAAACCAGCTGCCCACTAGTGACTCCATTTTGAAGCCCCAGGAGATAGAAAGAGAACCAGCTGGAGATGAGTGTACAGTGAATGAACCTGTTGTTTCCCCACTGCTTTACAAGAAATCCACTGTAATTCTCCACAAAGCCACTCAACTCCAGGATGTTTAGCATCCATTTCACAGACCAGAAATACAACTTTGTGGCCATAAGAAAATCTGCAGATCTTGTGGTCTTGGGTGGTTTTTATTTGTTCTTTCTTAGATTATGTTCCTCTCCATCTACATGGATGACTGAAAATTCCTTTTATATGTGGCTCTATTTACTTCAGAGTCTCTGCGAGGACCAAATAAGACACTAACCTAGGACAATGAGCTATAAACGTATAAAATATTCCTTGCCACTGTCCTCCAAAAAGACAGTTCCTAGCTGGGCATGGTGGCTCATACCTGTAATCCCAGCACTTTGGGAGGCGGAGGCAGGCAGATCGCTTGAGCCTGAGTTTGAGACCAGCCTGGGCAACATAGTGAGAACCCCCATCTCTACAAAAAATAGAAGTTAGCTGGGCATGGTGGCGTGGGTGCACCTGTAGTCCCAGCTACTCAGGAGGCTGAGACAGGAGGCTCACCTGAGCCTGGGAAGGTCGAGGCTACAGTGAGCCATGATCGCACAAGTGCACTCCAGCCTGGGTAACAGATAGAGACCCTCTCTCAAAATTAAAAAAAAAAAAAAAAAAAAAAAAAAGGACAGTTCCCTTAAACAATCTAGAGGAATGGCCGGGCACAGTAGCTCACACTTGTAATCCCAGCACTTTGGGAGGCCAAGGCAGACAGATCACTTGAGGTCAGGAGTTCAAGACCAGCCTGGCCAACATGGTGAAACCCATCTCCACTAAAAATACAAAAATTAGCCGGTTGTGGTGGAAGGCACCTACAATCCCAGCTACTTGAGTGGCTGAGGGTGGAACATTGCTTGAACCTGGGAGGAAGAGGTTGCTGTGAGCCGAGATCGTGCAACTGCACCAGCCTGGATGAGAGTGTGTCTCAAACAACAAAACAGAAATCTAGAGGGATCAAACTGAGTTTCAGCTGATCAGACAATGGACTGCTGGGCTGTCCAAAGGTGAGGCCACTGACAGCATGAGAACCACTGGCCAAACAGACACTGAATAACCAACCCCTAAGACAATGTGGGGATTAACAGTCTAGAAAATTTAGTCCTAGTCCCACGCTTACAAATCGTATTCATTGGAAGAAAAACCCAAAAGTATACTTACTGGAAAACCTAAGAATAAAAATTTAATCAGTCTGGGCCAGTGGTTCACACCTGTAATCCCAGTACTTTGTGAGGCCAAGGTGGGTGGATCATCTGAGGTCAGGAGTTTGAGACTAGCCTGGTCAACATGGTGAAACCCCGTCTCTACTAAAAATACAAAATTAGCTGTGTGTGGTGGTGTGCACCTGTAATCCCAGCTACTTGGGAGGCTGAAGCAGGAGAATTGCTTGAACCTAGGAGGTGGAGGTTGCAGTGAGCCGAGATCACGCCATTGCACTCCAGCCTGGGCAACGAGTGAAACTCAAAAAAAAAAAAAAAAAAAAAAAAAAATTAAACTCAAGAGCTATAAATCACACTGCCTTCTTGCAAAGTCCAACTTTAACCCCCAAACTATCCTACTAAACAAGGATAGCACTTTTGTTAACACTACAGTTGACAGACTGAAAATGCAGAAACTAAGATTGAGTTGTAAACATAAAATAGACCACAGATTGCTGAATGAGCTACAAATGCCCATGCCAAACACCACCTTTTTTTTGTTGAACTCATCTTTGAGGATCTGTTTCTTGAGATCACTCCTGGTTCCAGGTTCTCTATCAGTCAGGAAGACAGACACCAACGCGGGATATCTAAACAGAAGGATTTAATACAGGGGACTACATGGTTGTTCAAATGCTAAACCAATGAAGAAGTGAAGGAAGCAGCTACCAGCCCTAGGGCCCCGGGGGCAAAAAGAGGAGGGCACTGCCACAACTCAGGAGCTCAGAGGAAGGACCGCTGCAAGACTGGGTCCAAGATTCTGAGGAGGGGAGTGAGGACTCGGAGGAGCAGGACCCTGGCGGGCAGAGGGACTGCTGAGGGTACAGTCCAGCAGGGGCTGGGATGACCCGGCTGGCAGGACACTGAGAAGCCCAGATGCCACTGGTACCTCTGACAGGGTGCAGTGAGGTTGGAGCCAGGGGTCCCGCAGGAAGCTGGAGGCTAGAGCCGGTGGTCTGTTGTTGCTCCAGGGAGGCTGATAGGAACGGAAAAATGGCAAGCAAGCCCCTTCTTCCCTCCTGCCAACTTCTAGCTCTCCACCAGCAGATTTTAACAGGAAGAGCAAGAGGGTTTGGCAAATACAGTTGGGAGTCCCAACCCCAGCATCACAGAGCAGAACACAGAAGGGCAGGCTGGGAGGTGAGGGTAGGTAAATCACCAGCAGTCGTGATCAACTGTGGCTGATAAAGGCATATACACGAACTAAAAATCTTTTCTGGAGGACACGACAATCCAGTTTGCTACAGTTCAGTGGCACTAAAGTCTCTGCACACTGCTGTGCTGCCATCGCCACCGTCCATCTTCCCCAGTTGAAACTCTGCACCCAGAAACAATGCCTCATCCCCTCTCCTGCCCTCCTGGGAACCACCGTTCTACGTCATCTCTATGAATCTGGGTGCTCCATATACCCCATGTAAGTGGAATCAGGCAGTATCAGTCCTTCTGGGCCTGCTTATTTCACTCGGCATAATGTCTTCAAGGTTCATCCGCGCTGCACATGTGACAGGATTTCCTTCCTTTTTAAGGATAAAGATCCCATTGTTTGTAGAACACACATTTTGTTTATCCATTATTTTGCTGATGGACATTGGGGCAGTTTCCACCTTTCGGCTCTTGTGAACAATGCTGCCGTGGGCACTGGTGTACAAGTACCTGTTTGAGTCTCTGCTTTCGATCTTTTGGATATAAACCTAGAAGTCAAATTGCTGGACCATATGGTAGCTCTATGTTCAGCCCTCTGAGAAACCATCAAACTCTTTTCCACAGTGGAGGACTATGCTTTTCCTGTCTAAACACTCAAAAGGATTAAGCTGAGGAGCTCATGGAGAATACTGTCATATATACAATTTATAATTGGATAAATAAATATGGCAACTCAACTTCATTCATAAATACAAAATTTTATTTGCACTTCATTAGTGTAGAAAGACCACAATGCTTTTCATACCACAACACTCAAGACACACCAAGTTATTCAAATACATAATTACTTATTTACCTTGACTAAACAAAACAGTGCAGTTTAATAAAAGATATACCAAAGATAAAGTTCACAAATTCATTATCAGACCAAAAAAAAAAAAAAAAAAAAAAAAAGAACACAGTCCAGGCTTAATCGGAATAAGCTTCACCGTAAAGGGGGAAGTTTTATCATTACAAAGGTACAGAGTGTTTAGGCAAATACACATATGTTCTTTGATATAGTAAAATGCATCTCTTTAAAATTCCTTTAAACAGGATTTGTTTAGGACAGCAGCGTGTTTTAAAATTTTTCTATAGTTTCAAAAACATTTCTTTCTTTATTCAATCTTTGTAGTTCTTAAAAGCATAAAGGTACGTCCCTTAGGAAGCCATGAGAGAGATTCTGCGGCCTTAGGACCAAGTCAAATCCAACCCTCTAACTAGTAATATTCTACCATTATGTAACAATAAATAACCTTCAATGACGGCCATGAATGGAGCTTTGCTTCGTGGCAGAAACACTCCAATACTTCAGATGCTACCACTGGGGGAAATGTCTTGTAAATAAAGAAAAAGCACTTAAGATAGCTTTTTTTCAAAAAGTCTTTAGTTTTACAAATTTTCTTTAAAACAGTAAGCAAAGCACCACATTCTCTCTTCTTATCAGAATATCTTCTGTCCTCATAATATAATTAATAAGGACAATTATATTATTTATTTCAAGAAACATTATACCTTTCATTTCTCCCATTCTTCATATTAGAAGTACTAGGTTTCCCAGTGTATGTACACTAGACACTGGGGTAATGAATGAAATATAATAATTTGGAGGGAAATAGGTAACTTATAACCAAAACTTACCCAGGATTGCATATATGCATATTTACAAGTTAGTGTATAGCTCTGACTTGGATTACAAAGTGCGAAAGGAAATTGTCAAAATGATTGTAGTGCAGAATAGAACGTTTTTTTCCCCTTTCCAGGAATCGTTTCCACTTTGTCTCCAAAGTAGGAAGTCAACAGCATCGGACATGTGGTCTTGGTGGAGGCAGTTCTGGTGGTATCTCGGGCTCTGGTTGTAGCGACAGGATACTATTGGACAACTCATTCCTTAAAATATCCAGAGGCATCTAAAGGATAAACAAAAAAGACAAATCCATTTTAACCTTGCAAGGTACACATACAGCTGACCCTTGAACATGGGTTTCAACTGCACAGGTCCACTTATACATGGCTGCTTTTCAGTATAAGTTTCACCTGCCTCTCCTGCCTCCCCACTCACCTTCTCCTCTGCCTCTCTGCCACCCGGAAGAGACAGCAAGACCAACCCCTCCTCCTCCTCCTCCTCAGCCTACTCAATGTGAAGACGACACAGATGAAGACCTTTATGATGATCCACTTCCACTAATGAATAGTAAATATATTTTCTCTTCCTTATGATTTTCTTAATAACATTTTCTTTTCTCTAGCTTACTTTAAGAACATGGTATAAAATACATATAACATACAGTCTATGTGTTAAGTGACTGCTTATGTTATCAGTAGGGCTTCCAGTCAATGATAGGCTTTTAGTCGTTAAGTTTTTAGGGAGTCAAGTTATACTCAGATTTCTGACTGTTTAGGGGGTCAGCACCTCTAGCTCCCTTGTTGTTCAAGGGTCAACTGTAAATGCTTTCTAAATTATATAATTACATAAAGAAACAAAGTATTATTATTGAAAGTCCTCTGATCATTAAAGACCAATTAGACTTTAAAATATTAAGCCAAAAAAAAAGCCATGTTCAAGACACTTCATATCACAACATGAACAATGCCCAGCCTACTTAATACCCTATGGTAGAAGAGACCAGATCAACCTCATAAACATATATTTTCATAGAACCAGGTAAAATAAAAATACATTAATAAATTTTTAAAATGGTCTGCATTCCAAGGAGTTGTGTACTTACTAAAGACAGACATAACCTACCTTGGCAATTATATAAACTTTTTTTTTTTTTTTTAAATAGAGACAGTGTCTCATTCTGTCACCCAGGCTGGAGTGCAGATACGATCACAGCTCACTGTATCAAATTCCTCAAATTCCTGGGCTCAAGCAATCCTCTTGCATCAGCCTGGGTAGCTGGGTCTACTACAACCAGGTACATGCCACTACATTTTGCTAATTTTTAAATTTTTTTTTTGTAGAGGTGGGGTCTCATATGTTGCCCAGTCTGGTCTTGAACTCCTGGCCTCAAGTGATCCTCCCACCTTGACCTTCCAAAGTGCTGGGATTATAGGTGTGAGCTACCACACCCAGCCTAAACAATTACCTTATTAGAAGCTTCTGAATTACGTTTGAACTGAGCAAATTTCACTTAATAACATAAACTTCAGTTCTTATTAACAATTTTTGAATGTAAGCCTAAAGATGCCTGAAGAAATTGCTGCTGCTCAATGAAGCTGTCTAGCAATTTTCTCGCAACTCAGCGTCATGGAAAGGTCTCTGTAAGGAAGTGGCTCCCACCAGGGAGCAGAACAGGAAGGGATGCAGGCACAGCACCATGGGGCTCTCTATTCCGCTAAGACACCTGCAGACTTGGCTAGGTCTCCAACTGAATGTCAAATAAACACAGCACATTGCTAAGACCCTGTTAAGTCTACCCTGCCGTATCTTAAGGGGAAGCGAGTATGCCATATACCAACCCCAAGAACACCAGAAGCCCCTGGGTGGGAAACAGCTACAGCAGGCCGGGTGCCTGTGGCCGAGTTAACAACCATACCTGGTTCTTGCGCCTGAGCACGACTACTGTATTTTGGTTTCTAAATGCAAAATTCTCAATAAAAAAGCAATAAAGGAAACAACAGGTTTCAGATGATATACTTTCATAATGTAGATTCTTTTTTTTACCTTTTTCAGAATGTCATCGACAAGTTTCAGAAATATCTCGTCCACATTGAAGTTATCCTTGGCACTTGCTTCACAGAACCGCATCCCAGTGATTTGCTGTGCAAACTGAGAAGAAACACACACCTATTTCCTCTGTGTGGGGCCACACAGACCAGCGTGCGAGCATGAGGCCTCTGGGCTCAGCTTCAAGGGAAGGGCTGGGATTAAGGGGCAGAAAGTCCCACTGATGCTCAAATATAAAGTTCACAAGTGTAGCAAATTCTTACATTATAAGCAACTAGCAAAACAAAAGACAATAAAAATCCTTAAGGTGATGCCAGGACCTTCCAGTCAAATCAGTTGCCTAAGTTTCTAAAAGTGTAACATATCTGACATTTAAAATGTGAATAGCATCATTTCTCCGTGATTCAATCCTTAGCAAAAACCAAGGAAGTTTAAAGTACGTTAAAGTAAATTATAAAAGCAGCTTTATGGCTTAAAATATGTTTCTCTGTATAAAATGTCAGGTTAGGTAATAATGCTGTATACACTAATGTGTTTTTTTCTCCCTCCATTTCAGAATGAATTTAAAGAAGCAGGAAGTCAAAAAAGTGCAAACAAATTAGGAGGATGTGACTGAGTTATCACTGTATTGATAATTTCTTCGTAATTTTAAAAAGTAAGTAATTTATTAAAAGAAACAGTACCTCAAGTGCTAAGCACAGTGTGTGGCAACCGTGCCTCCCGCGCCCTCTCACCTTTTCCCCCTGCTGTCTGGTGATTTCTCTGTCCGTTTCACAGTCCAACTTATTTCCAACTAAGAGAAGCTCTGCATCCTCTGAAGCATACTGTGGAATTTTAAAAGAAGCCACAGTTCAAAGATGGGCATCGCCATATACTGACAGCGGAAATATAAACCGATACAGTATTTTTTGCTAATTTACATTTGTTCATTCACTTCCACTCTTTGAGTCCCAGGCAGGACTGGGCAGGGGTGCGAGGCAGGGCTCACTGCATCTTAGAAAGCAACCAGGGCACAGGAATTAAGAACCATAATGTTCCTGGCTGTTGACCCAACAATTCCCAAGACCCCTTCCTAAGGAAATGATTCAACATACAGGCAAAGCTCTATACTCAAAATGGTTATCAACTGAATAAAACCTGCAAGTCAAACAAAATGGCTGAAGAATCAAGTTATTTTAAAAACACAGGCATTTAAAAAAACGTACGCTTCAGAAGAACACGGAATGACACAGAAAGACTCCGCGACAGAATATTCACAAAATAAGCAAGACGTAAAGCTAAATACAGTGAAGCCAATTTGGCTTTTCAGGATGCCAGAGGTACAGATTTTTTATTTACTTTTGTGCTTTTCTGCATTTTCCAAATTTCTATAATGAAAGTATCATTAATTTTATAACCAGGAAAAAAGGTAAGCTACATTTCTAAGTTTAAAAATACATAATAGGCACAATAAGATTTCTCTCTTTAAAAATGAGGTTACAATCTCTTGAGCAACTAACTTGTTCTAAAAAGTTATTTGAAACAGATTGCAACAAAAGGAACCTGAATGGTGTAGCCGTGGGCCAGTCATGCAGCCAGGTGAGGAGAGCCGGCCCCTTATCAGGGAGGTGTGGGTAACAGTGACAACACCCGCCGCATGGCTGGGGCAATGGGCCCCGCACTCAGGAAATGATGCTCTCACTCAAGTACGGTGAAAAGCAGCAGTTGATGACAAAAGGAAGACAGCATCAGACCTCAAGACCTGGGCACAGACTCACAAACTCAAGTACCAAATGGGGTAGGACTTAGGCCATTTCTTTTGGTTTTGTATTCATTCTATTAGTTCTAAAAGTTTTAGACTATGAGGACTGTCCGCTTCTAATTTCCACAGGATTGTACTTTGTGACTTCCATATCAGGGGACATCAGTATCCACTGATGTGCCAATGGAGGGCCTGGTATGACTGATGCCCAGTGCAGAGCAGGCTGGGGCAGGGGCCTCGCCTCAGGTCTGATCCAACCTTGCAACCCTGATCCTAACAATTTTTTTTTAATTAAAAAAAAAGAGAGAGAGAGACCACTATGTTGCCCAGGCTGGTCTCGACCTCCTGGGTTCAAGTGATCCTCTTGCTTTGGCCTCCCAAAATGCTGGGATTACAGGTGTGAGTCACCATGCCCAGCCACCAATCCTAACACATTTTAAAGAGGTATACATCATCAATGGCATGCTTGGTAAGGCTGGCAAACAAACATTCTCCAACGTTATCTAGCAGACAGGTTTAAATGCAATGTGTAGATAAAATCCAATTTATATTGCATATGCTTGTTATGCAAATGAACTAAACATGAAATTACTGCACGACGGGAAGAAAACTCAAAATGTGGTCAATGGTATATCATCACATCCCACTCCCAACTGCTCTGCCTTCTAAATGTGTATTTGGGAACATGTTTCTTAGAGGAGAACCCACGGTTTACATTAACCACAGGGACACAGGCTATCTGTATGATTCAATCACGAGCCAAAGGAGAACTCGAGCTCCTCTTGTTCAAAATGAGCTAAAGGGCATCTATAATTGCGAGGACAGATGTCCAGTGGGTGACAGAGGCGCGTGGGACATCCGCAGGCACCGTGGAGAAGGCCATCTCCTCAAGGTTGTCACTCAGTGGACGTGCATGAGGTAAGTGTCCAAGTGACCTTTCCACAGAAATGAAATGTCTTATATCTATTCCATGAAAGCAGCTGGATGTAGTGGAATGAGCATGTTTGGCCTATGTAGTCGAGACAGTCCATGCTACCAGAAGAAAAATCCTGATTCTGGAAAAATTTAATTCTTCTTTGCTTCATCCACAATACAGGACTATATCCCTATCCCGAAGGCTATAATATGGGCTAAATGATGTTTAGTCTGTATGAAAACATGCTCAATCCATGTGTTTCCCCTCCTTCTTTTAATAATGATTAAGACTCACAAGCAGAGAGTTCACATTGGACAGAAAAATGCAACATTTACCTTATCAATCATTTTCATCCATTTCGGCAAATCATCAAACGTCTCCTTCTTAGTGATATCATACACTAATATGATCCCCTTGGCACTTCTGTAATAAGCTGAGGTAATGCTGTTGAATCTCTCCTGACCTGCTGTGTCCCTAAGAAAAAGCAGCCAAAGTCAGTTCCCAAACAATGCCCAAAGTGACCACCACCACATTCCAATGCAAACATAGATTATGCTGCAGTTTTTTCGTGAAAAAAGAATGAGAGTTACCCCTATTTCTCTTTGACCTGATGACCACAGTTAAAGAAAGTAGGAAAAATTTAGGTTGACTAAAACTATGACATAGAAAATACCTTTGTATTTAACAACTAAATTAGATGAATGGAGATGGATTATGAACCAAGATCAACATACTCTCCTGAATAACTTTTTCCCTCAAGACAGAAAATCAGCAACAGGAATGCTAATATGACATCAAAATATATGATGTTTTTCTAAAATAAAAAGGGGGAAAAGTTTTTAAAATACAGAATTTCCAAACAATCAATCCCTAAGAATTCACATTGTAGGTAATTTACAAAACCATTTGTCATACCCAAGAGCAACAATGCCACACAAGAAACACACACTTGATACACATGCATGACCCATTCCACGTTCATACACACAATAAATGGTGGGCATCCTAGGACTGTGAAAATGAATGCCCTCCAAGCCACAAAGAATTCATTTCTCACTCACTAACCACCACCTAGAGTGCTGGGGGCAGGCGTGGGGCACATGTGGCAGCTTACGATGACCACTTCAGATGAGAAAAGAAGATCCACAGTTACAACCCTAGCAGGCACAGTCGGGCCAGCAGCACTGAGTCTGTGGAGACAAGCAGGGCCAGCTCTTGAGAACGCCTCTGTTTGGGTCCGGCCACTGGGAGCTCCTCAAGTCTGCACTGACATCTGTGCACAGCCACTACTGTCAGTCACAGTAGCTTTTCTGAACAAGTTACACTCAAACAAAAACATCAGTAAGTCCCAATTACTTTTTTTTTTTTTTTTTGGAGATGGAGTCTAGCTCTGTCACCCAGGATGGAGTGCAATCAATGACACAATCTTGGCTCATTGCAACCTCTGCCTCCCGAGTTCAAGCGATTCTCCTGCCTCAGCCTCCCGAAAAGCTGGGATTACAGGCATGCGCCACCATGCCTGGCTAATTTTTTGTATTTTTAGTAGAGACAGGGTTTCACCATGTTGGCCAGGCTGGTCTCAAACTCCTGAGCTCATGTGATCCACCTGCCTTGGCCTCCCAAAGTGCTGGAATTATAGGTGTAAGCTACGAGCCCAGCCTCCAATTACTTTCAAACCAAGATTTTGAAAATTAGAAAACAAGAATTTTCATAGCAAAAAAGATCTGAAAATCTGTATAGAGTAAAACTTTTAATTTTTTTTTCAAATGAAATATCTTCCCAGAGTGAAACTTTGTGCAGAAATGAAGCATAAAAGTAATTTTTTATTTCTTACCTCATATCTGAAGGATTAATGTTAGCCAACATTAGCTTTGTAATCAATGTGCTGACCTTCTAGAATAAATCATAAGGGTACAAGGAAATGTAATACTCTAAATTATGGATGTGCACTTGACCATATTTCTTCCCCTTACCAAACCGTAACTTCTATTCTCAAAGGTTCTGAATCCCCAATCTACTACACTCAGAGGGAAATGGTCATGGAGGGAGCCCGAGGAACAGTGAAGATGTGCCGGGAACTAGGCAGTGGGCTGCTCTTTCCCAGTTTTCTCAGCAGCACTGGCTCAAAGGCTCCCTGGCTTGGACGACGGCCGCATCTGAGTCGCTCTGCTGCCAGCAGGGCAGGAGCGGGCAGAATGCCACGGCACCCAGGCACTATTCTTGGTCCCATGACTTGGCTTCTTGGAAAACTCAACCTCTCTGAGCTGAGCTCTGTTTCCTCCTGTGTAAAATGGTGGAAGCTGTAACAGCTCTACGGTAGGCAGTTTTCAACAACATGAAAATGTAGAACAATTGACACTATTTAAGTCTACAACTCTCCTTTAACTGACATGGATCATTAGTATCTGGTTTTGTTGAAAAGATGACCAATAGTCCCCCACTGATGAAAACTGCCGTAGAATTAGCCTTGTTAGGCCGGGGCAGTGGCTCACGCCTGTAATCCCAGCAATTTATGAAGCTGAGGTGGGCAAGTCACCTGAGGCCAGGAGTTCAAGACCAGCCTGGCCAACATGGTGAAACCCCTTCTCTACTAAAAATATAAAACTTAGCTGGGCATGATGGCAGGTGCCTATAATCCCAGCTACTCAGGAGGCTGAGACAGGAGAATTGCTTGAGCCCGGGAGGCGGAGGTTGCAGTTAACTGCGAAAGCGCCACTGCACTCCAGCCTAGGGGACAGAGAGCAAGACTCCATCTCAAAAACAAAAAACAAAAAACAAAAAAACCAGAATTGGCTTTGTTATTTTCTTAACCCTAGACAGAACAGGTGGTCAAAGAAAAAGGGAGGAGAGATACCAGATAGGTTTGCAAATACAGTGAAGTTCATTATTACCAGAGTGCTCATTTGAAATCTAAAAGCATTCTTTTTTCTCCAGGCTGACACTGGCCACATCCACATGAAGAAGGTAAGCACATCAATCAGTACGGATGCCAGCTGAGCCCTGTTTCTCCTTTTTAAACCAAATATAAAATTTGAAGGCCTCCCACAACCATCTGAATGGACCTCCCCCTCAGCCAGGGCACTCTAAAATTTAACCTGAAAGGCTGGTGCTGGCCATGATGGGCAGTGGGGGTCAGACATTCCTCACTCTACCCTCCAGCATGAACATGAACACATACGTTAAGTCTGGTAAGAAACATTTAGTCTCTTCTCTCTGAAGCCAGCTACTTAGAGGCTTCATCTACATGATAAAACCTAGGTCTCCACAACCCCTTATAGTAACCCAGACATTCCTTTCTATAGATAATAACTCTTTGAACCAACTGCCAATCAGAATATGTTTAAATCTACCTATGACCTAGAAGACCCAGCCCCTTTGAGCTGTCTCACCTGTCCAGATCAAACCAGTGTAAATCTTACATGTATTGATTGATGTATTATGTCTCCCTAAAATGTACAAAAGCAAGCTGTACTCTTGACCACTTTGGGCACAGGTTGTCAGGACCACCTGATGCTGTGTCATAGGTGTGTCCTTAGCCCTGGCAAAATAAACTCTCTAAACTGATTGAGACCTGTCTCAGATACTTTTTGGTTTATATCTTGTATTATGATAAGCCTAGAAACTGTTTGAGAACCACTGCAAATTTCTAATTCCAATAAGGCCCAATGGAGAAGGCTTCCGATCAGGAAGGACTAACACTTGCAAAGTGATTTCTTTAAAGACCATCTACGATTTAGCTTTACCCAAAGAAACCCAACCAAGTGTGCCACAGTGGAGTAAGCTGGGGGGCAACAGGCTCTTCCATGCAAAGCCATCAGAGCCTCTCACCGCACAGCAGGGAGTTCCTGAAAGGGGAGGAGAACACTTCCCTTAGGCACCTGTGGGACTGGGTCCCTAAAAACGCCCCTTGGCCATGTTGTTATAATTTATGGCTTCCTTCAGAGGAGACCTGCCACCAAATTAGTTCACATCAGTGATGCCTTATTGTCAAACAAGCAGAAAAGCTCACTAGCAAATTCATTTCCACATAAAGCGAAGCCATTTGCTTTGCCTCAGAGGATATGAGGATCCCCTGCTGCCCTGAATGGAAGGTGAGGAGGGCAGAGGTGGGTATGTTTCTGTCTACCCATGTCCTGCAGTACACCATCAGTAGACATGCGCTGGTAACATGTTTAAAAATTATAAAGCTGATGCCATGTCAGGCAAGGCAAAGAAACTTCATTTTTTGGCCTCAGAACTGCCAAAAGAAAAAAAAAAAAAGGAAATCTGAAGAATATGATAGATGAAGAATGAATTCTTCAGGATTTCTAAAAGCAACTTAAAGACCACACTAATAGTCACCTTCAAGGCAGCTGAGAAGGAACAGAGTTAGATACCATTTGGTTTCCATAAAGAGTCAATGAATAAAATTATTTCTCTAATCCTAGGCATTTAGGGGTATACTTTACTACTTCCAAACCAATAAAGAGTTAAATCTTTCAGAGGATGGTTTACCATCCTCACAAGTTATGGCTTGTCTAAATTAGGATTCCATCAAACATTTTTAATGTTGAAAAATATTCTGTGCTATCTGAGTAGTGTTACGAAACATTCCCCATTTCTTTAAAAAGTTAAAAATAATAAGCATTTTTCTACTCTGAAATCAGTGGTTAACACAATATAGCTGAACCACGAATTTAAATAACAATCAGATTTAAGATCTTCAATAAGCATTTTAGGAATTACATACTTTAATAAACTTTTATTCTAGGTAATTTTAATCTGGTTTTCAGTATAAGTCAACTCACATGCACTTCTATACACATTCAATGACTTAAGAATCCAGAAACTGGAGGCACAAAACCAGAGAAATTACAGATAATAGGAGTTTTAATAAAAACAATCAAAGAACAGAGATAGTAAAAGGCAATTTTGATGTAGCTTAAAATGCCTTTGCATGAATAGCATACTTAGGAATCTTAGAAACATTAAGACGTTCACCATTAAGAAGCTAGCTGCCTCTACTGACTTTAAGTCCAATGTAAAGAAAGAGGATAGAAACCTCAAAATTAAAAACCTGAGGCAATCATTCTAACGCAAATGAGCAAATTGGTTTAGTTGACAAAAATCCCAATGAGGAAACGTGAACTAGTTCAGCACTCCCCATTTAAGCCCATTCCTTAAATGCCACTGTTTGGGCCTGGCTCTGAAGGCTGGGGGTAGAAAAGCATGTTTCTTTGAGAGACGATTCCACACTCCCAAAATATTTGGGCTGAGAAAGCTTTTATTTTCTATTCCTCTCAGAAGCGCCTTTGCTTGATTTATTTCCCTTACATACTAAATTATCTGCTATCATGTACAGCCAAAGAATAATAAACGAAATGTTGACTCCATTCAGCAAGTATTTCTTAAATATCTACTATGTGCCAGCACCATAAAAATCCCACACAAATCTCTACTTTCCAAAAATTAGATTACATCAATGCACTGAACACGCTTTCACCTTTCTATGAAAAGGTAGAATCCTAATATTTCCCTCTTTTTCTTCATAAACTTGAGTTTTCACTGTAATGATAAGGTGTGGATTTCTAGAGGTTTGCAAGTTATTAACGTCAGCTCAACCATCGTTTACTACAGTTAGCATACCACCTTATTCTGATTTTTCTATCTGCTTTTTGTGCAAATTGAAAAATTTCTGCAATTCTGTTTTCCCAGTTTGGTAATACAACAACAATGCTTGGAGAATTCAAAGCCTCTTATTTGCTGTATTTAATATAGCCACTTAAATTATTTAATTACTAATTTTCAGGGCATACACCAATTTAGGGTATCAAATATTCCCCGTCTTCCAACCAGAGAACAAAAGGAATGATGCCGACCTAAGAAAGCTGGTTAAAACAAAATCCCCCAACAGTTGACTGGTCCGACAGGCAGAACAAAGGGCCCTTATATGAGGCATTTCAATTCTGTGTTTGCCTAAAGGTAAGAGGCAAATTTCATGGCTTCAAGTCCATTTCAACACAACTCCAAGATCATTGTAAATAATTTCCAGGACACCCTTTGGATATAAATTCATCAAACTACATCCTGGTCAACACGTTTTATTTTAGCTACTTACATAAAGTTCTAACATTCATGTAGAAATACCTTAAAGTATAGAGAAGAGAAAAATGGTCCTTTTTCTGACCACAGGTAATCAACGAACTGAAATACGTGGCAATGACATAAAACGTGATGTAGAAATGTAACAGACACCTGTAGCTTTTGGTACTTTTAGCTTTTAGGAATCTATAGTAAATAATGCACTTCTTCCAACAAGATCCTCCTATGAAAACCGAATGGCAATGCTTTCATGCCAGTCTAGAAAATCGGAGCAGAGCTATCTATTATTAGCATAGCACAATCCACTGAGCCTCCTTGAGGGACCGTTTCCAGCTACACAGGCGCCTTCTATGCCCTCAATGGATGAGAGTGAAACGACGACAACACGCCCACAGCAAAGCAGATTACGCCAACAGCAGCACAAGGGCTGCGCCTCACTCCTAAAGAAGCCACCCATTACTTTAAAACAGTAATACAAATTACGATCATGATTTTAACACTTCCTTTTTATCTGCTGCATAGCAATAATGAAGAAAAAGGTTTCCATCTTTTAAATAAAATATTTCAGAAGATAAAAATCTTATTTTGAGTATTATGTGATCAACAAAATGGCTGGCCTGTAGTAGATGTATGAGTCACTGTTCAAAACCTTCCTGCAGGAAAAGACAACCCTGCAGGAAAAGAGTCACTGGAATATTCCACGTAGAAAACTTGCAATCAACCATTCCATAAGTCCAATCCATTTCATTCTTCCTCCCTTAGTTACGCTCTTTGCCCACGCTGTACAGCTGCACAGGTTTAGAGAATGAAAAAATATTAAAGAGCCAAGGGAGAATCAGGAGAGGGAGAGGGGTCATTTGGAGAATGCTTATATATACAAGAGAAAAATGGTTTCTGAGTGCCCACTGCTCTTCGCGGAACCACAGTACCTCACTTTCTCCCCGGGGGGGATTCCATTAGGTAGGGCCCTCTTAGCTCACAGTCAAGGACATGGTAGTCAGATTCCAGGAGTGCCCAATGTCACCAGCACAGACTCAGTGGGCAGAGCTCCAGAGAGGAACCAGGACATTTGGACATACTTTGTAAACCAGAATACTGCCGCCAAAGATGAAGATGGAAGTATTAATGCATTAATGAAGACATGTGCCACAGTCATCAGGCATGGCTGTCACCCACTAAGGCAGGCATCACACATTCTAATAATGTTTACATCACTTTTGTAGGGCAATATTCTCATCAGAAAGTACCTCACACAGGTACTAGGAACAGAGAGAGGCATATCCCAAATCCTTTTGAAGATGGTCTTTACCTTATAGAACTTATAATTAGAAATAGCAGCTTGTGTGCAAAACACTTTGTTGCCATTTCCAGTGTTTAAAAGCTGGGCAGCAATGCACAAAAAGTCTGCAGGACTAGCACAGGAAGAAACATGTATTTGTTGTTTATTCAAGTATTTAGACAAGGCTTAATGTTTCATAATCAAGCCAAAAACGAAAATATGCAGACCAAACGCACAACAGAAAACAAACAAAAACCCAAATCAAAAAATCTTTGAAGTGTGTTATACAGTGAAGGGTGACCAAATGAAGATATTACCTCAGACACCTCCAGAAGGCAGGCACTGCGGCTTGGCTGCAGCTGCGGCCCAGACAGGGACACGGATGAAGAATGAAGACATGGCACTAACATTCAAGCATTAGGTGACCGATGATGCCACAGATGAAGCAGCAATTAACGCAGATGAAAGCAAACACACACATGGTGGACAAACAATCAGAGCTGAGGGTGACCTGCCAAGAGGAGTTAGTAAGCTGAGTACACCGCAGCTGTAGCATTCAAAACAAAATGGCATTCTCAGAGCACCTCAATCGGGCTACTTTTAAGCCACCGCCAGACCACCAGACCAGATCTTATCCCTTCTTCCACAGATAGGTCGCTAGCACCTGCGGGCTGTTAACAGGTTAATAGCTAACAGAAAGCTCTTAGTGCTGAGTGCAGTTATAACACAGCTGGTTGAGTCTCTCATTCCAGTTGTGATCTGAGAAAGGGGCCTGGATTCATTTCTAGTAGGCATTAGTGGGGGCTCACGTCCCGTGGAATCAGCAGTACAGCCAGAAGAAGTATGCCCACCCGCAGTAATAGTCACACTGTGCCACCAAGAAGCTCTGTAACTGTCTGCAGGGGACCTGCCTTCAGATTGTGCAAATCTGGTTATGAACATATTGGGCTTTCTTTGAATACTATCATACAAAATAAAGACATGAAGACAAACACTTGGGCAATCATTTTAGTGGTGACAGTTTTGGTATCACGTAAATGATTTGAAAATAGAGGCAAAAAGGTTCCAAACTAGCTACCAGTAAAGTAACATTGTTCTGTCCACAACTGCTCCCATGTGCAAGTGGCATATAACATAACAGCCTTATTTAAATTCTCTCTCTTGATGGAAACACTGTCCATTTAATTTTAAAATGAGCAAGAGGAGAAAAGTAGGAGAGGCAAATCAGCTCAAACAGTTCATTTTATTAGACAAGTACATGGACTGTTAAACACACACAGCACATTACTGGGTGCACACTCTCCCACTTACCAGATCTGTAATCTAATTTTCTTTCCTCTTAGCTCTACAGTTTTGATTTTGAAGTCAACACCTGTAAATAAAACAAATGAATGTGAAGCAAAACAACAAAGATGCAATTTGTCATACAAAATAATCCTATTTGTGTATTTTGTTATCATTACCAGAAAAAAAGAAAACCCCATGAAACCTGACATCACTTAATTCCAACGAAAAGCAGCATCTGCACCAGTATCTATAACCTCCCATCTCTCACGCTTCAGCCACACTGGGAAGGTCAGCCCATGTTATGTCTCATCCTGAATGATCGGTCTAGTATTTGCTGTTCATAACACAACTTATAACTACCACAGTTCAGCATAGAAACCAGTTTAAAATTACATTTAATAACTATATCAACAAATAAGTGGTTTTAAAAGGATGTTTTCTCGGGGAAAATTCTTATATGGAACACCGGAAACTTAATCAAACTTAATCAATTTCAGTCAAATAGCCTTCGTCTGAATTTAGAAATTATTGTACTAAAAATTTCAGTACTCATGAAAATTTTAGGTAAATATAAACATAACATTATATTATCAACAGTGAGAAGATTTTAAAATTTACTCTTACACAAATTAACATACCCAACTTTAATTTTTATTCATTTTAATATTACTAAGCAAACCATCATGTATATTTCCTTTTCAATTTAGCCTGTAAAGCTTCAGATATATTTTTAAAACCAAGTTTTCATTTGTGTATGCTACCTTATATGCCTTCCAATTATACAAAATGTAAATATTTCACAACAATATTTTATTACACAATTTTCATAACTAAGGGAACAAAAGGGATGCTGGCTGAATTTAGAACTAGAGGCACCTTCCCAACAGGAACGACTTCCTGACAGCTTCCTTGGGACCCAGGATGTAGACGATCCCAGCTCCCTGGGCCAGCAGGTGCCCATGTTTGTGAGTGGTATGGTGGCCGCAGAGCAGGCCCTGGCCATGCCCCTGACTGCCCATCTCTGGACACTGATGAGGTGCTGCAGTCAGACGAGGCTCTTGAGGGTAAGTGGAAGACATGTGACCAATTTTTATAATTAGTAACACTGTGGACACCAATGCCACACAAAAGGCATGTTTACAGCCCTGGGGCAGGGTGTGGCCAGGGAGGCAGCCCTCCTACCCTAGGAGAGAAGTTGCATGAATATAAAATGTCGCAAGAAAACAAAGCTAGAAAGCACTACTCCATGTCAATTCTTAACCTCTCACATAACACATAATTTCCGATGTCCCTGAAAGAAAGCTACTTAATTCAATTTCACTTTCAGTTCTGGAAATGATTTGCTTTCCAAAGTCAAAGGAAGCTCTGACACTGCCTTGACCCAGGAAGCAGGCTCTGCATGACGGAGAACCTTGAAGAGAGTGGCTTAACACTCAGCTGCAAGGAAACTGCAATTTCAACTGATACTACACAAGACACACAAAATAGCGCAGATATTTGCTATCTGGTTTAAAGCAGAACAGTTTAATGACAAAACGCTGTCTTCATATTAATGTAGAGTTAGGATTTCACTGCTGCCACACTACTCTGTGATGGAATTTACTAATCAAATGCATAATCTGTGATGACTACTATTCTATTGTTGCGGGAAGTCAGGGACCCCAAACGGAGGGACCGGCTGAAGCCATGGCAGAAGAACGTGGATTGTGAAGATTTCATGGACATTTATTAGTTCCCTAAATTAATACTTTTATAATTTCCTATGCCTGTCTTTACTGCAATCTCTAAACATAAATTGTGAAGATTTCACGGACACTTATCACTTCTCCAATCAATACCCTTGTGATATCCTATGCCTGTCTTTACTTTAATCTCTTAATCCTGTCATCTCGTAAGCCGAGGAGGATGTATGTCGCCTCAGGACCATGTGATGATTGCGTTAACTGCACAAATTGTAGAGCATGTGTGTTTAAACAATATGAAATCTGGACACCTTGAAAAAAGAACAGGATAACAGCAATGTTTAGGAAACGAGAGATCACCTTAAACTCTGACCACCGATGAGCTGGGCGGAAAAGAGCCATATTCTCCTCTTTCAAAAGCAAACGGGAGAAATATCACTGAATTCTTTTTCTCAGCAAGGTACATCCCTGGGAAAGAGAATATGTGCCTGGGGGTAGGTCTACAGACGGCCCCCCTGATGTGGCCGTCTTCTATGGTCGAGGTTGTAGGGGTAGAATAGACCCCAGTCTCCCATAGCGCTCCCAGGCTTATTAGGAAGAGGAAATTCCCGCCTAATAAATTTTGGTCAGACTGGTTGCTCTCAAAACCCTGTCACCTGATAAGATTTTATCAATGACAATGGTGCCCGAAACTTCATTAGCAATTTTAATTTCGCCCCGGTCCTGTGGTCCTGTGGTCCTGTGATCTAGCTCTGCCTCCATTTGCCTTGTGATATTCTATTACCTTGTGAAGTATTTGATGTCTGTGACCCACACCTATTCACACACTCCCTCCCCTTTTGAAAATCCCTAATACAAACTTGCTGGTTTTGTGGCTTGTGGGGCATCACGGAACCTACCGACATGTCATGTCTCCCCTGGATACCTAGCTTTAAAATTTCTCTCTTTTGTACTCTGTCCCTTTATTTCTCAAACCAGCCGATGCTTAGGGAAAACAGAAAAGAACCTATGTGACTATGGGGGCAGGTTCCCCGATATTCTATTTTACTTTTGTTTCCAATTTCTTCAAGTAAGTTTGTTTTTAAAATGTAATTAAAGGAGCTGATAACTTTTGTAAACCTTGTGGCAGTGGCTGCGACTTTATTGAAAAGAACTGGCAGATGATACTTCTTTTGAGCTCTGCTTCAAATTGACTAAGAGTCCCTGAAACAGCTAGAGCAGATAATCTTCGTTTTGACTACAGTTTTCTCTGCTAACAATGGAGTCTGAATATGTCAGACTGCCTTTCCCAACAACTTGAACAACTTACCCAACTCTAGCAGTCCTGCACTAGGACTATTTTGTAACCACAACATTTAATGAATAAAAATAAAACGCTGGGACATTAATATTCAAAATCAGGAAATAAGTGGTAACATTATAACTATGTAATTATAAACACATTATTAGTTCTAATAGGAAAACAAAGCAAAGATTACCTAACAGTAAATAGGGCTAAGAACCTGTTTTAGCATTGAGTACTCACAGACAAAAAGAAGGGAACAGACACTGGAGCCTACCTGAGGGTGATGGGTAGGAGGAAGGAGAGGACTGAAAAACTACCTATCGGGTCCTATGCTCACTGCCTGGGTGACAAAATCATCTGTACACCAAAGCCCCATGACACGCAACAAACCTGCACATGTATCCCCTGAACCTAAAATAAAAGTTGGAAAGGAAAAAAACAAAAGAAAAAAAGAATCTGTTTAGCCAAAACGAAGACTATCTTATAGTGAGTAGATGAATGACAATTAACAACACAACAGAAAAACACCCAGTGGCCAGATCTACAGTTCCATGAGTAAAACCAGTTCCTTAAAACAGTCCTCGCTCTTAAATGAAATATCCTATACCTATACCGTATCTAACAGCCATTAAGTAGCCTGCAATTACTGGAAACTTAATCCAATTTTTGGCTTAGAAACATATACCTGTCAAAGTACACAACTAAACATTTCTAAAAACTTTCTTATATTAAAAGTCAAAAATATCCCTTAATGTTGTCTATTTTTAATACTGGGATGTCATAGAAGTGATAATGATCCTCAATAAAAGGAAAAAAGTCATGAATAACCTCAAATAACTGGCAGATTATTTAGGAAAAGTCAACAGAGTTCCTGTCACAGAAGAGGAAATGTTTACAAACAACCGAGGGACAAAGAGGGTGGCGATTTCACTACTGTCTACACCCCTGTTGAAAACTGGTTTCCTACAGGTATCTTGACTAAGGGAGAAAGCAACGAGCCCCCACCACTCAGCTGATGGGGACAGTCCCTGCCTTCGGAAACCTCAGTCATACTGACCTAAATTAACACACCATGCACTTGGCAAAGCGTCTGTCTTTGCTGTTCTCTCCTCTTAGAGAACCTCCTTGTCTGCCCAGAACCCTTTGAAGCCCTAGATTTCCCATATGAACTCTTCTGACTGCACCTGCCTTTACCCTTGTCTTTATCTATGTTCCAGTTCTTGGCCCTGAACTCTCTTCTAGCCCATATCACGTCGTTCCTTCTTTGCTGGCCTCCCCGACAGGCTACGTGCCTTCCCTCTGAGGATGTAGTCATCTTCAGCCCCCTAAAGTCTAGGACACTGCCTGGCACACAACAGCAACTCAATAAATCTGATGGCTGGAAACTGCTCCCTCTTCTCCATCAAATGCTGTATATGTAAAAAGAAATGCGAATTATTTTTGGAAAAAAATAGGGAAATTCAGGACTGATTAGTTAAAAAAAAAAAAAAGGGCATCTGAGTAGCAGGTGTGGAATGGAAGCAGTGAACGCAGGGGTGCCCAGCACACAGGAGAAATATGAGTGTGTGCAGCAACACAGCCTCTCATTTCTCCTACAGTTCCTCACAGGATGGAGCAGCTGTCCTTGCTCACAGCCTCTCCCTACACACACTAATCTCAGAGGATTACAGTAACAGTTTCCCCATCCAGTCCCTCAGATAGAGAACTGGTCTACCAGGTGAATTATTCTGGTGAGAGGAGCTTGCTTTTCTTTAGGCTTACCAATTTTATGGAAGTCTTTCTAATGCTTTCAAAAAGCACGCAGGCTACAGAGATACAGTATTATCAAAGGTCTTAGACTGCTCTATTTAAGTCAGTCTTTTTTTCTGAAGCAAAAAAACAACAACAAAAAAAACAACAAAAAAAGAAGGCTTTGTCACACAGGCTGGAGTGCAGTGGCAGGATCATAGCTCACTGCAGCCTCCAACTCCTGGGTGATCCTCCCACCTCAGCCTCCTGAGTACCTGGGTCTACAGAAGTGCACCACTGTCACTAACTGATTTTGGTTTTTGTAGAGATAGCATCGCACTATGTTGCCCAGGCTGGTCTCAAACTCAAGTGATCCTCTTACCTCAGCCTCTCAAAGTGCTGGGTTTATAGGCATAAGCAACTGTGCCAGTGTCTTATTCTTGACCTTAATTTCCTTTAGTACTAATGATAGTGGACATCTGTCTGTCAAATACTCCATGTCTAACACCCAACACATCCAAGCCTCACAGCAGCCCAGCGACGGGGAAACTATTACCCCCATTTTATAAAGGAAGACATTATGATGAGCAGAGAGAGGACAGGGTAATTTGCCTACAATCATACCACAGGACAGAGAAGCAGCAGAACCAAGACTCAAATTTACACCACTGCCCACAATGAAAGGTTATTATAGTAAAAGTCAGATGGGTGAAAAAAGAGAAAAGCATGAGATGTTCTGAAGTGGCTCATAGCTCCCACAGCCAAGCTGTTAAGACAAGGCCTGACTCTGTGCTCTGCCTTCTTGCTGGCTGTCTTTCACGTCTCAGCAACAGCAGGAGGAATCCCTGGACTTAGTGCTTGTAAGATTTCTATGTTCCCCTTAAAGCAAAACATTTGCACATTACTGTTTCTTTTTGCTGGGCCATAAGAAGTTACAAAAGTGAAAATGGCAAAAACACACAGAACTTTCTTTCTTTACACTCCTTTCCAGTAAAAGGCCTAACCACCACTGTGGTCCAAATCTAGGGCTACGGCTGAGCGGACTGTGCCCTCTTCTTCCATGCCCAGGTCACTTCTGCTCGTTCCACCAAAGATGTGGAGTTTGGACCAGACCATAGATTTTACTTAATACTTTCAAGAAGTTAAGAATTTCCATAGACTTGGAGGTAAGTCTCAATACAAACAGTGGTTGTGATGTCACTGCCAATTTATAATAATGACCTTAAGTTTTATATGGTGGCTTTTCTTCCAAGGATGTATCTTACACAATGTTATCTAAAATTGGATATAATATTCTACTAAGGGATTGGATTGAGAATTTTCAGTGAGTTGTGAGAAAATAAATTAAGGAACGTGTTAAGGTTACAGAGAGAGGCAAATCTAGCATTAAAATCAAGTCATGTGGGCATAAGGCCAGTCTTCTACCCAAACTCTACCACCTACCAGGGAAGAGTTCAAAATGAATTCTCGTCCCATATAAGGAAAAGAGAATGTGGTTGGGCGCGGTGGCTGGCGCCTGTAATCCCAGCACTTTGGGAGGCCAAGGAGGGCGGATCACAAGATTAGGAGATCAAGACCATTCTGGCTAAGACGGTGAAACCCCGTCTCTACTAAAAATACAAAAAACTAGCCGGGTATGGTGGTGGGTGCCTGTAGTCCCAGCTGCTCGGGAGGCTGAGGCAGGAGAATGGCGTGAACCCGGGAGGCGGAGCTTGCAGTGAGCCCATATCACGCCACTGTACTCCAGCCTGCGGGACAGAGCGAGGCTCCGTCTCAAAAAAAAAAAAAAAAAAGAGGAAAAGGGGATGCAAACTCACTGCTAGTAGACCTGTCTTGTGACATCCTACTATTTAATATTATCTGGCTTTTCCTATCTAACCTGTGTGGTAAGGATTTAAATAGAAACTAAGTACTATAACTGTAAAATATTTTGATAAACTCAGAAGCAGGCACTATTAAAATCCTAATGTTACTATGCTTATCCAGGCCTGAGGCTGTCAAATTGCATCCAGGTATAAGAAGATCTGTCCTTGCTTGCACTCCAGGGTTGACATGCTCCCACCCAGCAAATAAAGCCCACCCTGTCCACAGAAGCACAAGGAGACAGCCTTGCACTTGACTGGAACAAACAATGACACCACGGACTGCAGCAGGGAGGGGAGGACAGCGAGACAGTTGGAAGTCCTGGGCCTCCAAGGAGAGGCATGGCTGGAGCCCAGCAGTGTGAGTGGACAGTTCCTCTCATGGAAGTATAAACCTATGAGAATTCCACAGAAAGGTGTATGACCTCTTCACAAATGAAAAGATTAAGAACTAACTTTTGTGGTGTTTGCTATATTTCAGATAATATTCTAAGGGCCTTATCTACATTAACTTATTGCAGTGTATATTCATTAACAATATTATGAGGTAGATATTACTGTCTATATTTTATAGACGAAAAAACAGAAGTCAGGGAAGCTGGTAGACTGCCTAAGGTAACCAAGTTGGTGGGCACGAGGGCACAGATTTGAACCTGGGCTGCCTGGCTCCCGGCTGTGCTCCTCCCTGTGCACTGTGCAGCCCCACCTGATGAACAAGAGGCAGAGGCTGGGAGGGAGCTAAGAACATATATTTAAGGCTGAAAAAGAACTTTCCATTCCTAGGCAAGTATATAAAATTAATAGTAAGACAGGGCGGATGGCTGGTTGGCTGAGACAGACTCCATCTCTGCACCATGAGGCCTTCTCTACTCCTTGGCTTCAGACAAACCCCCATCTGAAATGCTACCATGCTATTTTGAGTTCCTGGTCAAAAGAGGAGGAGAATATTTAAAGGGAAGAGGAAAAAAAAAAAAAACCCACGATTAAACAGTGGATTATTAACATTTTCTTCATATGCAAAAAAACTGAACTTCACTACTACTCAGAATGGATCTGTGAAAACACAAGGACTGTGTTTTACCCAGATTATGTTTTACCTAGGACATGTGATTACATTTTGAAATTTATATCATCTGTGTATATCAGTGTGTATCATTAAAGGGTAAGGATTTTTTTATAAAGTGTTTCAGTTTTTGGATCTACAGGATAAATTAGGAGAAGAGAATTATAAATTGTCTTTTCTATGCCAGACATGTAAGATATTTTAACTTCATTTATGCCTATACTGTGAGATGTGAAGAAAGTGCAAATCCCGCTTTGTTTTTCTTCTTATGAGTGAAGACACTGAGGTAAGTTGCTTGCCTAAGCACAGCTGGCAGCCTGTCGTGGAGCTGAAACTTATATGCAGGACTGTATGCCTGCCTCCAAAATCTCTTTCCACAAACACCATGGCTTGGGAAGATAGTGGTGGCCAAGGAGAAGGTGGAGTGTTTTTCTTTTTTGAGACAAGGTCTCACTCTGTCCCCCAGGCTGGAGTACAGTGGCACGATCACTGCTCACTGCAGCCTAGATCTTCCTGGCTCAAGTGATCCTCCCGCCTCAGCCTCCCAAGCAGCTGGGACCACAGGTGTGCACCACCACACTAGGCTAATTTTTGTATTTTTTTTGTGGAGATGGGGTTTTGCCATGTAGCCCAGGCTGCTGTTTTTTAAGTAAAAAATTAAAAGTGAAAATTTGACTGCAGGCGTGTGATTCTTTACCCAATCGACAAGTGTGCTGAGGTCCTACCACACACATGGCTTGAAGAGGTGAGAGGAGGCACGTGAAAAACACAAAGCTCCTCATTTATAGGGGCCCATTCCTTTGCCCAAGTGCTGACATGGAGTTGGAATTGCAGGTTGTTTTGTTAACTAGGCACCAAAAACCAAAGGGTGGAGTTTGTCAGAGTTGGAGGGAAAATATTTTCTATGGAATCCAGTGCTCTGTTCAGCTTGTGCTGTGCTTCCCAGTTTCGAAAGTTTTTTTTTTTTTTTTTTTTTTTTTTTTTTTAACAATCACACTCAATTAATGGCACAATTTTTGGTCTGTAGTTTTGGCTTTCCAAATACTTCCCAAATGTCAAAGATGTGAATTAAAGGACAAAAGGAGGACGATAAATGTTTTCCTCAGCTGAAGCAGAAGGCACTCTTTTCTAACACTTATTATGGCTACCTCCGTGACTCACCTCCTCTCTGAAAAGGGTAAACCAGGTGTGAGCTTTGTGCCCAGGGGAAGGTCGAGCAGGATGGCGTCTTACATAAATAGAAAATGCTTCTTAAAACTATTTGTAGAATGACTACTGTACAAAGCTGTTTTCTTTACAAATTCAAACTAATGCTTATTTGGAACAATGTATCTGGCACCCAAGGATAGAGAATAATTTGGACCTATCAGTTCTCAAAGGAACCTACTCTGCCTTCTACAGCCAGTTCCAAGATCCATTAACAGATGGCTTCTGGCAGATTCCACAGACCAGAGGGAAAGAGGCAATCTCTAAGAATCTGGATCTCTGTCATGCATAATAAAATCTTTCTTCTTTAGTGTAAGTGCAGACAGTGAGAGAAAGGCTGAATGCACTTCAGCCAGGTCTTTAAATAGATTTTTATTCAACATAAACAACCTAACACCAACTAAATCTGCATGCTTTCTCTGAAAGATAGCTACTTTAGTCCACAAAAGGGGACGTTTTGTCAAGCCTCTCAGCTTGCATTAAGTTCATTAAATAAACCTAATCACACAACACACAGCATATGTGGGTATAAGAACTAAATGTTGGTTCCTCTCATGCTCACATCCCTGAGTCATCGTGTTACATCATTTTGGCAGGGGAGTCTGTGTGAGGTTCTCTCCAGATGGAGCGAAACCACACTGCAGGGCTGCAGAGCTTGGGCTTTTGGAGTGAGAATTCTGGATGATTTTCCTTAATTCTCTCTTAAGTGAAACACGGGCAGATCGGTCATGGCTTAGAAAACTGTGTACAAATACAGTATAGCGAAATAAAATACACAGTTAAGCATTTAAATCCGGTATGAGATGCTCATTCTGGGTTTTCTAACAAAAATCTCTGCCCTAAGTTTCCAGAATAAAGTACAAGCAGTCAATTTCCAGGTGAAGACCCTGGTGGACTGCATTTGACCTGTCATGCCGCCTAACATTCAAGGGCAGACCCCCAGAGAGCATTTCTGCAGGGGATTCACACTCACCCATTTCTCGGACCCCTCCATTCTGTTGCCAGCTCAACCGCAGGTCCAAAGAAGCGGAGTCACTCGCACTACCCTACTTCCCCACTGTACACAGTCTCAGGCCGAGGCCCCACCAGTGGGCATCCTGAGTGCACCCCCATGTCAACACAGGCTACAGGGGAGTCAGGCAGAGAGCACGCAGGACTGAGGCCTGCAGCGGAGTTAAAGGGCTTCACCGAAGGGCTGCCATCCTTTAAGGGGGCCAGGCTGTGAAGTTTAGAGTACTGCCGCACAATGAGAAAAATGAAGATAAATTTAAAGAACTTTTGGCTGGGGGTGATGGCTCACACCTGTAATCCTAGCTCTTTGAGAGGCTGAGGAGGGTGGATCACAAGGTCAGGATTTCGAGACCAGCCTGGCCAACATGGTGAAACCCTGTCTCTACTAAAAATACAAAAATTAGCCAGGCGTGGTGGTGAGTGCCTGTAACCCCAGTTACCTGGGAGGCTGAGGCAAAAGAAATACTTGAACCTGGGAGGCGGAGGTTTGCAGTGAGCAGGGATCGCACCTCTGCACTCCAGCCTGGGTGACAGGGTGAGACTCTGTCTCAAATAATAAAAAATAAAATAAAAAACTGTTAAACTGTGGCATCTTATCTTTCCTAATTTTTTTAAGTCTTTTTTTTCTTTTTCTTTTTTTTTTAATGTTCTTACTTGGCAAAATAAAGAACTGGCAATCCTATGCTGGCCTCCAGCATTCTGAAGGAAACTTTACTACCCAGAAAAATCAGAATTCTGGTCCAGATTGCATTTCTTTGACTTCTCTTGTATTTAAATATACCTATTTTGGTATATAAAAGGCTTAAGACATTTGAATTCGAATGATGGAATATATAGATTAAAAAGCAGTTCTTGTAGCATTATTTTAATATCCAAAAGGCAAGTGCCAAGTAATGACAGGGACACACTTAAAGAAAATCAGTTTCACTAATACCATAGGATAATTATGTCACTATCTTCACAGGGCTGTAACAAGGACCAAATTCTGAAACGAGGAAAGGACTTCATCACGTCTGACCTTTACGTGTGTGAGCCATTAGTATTTTCAACAAAGCAAAGTCAATCTAAACCTGAAAGTAAGCTAAGGAACAGACAGAAAGATAGTTAAAAAGAATTCACTTGCAGCCCTGGCCCTGACCACTTGATGAGCAGCTGTGCCGCAGCAGGTAAATTTCTACCTCTCTGAGACTTCGCGTCCTCATCTGTAAAATGGGGATAACTTTCAGGGCCGTGATGAGGCCTTCTGCTGGTGTAGTAAGTGCTCACCATATAGCAGTGATTACTACTACTACTACTTCTGTTTATAGGCACAGACAACTACATTACTTATCCAAAGTCACAAACTAGTTAGTGGCAGAGCCTGGAGCAAGAACCCACATTTCTTATTCTTACTCTAGTGTTTTTCCCAGCATGCAATGCTGTTGGAGCAAGGGTGGGGGTAGGTTTTTAACAGGTAAAACCATTTCAACCCAAACAAAATTAACAGCTAGCTTCCAACAGTAACATAGAAATAAAACAAAGATTGACAGATATGTAATTTTATGGAGTTGTTTTTTGAAATATACTTTTAAAAAAGCACATTTACCTGTTTATGCTAAAACTAGTGAGAGTCAAACAGAAGGAACCAAGATCAAGAATTCGGCATTACTAGATAGAAATGGTTTCTACAGGCCGGGCGCGGTGGCTCACGCTTGTAATCCCAGCACTTTGGGAGGCCGAGGCGGGCGGATCCCGAGGTCAGGAGATTGAGACCACGGTGAAACCCCGTCTCTACTAAAAAATACAAAAAATTAGCCGGGCGTGGTGGTGGGCGCCTGTAGTCCCAGCTACTCGGAGAGGCTGAGGCAGGAGAATGGCGTGAACCCGGGAGGCAAAGCTTGCAGTGAGCCGAGATTGCGCCACTGCACTCCAGCCTGGGCGACAGAGCAAGACTCCGTCTCAAAAAAAAAAAAAAAAAAAAAAAAAAAAGAAATGGTTACTACAGCTTCACTCAGGAAATAATAACGTCAACTTGCAAAAGCACACACAGATTCATGGTGGATAAGTATGCTTGTGATACAGGCACTGCTATGAGAAAAACAGTGGACCAGGCACGTTAGTTGTAAATTTCTTTAGTCAATTACTTTTTTCTGTTTCTCAAACTTTGAAAAGCTGCTCCTGTACTTTTTAAAAGAACTTGTAAATTATAATCAGACTAATTAAATTCCATGAAAACAAAATCCCATTTGAAAATATGAGACAATTCCATTAGACAATTTCCATTAAATAGACCAATTAGTAAATACAACCTCTAAGTTTTTCATACCCTTGTGAATTTTGTGTATCTTTTAAACAAGTTTCTGATTTGATTAACAATACAAAAAAAATCAACATTTTGCTCATTTATAATTTTACATAATAGTTCATCATCTCAAATCCCTAAGGACTTCCCCTACAGATCTTTTATAGAAAGTTCAAGTGAATCCCATTTACTTTAAAAGGGCACTTACTGGTCAGGAGCAGTGGCTTACGCCTGTAATCTGAGCACTTTGGGAGGCCAAGTGCTTGAGGCTAGGAGTTTGAGACCAGCCTGGACAACATAGCAAGACTTCGTCTCTACTAAAAATCAAAAAAGGGCTTGGTGGCATGCACCTGCAGTCCCAGCTACTCAGGAGGCTGCGGCAGGAAGATTGTGTGAGCCTGGCAGGTCGAGGCTGCAGTGAGCCATGATTGTACCACTGTGCTCCAGCCTGGGAGACACAGCAAGACTCTGTCTCAAAAATAAATAAATAAAAATAAAAACGCTCTTAATGGAAACACTCTCCTAGCCTCGGAATTACACAATACTACCACTTTAGTGACCCATCTTGGTCCAGGCACACTCAGGGACTCTTCCCTGGGCCATGCTGTGAGGCTCACGATCTTTCCCAGACTGCTGTCATGAGCAGCACACATCCATAAGCCCTGACAGGGTAGGGAAAAACTCCTACTGTGGAAGAGACTCTTGCTCTATATGGAATTCACTGCGCTACATGCAGATGAAACTAGAAAAACCAGCCTGGGAAGAACCCCGTGAGCTAACTGCTCAAATGGTAACCGTTCAGGTAAGGCAACCACAATTCTACACCACACCCAGTACCATATTTAATTTGCATTTTTCTAAAGGAACTAGAGGAACAAACTTATCTTCAAACATTCCAATGACGGGGAAGCCTTCTCTGACCAGGCCTCATCCCTAGCCTCGACTGGAGGCGCTTTCACTGTGCTCCCAAATACCCATACACATCTGTCACTGCCCTGACAAGCGGTCATGCAGCTCCCAGAAGCTCCGATCCACTTCTGGACAGAGCCCATGTCCTGTTTACCACTGAATCCCCACTGGGTAGCATAACACCCAACACACAGTAGGTGCTCAACAAACGATCTGATGAGTGGAGGGGAAAAGCAACTCTGAAGCAGAAACTGAAGTGGAGCTGGTTGGCTTTCTCACGCTCTGCAGCAGGCCAGGGGCCATGATCGTTCTCTGAACATCCCACAATTAGAAGCACGCACTGAGTACTAAAGTACTCCAGTACTCTAAGTATTATAGGCTACATGTGAAGCAAACAAAAATGAGCAAGATAGAAATTCAACCACACTCAGAGTAGGGAGTATGTGCTCGGGTAAGTGCATGTTTGTTAAGGGACACAGAAACAAACTGCTTGGTCTCCTTGCCTCCTGGTTTCTTCCTTATTCCCAAACATCCTATGCAACTCTGCCAAACTAGTTTCACTGTTTTCGTGCCAATGCCTTATTAAGGAGTCTTTTGGTTCTAGGTGCCCATACGATAGGGTCCACTCTCCTTAGCATGGCGGTCAAGGTCTCGCAGCACCCATTCCCAAGTCCCCTAAGGAACCCTCCCCAGAGGTGGGGGGCTGCTCCACTGCTGCCAGGCTTAGAAAATCCTTCTTCCTCTCTCCTACATTCTAAAGCACACCTTTGCTCATCCATCTCACCCTCCATCCACTCAAGCCCTCAGTTACCCACCTATGGGTACCTGATTTCTCTTCATCACACAGTGCAACTCTATTATCCCTCATTTTTATATACTGAGGTACGGAGCCATAAAATATTGACAATTCTGAATTGAATTTAACCCTACTTTATTTATGTCAGGTACTAAAATAACAGCCTAACCCTCATTTGATGGTTTAACAACTCCCTGTACTCTGTATAATCCAAGACTGGATATTTGAAACAGGTATAGTTATGCTACTCATTTTAATATAATGTCCCCAACGACAACATTTTAAAAACATATGGTACAGACACCACAAATATTTCCAAAATGATCTATTCCAAAAAAGCATGAAGGGAAGTAAGTTCTTGAAAACAAACCAAAAAAGACAATATAAAAACTGGAGGTTTAATTTTCCAATAAGACACTTTAAATGTAGTACTGTTTTGTTACATGACAATTTTCAAACCAAGTCATCTCAAAATCGTACTGACAGCCTTGGAACTATGACTGGTTATAACACTATTAATAAATAGAATTACATGAAATTATGCTTTTAATTCTGTCTATCAAATCTCCTGACTACTCAGTTTCTTGGACCGCCCCTGGGGAAATCTCTCACTTCCTATCACGGAAGTGACTGCCCTTTATTTTAAAGAATGGGGTTCTCCTAGTTTGGACATCTTTTAAGGGGTTTTCGGTAGAAACAACTGCTACCCACATCCAACTTACAAATCTCAATGTCAAGTCCTCTAAGCATGACTTCATTAAAAAAATTTCCCCTGCAGTTTCCATTTCAGATCCGCAGCTATTCTCCTCCTTGACCCTGGAGAGTTCCTGTATTTACTTCACTCCTGTCCTTCACCGAAAAGAGCGGTACCGGAGGAATCAACCCCACGCCTGCCAGTCACCGGGTTGTTTGAGGTCATGGATAAATACAGCTGAAGTTCCTCTGCCCCGTACGTACGGCTAGCACGAGAAACTTACTGTCGTTTTAGTTTTAACATTCTCCATAGGTGACTTTAAACTTCTTCATTTCTTGAAAATGCGTTCAAAATAAAACTGCCCTGGTTGCGCAGGGATCACACCCGCAGTAGACGGCGCGCGCTGGCCTTGGCGGGCCGGGGCGGCCCGGGCGAGAGCGGCCTTCGGTGTTCACTCCCCTGCCTGCCTGCGCCCCACTTGAACCCAGCTTTTTCTTGGGCGAGTATGCAAAGGGCCGAAGTTTCCGTGGAGAGCCGCCCCCACAGGCCCCGGGGGCTGCCAGGACCTCTGAAGCAGGGCCGGGGGCCAAGGGCAGGTCTGCACGGAGACGGCACGAAAACCTCTGCCAGGCTTTGGGATTGGGATGCAGGGCGCTCCACGGAGACCCCCGCCCCTAGTTTCACCGACAGGCCCATCCCCGAAAAACTCCCAGGCTCGATGAGACTCGAAGCCCACGGGGCGAAGGGCACCGGCCCGGGCGCCAGGAGGCCCGGCCCAGGGTCGCCGTGGCGCCCTTACCCACGGTAGACTTGCAGGCCTCGCAGAAGGTGTCGTCGGTGAAGCGCTCCATCAGGCTGGTCTTGCCCACGCCGCGGGAGCCGATGATGATGACCTGCAACTTGAAGTCGGCCGGCCTGGGGGGCTGCTTCCTCCGGCGGCCCTGGCCGCCCGACAGCGCCGGGGAGCCCGTGCCCAGACCGCCGCCGCCCCCGGCCCGCCTCTGCAGCGCGGCGCCCGGATCCATGCAGGCATGCGGCTCCCGCTCGGCCCGCCGCCCGCCGCCGCTCGCCCCCCGGCTGCGCGCCCCGGGCCCCGGAGCCCCCTCGGCCTCCGCCGCGCGCGGGGGGTCGGCCCCGGGCTCGGTTTCCGCTCGCTCGAGCGGCCCCGGCGGCCCGTGGGCTCCGCGCTGCAACTGCGCCGCCGGCCGGCTCTCTGCGCCCGGGTCCCCTCCTCCTCCTCCTCCGCCTCCGCCGCTGCCGCCGCCGGGAGAGGAGGAAGGGAAGCAGCTACTCCGCAGTAGCGGCAGCAGCATCCCGGACGAGGAGGGGCAGGAAGCGCAGGCGCGGGCGGGGCGGCGGGCCGCGAGGGGCCGGAGGCGGGAGTGTGGGCGCCCCCTGCCGGCGGGAGGACCGCGCGCCCGGGCCTCGGTTGGCTGCTGCGCGCGGAGCTTTCCCGCGACCGGCGCTGCTCTTTTCCTGCCTCTGCTCGCCTGCCGGCCCCCGCTTCCCTCTCTCTTCCGCCGGCTCTTTCATCTTTTCTTCCTCTTACCTCTTCCCTTTTCTCCCTTTTCACTCCTCCCTACTCGGCTTTCACTCTGACCCGCATTTATGGTTAACACAAGAAACTTAGTGTGGTTTTAGTCTTAAAATTCTCCGTAGGCAATTCTAAACTTCAGCATTCCAGTGCATCATGAAAATGGGTTCAAAATAAGAAAAAGAACCCTGGTTGACAGTGAAAACACTCCCATGTGCACAGTCCCCAAACACCATGCACATGTTTTCGCCCCCGCGCGCTCGGTGTAGCTGGAACGCTGGGAAGGCCCCGACCTCAGGCCGCGCCGCCCGGCCGCCTGCGCTGCGTTCGCGTCTACACCCGCGCTCTCGCACAAACACCGGTGGGTGCAAGCTCCCGCACCCTCTACCGGGCCGTGGCACTGCTCGGTCTCTCTCCATCACATCTGTCTCCCATTTTCCACGGAAACGCGCGAAATCAGTTATTTTTAACTCTGATTGCTGTCTCACTGAGAGTTCAGAAGTTTTTATGCTGTTTAATTTTTAAATTAAGTAAATGGCATACTCCTTTGGGGGAATAAGCGAGTTAAAACTCAAACAGTGCGAGGAGATTGAAACTTTAGGAATTATGGACTCGTATCGTATGTTTTGCCATTTCTATTTGGAAGGATTTAAGGTTACAGAAAATCACTGCTGATTCCTTGCCAGAGATTTGTTTAGCAAATTCCTCAGCTTGAACTTGAGCACCTCAGAACACAGGGTTCTGAATATGATAGGGGCTGGCAACATTTGCCGAATGATCACGTTACCCACCAAATTTCAGCTGTACTGTATTTAGAACTAGGTTTAGTAATGCACAGTACACGCGTATGTTACACAGCAAACCTGATTTGTAAAAATCTAGCGTTGCCCACAGTGTAGATTGGAGGTTTACGTCTATGAGAGCATTCTTAACTGTGCAATCACTGTAGGGATCTTTATAATATGAATTCTGAGAATATGTAAAATATGATCCCTCTATATTATTTGAAACACAGATCCATCACTTACCATCACGGAATTTACTTTCTTTCTTTCCTTCTTTCTTTTTCTTTCATTTTGTTTTGTTTTGCTTTTGAGACAGCCTTGCTCTGTTGCCCAGGCTGGAGTGCAGTGGTGCGATCACAGCTTACGGCAGCCTGGATCTCCTGGGCCCAAGTGATTCTCCTTCCTTAGCCTCCTGAGCCGCTGAGACCACAGGCACGTGCCATCACGCCTGGCTAATTTTAAAATTTTTTGTACAGTTGGGGTTTTGGTTTGTTAACCAGGCTAGTCAACAGTGTGAGACCCTGAACTGGCCTCAAATGATCCTCCCACCTCAGCCTTCCAAAGTGCTGTGATTACAGGCATGAGCCACTGTGCTCCGCCGCAGAACATTTCCTAGCTGTGGGTTTCTCTTCTGTTCTATGAGAATGAGAGTAGTGACTCCTCCTTTCCTCTAGCATTGTTAGGAAAAAAACAACTAACAATCTCTGCAGTCTGCTGCAAACATAAGGCACTATATAAGTTTAAGGAATTAAAGAGACTGATTTATGCATGGCTTTTCAGGAATACTGTGATTTTACAAAGCAAGACGCATCTGCAAAGGTAATCTCAAGATTTTTAATTTGGTCCATTCTGATTAATAGCACTGCCTGTCCTAATAGGCAGATGCATGTGGCATGGCTTGTGGAGCTGAAGACCTTCTTGCCCAAAATAAAATATCTTCCCCATAAGGTAGATCTGTAGTTTCTGCCACTAGAATAATTAATGAACTGAATGACAGAGGTTGGGCAGTGTTTCTGGAGGACAGGTAAGTGCATATTCACTATTTTAAATCAATTATGATAGTGCCCCTAATCCCCTGGGAATATGTCCCAAGACCCACTGTGGATGCCTGAAACCTCAGAGAGTATAGAGCCCTCTATATACTATGTTTTTTTCTATACATACATACCTATGACAAAGTTTAATTTAAAAATTAGGCACAGTAAGAGTTTAACAATAACTAATAATAAAATTCAGTTCACCCTAGAACAACATGGGTTTGAACTGTATGGGTTTGTTTATATGCAGATTTTCATCCGCCTCTGCCACCCCTGAGACAGTAAGACCAACCCCTCCTCTTCCTCCTCCTCCTCCTCAGCTACTCAATGTGAAGATCACAAGGATGAAAACCTTTATGGTGATCCACTTCCACTTAGTGAATAGTAAATGTATTTTCTCTTCCTTATGATTTTCTTAATAACATGTTCTTTTCTCTAACTTACATATTTTGTAACTTACAATATAATCTTCTTATTAGAATGCAGTAATGTGTATAGCATACAAAATATGTCTTAATTGACTGTTTATGTTATCAGTAAGGCTTCTGGTCAACAGTAGACTATTAGTAGTTAAGATTTGGGGGAGTCAAAATTATACACAAATTTTTGACTGCATGCTGTCGGCACTCCTACCAATCACATTGTTGAAGAGCCAACTGTAGAATTACTATGAAGATATATACTGTAATAACAGTTATGTGAATGTGGTCTCTTTCTCTTGCAAAGTATCAAATTGTACTGCACAAAGTATCAGTCCACAGTGCTCCAGCACCTGGAACTGTGCCTGACAAATGGTACAAGTTAGTAAATATTGGTGAAGTGAATGAATTAATGAAATTTTTATAGCTATCTATATCCATAGATATCCATTTTCATAGACATCCATATAGAACATTTCATAGTTTATCCATAAACTTCGTTGGCTCCTTGGGCTCTGTCTTATACCTAGACACCCCATATCCTGCCTTTTCCCAAAAACAAACCTCCCTCTTATCATTTGGCAAAGTTTCCTTTTTTCACTGTCTTCACTTTAACAACATCATCACCACCTGAGGTGGATGATGTGGTTTGGCTGTATCCCCACCCAATTCTCATCTTGTATTGTAGCTCCCATAATTCCCACGTGTTGCGGGAAGGACCCAGTGGGAGATAATTGAATCATATGGGTGGTTTCCCCCACACTGTTCTCATGGTAGTAAATAAGTCTCACGAGATCTGATGGATTTATAATGGGTTTCCCCTTTCACTTGGCTCTCATTTTTCCCTTTTGCCCAGTGCCATGTAAGACGTGCCTTTTGCCTTCCGCCATGATTGTGAGGCCTCCCCAGCCACGTTGAACTGTGAGTCCACTAAACCTCTTTTTCTTTATAAATTACCCAGTCTTAATTATGTCTGTATCAGCAGCATGAACACGGGCTAATACAGGGGAGAAGTTTCAAGTATAACAATGGCCAGAACCAGAAGAGTATGTAGAATAAGAAACAAAAGGTCAAGAACAGAGCTCCAGGATCACCAACATCCAAAAGATAAGCAAGAGAAGAGAAGCTGGAAAGAAACCTGGGATGGGAGGGAGGGGATACTGGAGATAGTGGGGTCATGGAAAAACCGGGCACAATTGTGTTTCACAAAGGCAGGAATGATCAAAGGAGCCCCATGTCACAGAATGGTCACATAAAATAAGTACAGGCAGTCACAGATTTGCAAGGTAGTCAGACACCATAAAAATCATTGTTTAAGCTTGAATAGTACAAAGTGATCTTAATAACCAATGGGAAAATTATTATTATTATTTCATGGCCTTTAAAATTTTTGTCAAAACATTGAGAACACTCCAACTATTGCTATACGTGTATAAAAACATGAAGAAAAAATTGTAAAGTTAGTATTTATTTAGGACACTGTAATTTAAAATGCCAGAAACATTGAGAATTAAGTGTTTTTTTTTTTTTTTTTAATATTTATCAGGAATAGTTTGGGCCATGCATGGTGGCTCATACCTGTAATCCTAGCACTTTGGGAGGCTGAGGTGGGAGGAGCACTTGAGCTCAGGAGTTCAAGACCAGCCTGGGCAAAAAAGTGAGACTTTGTCTCTATTATAATAAAAAAAACTATAAATAATTGTTTGAACAGTGCTTGTCTTCTTCTTGCCATATAACTTAATTCTTTCTTTCTTTATTTTGTTTGAGACAGGGTCTCACTCTGTTTCCCAGGCTGGAGTGCGGTGGTGTGATCTCAGCTCACCGTAGCCTCGACCTCCCAGGCTCGAGCAATCCTTCCACCTCAGTCCCCCAAGTAGTTGGGATTACAGGAACGCACCACCACACCTAGCTAATTTTTGTGTTTTTAGTAGAGACAGGGTTTCATCATGTTGCCCAGGCTGGTCTCGAACTCCTGAGCTCAAGCCATCCACCTGCCTCCGCCTCTCAAAGTGTTGGGATTACAGGCACGAGCCATCGCATCCAGCCTATATAACTTACTATAAGGAGTTAACATCTTTTTTATGCCTTGCTGAATTGTCATACTCCATTCTGTTTGGATCAGCTTCTAATTTTTCTTTCTTTTTTTTGAGATGGAGTTTCGCTCTGTCGCCCAGGCTGAAGTGCAGTGGCACGATCTCGGCTCACTGCAACCTCTGCTTCTCGGGTTCAAGCGATTCTCCCACCTCAGCCTCCTGAGTAGATGGGATTACAGGGATGTGCCACCACCCCCAGGTAATTTTTGTATTTTTAGTAGAGACAGGGTTTCACCATGTTGGCTAGGCTGGTCTCAAGCTCCTGACCTCAAGTGATCTGTCCACCTCTGCCTCCCAAAGTGCTGAGATTACAGGCATGAACCACTGCGCCCGGCCTCTAACTTTTCATCCTTTGAGCTTTCATGTCATGAAATAGCTCTGAGAGTTTCTTTAATGTTGGGTTTTTTGCCCGTGTCACTTCCTCAGGGCCACCTTTGTCCTTTTCATCACAGCCACTTTCCTCCTTGTGACAGCGACGAGCTCGCTGTTACAGAATTCCTGATCGCACATCTACAGCCTTCCGAGTGGCAGCAAAATCACCTTTCCCACAGTCAGCTATTTCCTTTAATTACTCCACTTACAGTAGATTCAGGTGTCACTTCCAGCATTATCACTTTTTGTTTCTTTTTTTATTGTTATGAAAATAATTTTGAACTCACAGACCCCCTGAAAGGATCTGAGGGACTCTGGGTCATCCTAGACCACACATGGAGACCTGCTGCTCTAGGGATTACAGTCTGCATCCTGAACTCTTGAGTCTTTCCGAGTTTATATTGCAGCACTGCCGGTAACATGCAGGACGCTTGTAACTGTATGAGTCTACCCCCTCATGCTTCATGCTGTGGCTTTTGTGTATGTTACATCTACATATGTTACGAACCCCACAATACAACCGTTTTTGCCTTAAACAGTTTGATGTATTTTAAAGACGTTAAAAAGAAAAATACATTTTGTATTACCTACAAATTTACCATTCTCTTTATTCCAGCCCGTAGCTCTGTTCTTCCATCTGGTTTCATTTCCCTTTTCTCCGAAGAACTTTTTTTTAGCACTTCTTATAGTGTAGGTCTGCTGATAACAAAATCTGTTTTCTTTTATCGGAAAACAGCTTTATTTCATTTTCATTCTGGAAGAACGCTTTCCCTGGAAAAGCATTTCTATTTGTTTGTTTATTTATATATTTATTTGTTTATTTATTTATTTTCAGGACAGGGTCTTGCTCTGTCACCCAGGCAGGAGTGCAGTGTGTGATCTTGGCTCACTGCAATCTCCGCCTCCCGGGTCAAGTGATCTTCCCACCTCAGTCTCCCAAGTAGCTGGGATTACAGGCACACACCACCATGCTTGGCTAATCTTTGTAGTTTTGTAGAGATGGGGTCTCACTGTGTTGCTCAGGGTGGACTCAAACTCCTGAGCTCAAGCAATCCGCCCACCTCAGCCTTCAAAAGTGCTGGGATTACAGGAGTGAGCCACCATGCCCAGCCAGGAAAAGCATTTCTGAGTTGACTTTTTCTTTCAGCATTTTAAAGATGTTCTGCTGTCTTCTGGCCTATATTGTTTTTCATGAGAAAACAGTGACACTGAAAACGTTGTTCTGTGTATGCAGTGTGTTCTTTTTCTCTGGCTGCTTTCAAAATTTTCTTTCTCTTTGTTTTTTAGCAGTTTGAGTATGATGTGCCAAGGGATACCATTTTTGTTTTTTTATTTCCAATTCTGCTTTGAGTTTTACTGTGCTTCTTGAATCTGAAAATAGTCTTTCACCAAAGTTGGGAAATGTTCAGCCATTAGTTCCTCAACTATTTTTTCTGCCTCATTCTCTCTTTCCTTTCCTTCTGCCCTGGAGCTTCCTTTAAAGAACTTTCTCTTCCCTTCAGCACAACTCCAAAAAAGTCTTCTAGGATGGGCTAGCCTGGGTTCTCCAGTTTCTGTCCTTCTTAGGAATGGAGTACAATCCTGTCTGCCATGGGCTAGTGCACAGACCACAGTACACAGCCCCCCACCAGCATCTCCATCCATGGCTGCCGTGTGGCACATTTTGTTTCTTTGCTGCTGCACTTTGATCTTTGTTGGCCAGTTTCTTCTTTTGATTGCCTATTTTTGTGAAATGTCACATGGGCTTACCACTGAAAGACAAGGAGACATCACTGCTACATGCTTTGCTGTCTGTGTATGAACCGAATGACTTACACAGAAATCAGTCACCAAGAGATTTTGATACAAGTGGTGTTGTAGTAAAGAATCTAACTCCATTTTTTTTTTTTTTTTTTTTTTGAGATGGAGTCTCCCACTGTCTCCCAGGCTGGAGTGTGGTGGCGCGATCTCCACTCACTACAACCTCCACCTCCTGGGTTCAAGCGATTCTCCTGCCTCAGCCTCCCAAGTAGCCGGAATTACAGGTGACCGCCACCACGCTCAGCTAATTTTTTGTATTTTTAGTAGAGACAGGATTTCACTATGTTAGCCAGGCTGGTCTTGAGCTCTTGACCTTGTGATCTGCCTGCTTCGGCCTCCCAAAGTGCTGGGATTACAGGCATGAGCCACTATGCCCAGCCTAACTCCATTTTTTGATGTCTGACTGCTGAAGTCTCACCTCACCCTCTTCACCTTCTGCCCCACATCTGGGCAAGCTGATAAGAAAGCCTGTGTGCTCCCTCCTTTGGTGACAGATTCAAACCATGCAAGTCCCTGCTTACGTGTAGAACCCTCATCCTAGTCCACTCCCCAGAGCACAATAAATACCCCCAGCCAGTTTCCCTTCCTCTGTTCAAGCCATTTTCAAACCAGCTTGGGAGGGCTGCCCTATTCTTCCCAGAAATAACAAACCAATGTAAAGAACACATACACCTTCTTGGTGTGTGTGTGTGGTGTCATCAGTCTTGAAATCCAAACCAAAAATTTCGATGGGAGTTCATCCTATTCTTCAAAGTGTCCACAACAGACATCACTGATCACTGATTATGATGTATGTGTTGATTATTTATGTAGGATCTGTGAACTAAAGAGCCAGCTGTGAATTTTGTACTTCCTGCAATTACTCATAGTTAATATACCATGGTAACTGAAATCTGAAATGCTGGGGAACTGGTGTTATTTAACTAAGCTGTGGTAACTGAAATTTCTACCATGCAAAGAGGACTGTCCATATTTAAAGCATTCATTGCAATGAGGGTGGGAGTGAGATTGCACTGGACTGAGTAACACACACAAAGTGAAGACCAGAGATACAGAGAAGCAAGCAGGTCTTAATCTGGTTCCAGCCGAGATGCATTTTAGCCATTTTCATCACACATTCCCATAGAGACATACCGCATTATGTGCCATTCCTATTGCTCTAATTATACCTTAATCCCTTTGTTCTTCCTCAAGAAAGCACATCAGAATGCCAGTGAGCAACTACAGCAATCACTGTTGGTTATCCATGCAACAACCACTTCCTCATTCTTTTCCATGCTAACGGAACCATGACTTTTGTTCAGATACCCACATTGCTCTGTGAAATCAAGTGTTTCGGCCAGAGCTTGCTCAAGCATCAGAACTGGAAGTTGAATGTTGATTTTCTAAGTCAATCATTCTGATTCTATTCTTCAGAGTGTGTTTTAGGAAATGGCATATGACCACACTCTGGTCAGTGAGACATGAAGGGAATTTTTAGGAGACTAGAGACTTCTGATAAAATGTTGTTAGCTCTTTAAAAATGACCATTTTGTAAGGCCAAGACAGGAGGCTCACTTGAGCACAAGTGCTTGAGACCAACCTGGGCAACATAGTGAGACTCTGTCTCTACAAAAAATAAAAAAAAAAATTGGCTGAGTGTGATTCTACACTGGTACTCCCAGCTACATACACCTGTACTCCCAGCTCTGGAGGCTGAAGCAGGAGAATCACCTGAGCCTGGGAGCCTGAGGCCACAGTGAGCCATGTTTACACTACTGCACTACAGCCTGGATAACAGGTAAGACCCCATCTCAAAGTAATAATAATAATAATTTTAAAACTACCATCCTGGGCACAGGGGCTCACGTCTGTAATCCCAGCACTTTGGGAGGCCGAGGCAGGAGGATTCCTTGAGGCCAAGAGTTTGAGACCAGTCTGGGCAACATAGTGAGACCTTGTCTCTACAAATAATTGAAAAATTAGCCAGGCATGGTGGCATGCATCTGTGGTCCCAGCTACTTGGGAGACTGAGGTGGAAGGATCACTTGAGCCCAGGTGGATGAGGCTGCAGTGAGCCGTGATTGTGCCAGTGCACTCCAGCCTGGGCAATAGAGTGAGACCCTGTTTCAAAAAAACCAAAAAACAAAAACAAAGAAAAATAACCAAAGGGAGAGAGAGTCACCACCCCCTACCTTTTTTTTTTTTTTTTTTTTTTGCCTCAAAATCTTTGTGTGGAAGGGTGTAACCATTACAGATGCTGTTGCCATTTGCAATCTTGAGGAGAGCTAGTTGATAGATTGTAAACAGTAGAGTAAAAAGATAAAAAGCCCTCAAATTTTAATGTAGTTGTGAAGTCACTGAATTAATCAACCATGAAGACTCCCATCTAGGGACATTCTTACCATGCAAGATAATAAATTCTCTTCCTAGATAAGCATTTGAGTTAGGCTTTTTCATTATTGGAGCTAAAAGTGTTCTAACAAATATATGAATGCATCCTTACAAGTATAATGACATTATAGAGATAAACTTGAATCACCCCAATCTATTAAAAAGAAGATAATTGACAAATGTTACTTTAGTGATCAGTAACAAATCACTTGGGCCGTGCCTTATGTCTGATCAAGTGTTTGATGGTGCTGTAGTTGAGAACTGTACTACATACTAGTTATGGGGGAAGGCAACAGATAGGAGCAGCTAGAGAATGCTGAGTTCAGTGTATCTCCCAATATTGGAAGTCAAAGTAAATCTAGAGAATATGGCAACTGATATCAAAAAGCATCATCTATAAACTTAGAGTGGATCCAGGTTTGTGGGGCTTGAAGCCTTTACAATTTGGGGGTTCCTCTTCAAGGAAAGGAATTTCAAAGTACAAATGCAAAACTGCCAAGAACTGTGAAGGATCTGAGATTTTGCTCTACTCACAAGCTAAATAGCCTCTCAAAGTTTCATAGATGCTGGTGGAAGACATGAGACCCCTGGGTCAGAGATAGAGACATAGGGAAGCAAGCAGCTCTCAATCTGTTTTTACCAGGATGCAGTTTATTACTTTAGCTGGTTACCTTATTACAGTACAGCAAACCACATGAGCTTCATATTTGCCTCAGTTCCTTTTGTCCCCAAGTCCCATGCAGTGACACAGGGCTGCACCCAGGTGAATGTTGCACACACAGTAGGTTTGTATCACAGCAGAGGAACCTCAAGCTTAGGAAACCCCAGTTTTTAAAGGGACTGCAGCTAACTTGCCCAAACTGCCCAAGAGGGAGACATTATTGTACTACTCAGCAGGCAACTCCTCCCTCCGTCCTGGACGGAGACACAATCTCTGTCTTCCAAAGTTGTTTACTATGCAAACGTTCCTAAAAAGATACTCTGGAACAAAAGTGGTCAGTGCCCCTGCTCACAAGATGTGCAGAAACATGAGAGATCCATGGAGGATTGTCTCCCAACAAAAATTAGGTATACAGCAAATATTTATTTCAAATGATAAAGTAAATAACAATTTGTACATTTAGAAGAGCTGATAAAAGCTCTAAACATATATATATATATATGTATATATATATATATATATATATATGTATATATATATATATATATATATATATGTATATATATATATATATATATATATATATATATTTTTTTTTTTTTTTTTGAGACAGAGTCTCGCTCTGTTGCCGAGGCTGGAGTGCAGTGGCACGATCTCAGCTCACTGCAAGCTCCGCCTCCCAGGTTCATGCCATTCTCCTGCCTCAGCCTCCCAAGTAGCTGGGACTACAGGCGCCTGCCACCACGCCCAGCTAATTTTTGTATTTTTAGTAGAGACGAGGTTTCACCGTGTTAGCCAGGATAGTCTCTATCTCCTGACCTCATGATCCGCCCACCTCGGCCTCCCAAAGTATTGGGATTACAGGCGTGAGCCACCGTAAACATAATTTTTAAACTCAGTAGTTGTGTTAATTGCCTGGATCATTTCTATAATTTATTTATTTATTTTTTTTGAGACAGAGTTTCACTCTTGTTGCCTAGGCTGGAGTGCAATGATGTGATCTCGACTCATTGCAATCTCCGCCTCTTGGGTTCAAGCAATTCTCTTGCCTCAGCTTCCCGAGTAGCTGGGATTACAGGCACCAGCCACCATCCTCATTTATTTTTGTATTTTTAGTAGAGATGGGGTTTCGCCATGTTGGCCAGACTGATCTGAACTCCTGACCTCAGGTGATCCACCCGCCTCAGGCTCCCAAAGCGCTGTGATTACAGGTGCCCGCCACCATACCTGGCTAATTTTTGTATTTTTAGTAGAGATGGGGTTTCATCATGTTGGCCAGGCTGGTCTCAAACTCCTGACCTCAGGTGGTCCACCTGCCTTGGCCTCGCAAAGTGCTAGGATTACAGATGTGAGCCATCATGCCCAGCCCATTTCTATAATTTTTTTACTACATTTATTGGCTGTATACATTTAATCATATGACAATGATTTTGTAATATAATCTTTTATAGAGATAACTGAAGTGCAGTCTTTGTTTTAGAATTGTTGACTGGGTTTTGCGTGTGTGACTGTTGAAATGTGTAAATTATGTGACTTCCTATTCAGACATACTCCCTGTTTATTACCTCTGCCTTTGGCTTGTGTCTACAAATATGGGAATTATGATGGATGTTTTTCACACCATTTTCATCCCAAAAGAAAACAAAATGTACCATTGCCTGTGTTTCATCATGAAAAGCATCCCTTACAAGGAAGAACCCCACTTTGCTTAGACATTGATGAAGACTGGTTCTCCACTTGAACTTTTATTTTCCTGTCTGGTGACTGGAAGAATTTTTTACAGATGAGTTTCCAGGTCCATATGCTGCTTCCCCATTGCCTGCACACCTGTAGGACGTGTTCCAATCGCAGTGCAGCTTCTGACCATGACCCTTTGTGTCACAGCCTTGGGTTAGTTGGCAGCGTGGGCAGAAAGCTCATTCTTACCTGGAATTGTTAGCAGTAATTTGGCTATCCATAGAAGTGACTGTGAACCACATAAATAGATCCCGTTAAGCCTGAACTGAAAGTACCCACAGTTTAATTTCCCCCTAGGTCTGGCCACTCAAATACCGCCTGACACAAGGGGAAGTGTGATGGACAGAGAAGGCACGAGACGAGACAGTGGCTTGAACAAATCACAGTCAAGGTAGTTTCCTGAAATTCCTTCCTTCCTTCCTTCCTTCCTTCCTTCCTTCCTTCCTTCCTTCCTTCCTTCCTTCCTTCCCTCTTTCTTTCTTTCTTTCTTTCTTTCTTTCTTTCTTTCTTTCTTTCTTTCTTTTTTCTTTCTTTCTTTCTTTCTTTCTTTCTTTCTTTCTTTTTCTTTCTCTCTCTCTTTTCTTTTCTCTCTCTCTTTTCTTTTCTCTCTCTCTTTTCTTTTCTCTCTCTCTTTCTTTCTTTCTTGCTCTTTCTTTTTTTGACAGAGTCTCGCTCTGTCACCCAGGCTGGAGTGCAGTGGTACAATCTCGGCTCACTGCAACCTCAGCCTCCCGGGTTCAAGCAATTATCCTGCCTCAGCCTCCTGAGTAGCTGGGATTACAGGCGCCTGCCCGCTAATTTTTTTGTATTTTTAGTAGAGACGGGGTTTCGCCATGTTGGCCAGGCTGGTCTCAAACTCCCGGTCTCAAGTGATCCACTTGCCTTGGCCTCTGAAAGTATTGGGATTACAGGCGTGAGCCACCACACCTGGCCCAAATGTTACAAAAACACTTGACCACAGGGACACAGTGCTAAGACCTTTCCCAGGCCTCGAAGGGGCCTCTGCAAATGAAGGGCTCTGACACTTGTGCTTCATGGCTTATGATAAATCTGCATGGAGCCAAACTCAGTTGTATATTATTCCAAATCAAAGTAACTTTTTTCTCCTCATGACAATTAAGGTGAATAAATATTTCAAATATGAGTGTATAAAATGTATTTATACTTAAGAAAAATGTGTTTTGTATTTGGGGAATCTATATAAGAATTCATGCTTGTTGGAAACTTGATGGGCAAGTAAAAAAGAAAAGAGGCCGGGCACTGTGGCTCACGTCTGTAATCCCAGCACTTTGGGAGGCCAAGATGGGCAGATCACCTGAGGTCGGGAGTTTGAGACCAGCCTGACCAACATGGTGAAACCCAAAATATAAAATTAGCCAGGTGTGGTAGTGCATACCTGTAACCGCCCCCAGCTACTTGGGAGGCTGAGGCAGGAGAATCACTTGAACCCAGGAGGTGGAGGTTGCGGTGAGCTGAGATTGCACCATTGCACTCCAGCCTGGGAATAAGAGCAAAATGCCATCTCACAAAAAAAAAAAAAAAAAAAAGAAAAAAAAAAAAGAAAGAAGAATAATTTGTGTTTGGGAGGCCGAGGTGGGAGGATCATTTGAGCCCAGGAGTTTGAGATCAGCCTGGGCAAAATGGGAAAACCCCATCTCTACTGAAAATAGAAAAATTAGCTGGGCATGGTGGCATGCCCGTGTAGTCCCAGCTACTTACGAGGCTGAGGTGAGAAACCCACCTGAGCCTGGGTGGTCGAGGTTGCAGTGAGCTGAGACCACACCACTGTACTCCAGCCTGGGTGACAGAGTGAGATCCTGTCTCAAAAAAAAAAAAAAAATGTGGATGAGAAAAAAGAGTTTGAAACCTACTGAGGGAAGAACTGAGAGAGCAAAACCCTGGAAGAGATGGGAGGGCTCTGAGCAAATAGACAGCTGCCCCTTTCCTCAGAGGAAAGAGGATGGTGGGTGGTGGTCAGTAAGTTCGCAAGGAAGGAAGGGGACAAGGTGTGTCCCTTGGTCCCTTGAGTAACATTGAGCCATTATGTTATCATATCTGTGAAGTCCCAGGGTGACCCAAGACCTCGAGAAGCCCTAAGTCATGAAGAGGATGTCCTCCACTGCTACCTCCCCTGTGTGTCACTCCAAAGAAGAGACAGCAGAATTCAATATAAATGTGAGAAGGGTGTTAGGGGTTGAATTGTGTCCTTCAAAAAGACATGTTAAAGTCCTAACCCCTGGCTCTTCAGAATGCAACCTCATTTGAAGGTAGGATTGCCACAGATATAATTAAATTAGGACGAGGTCATACTACAGCAGGGTGGGCCCCTAATCCAGTGTGAGTGGCATCCTTGTAAGAAGGAGGAGACCTAGAGACATGGGAGAGAACATCACATGATGATGACAGAGGCAGAGGAGATACTGAAGTGCTGCAGCCGAAAGCCAAGGAAATGCCAAAGGTTGCCAGCAAAACACCAGGAGCTGGGGGAGGAAAGGAAGGATTCTTCTCTGCAAATTTCAAAGCCAGCATGGCCCTGCTGGCCCCTTGATTACAGACTTCTCAGCATCTTCTCTGCGGTACTTTGCTGTTAGCAGTTGTAGGAAACCAACAAAGGGCCAAAGAATTCTGATGTTTATCTTGAGAATTATCCCTTTATGAAGTGCTTTCTTTAAATCTCTCCCTGCCCTTCTTTTATGGTGCCTCTGTTTTACTGGTGCTCCAGGTATAGGCTTGGTCAGCTGGTTGTGTTTTTCAGAACAGAAGTTCTTTGCTCTCTGTCCCTGTAATATGTTTGGCGATCATTACAAAGACCTATTCAACATTCTGCTTTTAGGATCCAGCTCTAATGAAACCAGAGTCAGCACCTTGGAATCCCAGAAACCAAACTGGCTGAACCCCCCCACCTGCCACTAGGCGATAGCAGTGCCCTCAAAAACAGGAAGCTTCTGCCGAGGGACACAGCAAGTTCTGGGAAGGAGACCCACAGTGACGCAGTCAGGCTAAGGGAGTCCAACAGACAGCAGAAGACTTGTGAGGGTCATGGTGTTGTCTCCTTCTCCCTGCTCCCACAGTCTTTGTCAGTAGCCCACCATCTCCCTACACTTTTATTTTTTATTTTTATTTTTTGAGACAGAGTTTCACTCTTGTTGCCCAGGGTGGAGTGCAATGGTGCAGTCTTGGCTCACTGCAACCTGAACCTCCTGGGTTCAAGTGATTCTCCTGCCTTAGCCTCCCAAGTAGCTGGGATTACAGGCGTATGCCACCACACCTGGCTAATTTTTGTATTTTTAGTAGAGACAGGCTTTCACCATGTTGGCCAGGCTGGTCTCGGCTGGTCTCGAACTCCTGACTTCAGTTGATCCACCTGCCTTGGCCTCCCAAAATATTGATTATAGGCGTGAGCCACCGCACCCTGCCCCTACACTTAGTTTTTAAAAATAGGCTTGTTCCTGGAACCAAGCCAAGTCTGGCTGTGTTTTCTCGAGGCCCAATAACGAGAAGCAGACAAACTACGAAAGAAGAGAATGTACTACTGTAACTGGATACAGGGAGAAGGCCGGAGATAATTCCACCAGACCAACTCAAAGCATTACAATTTTCTTAGTTGTTATATTGGTTGGGGTTAAGTGCCTGCATGAAGTATAGTATTTGCTTAAGTCTATTAGTAACTAATTTTGTTTCAACTGGAAGGTCACAGGCAAAAAAATACTTGCCAAGTCCACTTAAAAGGGTCTCAGTACCTTCAAGGCCTGTCTACTGCGATACCAGAGTGATTATTTCTATCTTACCTCCTTTACAGCTTGGGCCAGAGAGCTGCCTTAGGCTCTCCAATGAATCTATTCAAACAGCTGCCTCTGTTACCTTTACTCGGATTCTGACGACCCGAGATGGGTCCTGGCACTGGGAATGTAAGACTGTCTCTATTATTTCGAGTTGCTCCAGGTTAGAGAGAAGCCTGTGCAAGATGCCTACTGACCATATGTTTCATTTCTAGCTTTGATGTCTGGGCACTGATTTCTCTAGGTTTAACTATTTGCTCAATGTTAAGGCGATTCTGTGGAAATCTGTCTGTGTAACTGAAGTGCTATGCAGGCCTGTCTGCGTGACTGTCATGCAGGCCTGTCTGTGTGATTGTCAGGGAGAATTGGCCTGCCACAGGCTTTATATTTTAGAGCAGTCTTAGGTTCACAGCAAAACGGAGCAGAAGGCACACACCCTCACACATGGGCAACCTCCCCCGTTAGCAGCATCCCCCATCAGAGTGCAACGTTTCTTGAAACTGATGAACCTGCCTTAACACATCATTATCACATTGGGATTTGCCCTTGCTGTTGTACTTTCTATGGGTTTGGACAAACATATAATGACATGTATCTATCAGTATAGTATCATGGATACCACAGAGTAGTTTCACTGCCCTAAAAATCCTTGGTTACATACCTTTTAAAGGCATGTTAAATATTACCTAAGAGTGAACCAATTCATATTCTACCAGTGTATACGAAATTTTCTGTATTCCTCAATTCTCATAACATTAAGAATTTTAAGAAAAAATCTGTCCAGGTGCAGTGGCTCACGCCTGTAATTCCAGCACTTTGGGAGGCTGAGGTGGGTGGATCACCTGAGTTTAGGAGTTCAAGACCAGCCAAGACAACATAGTAAAACCCCGTCTCTACAAAAAATACAAAAATTAGCTGGGCATGGTGGCAGGCGCCTATAATCCCAGCTGCTTGGGAGGCTGAGGCAGGAGAATCACTTGAACCTGGGAGGCAGAGGTTGCAGTGAGCCAAGATCGCACCACTGCACTCAACAGACCGAGACTCCATCTCAAAAAAAGAAAAAATTCTTGCCAATTTGATAGCTGAAGGATGACATTGCACTTTGATTTTTAAGTGAGTTTTAGTAAGTCATATAGTTATTGGTTATTTGAATTCTATAAGATGTCACAGAGCAGGAATTTTTTATTTTAATGAAGTCCAGTTATCAATTCGTCCTTTAATCTTCATGGATTGTGCCTTTGGTGTTGGATCTAAAAAGCCAAATCTAAGGCCACCCAGACTTTTCTCCTATACTGTCTCCTAAGGTTTTTATAGTTTTGCATTTTACCTTTAGGTCTGTGATTCATTATGAATTAATTTTTGTGAAGTGTGTAAGGCCTGTGTCTATATTTATTTTTTTGCATGTGGATGTCCAGTTGTTTTAGCAGCATTTGTTTAAAAGACTGTCTTTTCCTATGGTATTGCCTTTGCTCCTTTGTTAAAGATCAGTTGACTATATTTATGTGGGTCTACTTCTGGGCTCTTTGTTTTGTTCATTTATCTAATTGCCTATTCATTTGCTGATACCACTCTCCTTGATTACTGCAGCATTATAATAAGTCTTGAAATTGGGTAGCTTCAGTCCTCCGACCTTGTTCTCCTTTAATACTGTGTGGCTATTCTGGATCATTTGCCTCTCTCTATAAACTTTATAATCAGGTTGTCAATATCCACAAAATAACTTGCTGTGATTTTGATTGGGATTGCATTGAACTGATAGATCAAGTTGGGAAGAACTGACGTCTTGACAATATTGAGCCTTCCTACCCAGGAACATGAAATATGTCTCCATTTTACAATTTCATATTTGATTTCATTCATCAGAGTTTTACAGTTTTCCTCATATAGATCTTATCCATATTTTGTTAAACTTATATCTAAGTATTTCATTTTTTGGAGGGAATGCTAATGTAAATGGTACTGTGTTTTTAATTTCAAATTCTACTTGTTTTTTGCTGGTATATAGGAAAGCAATTCATTAAACTTATATCCTGCAATGTTGCTATCATTGCTGATTAGTACCAGTAGTTTTGATTTTTTGTTGATTCTTTCAGATATTTTGTAGAGATGATTATGTCATCTGTGAACATGAGCAGTTTTATTTCTTCCTTCCCAATAAAGCATGCCTTTTGTTTCCCTTTCTTGTCTTACTGTGTTAGCTGGGACCTCTAGTACAAAGTTGAAAAGCAGTGGTGACAGGGAGACATCCTTGCCTTGTTCCTGATCTCAGTGGGAAAACTTTGAGCTTCTCACCATGATGTTAGCTGTAAGGTTTTTGCAGATATGCTTTATCAGGTTGAAGAAGGTTCCCTTCTATTCCTAATTTACTGAGATTGAGTTATTTATTTATATATTTATTATGTATGCCTTCATGTATTTAAATTGACCAATAAAAACTACATATATTTATCATGTACAACACGTTGTAAAATATGTATAATTGTGGAATGGCTAATCTAACTGATTAACATTACCTCATATACTTATTTTTTTTGTGGTGAGAACACTTAAAATCTCTTGGTACTTTTCAAGAATATAATACATTGTTATGAACCATAGGCACCATGTCACATCTAGTTTACTGACAGTTTTTATCAAGAATGGGTATTGGATTTTGTCAACGCTTTCTCTGCATCTTTTGATATGATCATGTGATTTTTCTTCTTTAGCTTGTTGATGTGATAGATTACATTTAATTGATTTTTTAATGTTGCCATGCATACATGGAGTAAATTCCACTTTGTTGTGGTATATAATTCTTTTTAGACATTGTTGGACTTGAATTGCTAATATTTTGTTGAGCATTTTTTTTTTGAGACAAAGTCTCACTCTGTCACCCAGGCTGGAGTTCAGTGGCGCTATCTTGGGTTCAAGTGATTCTCCTGCCTCAGCCTCCTGAGTAGCTGAGATTACAAGCATGCACCACCATGCCCAGCTAATTGTTGTATTTTTAGTAGAGACGGGGTTTCACCATGTTGGTTAGGCTGATCTCACACTCCTGACTTCAAGTTATCTGCCCACCTCGGCCTCCCAAAGTGCTGGGATTACAGACGTGAGCCACCGCACCCAGTCGTTGAGCATTTTTATATCTGTGTTCATGAGACATATTGGTCTGTAGTTTTCCATTCTTGTTATGTCTTTATCTGGTTTTGGTATTAGCGTAATGCCAGACTCAGGGAATGAGGTAGGAAGTATTCTCTTTGATTCTCTCTTCTGAAAAAGATTGTAGAGAATTGGTATAATTTCTTTCTTCAGCGTTTAGAATTCACCAGCCATCTAGGCCTGGTGCTTTCTGTTTTGGAAGGTTATTACTTATTGATTCAATTTTTAAAATAAATATAGTCCTATTTAGATTCTTCTTGTGTGACTTTTGGCAGATTGTGACTTGCGAGGAATTGCTCTATTTCATTTAGGTTATCAAATTTGTGGACACAGAGTTGTTCATAGTATTACTTGGTTATCCTTCTAATATCTAGGGGATTCATAGTGATTTCCCCTCTTACATTTCTTATAATAGCAATTTGTATTCTGTCTCTTATTTTCTTAGTTAGCCTGCCTATTATTTTTATTGATCTTTTCAAAGAACCAGCTTTTGGTTTCATTGATTTTCTCCATTGATTTTCTGTTTCAATATCATTGATTTCCGCTCTAATTTTTATTATTTATTTTCTTCTATTTACTTTGGATTTTGTTTGCTCTTCTTTTCTTAGTTTCCTAAGGTGGAAGCTTAGAGAATTGATTTTAGACCTTTCCTGTTTTCTAATCTATGTATTCAATGCTGTAAATTTCCCTCTAAACACTGCTTTTGCTGCATCCCACAGATTTTGGTAGGTTGTGCTTTCATCTTCACTTAATTCAAACTGTTTTAAAATTTCTCTTGAAATTTCTTCTTTGACCTATGTATTATTTAGAAGTGTGCTGTTTAACCTTCAGGTATTTTAAGATCTCTCAGCTATCTTTGTTACTGATTTCTAGTTTAATTCCACTGCGGTCTGAGAACAGACATTGCATGATATCTGTTCTTTGAAATTGATTAAGGTGTGTTTTACGGCTCAGGTGTGGTCTGTCTTGCTGACTGTTCTGCGTGAGCTTAAGGAGAATATATATTCTCCTAATGCTGGATGAAGTAATCTGTACATGTCCATAGTATCCAGTTCATTGATGATGGTGTTGAGTTAACCAAGCCCTTATTTATTTTCTGCCTGCTAGATGTGTCCATTTTTTTCTATCCAAATGTTATCCTCTGTTTTTCCTTGAAAACTCAGGTATCTTTCCAGGAAAGTATATCTAACATCATACAGTTTAGAAAATGTGAACCAGAGGGTGGTCCCCAAACACCTGTGAGGATGGCCTTCATGAGAGCAGGAATGCTAATGATAGCATTTTGGATTTGGCATGTGACATGGGAGCCTGAATATGGATTTCAATAGAAGAAGAAGAAGCTTTGAGAAATTTGAGATCAGTTCAAAATGAAAAAGTCGAGAGATAGCTGGAAACTGTTGCTGTTTAACATTCATATATATAAAGACAGTATTAACATTTCTGATCCTCATATTCTGGAAAAATCACAGAGCAGATTTTGCTAAAAGGGTAATTATCTTTGTGAGGAATTGCTTGACTGGCTAGAGCGGAAATCTGCTTAAGTTATCACAAGTCAAAGATAGTACTGATCTTATATCCCAAGGATGGGAAGCATAACCAGGCCCCAGGAGGGGTTGCAATCAGGACTTGGAGAGTCAGAAGAAGAGTGTTATGGGCTGAGCTATGCCCCTTTAGATTCACATGTTGAAATCCTAACTGCAGAACCTCAGAATGTGGCTGTATTTGGAGGTTGGGCCTTTAAAGAGCTGAATAAGGTAGAATGAGGTCATATGGGTGGGCCCTAATCCAGTGTGACTGGTAGGTTAGGAGAGAGACATGCACAGAGGGAAGACGATGTAAGCACCCAGGGAGAAGGTAGCCACCTGCAAGCCAAGGAGACAGGCCTCAGTAGAAAGAAACTGTTGACACCTTCATCTCAGACTTCCAGTTTCAGCACTATAACAAAATAAATGTCTGTTGCTTAAGCCACCATATCACTGGTACTTTGTTATGGCAGTCCTAGCAAACTAGTACACAGAGGTCACAAGATGACAAGTCCACCTCTGTGCAGCCAGGACCCTTCTTTTTTGCCTTTCTTGGCTCATTTGTCTATCTCTCTAAAAACTAGCTTTCTCTGACATGGAACACATATGACAAAAATGGTCTCTCCAGCCTTGAGTCTAGGTGACCTCTCTCAGCTCCAGTGCCTCAAACTTACTGTAGGAGTTTCCCAGAAGACAGAATCAGACCAACTCAGTTCGGTCAAATGGACTTCCTGATATAACAAGACCTGTGGCAGTTGGTAGAGGAGCGTCCCAAGGTAGAAACATGGAGACCTGGCCTCCTGGATCTGCAGGAGATACTGGTAATGAGTGACTCACATCTGGAGGTTGGGACTAGGCAGGCATCTTGAGGGGTGATATACTACAGTTATTTTCAGCAAAACCTTAAAGAAGAAAGTATATCTCAGACAAAGCTAACACAATATGGCCTGTTTGGGCAGGACCAAACTTCTTGTATCTTCTTCCTTTTCGTTGGTTAATAGACAGCAGAATGTAATGGAGGGAGGAAATGGCTCCAGCAGCTTATTCCAAAAGGTGAGGAGACCATTAGACAGCTAAGAAGTCGGTGATAACTTTAACCACAGTGGGAAAGAGGAGGAATGAGTGTCTCATACACAATCTTCAGCTGTTGTTTTGTGATTTTTCTTCCCTCTTTAATAGTGTTATTTATTTAAAACTCATACAAAATGCACACACATGGGAATAGACTGAAAAGGAAATATCCACTGTACTTTTTTCTGCCTTTGTCCCCTAAGAGTAGACACAGATCCCACACAGAAATAAGGTTAGTCTGATGTCTTTGGAAAAGTTTAGGCCACGTGTGGTGGCTCACGCCTGTAATCCCAGCACTTTGGGAGGCCGAGGAGGGTGGATCACTTGAGGTCAGGAGTTAGAGACCAGTCTGGCCAACATGGTGAAACCCCGTCTCTACTAAAAATACAAAAACTAGTCGGCGTGGTGTTGGGTGCCTGTAATACAAGCTACTTGGAGGCTGAGGCAGGGGAATCGCTTGAACCTGGGAGGTGGAAGTTGCAGTGATTCGAGATCGTGCCACTGCCCTCCAGGCTGGGAGACAGAGCGAGACTCAGTCTGAAAGAAAAAAAAAAAGTTAGTCAAGCAAGTAAATATGCTTTTTTAAAAAACGAAAAATTAGGCTGGGCACGGTGTCTCATGCCTGTAATCTCAGCACTTTGGGAGGCCGAGGCGGGTGGATCACCTGAGGTCAGGAGTTCAAGACCAGCCCAGCCAACATGGTGAAACCCTGCCTCTACTACAAAAACAAAAATCAGCTGGGTGTGAGGGCGGGCGCCTGTAGTCCCAGCTACTAAGGAGGCTGAGGCAGGAGAATAGCTTGAACCCAGGAGCTGGAGGTTGCAGTAAGCCAAGATTGCACCATCGCACCTCAGCTAAACTCCATCTCAAAAAAAAAGAACATGGCAGCTCTGATTTAACCAGTTTAATGGGTGGGGTGGAATAGATGTGGGGAGTGAATCCAGAAAAGTAGAGAGGGGTGGTCGAGAGGGTGTGGGCGTGAGCCAGAGAGACAAAATTAGAACTGTCTGCTTCCACATATAGGCAGAAAAGAGGGCGTAACCCACAATCGTACATTTAAAGAGAACACTTGGAATATCTGAGTATCTTTTTACCCCAGGGAGGAAGGATTTTATACTTTAAGAAAGAAATAGTGGTAGGATTGTGTGAACATTTTTGAAGTTTTCCTTTTAATATTTTAACGTGTTTTCTAAATTGTCTACTATGAATCTGCTTTTATCATTTGAAAAAAAATAACGTATATTTAAAAACAAATAGAGGTAATTTCGGGAGACATCAGGTTTTCAAAGTTTTATTTCTGTTTTCTGAACACTCATAACATGTGCATTGGGCAGACATGATTTATGGGCTGCCATCCTGAAATCATTGTATTTTATCTGTCATTATTCTTTTAAATGTATTCAGCAGGGCTAGTTCTTCCCTGTCCCTGGATAAGAACTCAGGCAGTCCTTTAACACTTCAGGTCACTGATGTGTGATATGAAGTGTCTCCACATAGAAATGGGCATTTCCAGTCCCCTGCAATATTCTAAACTCAAGGCTGGGGTAAGAGGAGGCGTCTCTCTTCCATCATCGAGGGCAGCTGCAGGTGGGGAGGCTGCTATGAGCCAGCGGGCTAGACAATGGGTCCTTCTCTCTCTTCCCATCCAATGTTCTCCGCCTCCCACAAACCCTCCAGTTTGCTCACCATGATTTCCGATGCCTGTGGGGTTGCTGGTTTCATAAGGAGTAACTGGGAGACAAGAGAGGGCTGACAGGATGGAACTGTCGCTGTCACCAGTTGCCTTCTTGCTCTCTGTTCCTGACAGACGTTCAGGGCCAATGCCTTCTCCCATGGAGGTTTGTGTGGGTTCCTCAGAGCCCTTCCTCCAGCCACCCATGAAGGTGGGCACTTCCCGCTGGAAGTTCCCTAACTCAGGGGGATGCTTCTCCTGTGGCTCACGGTGGTCTCCCCATGGCCGTGGGAATCCAGCAACACCTGCAGCTCTGTGCCCCTCCGGCTGGCCCTCTTGGACAAAACCTAAAGTAACCCACAATGACTTTCTCACAGGCATGACCCCATCACCTCTGCCCCAGCAGAGGTGCAGGCATCCTCCCCTCAGCTATCGGCAGAGCTGCCACATGGCTCACCCTTTAGATTTCTCAAGTGGGAATCACACACCAGCCTCCTGGGCCCCCTACCACATGGGACACACAGCAGCTCTCCATGTGGCACCATCAGTGCCCCTCTTAGCAGCTTGAGGACAAGCATCCCCATTTTTCCTCCTTGGGAGCTGGGACTTAGAACGGATCAACAGCTTTCCCTAAAAAGTCTCTGCACAAATCCCTCCCGTCGCCACACATTCTGGCCTTCGATGTAGGTGAGGGTTAAAGCTTCTCACTAAAGACCCTAAAAGCTAGCCTCCTTACTTGGAACCTTAGGTTGGCACATGATCTTTCTCATTTTAGGGTCTCAGCCAAACCTTCTGCTTTAAAAAAGTTTATTTTTATTTATTTTTTTGTAGAAGCAGGGTCTCATTCTGTTGCTCAGGCTGGAGTGCATTGCCGCAATTGTGACTGCAGCCTCAAACTCCTGGACTCAAGTGATCCTCCTGCTTCAGCCTCCTGAGTAGCTGGGACCACAGGCATCCACCACCATACCCAGCTAGGTGTTTAATTTTTTTGTAGAGATGGTATCTCACTATGTTGCCCAGGCTCATCTCAAGCTCCTAGGCTCAAATGATCCTCCTGCCTTGGGCCCCCAAAGTGCTGGGGTTACAGGCATGAGCCACTGTACACGGCTTAAAACTTCCATTTTTATTTTCTATTATGTACTATATAATGCCTCCCAGAAAGCCACCCACAGCCTCACCCAGCAATAATTATTACTACACAATACATATTTTTGTATTTATTAATACATTAGTTTTAAATCAAATAATATTACTTCATCTTTGAAAACTGTTTTTTGTTTGGAAAATTAAACAATGCAACTGTACTTTTTTCTCAGTCCATCCATTTAAAGAAATTAGGCATTGGAGGGGCTACATCACTCTGCTTTAGAATTAAAACTGGAAATGATAATACTTTTCATTTATATGGCACTTTAGAGTTTAAAAAGGAGTGCATTCAAATTGCTTATTTCACCACTTGATTGTTCAAAATGAGGAGACATGAAAGAACTGTTAAGACAAAATGGAGCTACAAGTAAGACAAATAAGTCATGCCTTTGTGTCCACCTCAAATCCATAAGCAAGTGAGGAAGCACACAAAGGATTTTAAAACTTTGGAAGAAGATTTGTACCTCGATCAAGATGACAGTTTTATTATTTATCTCAAATATTCTTCCTCATTGATGGTCATACTATTTAAAACATTTTGGATTTTTCTTGTTCTTCCCTGGAGGGAGGCATTCAAACTTGGGAAGATTTAACCTATGCTCGCCGGTGTGAATGGTGTGAAATGACTGCTCTCCAGTGCTTTCCACAGGCAGGCCCGAGACCAGGTCGGGCTCTCCAAGCAGGGATTTGCAGAGAATGTCAGTGCCTAAGCCACTGCATTACCCAGACAATGCACGCTTGCTTTTTGACTTGCTGCCTTCATTTCATCTGCAGAGTGGGACAGGACTGCTCCACACTGGGGCTAGTCCTTTTATTCGGAATAAAGGCTTGTTAATGATGGAACTACCGCTTTCCATCACAAAAATAAAAGACAACTTTAAAAATTCTCTCCACTTCCTGCTCCTCCTGCTGCTGCTCCTCCTTCTGTCCTCCCTCCCTTTCCCCTTCCCCTCTTCCCCTCTCTCCTCTTCTCCCTCCCTCCCTCTCTATTTTTTTCTCTACTTAAACCTTCCTCTCCAACTTTACTAGCGCAGGAGACATCTTAACATTTGCCTGGCGACTGAATCTATTTTCCCCACTGGGGAGAAAGAATTGGCAGTCAGAAACCAAAGTCCTCCGCCGCCTGTATCAAGTTCTTCCTTGTACCTGGGCATGAGGCGCAGAGAGCCAGGGAGTCACCCAGCCTTTATGAGGAAGTGGACTAACCTTAGACCCTGTCTCCTGATGACCTCACCTGTCTACCTCTGTAAGATATTTGATCAGAGCAAATGGGTTTCCCTCTGAGTAACGTGGGGCCTGTCGAACCCTCTTAGGCCCAGAGCCCCTAAGCCACAGTGCTATGCTGCTTCCTGGTCTGTGTTGGGGGACATTCCTGCTGTCCATCATGGCCCCCAGTCCATGCCCAGGTATACTCAGGCTTATCTGGCTTCCCAGGGACACTTTTCATTTCAGGCTTGGAAGGTATGGTGAAATCCATGTTTGCTACAGCTTTTAATGTGACCTGGATCTTTCAATAATTGTTGACTTATTATTTAATTAGTTTTTTAGTTTTGCATCCAAAAAATGTTTGTTGAGTGCTTCTACTGCTTTGAATCCTGTGCCAGCTGCTAGAGGGGGCCCAGGAAAGGGTTCCAGCCTTTAGAGACCTGTCAATCCCACAGAAGATCCCATGTGTCTCCTTCTGTCTGCCTACTGGCCTGCTAAGGATTCAGTGTACAAGATGCCTCCGGCGCTTATTCAGATCCTCTCAGCCTCACTCACACATTGTCCAACTACAGTTGCAGCCACCAGATAGTGCGGGCTCTGATGGCTTTGTGAAGGTGCAGCCTGGTGATGCCTTGAGTCCCAACAGGCCCATGCCAAGCACCTCTCACTTCCCTCTCCAGGGCTTCCTGGATGCCATCCATGGCACCTGTGCATGTGTAACCTACACACAAAGGAGTTAACTCCTGTGGAGCACCCTTGGCCAGTGGGTGACAAGAGCTTCCTTTTTTCATTGCTTTGTCAGGACAGTGAATCAGAAGTAATACCACATCCTGGGAGACACTGCAGTGATCAGCACCATCAAAGATGAAGGATGTAGGGGTTATGAGCCCCATTATATCCTCGTAAATTCTCTGGGTGGTCCCTGCACACCCTAGATGGACCATGGCAGAGGCCAGTGGATTATACAAACATAAACAATTGGTAGCCAGTGGCACCAGCTGTGCTGGATGTGATGTCTTTATGGGAGCAGGTGGGCTCCTGTTTTGGCATGTGGCATGCAGCTATTCATCTGGCAAATGCATTTTTTTCAATTGTCATCAATGAAAGTATCAAAAGCAGCTTGCTTTTACTGGCAAGTACTCCAGGACTTTTTCAACTCTCCTATTCTTTGTCATAAGAAAATCTATTGGAACATTGATTATCTAGACATTCCACAACTGCCATGCCAGTTTACTTTATTGATCATATGCTTAGTGGACTTGCTGAGTATAAACTGGCAAGAATTCTAGATGCCCTAGTAAAATATGAGAGTGACTGAGGGTGAGGGATAAATACCATGAAGATATAAGAATCCTTTACTTTGGTAAAGATTTTAGGGATCAAGTAGTCTGGGCAAAGAAGAGAAAGCTGCCTTGGGAAAGGGGAAATGGTTGCACCTCACATCCTCTACTAGTTAAAAAAAAGATGAGGCACTTCATGAGGCTCTTTGGGTTGTGGAGACACTTAGAAATGCCACTCTCATCCATTTGTAGGGTGGCTTGGAAGGCCACCAGCTGTTCCTGTTTCTGTTTTTGTTTTGAGACAGGGTCTGACTCTGTCACCCAGGCTGCAGTACAGTGGCTTGATCATGGCTTACTGCAGCCTGGACCTCCCAGGCATAAACAATCCTCTCACCTCAGCCTCCCAAGTTGCTGGGACCACAGGTGCATGCCAGCACACCTGGTTAATTTTTAAAACTTTTTGTAGAGATGGGATTCCACTATGTTGTCCAGTCTGATCTTGAACTCCTGGGTTCAAGTGATTCTCCCACCTCGGCCTCCCAAAGTGTTGGGGTTATAGGCATGAACCACTGTGCCCAGCCTAGGGCCACCAGTTTTAAGTGGGATTCAGATCAAGAGAAGGCTCTGCGGTGGGTCCAGTCTACCCTTCCATTCAGTTGATATGACCAAGCAGAAGCAATGCTGTTGGAGGTATCTGTGGTGATGAGGAGGCTGTATGGAAAGTCCTTAGTGTTCTGAAGTAATGCCATCCTGCAGCAGAGAACTATTTGCCCTTTGAAGAACAACTCCTTGTGTGCTCCTGGCCCTAGTAGGGACTGACTTCCTTTCCAGAGACACCAAGTACCTCTGTGATAGAGCTGACCTCCGTGAGCTGGAGATATGCAGCTGTGCCATGTCAGAAGCTCAGAAGGTAATGCTGTGTTCGAGGTTAGCCATGAGCAGGCCCAGAGGAGCTGAGTATTACATAGACAGGTGGCCCTGAATCCCAAGGAAATAATCTTTGTGGCAATGATGTCCCTGCTTCAACTCAACCCTGGGGCTTCATTGGGGATTGGGGTTGGTGGAGGGAGGAGAGGTTCCTCATGAGCTGGGAGAGGTAGACAAAATTCAGGGCTGGTTCACAGATGGTTTATCATATTTTGGTGCTAGCCATCAATGGATTGCTGCCACTGTTTGAAGTAGCCTTAAAAACAGTACTAAAAGAAGGGCTGGGTGCAGTGGTTCACGCCTGTAATCTCAGCACTTTGGGAGGCCAAGGTGGGCGGATCATGAGGTCAGGAGATCGAGACCATCCTGGCTAACACGGTGAAACTCCGTCTCTACTAAAAATACAAAAAAATTAGCTGGGCATGGTGGCAGGCGCCTGTAGTCCCAGCTACTCGGGAGACTGAGGCAGGAGAATGGCATGAACCCGGAAGGCGGAGCTTGCAGTGAGCCGAGATTGCGCCACTGCACTCCAGTCTGGGCAACAGAAAGAGACTCCGTCTCAAAAACAAAACAAACAACAACAACAACAACAACAACAACAGTACTGAAAGAAACTCTTCCAGTGGGCAGAGCTGCAAGTGGTATTCTCAGTTGTTCCCCTACGTGGAAAGTGGTCAGAGGTACAAGTGTCCATAGATTCCTAGGCAGTGGCAAATGGCTTGGCCAGACAGGGATGTGACTGGTAGACTTGAACTCCATGTAATTAATGAAATTAAATGCAAGATACATAGATGGGCTAAAGTATTGTAGCGATACCTTACACTTGCACAAAGAGGATATAAGAGCTGGTGAGGTCTGCATACTTAGAGATGAGATCCAGGGCTTGATCTGTAAACAGTCCTGTGCCATAACTGCCTGTGTGTTAGCAGAAAATTTGGCTGCTTAATATCTACTGTCAGGAAAATGGATTCCTGCCCCTGAAAAATTGTTGCATCTGCCTCAAGGGAACACTTTTCTGTAGGGTGGTTGTCAACTTGGGATTTCATAGAGCTTACAAAAGAGATTTTATTTTCTGCTTTGTACCTGCCTATTAATAAATATTTATTTATTCAATATTTATGCATGTGAAAGAATCCCTTTTGAGACATATTTTCTTTTTTTCCTTTCTTTCTTTCTGTCTTTTTTTTTTTTGAGACGGAGTTTTACTCTTGTCGCCCAGGCTCAAGTGCAATGGTGCGATCTCGGCTCACGGTAACCTCCACCTCCTGGGTTCAAGCAATTCTCTTGCCTCAGCCTCCCTAATAGCTGGGATTACAGGTATGTGCCACCATGCCCAGATAATTTTTGTATTTTTAATAGAGATGGGGTTTCACCACATTGGCCAGGCTGGTCTCAAACTCCTGACCCTACATGATCCACCTGCCTCAAGCCTCCCAAGGTGTTGGGATTACAGGCGTGAGCCACAGCACCCAGCGAGACATGTTTTCATGATAGGTTAGCACTAACTGTAGGCAATCTTGACTCACCTCAAATATTTTGGTGGCTACCATTATTTACCTAAGAGTTCTGCTTGCCCACATTAGCTTAGGAAGCTTGCAACACAAACAACTGGGCATGGGTTAGGGTCCTGGACCTGATCTGCACAAATATCAAAGTTATTATTACAACAGACAACTAATTATTAAAACTAATTACAACAGTGCAGTACTGATACAGGAATAGATTAACAAACAGGACAGGAAAAAGTTCCCAGAAACATAGATGTGGACGTTTGGTTTGTGGCAGAGGTGTACCATACAACAGTGAGGCAAGAACTGGCAAGAACTCTAGATGCCCTAGTAAAATACGAGAGTATATAAAATATAGCCACAAAGGATATATTTTTAAAGAACAGCTCTAGGAGAATTGGGCATCCATATGGCCACAAAATGAAACTAGCCCCCATCTCATGCCATCCATCAGAATAAATTCCAGGTCGATTAAGGCTTATATGAAAAGACAAAACTATAAAAGATTTACAAGTTTGTTTGAAAAAAAATCTTCATGATTTGTTGTACAAGACACAAAGAGCTCTAGTCATACAGAAGAGTGCAGTAAGTTGACCACATTTAAAATGATGAATTTCTGTCCCTCTAGAATATATAAAGAATGATCATAAATTAATAAGAAAAAGACCACCCAGTTTTTAAAAAAATGGGCAAAATACTTGAACAAGCATTTTACAAAAGAGGAATTCCAAATGTCAGTTATCTGACGAAAAGGTGCTCAACCTCCAATGAAATACAACTTTACAGTGATCAGATGGGAAAAAGTGGGCTTGTACTCCAATGCTGCCTCTGTCATAAATTCAAATACACATATCTCTACTTCTGGACACTCAATTCTGTTTTAGAGACCCTCTTTTTTACCAGCTTAGAGAGTAAACCCCTGTCTTATGTTGAGATGGAAGAGGGGGAGTATCTACTGCATAAAATCAGGAGGAGGATTGGGATTTTTTTGTGTGTGTGTGAAACATACAACAACCAAGTCTCCTATTTATCTCTTGCTTCTAGGAGTATCTGGGCTGCAATTCCTGGGTCCTTTGGCGGCTTTTGTGCTGTCTATCATGTTGCTTCTCAGCTTTCTCTATGGCTGGCTTAAGTAAATTTCCTTCAGTTTACTGGGTCATGTATAACTCTTCCATCTGCTTCTAGTATCTAAATGTTGTTGTCTCCTTTTCCATCCTTGTGGAATGATTTTCTTTAAAAACAAAACCCAAGCCCATTATTATCTTCTTAGTGGGATTTCAGGAGGAAGAGTATGTCTACAAATGTGCACAGATTAATTTCATGTCTCTGAATAAATGTTATTTAGATAAATGTTTCTAAAATAAGTTTAATAAGAATCATAATATGGAGCCACTGACTCAGTTTGTCATGGTCAACAGATGCAAAGAGCTGCACAAGAATAAATGGTTTTATTGATTTTTAGTAAGTTTTGGGTCATTGCCATTTTCTTATTTCAGCCCCATGTGGAGAAAATCTTCATGATCCCTCAGTATATTTGGGAGAAAATCAAGACATATAAATCAGCCAGCTTGACTGACGGTGGCCCTCAGGGTGGACACCGGTCAGTCTCAGGAGGGCCCTCCTTCTAGGCTGATTCAGAGAAAATGGGGTGTCCCTTGTCCATGGAAGTGTAGAGAGGGTGCAGACCTGTTCACACCACCATTCAGGTGTCCATCATAAATATTTATTTTGTTGTAGCTCATCATTTGCGTACTAGGGGAGGGAGTCAAAATTTCATTCAGTTCCATCCAGTCGACTTAGGAAATGTTTATTTGTTCTCTGTAATATATTCAGTCTCAGAGGCTCTCCCCACACCCAATTTCTCCTCTTGCGAGAACATCTGTGTTAGTGGAGGAGCTCACCGTGGCTTCTTTGCAGAGGGATACCTTGGGTCTTTGGGGGCCTCTGGTGCTGAAATCCAAGGGGAAAGAATCTGGACCATTCTTTTGGCCTAAGAGATGTTTCCAGAAAGCGTCGACCATCTCTTCTTGCTGGCCAGCTCCTACCTTGGCTCTCACTGGTTAATAAAATCTAGGTAAAGGCTGGGTGCAGTGGCTCATGACTATAATCCCAGCACTTTGGGAGGCCGAGGCGGGGGGATTACTTGAGGCCAGGAGTTCGAGACCAGCCTGGCCAACTTGGTGAAACCCCGTCTTTACCAAAAATACAAAAATTAGCCGGCCGGGTGTGGTGGCGGGTGCCTGTAATCTCAGCTACTCGAGAGACTGAGGCAGAGAAGCACTTGAACTTGGGAGGTGAAGGTTGCAGTGAGCCAAGATCACACCGCTGCACTCCAGCCTGGGTGACAGAGCGAGACTCCATCTCAAAAAAAAAAAAAAAAAAATCTGGGTAAACTCCCAATGGACCCTTAAATCTGCATAATTTGTGCTGCAACTCAATGACAGGACTAATGCACACAGTCTTTGGGCAGCTTCCCCAGCTATAGTAATTCACTCACTGTATATGTATATCAAACACCATGGTGTCCACCTTAAGTATACAATTTTTATGAAAAATAAAAGCGAAAAGAGTTGTCCACATCAAATAAATGAATGTAAGATAACATAAAAATGTAAATGGTCGGTAACAATAATTAGGTTCTTGAAGTCAGAGTTGGTTGAAAAATCTCTGCATTGAAAATCTGCGTAGCGTTTCCGATGTGTAATCGCTCCAAGATACCGATTTCTAGAAATGCTCACCAGATTTTGTAGTGACATTGTAGACCTTGAGCAATCTTTTAAAAATTTCAATTTTGAGAAGCTGTGTTCTCCACAGGTGACTGCAAATGGCAGGGTTAAATATATTTTGTGAATTACGAAAATGCTCAGAGGGCAGGAAGGGCAAAAGAAAAAGAGAGTGAAATCAGAGCTTGGGGGCCAGGGCTTCCCTGTGGAGGCTGGAACCTGGGGAGATGCGGCCACCACATGGGTCCCACCTGGGGCAGGGAGGACAGGGGAGCTGGATTCGGATTTCTCTCTTTTTCCCGCCCTCCAGCCTTCTGTTGTCATTTCTCATTGGCTTATTCTGGCCAGATTCCTGGGTCAGGGAGCCTGGGAAATGCAGTAGCCAAAGTCATTTCTCTGAGCTGGCAGATTAGGGGAAAGGCAGTGTCACAGGTTGAGTTTCTTAGGAAACAGACTGGGAAATGGAGGTGAGCATGCCTGGGGTTTATTAGAGTATGCTTCTGAGATCAGCACCTGTGGCAGGAAGGCAAGGAAGCAGGACTGTGCAGGGGGTGAAGGTAAGCTGCTATGCTTACTGGATGCGATGCTTATTGGAGGCCACACCAGCTCTATGGAGCTTCTTAACCTAGCGTGAGGCCCTCTGGAGTGGTCCAAGAGGGAACAGACTATCCCAGGAAGGAAGTGAGACTTTGGTCAAGGTGGCTATCTTTAGCTGGGGCAATCCCTGTAAGGGACCATGCCCAGCAGCTGAAGGAGAAATGCCTTCGTCCAGACAGCTGGCCACAGTGTCCATCACGGAAAGGGAATGGATGTGAAAGCAATGCCTGCACATTGTTGAATTTAAAAAATCATACATTGCTGGCTGGGAGCGATGGCTCACGCCTGTAATCCCAGCACTTTGGGAGGCCGAGGTGGGTGGATCACTTGAGGTCAGGAGTTTGAGAGCAGCCAACATGGTAAAACCCCGTCTCTACTAAAAAAACAAAAAGTTAGCTGGGCGTGGTGGCACGCACCGTGTAGTCCCTGCTACTCGGGAGGCTGAGGCAGGAGAATCGCTTGAACCCGGGAGGTGGAGGTTGCAGTAAGCAAGATGACATCACTGCACTCCAGCCTGGGTGACAGAGTGAGACTCCATCTCAAAAAAGAGAGAGAAGAAAATCACCCACGTTAATTAGTTCTGCATGTTGATATTCTATTAATTTAACATTTCTTGCCATGTTTATCCACCAATTTCAACTGTAAATTTAACTTTAGTTGCAGAAATTAATGCTTATTATAATCTTCAAATTATGTATGATTTAAAATTATAAGACTATAATTTAGCTTTATGATATTATAAAACTTTATTTTAAGGATATTATTGTATTTAATATGGCAAAAATAATTAATTTTGAAATCTAATGTTGGGTCATAAATTGTGCAACCTGTAATCAAAATGAGTGTTCTTCCTCCTTTGTCTAATATTTTCTGTTTTTGAAAAGTTAGTTTCAGTGTCAGAAAACTCTACAATTTATTTCACCTAAATAACATATTTTTCAAAATAAATATTACTGCATTTTTTCTTCAAAGAACTCAATTCCTTTGATGCTTTCATGGTCATTAGTACATTAAATTTTTGTTATTGCATCACTTTGCCTATAACATTAATTTTACTTAAACCGTGATTCCAAATAAGTACTGAGCAAATACAACTGAAAAGTAGGTATTTTTAAAAAGCACAACTTTCGCTTGCATTCTAGAATATGCAACTTTATTTATATTTTCAAAAATTTGTATGTAGGTTAATCTGAGGCCTGATGTCATCAACCTTGCTTTCCTATTGAGATTTAACATTTTCAAATTTATGCTTAGCAAGTATCTTCTCTTTTTTTTTTCTTTTCTTTTTGAGACAGGGTCTTGCTCTGTCACCCAGGCTGGAGTGCAGTGGCATGATCACAGCTCACTGCAGCCTCAACCTCTCAGGCTCTAGTAATCCCCCTCCCTCAGCCTCCCAAGTACCTGGGACTACAAATGCACACAACCACGCCTGGCTAGTTTTTTAATTTTCTGGAGAGACGAAGTCTCCCTATTTTTCCCAGGCTGGTCTTGAACTCCTGGGATCAAGCCATCCACCTGCCTTAGCTTCCCAAAGTTCTGGGATTACAGGTGTGAACCACCGTGTCCCATCTTGTGTTCTTTTTTTAATTCTTTTTTTTTTCCTCTTATAGATAGAATCTCTCTCTGTCACCCAGGCTGAAGTGCAGTGGTGCAATCATAGCTCACTGCAGCCTCGAACTCCTGGTCTCAAGAGATCCTCCCACTTCAGCCTTCCAAGTAGCTGACACTACAGGCATGCACACCACAACTGGTTAATTTTTAAAGTTTTTTTTGTAGAGGCTGGGTGCGGTGGCTTATGCCTGTAATCCCAGCACTTTGGGAGGCCAAACCGGATAGATCACCTGGGGCCAGGAGTTTGAGACCAGCCTGGCCAACATGGTGAAACCCCATCTCTACTAAAAACCCCATCTCTACTACTACAAATTAGCCGGGTGTGGTGGTGCATGCCTGTAATTCCAGCTACTTGGGAGGTTGAGGCAGGAGAATCGCTTGAACCCAGGAGGCGAAAGTTACAGTGAGCTGAGATCACACCACTGCACTCCAGCCTGGGCGACAGAGAAAGACTCTGTCATTGAAAAAAAAAAAGTTTCTTTGTGGAGACGAGGTCACACTAAATTACCCAGGCTGGTCTTCCTTGGCTGAGGGAGAAGGATCACTTGAGCCAAGGGGATAGTCCAAGTCTTGAGTCTTTGAGATAGAATAAAATAACGATTACAGGCGTGAACCACCACCCGACCCAAGTGTGTTCTTACTACACCCTAATATTCACTGAAGCACCAAAGTAGTTGTGTAATTCTCGGGATATTAACAAAAATTTCAGTGTCACAAAAAAGTTTTTGCTGCAATGTTCACCGACATGCTTAAAAATGTTCGAAACAAGAAATATAGGATGCCCTAGAATTTTTTTTGTGGTTCTGCTCTTGCAGTCTATTCTATTTTCTAGACATATTTATGGCCTTTCAAGTATTTACTAATCTAGTTTTGGTATTAGTCTTTGAAAAATGGCACAAATTCTCATTAGTCACGTCATCTCCTCAGCGAAATCACACAATGTGCTCACATACAGAATATTTGCATCTTGGAAATCCAGAAGTAAAGCAATAATTATCTGCTCTATGTGGCTACTTATGGGATTTCATCCAAAACAGATGTGTAGCATTTTACATTTCTTGCCTTATCAAAGTTAGTTCATTCACCACTTCTACTGCACTTTTATGTGGTTTTGTGTTTTATTCCCTAAATAATGTGTAATGTTTCACATTGATCCTTATATTCTGTGTGAATGTTCAGTTATAATGTTATTAAATTTTCCTATTGTTTCTACCAAATGGAGAAAATTGCCACTATCATATTCATAAAAGCTCATAATCCTCTGAGCACTAGACATCATCTACAGAAAAAAACTGCATCATGTATATTGTGCGTTCAGTGTGACAATTTTTTGTTTGTATTTTCACTTAGTTTCTGCCTTATGGCTTAGACTGTTACCCCCAATTTTTACTTTTATTATTATTATTTTTGAGACAGAGTTTTGCTCTTGTCACCCAGGCTGGAGTGCAGTGGTGTGATCTCGGCTCACTGTGACCTCCGCCTCATGGGTTCAAGTGATTCTCCTGCCTCAGCCTCCCAAGTAGCTGGGATTACAGGCGCCCACCACCATGCCTGGCTAATTTTTGTATTTTTAGTAGAGATAAGGTTTCACCATGTTGGCCAGGCTGGTCTTAAACTCCTGACCTCAGGTGGTTCACCTGCCTTGGCCCCCCAAAGTGCTGGGATTACAGGTGTGAGCCACCGCGCCCGGCCTATTTTTAAATACTTAACATTACTGAAGATGTACATTTCACTTACTTCATGTTTACCAAGCGCATGTGACAATTACTGACAATCTTTATGTCCATTCTCATACTTCAGTTAATTACTTTTTTATCCCTAGAGAGTTTGCAGCACAGACAATATAGAGTCTATGAGATAGAATAAAATAAGGAGGATCTATTTATATCTTTTTTCCACTTGGGAATAACTTGTGTATAGTAAGTTTCTGAATCTTTCTACCTGTACTACTTTCAGAATGTTTCTAATAAGGGCTTTCAAGAGGATCTGGCTTTTAATGTTCAATCACATGGCCATGTACTTGGCTGGGCAGAAAACACATTTGGTTTAATGCATTCTCTTTAAAAAAATCTTCTTCTAGTTTTCTGGAAATCAATCAGTTACAGTTGACATGGAATCAAAGCGTTTGATTACGTGCTTCTCATCGATGATACAGCCTTGTTATAGTTTTCTCTGGAGTTGCTTCATTTTATTTTTACATTTTACTTGCTTTCTTTGAAGATTTACTTAATGATCAAAGTAGTTGTAATCATTTGTGGCTTTGTTTTCTGTTTTTTTGACCCTGATGATTAATTTTTTTCTTTTCTGCCATCTTGGGGGCAACTATGTAATAGTTTAGTTTTTTATATTAGGTTTTTAACTTTAAGAAATAACACGTACTTAACAGACCTCTCAATTTTAACAGCATTTAGTTTTATACTAACAAGATTTTTATAACAGCAAATTAAACAATTGAATTATGAAATATAAAATTTAGTCAGTGCACTGACATCAGTAAGGGGTTTAAAAAATGTTTAAGATGCTCACTGACCAGTACATCAGACCAAAAAGGGCTCCTTGTTTAAAAATACATATTTATTTTAATGAATTTGATTAACAGGCTCTGATTATTGACTGATTCCATCTTCACAAGTCAATGAAGAATCATTATATGCTACACTATTGGAGAAAGCCTTTTTCTTCTATCCATCAAAAATGATCAAAGTATACTTATTTTGTTAAAACAAGATACGTTACTGCCATCTCCTAGAAAATTGTCATCATAATTATACAAACTGCCTCCCACACTTTCGTTTTGAGACAGAGTCTTGCTGTGTCACCCAGGCTGGAGTGCAGTGGTACGATCTTGGCTCACTGCAACCTCCGCCTCCCAGATTCCAGCGATTCTCATGCCTCAGTCTCCCGAGTGGCTGGGATTACACATGTGTGCCACCATTCCCAGCTAATTTTTGTATTTTTAGTAGAGATAGGTTTTCACCATGTTGGCCAGGCTGGTCTCAAACTCCTGGCCTCAAGTGATCCACCCGCCTTGGCCTCCCAAACGGCTGGGATTACAGATGTGAGATACCGCGCCTGGCCCAAATTGCACATTTTTAAGTGGATAAAGATATAATATTCAAAATCTACGATGATAAACAGTCTCTCATGTGAATGACCCTCTCCTTATATGTGGTGTTCTTGTGCAGTGCACAGTCTGAACAACTGTACATTCTGCTCTTACCTTCTGGGTCTAGTCATAGGGGTTTTTCTGGATACCTTCCTTCTCACAAGGGAGATTCTCAGGAGAACTTGGGTTTCCCTCTGCCTAATAACAGTCATTTCCTCGAGATTTGAAGATAAGAAGTGAGCAGTTTATAGATAGAAAGTAGGCAGATACCCTCTGACCTTGAGCTATGCTATGTATCACCTGCACATTCTAAACTCTCCCCTCACAAGGCTTGGTCTCAAAGAGGAGATGGTGAGGAGGATCAAACAGGAGAGCCCAAATGCTTGCCTTTCTCCTCCTCCATCTCCCTTTCCCTCTCCTTCCCATGGTGCCATGAGTCCAGTAGGGACAGGGTGCTCTCTTATTCCCCCACGCCATATCCTGCCTCTTCTAACCACCAAGCCTTTGAGGTTGCCAGCTTCCCTGTCATGAGAGAAGGTCTACATCTTGTCACTGTGGCCTTGATGTGGGAGCTAAAGGAATATAGTCAGCCTTCTCCAGCGTCTGGCTAGTCAGGCCCACAGCTGGCCCTCCTAGGTAGAGGAGGCCTCGGTGGCTGCAGTGGGGCATGACTTAGAAAAAAGTCTCAGGGCATCAGTGTAGTGTCCCTGCTGTTCGGTAGCTTCAAAGGATGAATTATGCTCCGTAATTTGGAAATGGAAGAGCAGACCGACTTCATTTTTGTTCTGGATCAAGACCACCTGGACTTTACACCTAAGTCATCATAAGCTTTAAAATAATTTTCATAGCTGGCCACTCTAATTTGTGCACCAGAAAGCTGCAGGAGCTTTTAAACTGTAGAGTGGCCAGCAAGTCTGGACACATTGATACTATTATTTATCATGTAGAATATGGCAACAATAAGTTATTGCTATATATTTGACCATTACATGTGTTCCCACTGCTGCTGTAACAAGCTACCATGAACTTAGTGGCTTAAAACAAATCAGATTTATTATCTTACAGCTCTGGTGATCACAAGTCCAAAATGGGTCTCACAAGGATAAAATCAAGGTGGCATCAGGACTGTGTTCCTTCTGGATGCCCCAGGGGAGAATTTACTCCTTGCATTTTCCCAGCTTCTAGGGGCCACCTGCATTCCTTGGCTCGTGGCCCCTCCCTTCATCTTGAAATCGCATCACTCTAACCTCTGTTTTTGCATCACATCTCCTCTCTCTAACTTTGATTGTCTTGCCTTTTCTAACTGTGAGGGTCCCTGTGATGACACTGGGCCCACCCAAGTTATCCAGGAAAATCTCCTCATCTCAAGATCCTGCAAATTTGCACACACCCTCGGTATGACCCTTGACACCTGACCACCAGATGGGACTGCATGTGAAAATACACCTTGCGTGGCTCTGGTGGGGAGACTGCCACCCTGTGGCTGGGCCTGATCTCTCCTTGGCTGGCCTTCCTCCCTGGTCATGCTTTCCTACTCTCTGACCCATCTCCCTACAAACCTGTCCCAGGTGCATCACTTGCACATGAAGCTTCCTTGGAATCTCCTTCTGGGGAGCCTGACTTTGGGCACCCTCTGGCTGTTTCATATGAAAACAACACATCAATGGTCAGGACAGACACATGCATCTCAGAGAGGCAGAAGGGTGCTCAGGCCAGTGACACCTGACTTTCGTGCCACTGTACTTAATCGTGTGTCCACAGCAACGCTGTCCGGCAGAAACCAGAGGCAAGACACAGGTGCGATTTCCAATTTTCTGGGAGCCACTTAGAAAAGTGAAAAGAAATAGGTGAAATGTATTTTAATGATATTTTCCTTAACCCAGTATATTCACAATAGCATTATTTCCATGTGACAACAGTATCAAAACTAGGGACTACTTCACATTTGATTTTTCCTACGAAGTCTTTGAAATCAGTGTGTATTTCACGCTCACACACATCTCATTACAAACTAAACACACATCAGGTCCTTAGTGGCTGGTTGCAGGTGGCATGGGCCATTGTATTGGACAGGGCAGCCCTAGAGCATGACCATGAGAATCAGAAGGAAATTCAGAAAATTAGTGAGGAGAGAAGGGTTTTGAGGTGCTGCCCTGAGTGCTGTCTGGCAGGGAGGGCGTCTCGGCCACAGGCTGCCTACATTCATCTCCTGCTGGGATTGCAGCTCACTGAACTTCCCTTGCCAGTGTGCCCATGGGGAGAGGCTGGCCTGCTCAGGACAGCTCCAGGTATTAGGTCCCTGTGACCATTCCTACACTTGTGAATAAGCAGCATGGTTAACTGAGCCTGTCCTTAAGAGGGCATCTACATTTGGCATTCAGCTCGTCAGGCTTCCGATCCTGCAGGGAAGAGTGCTATTACCTCATGGAGGAGGGCAGGTGAGTGTGCAAGGCTGCCAGTGCTTCCCCGGGTTACTGCATCTGCTTATCAGTCCTGCACCCAGCCTTGCCCAGAGCTTGAAACATGGCCTGCTCTGCTTGTACATTGACGTATCTAATTTCTACTGTGGCTTCACAGGCAAATGTCGGTTTACAGGCCCTTCAGAGTCTGGGCTTGTCTTTCTTCCTCCCACCCTTGCCTCTGAGCCTTTGCACATGCTAATCCCTTTGCTTGGAAAACTAGTTTCTTTCCCTTGCCCGAAAACTTCAAGCCATAAGCAGATCTAAATTTTTCTCTTTTTAAAAAATTTGATTTAATTTTTATTTTTTGAAAAAGAGGTGAGGTCTTGCTATGTAGCCCAGACTGGTCTTGAATTCCTGGCCTCAAGTGATCCTCCTGCCTCAGCCTCCCAAAGTGCTGGAATTATCAGGCCTGAGCCACTGCCTCCAGCTGCAGATCTAAATTTTTTAATGTTTTTTTCTGTATTAGAAATAAAATATCTTATAAATTGTGAACAAAAGCCTCTAGCTTCCAACAATTTTTGTAGTGAAGGTGTTTTTGGCAATCCAAAACAACTTTTCAAAATACAATGAAAAAATCCTTTTGGCAACATGTATGTTAATTCTGAAATAAAGAAAAATCGATTGTTACCTGTATTGAGTATGCAGTTTGAAGATCAAAACATGAAGCAGCCTACTGCAGCATACATTGGAACAGTGATGTCCAAAGGCCCATATACGGCCAGCTTAATTAGCAGAGGGCACTGGGCTCAGGCCCAGGAGAAATTAGGTCAAAGGAAGCCATGCTATGGGAAAGTAAAAACAATTACTACAAACCAATTATGACCTCCCGCCCAAGCCATCATTAAGGCATTAACTATACTCCTCCACCCTCGGCTGCAGCCTTCCTGTCCCCAGCCCTTCCTGGCATCGCTGTGGCACTGATCTGCCCGGTGCCAGTGACAATTTTGCAACTTACTGACAATGTGACCTGAAGGTTTTAGCTTATTTTTTTAAACTTATTTATAGGTCAGGATACATGAATGAGGTCTCTCATATTTTCAGAACTGGTACGAAACTAAAAGGGTGACTCTACTGCAAAATATCAGGTGGTTTGTATCAGTTGATTGAGATCTATTGCTGTCCTGTTCTTTGTGCAACGGTTTTGAGGCAGTCTAATGCTTTCTATGAGGAAAGCTCACAGGATTTTGAATGTCAACTCAAGGCCCTCGTAGAACAGTGCTGGGAAGACAGCAAGAGCTTCATCAATACATGGGTGGCTGTGTGCAAGGACAACTGTGCTCCTGAAATACACACATTTAAGGACACGTGGCTGACACAGGCCACTTGCTGGTGCAGTGCCACGGACTAAGGAGGAATGATATATAATAAAGGCAGAGATCCTGCAAATCCCACGGCAGCCCAGGCATTCTCCAGCCCTGGGCACGGTGCCTGAATGTCACGGGGCTGCCATGCCAATGTGCTGAACAGATTAGAAGAGATGAGAGAGGACAGAAACCCTGTCTCTAGGCAGCACATTTTCAGGCCATGTCAAGTAGTAAACAAGTATAAAAACGAACCAGCAGAACCACTGGAAAAGGGAGAGAGATTTGCGCTCAGAGGTCCTCAAAATCTGCCTCCACTCTGGAGGTCTCTGGCAGCTTCTTCTGTTCCTCCAGTTCCGCCCTTGGGTGGCTGCAACTCTCCTTCCCCCCACACCCCCTTTGCTTCCTTTCTGCTTTAAGTCACTTTATTTTATTATTTTTAATCAATGTAACACATTTTTTGGTAACAATATTATAATATATAAATATATACAATTATATATAATTATATATAGTTATATACAATTATATATAATTATATATATTTATATACAATTATATATAATTATATATACACAATTATATATAAATATATTTATATATATTTATATATAATTGTATATAATATATATATTTTATATATATTATACATAATATATATTTTATATTATGTATAATATATTATATATATTTATATATTATATATATTTATATTATGTATAATATATAATATATATTTATATATTATATATTTAATATATATATTTATATTTTGTATAATATATATTTTATATATATAAATATATTTTATATTATATATAATATATATTTCATATATAAATTATATATATAATTATATATAATTATATTTTATATATAAAATATAATTATATATAAATATATTTTATATATAAAATATAATTATATATAAATATATTTTATATATAAAATATAATTATATATAATATATATTTATATATAAATTATATATAATTTATATATAATTTATATATATAATATATATATAAATTATATATATATTATATATAATATATTTTATATATAAATATATATAATTATATATAATATATTTTATATAAAATATATTATATATATTTATATATTATATATAAATATAAATAATTATATATAAATATATATTTATATATTATAACATATTTATATATTATATTTATATATATATAAATATAAATAATTATATATAAATATATATTTATATATTATAACATATTTATATATTATATTTATATATATTATAACATACTTATATATTATATTTATATATATTATAACATATTTACATATTATATTTATATATATTATAACATATTTATATATTATATTTATATATTATAACATATTTATATATTATATTTATATATATTATAACATATTTATATATTATATTTATATATTATAACATATTTATATATTATATTTATATATATTATAACATATTTATATATTATATTTATATATATTATAACATATTTATATATTATATTTATATATATTATAACATATTTATATATTATATTTATATATTATAACGTATTTATATATTATATTTATATATTATAACATATTTATATATTATATTTATATATATTATAACATATTTATATATTATATTTATATATATTATAACATATTTATATATTATATTTATATATATTATAACATATTTATATATTATATTTATATATATTATAACATATTTATATATTATATTTATATATAATAACATATTTATATATTATATTTACATATAATAACATATTTATATATTATATTAATATATTATATATTATAAATATATTGTATATTATATATTATATTTTATAAATATATTATATATTATATATTATAAATGTATTGTATATTATATATTATATTTTATAAATATATTACATATTATAAATATATAATATATATATTTTTATATTCTTGATTAATGTAACAAATACCAGCTGAGAGCAGTGGCTCCCACCTGTAATCCCAGCACTTTGGGAGGCTGAGGCTGGGGAATCATGAGGTCGGGAGTTCAAGACCAGCCTGGCCAACATGGTGAAACCCCGTCTCTACTAAAATGCAAAAATTAGCCAGGTGTGGTGGTGGGCAACTGTAATCCTAGCTACTCAGGAGGCTGATGCAGGAGAATCACTTGAGCCTGGGAGGTGGAGCTTGCAGCAAGCCGAGATTGCCCCACTGCACTCCAGCCTGGGTGACAGAGCAGGACTCCATCTTAAAAAAAAATATATGTGTGTGTGTGTGTGTGTGTGTGTAACAAACACCTAATGACAAATACTCAAAGAGAAGGAGAAACGGAGGAAGGGAGGGAAAAGAGAAAGAGAGTGGGACGGATGAAGAGGAAGGGAGAGGGAGAGGGATTGCTTTCTTATTTAGAATTTCTGGGTGTATGGGCTGTGACAGTGTATTTACCCTCTGTACTTCCCCTCTCTTCATCTTCTCATTCTACATTTTTTTTGTTAAAAGTTATACTAATTGAGTTTGGTTAAATTATACTTCCATTTTTGGTAACCTGCCTCTCCTGGTCTTTCTGCAATCAGCCCTGAAATCCTTAGACTCCTCGCACTTGGTGTGACCCTTTTGCCGTTCATTTACTTGTATTCAGTAGGCTTTCTGGGAAGTGTTTCTTCATGTACGGTGTCTGGATGAGTTTTTTAAAATCCATTCAAGTCATAAACCTGTTGTTTTTTAACCTTACAGTTGAAAAACAACATTAAACATCAGCATATCAAAACTCTTTGCCCAAGCCATTTATACTAATTTTGTCCTCCACATTAGAAATCATACTATCCAGCCCTAGAGTTGTTCAGAATATTTGAGATCCTGTCTGTATTGCTGAGCTGTATCACTGGATTGAACTGGTAAAATCATGGAACTGGCCTGTACTGGCATTAGTGGTTTGTGAAGAAACTTTTGGAAAATCTCATTCCTTTTTTCAACAGCCAGCAAAGTCCAGACAGAAAAGGAAGGAAGAGCAGACAATGTTGGTTTTGGTGCCTGAGATCTGAGTGCATTCCCTGAGGAATGGTGGTCCCTAAGGAGCTGTGATGGGCCAGAATGTTGACTCCAGATGTTCCCAGCGCCCAGACTCGTTGGCACAGGAGGACCCTGAATGATAATATCCCATCAGCTGAGATTTTTGAGGCAAATTTTCCAGCCCATGTCATGACTCACATTACAACAGTTACCTAAACAAAGATCTTTGCTCTTTCTGGATGAGTTTTCAGTGATAAACGAATAAAATGGCATCAAACAACTCCCCTTCCTAGAGGTGTCATGTTTGTATACACAAGCTCTGATTCACCCTCTTCTCATCAGTGGTTTTGTCCGATTGTCAAGCACGGTGTCTTCTAGTGGGGACGTGTGACAGTAATTGCTTTTCCACATTATCTGCCATTGACACCATGTCACCCTCTACTGCATCCTTTGATAAAGGGATTCTACAAGTAGTTTTTATTTCTCTTTCTGAGCATAACATTTTTCATTAACTTTAACAGTACTTTTCCCAAGCTTCTGAAGAATCCTGTGACTTGCACCTACTTTTGCTATAGGGAATGTAACTTTAAATGCAGTTTCAAAACGGTGTTTTGGTCTTTTTTTTCTGCGTAAACAACTGATTTTTTTTTCTAGAAATCATTATTGACTGGGCACGGTGGCTCACTCCTGTAATCCCAGCACTTTGGGAGCCCAAGGTGGGTGGATCACAAGGTCAAGAGTTTGAGACCAGCCTGGCCAACATGGTGAAACCCTGTCTCTACCAAAAATACAAAAATTAGCCAGGCATGGTGGTGGGTGCCTGTAATTCCATCTACTCTGGAGGCTGAGGCAGGAGAGTCGCTTGAACCTGGGAGGTGGAGGTTGCAGTGAACCGAGAGTGCGCCACTGTACTCCAGCCCGGGTGACAGAGCGAAACTCTGTCTCAGAAAAAAAAAGAAAAGCAATAATTGTTTTGAGATTTTTCTAGGGGGAATTCATGGAGTTTACCAAAGGAATTTCCCAGGGCCTTAAAAATGATATAACAGCTTCAGTGGTTTTGGACTTTCATTTGGCGAAGTTTGTGACAGTAACAGACTCCCATCCATTTGCATTTTTCAATGTTGGCATTTTAAGCAAGACCATCCCAGTTGGAGATTCGCTTGTTCTAACACCTACAAATTTACTGAAGTAGTGCTCAAATTTGTTTTCACATTATTTTGAAATGTATTAGCATCATTTTCAATACTAGTTTACACCTGATGAGCCACTTACGAATCACTGCTCCACATTTGTGATTTGTAAATATGAGATGCACAGTGGAAAGAAACGAAAACTCCAATTTAATGAACAGAAACAACCAAAAAAATGTGAAACTCTCTTAGCAAGGACAAGTTATAGACTGATAGCTGAGATGGCCTGACCAACAATTCTTGTAGCCAAGTGAAGTCTAATTTTACATTGAAAATTTGAATGTATACAAATAACTTCTTTCATGTGTTTTGTTTTTTGAAATTGCTCAGCAGCCTGTGGAGTCACTGATAGACCACCAAGGATGTCAGCAACCAACATTGAGGAACACAGCTCTGGGCCGAAGTAAGCAGCTGCCTGGCACCAGCATTCTCTAACTCCTGCTCTGCTGTGAAGGCTGGAGCCCCCTTGGCAACACCAGCCCACTTTTCCAGCAGGTACTACAGGCTCTATACAAGTCCTTCCCAGCATCAGTCAAGAAGCAAGAACATATTCTCTCAAAAGAAGCCAGACCTCAGCCAGATTCAGGAGAATCATCCAGGAGGACCCCACTCTCTGAGAGACTTCAATCTCTCGGAACATCAGTTCCCTTCTCCAGAAAATGCAGATTATAATGTCTCCCTAATAGGACTGTTGGGAGGAATAGACTAATTGAGATGTCAACTATCGTACACCAAATACAGAGACTGGCACATACTATGGACTTTGTAATTAGTAGTTGTAACTATCTTCTATCTTTTTATGTCCCCATAGTATTTAGAAAGATAGGATATCAAAAGCTGGGACACTTAACCCCACAGTAATGAACTTACACTTGGTAATTCCAACACACAGGGGCAGAGGAAATATTTAAATAGCCTCCAGAGGCCGGGTGCAGTGTTTCATGCCTATAATCCTAGCACTTTGGGAGGCCGAGGCTGGCAGATTGCTTGAGTCCAGGAGTTTGAGACAAGCCTGGGCAACATGGTGAAATAAAAAAAATAAAAAAAATAAAAAAATTAGCTGGGTGTGGTGGTGCGCGCCTGTAGTCCCAGCTATTTGTGGGGCTGAGGTGGGAGGATCGCTTGAACCTGGGAGGCAGAAGTTGCAGTGAGCCGAGATTGTGCCACTGCACTCCAGCCTGGGTGACAAAGCAAGACCCTGTCTCAAATAAATAAATAGCCTCCAGAAACAATATATAGAAGCTTGAGAAACAGCAGAGCTCATAGGCCACCCAACACAGAGCTCAAAGCAGTGCTTTCATCCTCCTTCAGCCTCAGAGTGAAGTTTCATCATCACAAAAAAGGGTGACCACATGAGGACTCATTTGTATGTGATGAACTGATATGGACAATCAGCCCTTCTTTTTTCTTTCATAGATATGAGGTCTTGCTCTGTCGCCCAGGCTGGGGTGCAATGGCATAATCATAGCTCACTGCAGCCTCCAATTCTTGGCCTCTAGCAATCCTCCTGCCTCAGCCTCCCAAGTGGCTGGTACTACAGGCCTGATCCTGCTTAAGGATTCTGTGTTTGCATTTCTCTGTTGCTGGCCATTTATGGTGCTGATTAGGTTCATGAGCGAAGGGGAATTTCAATGGCGAAGAAGGGAAAAGATAGAAAAAACATCTGGAAGCAGAAGGAAGGTTGGAGGTTGGAGGAGATATGGGGAATTGAAGAGAGTCATTGTGGACTGGGAATTTTGTAGGTAAGATATGAACAAGGCTGTGACAGTTGCCTTGAAATTGGGGACTTCAGGAATTTGGATGGAGAAAATAGATTTCTAGGAAATGTTGCTGCTGTGTGTTATGCAATTTAATGCCTCTCTTTTGGGTTTGGACTGATGTTTCTTTTGGATGTGGCATTATGCTGAAACAAGCAATATAGTGGATTGCAAACATTGCCACAAATTCTTCCCATTCATGTTGCAACACTCCACAACATAATATTGCAGCTCCCCAGTCAAGAAAGAACGTCTGTTTTTTCACCCCTTGAAGCTGGGCTTGGCTGTGTGACTTAGTTTGGCCAATGGGACACTAGCAAATGTGCAGCACGCAGAGGCTAGCAAAGTGCATGCATATTGGAACTTGCCTCTCTTGCTGCTCTAGGAAATGCTTGAACCAACACCCTTTGAAGGAGCCTGCCTAGGCTGCTAGATCAGAGGGACATGACCTGGTTTTCTCCATGGGCCCTGCTGATAGCCACTGGTGGACACATGAGTGAGGCCACTGACTGGCGGCTGATGGCATGCATGTGTGAGCACTGCTGGAATCCCACAGAGCAGAGACCAGCTGTTCCAGCAAGCTTAGCTCAAAGTGCAAACAAATAAACAGCTGTTTTAAGCTACTGTGTTTTGAGAGGGTTTGTTATGCAGTGAAAGCTAATAGATACAGGCAGGAACAAGAATCTTCTGTATTTCTTTTCTTTTTTTTTTTTTTTTTGGAGACAGAGTCTCGCTCTGTCGCCCAGGCTGCCAGGCTGGAGTACAGTGGTGCAATCTCGGCTCACTGCAAGCTCCGCCTCCCGGGTTCACGCCATTCTCCTGCCTCAGCCTCTCTGAGTAGCTGGGACTACAGGCGCCCACCACCACGCCCGGCTAATTTTTTGTATTTTTAGTAGAGACAGGGTTTCACTGTGGTCTCGATCTCCTGACCTCGTGATCCGCCCGCCTCGGCCTCCCAAAGTGTTGGGATTACAAGCGTGAGCCACCGCGCCCGGCCAGTATTTCATAGGTTTGTTATGTGATGGTGCTGTGTGCCTGGGGCTGAGTTAGTGCTCAACAATCAGTAGCCTATAAAAGAGCAGCTGCTGTCCACTAAACAGTAGGCCATCACCGGAGCACTGTGGCAATGCGAGTGTCCCTGGAGCATATCGACTGCAACCTGTCTCTGATGCAGGGGTCTCTGACACCATGCCCAGCTGGTCCTGCTCTGCCCAGTGGCTTCTTGTGGCAGAGACTCCCCTGGCTGGCCATTCTGCGTAGAGAGTTGGGATTAGTGACGTGCTGTCTGTTGTATTTAGCCAAAAGCCATTGCGAGTGAGGAATGAATTTTATTTTCAGAGTAATCCTGAGTCAAGAGACGTGAGGTGAAGGAGAAAGACCGATATTCCTTTGAGCTCCCCTTTGCCTATCTCCCATCCTTTACCCTGAAGGCATCTGCTGAAGTTCTGAACTGTGAGAGCCTCTTGCCTTGAAATGACCCCATTAGTTAGCTGGTGTGGGGTGATTTGGGTAACACCTATCCAAGGGTATGAAGCCTTGAAATCTGGTTTATTAGGAAGTGAAGGGGGCTAAGAAAGGAAGGCCAAAGACATGGGCATAGGAGAAGTCAAGGAAGAGGCACTGTGCCATGTGTGCAAGGTGAGAGGCCTATGGAATGGGGCAAGGTGTGTTGTGATATATGGCAGATGTGTGTGCAGAGGAGATGCCACACTCAGTAAGTATGCTATGGCATGATTTTCTGTGCTCAAGGGACAGTTTGCACAAGCTTTGTAGCAAGAGGAAGTTGACCTGGGGTGAGGTCAACTTAGCGTCCTCAAGATTAAATAGCTTGTCAGTAACTCCTTCATTATTTATCAAATATTGACTGAACACTAGGTTCTGGGGATGCAGTGACCAAAATGTGAAAAGTATCTGAACTCATAGAGCTTCCATTCTAAAGGGGGAAATCCCCAATTCACATCTTATTACATAACATAATTTTGTGTGCATAAAGCAGGGTGAGGGGTTGCAGAGTGTTTGATGCTTCTAGATGATGTGGTCAGGAAAGGCCTCTCTGAGGGGATGCTGTTTGAACAGAATCCAGAATTGGTGATGGCACCTCAGGCAGAGAGCACAGCAAGTGCAAAGGCCCTGAGAGGCGATGGTGCTGGTGGAGGATAGAGTCGGGCCCTGATGGTACAGTGGTCAGTGGGAGACACCTGCTCATCATATGCAGGCGTTCCAAGACCATGGACAGCACCTTCACTTGGTTTACAGTAAGTGCGCTGGAAGCCTTCGAGGATAGGGCGTGACTTGATCTGATTTTCATCCCAAAAGGATTCTCTGGCTGTTGCATCAGAACAGAAGACTTTGGGGGAGGCTTTGAAAGACAGAGCTGGGTCTGGAAGCTAGAACAGTGGCTCCACTGCTGGGTGATCTTGACAGGTAGGTTAACCTCTCTGAGTTGCAGAGTTCTTGTCTATACCTTGGTGACAACTGTTATATCATTTTCCTCCCTGCATTGTTAAGCAATTTAGCAGATTTTTTTTGAGGCCCAGCTCTGTGCCAGGCATGTGGTGAGGCCCCAAGCTATGTGGAGGACTGAGTAAGTGACGCATGTGGGCCCAGCATGCTTCTAACACACAGCAAGGTTCAAGAATTGTGACCATGCTAGTACATTTATTATCAGTCAGTGGGTGTCCTGGCCTGATGGAGGAAGCAGCTCTGCATCTCAGATCAAGGGTTACAAAGAAGGGTCCATGTGGGTGGTCTCTGTCACTCTGGAGACCCAGGCCAGGTGCTACGGAAACCTCACAGCACCCCCACCTGGTTTATCACCTGCTCCTGCCTGCCTGCCATTTTACTTCTTAAATTCTATGATCTCTTAAGTGACTTGCATTCATTTGCCTTGTTTTGGCATATCTTATCCTTTGTCCTGTCAATCTTAGAGTGCTTGATTTAGACTTTGTTTTTGGTGTATTAATGATTCCATTCAATCAAAATTCACTTCCCTGTAGCTTCAAATGTTGGTCTGCTTTGGTTTCCTCAATCTAGGGGCTGTGTTTTGTGTCACATTATTTATTTATTTATTTATTTTTGAGATGGAGTTTCGCTCTTGTTGCCCAGGCTGGAGTGCAATGGCATGATCTTGGCTCACTGCAACCTCTGCCTCCCAGGTTCCAAGCAATTCTCTTGCCTCAGCCTCCTGAGTAACAGGAACTACAGGCATGTACCACCATGCCTGGCTAATTTTTTTGTATTTTTAGTAGAAACGGGGTTTCACCATGTTGGCCAGGCTGGTCTCAAACTCCTGACCTCAGGTGATCCACCCACCTCGGCCTCCCAAAGTGCTGAGATTACAGGCATGAGCCACCGTGCCCAGCCACATTATTGTTTATTGGTTTTATTATTAACACAACCTCAGACAAAGTTACACTAAGGAACTGTAGCTTAGAAAGTATACATTTTATTTTTAATGTGGTAAAATACACACAACATAAAATTTACCATTTTCACCATTTTTAAAGGTAAAGTTTAGTGGCCTTAAGTATATTCACATAGTTGTGTAGCTCTCACCACTATTCATCTCCAGAACTTTCTCCATCCCAAACTCGATCTCTGACCTGTTAAACAATAGCTCCCCATTTCTCCCTCCACCAGGCCCCTGGCAACCACCACTGTACTTTCTGTCTCTACGGATGTGGCTATTCCAGCTCCCTCATAGAAATGTCATCATTCAGTATTTGTCCTTTTGTGTCTGGCTTCTTTCACTTGGTATTATGCCCTCCAGGTTCATCCATGTTGTAGCATGTGTCAGATTTTTCTTCTGTTATTGGAAAAAACAAACTCTGCAAAATATTTTAAAGAGGTTTGTTTCTGAGCCCATATTGTCAGAGTAGGTAGCTAGGCAGACATGAGCAGGGCGGGAAAGGCCCCTGCACTCCTGCCCAGGAATGTCAGGTAACCATCAGGTGATGGTCAGGCAGTTGTTAAACTGTCTCTCTAAAATAATAATTGGTTGCAGCTGATGCCAGGGAAAGGCAGTCTCCCAATAGATGGAAACACTTGAAGCTGGTGATCAGCAGCTTCCCGATGAGATCTTGGGAACTGGGCAAGTAGGCTCATGAATGTGCACCAAGAGGCAAAATAGCAGAGTTTAACTGGTATACGACCTTCCTTTAGGAACACTTGACTGGTAAGGGAAAATTGCCTCAAATGAGCATGTGCACAACTTCAGTGTGCACGCAGCCCCTCCCAAGTGCTGGCAGGCCACTGTGCATGTGAATGGTCTATCCCAGCGAAAAATCAAGCTGGGAGAGACCTAAACCACGGAACCATGCCTGTGTATGAAACCCCAAGTGAAAAGCCAAACAGTGTATGTGGATCTCTCAAGCTGCCTGCTTGGCCCTCTTCCAAGTGTAGTTTACTTCCTTTTGTTCCTGCTCTAAAACTTTTTTTTTTGAGACGCAGTCTCGTTCTGTTGCCAGGCTGGAGTGCAGTGGCGCGATCTCAGCTCACTGCAACCTCTGTCTCCAGGGTTCAAATGATTCTCCTGCCTCCGCCTCCAGAGTAGCTGGGACTACAGGTGCGCACCACCACACCAAGCTAATTTTTGTTTTTTTTTTTGTTTTTTTTTAGTAGAGACGGGGTTTTACCATGTTGACCAGGATGGTCTTGATTTCTTGACCTCGGGATCCACTCACCTTGGCCTCCCAAAGTGCTGGGATTACAGGCGTGAGCCACCTCGCCCGGCCTCTAAAACTTTTTAATAAACTTTCACTCCTGCTCTAAAACTTGCCTCGGTCTTTCACTCTGCTTTATTCCGCTTGGCTGAATTCTTTCCTCCTAGGGAAGAATTGAGTTTGCTGCACACCCTTCGGATTTGCTACTGCTAACAATATGAGTGACTGTGGCCAGGAGAAAACACAAACTCAAGAAGCCCTGAGTAAGTGATCATGAAGTGGTTGGGTTACAGTTTGGTTTTATACATAATTGTAAGTAAAATTATAAATCAATAAATGAAAGGTATATATTGGTTTAGCTAGAAAAGGCAGGGCATCTCAAAGCAGGGGCTTCCAAATCGTAGGTGGGTTTTCAGGATTCTTTAGTCGGCAATTGATTGCAAGAGTTAAGCTTCATCTAAAGACGTGAAGTCAGTAAAAAGGAATGCTTAAGATAAGGGAGTCTGCTATCTCTCATGTGATGCTATACCAGAGTCAGGTTGGAAACTAAGCCATGTTATACTGGGTTAATTTAAAAAAACAATTTAAGGAGATTTTATGGTTTGTAGGGTGTGATTTAACCTTATCCTTGCATAGTCTTGGGTCTTATTTATTTATTTGAGACTGAGTCTTGCTCTGTCTTATTTATAATTCGGTATCTTATTGCCACAGTGAGTCTGTTCTGTCAGTCTTATGATCTCTATTTTAATGTTAATGCTGGTCAGTTGTGCCTAAACTGTGAAAGGAAGAGGGTATTATGAGGCATGTCTGACCTCCCTTCCTGTCACGGCTGGGAATTAAGTTTTTAGGAATTTTCTGGGGTCCCCTTGGCCAAGAGGGGGTCCTTTCAGTTAGTTGTGGGGACTTAGGATTTTTTTTTGTTTTTTTTTTTTGAGACAATCTCACTCTATTACCCAGGCTAGAATGCAGTGGCACTATCTTGGCTCACTGCAACCTCTGCCTCCTGGACTCAGCCTTCTGTCTCAGCCTTCTGAGTAGCTGGGACCACAGGCGTGCACTACTGTGGCCAGCTAATTTTTTGTATTTTTTTGTAGAGTTGGGGTTTTGCCATGTTGCCCAGGCTGGTCTCAAACTCCTGAGTTCAAGCAATCCTCCTGTTTTTGCCTCCCAAAATGCTAGGATTACAGGCATGAGGCACCATGTTCAGCGAGGATTTTATTTTTAGTTTACCCTTTCTTTTGTAGGCTGAATAATATTCCACTGTATGTATATGCCACATTTTGCTTATCCATTTATTCACTGATGGACACTTGGGGCTTCTTCTTTTTTGGCTACTGTGAATAATGCTGCTATAAACATGGGGTCCAAATATCTCTTTGAGACCTTGCTTTGACTTCTTTTGGATATACACCCAGAAGTGAAATTGGTGGATCATAGGATAATTTTGCCTTTGCAAAATTATGACAGTAAGAGAAATCTGACATAGTTGACTCCATCTTGCTTCTAGCCTCCAAGCTGTCCTTAGTCATTCCTGGGCATAGGCCAGGCTAACTTTGGGAGAAATTTATTTTTATATTATTCTTATTTTTTTGAAATAGTCTCGCTTTATCACCCAGGCTGGAGTGCAGTGGCGCAATGTTGGCTCACTGCAACCTCCTTCTCCTGGGTTCAAGTGATTCTACTGCCTCAGCCTCCCAAGTAGGCTAATTTTCAGATTTTTAGTAGAGATGGGGTTTCACCATGTTGGCCAGGCTGGTCTCCAACTCCTGACCTCAAGCGATCCACCTGCCTCAGCCTCCCAAAGTGTTGGGATTACAGGTGTGAGTCACCCTTACTTGAAAGTGAGGATGACAATAGTCCCTCACTAAAACTAACCCCCTTCTTGCTCAGGGACTGAAAACCACCTTTGTAAGATTAATGAAAGGCCACAAGAATAGGACTATGGGAGGGGTCTGAACTCTGCTAAGATGTAGGCATAATGTCTATAATTCCCTCCTGCTCAAGAGTCATGGGGCCAGAGGTCACAACATTTGTGACTTCCAGCCAGGCATGGTGGCTCACGCCTGTAATCCCAGCACTTTGGGAGGCTGAGGTGGGTGGATCACTTAAGGTCAGGAGTTCGAGACCAGCCTGGGCAATATGGTGAAACTCCGTCTCCACTAAAAATACAAAACAGCAACAACAACAAAACAAACTTAGCTGGGCATGGTGGTGGGCACCTGTAATCCCAGCTACTAAGGAGGCTGAGGTAGGAGAATCACTTGAACCTGGGAGGCGGAGGTTGCAGGGAGCCAAGATCGTGCCACTGCACTCCAGCCTGGGCAAGAAAAACGAAACTCTGTCTCAAAAAAAAAAAAAAAAAATTATAGAAATTGCAGGTGTGAACCACTGCGCCTGGCCTATATATGTCTATCTTTATGTCAGTAGCAGGCTGTTTTCATTACTGTAAATTTGTGGTAAGTTTTGAAATCAAGAAATGTGAGACGTGCAACTTTGTACTTCTTTTTCAAGATTGTTTTGACTCTTTAGGGTCCCTTGAGATTCTATCTGAAATTTAGGATGGATTATTCTTTTTCTGCAAAAATGTCATTGGGATTTTGGTAGAGATTGCATTGAATCTGTAGACTGTTTGAGTTATATTGGTATGTGAAGAATATTGTCTACCCGGCCATGAACACAGGATGTCTTTCCGTTTATTACTGTCTTTTTAAATTTTTTTCAGCAACATTTTGTAGTTTTCAGTGTATAAGACTTTTGCTTGCTTGGCTAAGTTTATCGTTACGTATTTTACTCTTCTTAATGCTTTTGTAAATGGAATTGTTTTCTTAATTTTCTTTTTGGTTATTTATTGTTAATGTATACAGGCAAAACTGATTTTGCTTGTTGATTCTGTATGCTACAACTTGGCTAAATTTGTCTATTAGTTCTAACAGGTGTGTGTATGCATAACAAAAAATTTTTCATAATAAAGGAATTTTATTTTATTTCTATTTTTTCAGATTTGGGGGAATGTGTGCAAGCTTGTTACTTGGGTATATTTCATTATGCTGAGGTTTGGACTTCTAATGATCCCATCACCCAAGTGTGAACATAGTACCTGAAAAACTTTTCTATGAAAAACATAGAAAGTTTTTCAACCTTTTTGCCCCTCTCTCCCTCCCCGTTGGAATATTTTTAAAACACTTTCAAAACCATCCTCTCCCTATTATTAGGAGGCTATGCATGAATGCACTTTGCATCTAATGAATACCGAATGCAGATGTGTAGAGAATCCTGACCATGCCACGCTGGCGCCAGTGAAGATAGAAAAGCAGATCACGATTGCTAAAGTGCTTTGAATCCCCAGTTACACAAAATCAAGCATAAATGGTTGATATTCCAGGTCGAAAATGTTGACAGAAGAGAGGAATATTTAAGGGATCTTTTCAGAGGTTTCCAATTGGCTTAGTATTAAACTGTGACCTCTGAATATACTTAAATTGTGGTTATCCTGGCGTGTTAGAATTTCACAGAAAATGGTAAATAATGTAAATAATGTTTAGTAGAAAATTGCTTTGATTTGTGGGATCTCCTGCCACACCATAAATGAGGTATAAATAGTTTTCTAATTTAGGAAAAACAGTGAGAAGATTTTCCTGCTTGAGAAAGGCAGTTGTACCTACTGTCAAAGTAATTGAAAGGACTTACTGAAAACATGGGAACAGAAGAACGCAGAGGTCAGAGAATTTCTGGAGTGTCCAATTAGAGCTACAAATACAGGATGTGTGTATTGGGGCTATATATATAACTGCAAGGAAAATGATGTACCTCAAAAAGTGAAATAACATGCAGCTGCTTCCACTGTTTAGGGGCTTGTCCTGGAGTCAGCTCTACCCTCTTCTGGGCCCTGTCCTCCAGGTGATAAAAGGGAGGAGAACCACATATGCAATTGCTGCCTACATGGTGCAGAATGAAGACACCTTCACCTGTTCCCCAGGAGCCCAGGACACCTATACCTGGGCTCCAGGAATGTGCTCTACGGCCTTATCTCAGACTATCTTCCCTCCAGACAGGGAGGCTGGGATTAGAACAGGTGGGACCATAGGCATTTGCAACCCTGAGGCTCATCAGGGTCTGCCAGGGGCAGACAGCAGAACATAGCAGCTCTCTTGAGTACGCGGCTTCAGTAAGTCAAAGCCTTCCCCGTTCCTCCTTCGCCTGAGGGACAGATGACCACCTAACTCCTCCCAGACCTTGCATGGCCCTGTCTGTAATTACTGTTTCCTTTAATTTCTGGCGGTTCACCTCATTATAGTCCATGAACCTAATGAGAGGGTCCCTTTGCCTGGTAACCAGGGATGGAACAGGTTTGGATTAGACTCTGACTCATTGTGTTTTGTTGGTCGGACTCCAGTTGTGTCTGCTCCTGGCTTACCTCACTTCTGTGGTCCCAAGAATGCAAACGGCGGCCCGGTTCTGCCAGGCTCCACTCCCCACCTCCACTCCCCACCACTCCTAACTCTGGCTGACCTACATAGTCTTTCCTGAGTGCACTGAAATAGCTGTTTTCATTTCTGCTCATCCATGCTGATGGCTTTCCCTTTCCTGATGCATTAGACTCCCCCTCCATCAATATTGCACATTTGGCCTCCATTCCACATACTTCACGTGCCTTTCTAGATGGTTTTATTCCTATGAAAAACAACTGATTATTATTTTTCTCTGTCTGTTCATGTTGTTTTACTTATTATTTTACCTCTCCCTTGTGTTATTCCAAATCATAAGAAAAATAGCAATACCCCCTGCTATTATAATTCCTATTTGAAACTATGTAAGGCTCGGCATGGTGGCTCACACCTATAATCCCAGCACATTGGGAGGCCAAGGTAGCAGGATCCCTTGAGTCTAGGAGTTTGAGACCAGCCTTGCCAATATAGTGAGACCCCTATCTCCACAGAAAAATTGAAAAATTAGCCAGGTATGTTGGTGCACACCTGCAGACCCAGCTACTAGGGGGGTTGAGGCAGGAGGATTCCTTGAGCCCAGGAGTTCGAAGCCGCAGTGAGCTGTGTTCATACCACTGCACTCCAGCCTGGGCCACAGAGTGAGACTCTATCTATATATTTAAAAAAAAAAAAGAAAGAAACTATGTAAAATATTAACTGTCCTAATACCGTTTCCCAAAGGGAAACATCCTCTTAATGATGCCAGCCAATGCATCAGGAAAGATTACCTTTTGACTGTCATAGATCACTATAACCTGCTTATTTAGCCTATTATTCTAAGTGTGCCATGTTTCTGTTGCTAATGCATTTCTTTTATTTTGTTAAAAATGTGAAATTTTCAAGCTTAAAGGAACTTTTAAACTTAGAGTTGTGAGTACACTACACAACGACTTTTTCCTAAGCCGTTTGACAGTAATTTGTCCACATCATATGCCAATTCATCCCAATTTTTCAGATGTATTTGCTACAAGGCTATCTCCTACATAACCACACTACACCATTCCAACCAGGAAATTAAAAGACACATCACCTCCATCTCATCCTCAAACCCCCTTTAGATTTTGCCAATTATCCTGAGTGTTCTATGCAGCAAAACGATTCAATCCGAAGTCTTATATTGCCTTGTGTTGTCCCTCTCTCTCCCTTTTCACAAAAGCACTTTTTATTTGAGGCAAAGAGAAGTCTTGCTGTAAGGATTATAGTTCCATCAGCTGAAACTCAACTGTTACAGGCACTATTTTGACTCTGTAGATTTTGCTTCTCCTTGGTCAGAAAAGGGTATTCAGGTTGCACTTTCTTCAGCTGAGCAAAAATGGCAAAGAAAGTGGGAAAAGAATTCCACTCTACTGATGCTGCTCTTCAGACCTGACGTCAAGCTTGACAGGCCCTTGCTGGTCAGTCTGCAGATTGCTGCCCCACTGCCGAGGGATACGGGCCATACTACATTTGCAAGAAAACAATGAGGCGGGAAAACCAGGTGTAGGTTACCTGAGGAACAGCAGACATCCACCGCTTCAAAACTCTTCATGGAATGGGTGATCCTTGGGGGAGGCTCAGCTCACCAAGGCACAGACCCTTCAGTTCCTGTTGCAGCTGAGTAAAGAGGTCATATCCTGGCTGCTCAGTTCAAAGTCAAAGACGTTGAAGTTCTCAGCAATGCGTTCCATTGTCACAGATGTGGGGATCACCACCAAGTTCCTCTGCGTGAGGAGCCACTTCAGAACCTGGCCACGGTTTCATTGTGCTTGGCTGCAATCACTTTGATCCTGGGGTCCTCCAGGAGGCAAGGATCCTCAGGCTTGGCCGTGGGCCTGTCGGGAGAGCCAAGGGGGCTGTAGGCGGTCCCTATGCTGCCTCTGGACTGGTAGTACTGGATTAAGTTCTCTTGAGTTAGGGACCTACCAGTGGCGCTCAATCTGATGAACCACTGCTGGCTTACACTTTTTTTTTTCCCTTTGAGACAGAGTCTCACTCTGTTGCCCAGGCTGGAGTGCAGTGGTGTGATCTTGGCTCACTGCAACCTCCACCTCCTGGGTTCAAGCAACTTTCCTGCCTCAGTCTCCCAAGTAGCTGGGACTACAGGCACACGCCGCCACACCCAGCTAATTTTTTTGTATTTATAGTAGAGACACGGTTTCACCACGTTAGCCAGGATTGTCTCAATCTCTAGACCTCCTGATCCGCCCGCCTAGGCCTCCCATAGTGCTGGGATTACAGGCATGAGCCACCTTGCCCAGCCAGCTTACACTTTAAGCCAGATTTGTTTAAGGTCCTCTCGGCCTGGAGATGGTGAAGTTGGAGATGCCAGTAGCTTTCACCAGCCCCTGAATGAGTTGCCTGATTCATCTAACAAGGAAAATTCCTTCCCAGGCTGACAGCCTGTTGGCCAGTGAATAAGGCGGAGGTAGAGGTAGTCCAGCTCCAGGCCACTGAGCACCTTCCAGCAGGATCCTCTCACCAGGCACTTCTTGTGGCACATGCCCCATGGCTTGCTGATGATGAAGAGCCACTCGCACCTCACCACCTGCTCCTTGAGCTGCTCCTCGTTCTCATTCTGGTGCACGTGGGTGCAGTCGATGTGGCGGTATACAGTGTTGATCGCTACCTTCACAGCCTCAGCCACCCGGCCTGGAGGGGACTTCCAGGTGCCTAGCCCCAGCATGTCCGTCTTGGTGCCATTGTTGAGCGTGATGTGGCTGTCATGGCTGCGTTGCCTTACAGGCCCCTCCCTGCAATTTGCCTCAGTTGTCCATCTCTTTGGTCTTCTTCAGTCCTGAATAATTTTAGTGTTTCCTTGACTTTCGTTACCCTGACTTTTTTTTTTTTTTTTTTTTGAGATGGAGTCTCACTCTGTTGCCCAGTCTGGAATGCAGTGACACGATCTCGGCTCACTGCAACCTCCACCTATCAGGTTCAAGCGATTCTCCTGCCTCAGCCTCCTGAGTAGCTAGGATTACAGGCACTTGCCACCATAGCCAGCTACTTTTTGTATTTTTAGTAGAGACGAGGTTTCACCACGTTGGCCAGGCTGGTCTCAAACTCCTGACCTCAGCTAATCCACGCGCCTCAGCCTCCCAAAGTGCTGGGATTACAGTGACCCTGACTTTTGGAGATAACAGGCTAGTTATTTGGTAGAAAGTCCCCGGATTTGGGTGGGTCTGATGTTTCCTCGTGGTAAAACTCAGATGATGCCCCTTTGCAGGAATATCACGAGTGTTGTGTTCTCACTGAGTCCTTGCATGTGGCACGTTTCCATTTGCCTCATTAGTGGTAATGATGCAAACACCACTCCTGATTAAGGTGGTGTCTCCCAGCTTCCCCTCCCTAAAGCTACCCTTTCTTTCCCTTAGTAAATGATAAATATTTTGGGGAGAGATTCTCTGATCCTTTATAAATACGCTGTTCCTCATGAAACTTTCAAGTTACCCATTTACTTTCTTGTTTATATCAACATGGTCCTGTGGGTTGTAATGTCACTCAGTGGGTTATATCTATTGCTATCACTATCTATTTGTAAGCTCAAAAATGTCCCAGGTCTGGTGGGGGGAGGGGGCCCTTCAAGCTGGTTCTGTGTCCCTTTGCTAGGTCCTCTTGTTCCTGGAGCACTGCCTCGCTTACTGGCACGAGAAGAGACTCCAGGCTCATTTTGTGCATTCCTTGCTCCCGTCCCAGAATCAGCCACTTCTCAAGGTGCCCTGGTTCATCTTAGTGGAAAATGCTGTTTAGAAACTAAGCTGTTTGCACTACATGTGCTCATTGCTATTGGATGCTTGATATTCCCAGGCCTGTCAGTGCACAGAACCACACATACACACACACACACACACACACACACACACACACACACACACACACCTGTATCTATTTCTATGTCTATCTCTCTATACTGAAAACCTTGATGTCTCCAATTCCAATCAAACAACAGTGTTCATGCTGGTTTTCTCCCTTCCTACTTGTCCCACAGTGAGAAATCTGCCTCCCATTATCCTCAGCATACAGGCTTATTTGGTCAGTCTCCAAGCTATACCCAGTCTTCCATCACTACGACTCCCCTGCCCACCTCCCTCTGCACACATCCTCCTTACCCCACCAGGGAGGGCCTGCTCACCCTACACAGGTTAGTCTGATCCCCGTGCCAGGCCAGCCCCCTGTGGGGACCTCCTCACTCTCTGCAGGGCTCCTTTCCACCCCTCGTTATCCAGACAGACACCTACTTTGCTTGGGTCTACCCAATGCTGTTTGAATGTTATTGTTCTCAAAGGGAAGGGAGACAAGAGGATGAGCCCAGTGCATATTAAATGTAGTGCCCACCTTCACTAAATGTAAGTCTTCTTGCCAATTGGCTACCCATGGTCTAGAAGACAAATTCCTTTGCTTACTGTTTTATTATGGATCACTCTGGAATATTAAGGATACAGTTCTGAGCAGGCAATTAAAATGTCTTGTATTATGTGAAGGAAACAGAAACCACCTATGGGTCAAAAGTATTGTGATGAACTGACTCACCTTTATCCTGGCGATCCCTGCCAGCATCGCCCTTGGACCCAGGCAATGGGGCTCCCTTTCCATCTGGTGCTTCAGAGTCCCCTACTTCACCCCTCCTCCGGCCATGACTCTCACAGGGAGGGGAGTCATGGGGTCAAGGGGAAGTGCCCACTGGGGCCCATGTGTCCTCTCCCAAGCCATGCTGTGAACACTGGGGTCCCTGGAACTCTCCACCCAAACATTCCTTGAACCCACATCTAAGGCCTGCACCAGCCTCTCCTCCAGATCAGGGTGAATGGCATCCCTGGTTCATGCACCCTTTAGCTGGGGGGCAGCCAAGCAATAGCTATTGGAAACAGTGAGGAGAGGCTCGATGTGCAAGTTGGAGCATCGAGACCAGCCACCGACTGGGCCCTTTTAGGTGCAGAGTGAAGCTGAGGGTGGAAAGAGAAAGTGGATGGCCGATCGCCATGTTCTGGTGCAGAATTCCAAGGAGGCTGAATATTCTACATGTGAGACTGGCCTTCCAGATTGTTAGGAAGGGGGATAGATTGTATTTTATTTTCCGGCCATTAGCTTGCTTTGTAACTTTTCTTTTCTTTCTTTTCTCCTTCCTTCTTTCCTTCCTTCCTCTTTCTTTCCTTCCTTCCTCTTTCCTTCCTTCCTTCCTTCCTTCCTTCCTTCCTTCCTTCCTTCCTTCCTTCCTTCTGACAGGGTGTCACTCTGTGGCCCAGCCTGGAGCGCAGTGGTGTGATCTTGCCTCACTGCAACCTTGACCTTCCAGGCTCAATCAATCCTCCCACCTCAGCTTCCCAAGTAGCTGGGACTACAGGCATGCACCACCACACCGGGATAATTTTTGTATTTTTGTAGAGACAGGGTTTCACCATGTTGCCCAAGCTGGTCTTGAACTCCTGGGCTCAAGCAATCGCCTGCCTTGGCCTCTCAAAGCATTGAGATTACAGGCGTGAGCCACTCACTGTGCCTGGCCATAACTTTCAAATATCTAGATATATAGCATATGAATCTACATTTGTATTCTTGCCCCAGATCCATCAAATATTATAGATAGGCCTGCCCCTTGCATAAAGTAGGTTCTCATATGTGTGGGTTTTCTTTATGTGCCACACTTACGGAATGTCCCTCACATGCCCTCTAACAGAGCCTATTCTAACTTGCTCTCAGGTTTGTGCACTCACAAAGCTTCTTCTGGACATCCTTAGACAAACTGTGCTTGCACTCATGTCCATCCTGCCCAACCTGGAGAGGGCTGTGTTGGAGACCAGTTGTTCGCCTGTTGTGAGGGGCTTGGAGAGTAACGATGCTCCTCAAGTAGCAGTGGCATTTATTGATATCTATATGCTGTACTTCACCAGTAGAGATTATAAAGATCATCTGAAAAGTAGATGCCTTTCTGCATTAACATATGTCACTGTCATTTGACAATTCTTATTTTCTAGCTTTTAAAAAAATGCGATAACAGCTTGCATTTATGTATTATCTCACACTTTCTAAAACACTTCACATTTAGTATGTCATGGAAAATTGAATTTCTGCATTAGTTCCTTATTTATATCACTTGAAAATACCTTCTTTTTTGTAGTGGGACATCTGATATGTTCCTAAGTTTAAGGCAATCTGCATAGTCGTTTATTCTCTCTCTCTCTCTCTCTTTTTTTTTTTTTTTTTGGATGCAGGATCTTACTCTTTTCCCCAGGTTGGAGTGCAGTAGTGCATTCACGGGTTACTGCAGCCTTGACCTCCCTGGCTGCAGCGATCTTCCCACCTCAGCCCCTTGAGTAGCTGGGACTGCATGCGCACACCACCATGCCCGGCTAATTTTTTATTTTTTGTAGATATGGGATCCCATTATGTTGCCCAACCTGGTCTCAAACTCCTGGGCTCAAGTGATCCTCCCACCTCAGCCTCTCAAAGTGTTGGGATTACAGCTATAAGCTGCTGCGCCTGGCCAATTTATATTTTTCGGTAACTTGCTGTGAATTTTTCCTAACCTTCTTTTTCATCTGTTTTTCACAATAAAAGACAAAGGGTAATGCAGAGCTTTGCCTTCTCAGAACCACTCGTATCTACAGCTTTTCTTTTTTTTTTATTTTTTTTTTATTTTTTATTTTTTTTTATTTATTTATTTATTTTTTTTTATTATACTTTAGGGTTTTAGGGTACATGTGCACAATGTGCAGTTTTGTTACATATGTATCCATGTGCCATGTTGATTTCCTGCACCCATTAACTCGTCATTTAGCATTAGGTGTATCTCCTAATGCTGTCCCTCCCCCCTCCCCCCACCCCACAACAGTCCCCGGAGTGTGATGTTCCCCTTCCTGTGTCCATGATTTCTCATTGTTCAATTCCCACCTATGAGTGAGAACATGCGGTGTTTGGTTTTTTGTCCTTGTGATAGTTTACTGAGAATGATGTTTTCCAGTTTCATCCATGTCAGCTTTTCATCCTAAGTTCCTGCTTAAAAACACACAAGGAAACAAATCAACAATCAAAAACTTGGGGCCTCTTCCATCAGTCACTTCTTAAATCAAGGCTTAAAAAAAAAATCTTTCAGAAATTCTGTTTTGATCCCCACAACTGGGCAGTGTGTCTCACGGCACAGCCATTATCCACAAAGATTAGATGAGATTTGGTTCGGTTTGAGGAACATAAGGAGATCTGAAGACATTTTGCCAGTGACTTGCAGCTCATTACAATGAGTCCTGGAGCCAGAAACCAGTTCTCCTGGCTTTAAATCCTCTCTACCAAACTCCCAATTTTGATAATATGAGCATAAATCAGTTATAATCCCAAAGGGCTGTTACATTATTTTTATGATATTTCTACATTTTTTTCTGTTTACCTTTATATAAAACTCAATGTCTATAGAACTTTGTAATCCTAAATATAACTTTGAAAGGTATCAATACATGGAAGAAATTTAGTTGACATTAATAACTAATAATTTTATTTATAACAATATAATTAGTTTATATATTGCAATATATTTATAACAATAAAATATTAGTTGCTTAAAAAACCCAACAGGGCCCAAATAATGATTTACAAGTAGATATGGTTATTGTTAGAAATAAACTAAAAAACAAAATTATTTATATACAAAATTCTTCAAAAGAGGTAAAAATAGGAATAGAAAAATGATGTTCATTCTAAACATATATTTGTTCTCTTCTATTTAAAAAGTAATCTCAGTTTTGGGCAGACAATTGTATTATCACATTAAAAAGTGTCAGGGGATGGTGATTTTTATGGTTTTACACTGCCTTTGACCATTGCAATTTCTTGGAGATAGATTTACCTGTCCTGAGCAAAGGAAGAGAATTGACCTCAATTAAGAAGCTACAAGTTAGACAGCTGGGTGTTCCCACAGCAAGATTTGAATGGCGGTGGATACCATTTAGGTATGAATATAAATAGGCAATACCCAAAAGACATTTCGGTTGCCTGCGAAAGCCACCAAAGCATACTTAATTATCTTTGTGATAATAAGCCTTCAGTCTGGTTTCAAATGCGTAATTTTCTGATACACTACATTTGAAACGCAACATTGCAACTCTTCTTGGACTGACACAGACAGGTCATCTTCACTTTCATTTTACTAAAACAGCCCCCCGCCCGATTTAAAATTGATCAGATTAAATTAGTCTAATCAATAAGAACAAAAGAGGCATGTACTTATTTTATTTCTATCCCTAATAAGAGTTGTAATTTAAAAAAGGCATTAAATATGAATTTTCAAAAACCATTTTCCTTGAATGACACATTGTCATGCTTCATAAGTACACATGTCTGTCTTTCAGGGTAATTTCAGTGATTATTCAATAGTGAAATTGGCTAATTTTGTTTCATAAGGCTTATTTTGTAAATTTAAAGATTACATATATAAGGCCTAACAGCTGGTTAATTAAGTTAATTCAGTAAAAATCAATTGATCACTCACTCATCTTGTAAACAGATTAAATTTTTTCCACATTAACCCATTGATTAAAAATCAGAAGACACAATCTAGTCCTAAAATTGTACATCCTATTAAATTATGCAGAAAAAGGGGGTCACTTTCATCACTATTTTCACCCACTTAATAGTTTGTCCATTCATGGTTTTTTTTGTTGTGGTTTGTTTGTTTTTCTTTTGAGACAGAGTCTCACTCTGTCATCCAGGCTGGAGTGCAATGGCATGATCTCGACTCACTGCAACCTCCGCCTCCCGGGTTCAAGCGATTTTCCTGCTTCAGCCTCCCAAGTAGCTGGGATTACAGTCACTCACCACCACACCCAGGTAATTTTTTGTATTTTTAGTAGATATGGGTTTCACCATGTTGGCCAGGCTTGGACTCCTGACCTCAGGTGATCTGCACACCTCAGCCTCCGAAAGTGCTGGGATTACAGGCGTGAGCCACAGTGCCCGGCCCATCCATGGCATTTTTTAATTGGAGCTGGACTCTGTGTGCCTGAGCTGATCTCCCCTGAAATGCCCTCCTCCTCTTGCAGACTCATGGTCTGAGCCTAGCTCCTGCCATGAGGACACCATCCAGTGGGAGAAGGCACTAGCCAGTTGCTGTGGTGTGTGAAAGTGGCTGAACTCCAAAGTAGAATACCATAAAGCAATTTCTAGAAGGATTCAGGACTTGTGATGGACTTCAGTCATTTGTCGTATGTCAAAATTAAAGAAGAAAACATCAGTGGCCACTTCATAGAGGGTAAGTCTGAAGGTAAGGTAGGTGGCAACTGTAGCCTGCCTGATGAAGGGCACAATGTAATTAAGCAGTAATGTCTGTGAGCCACTGTGGCCCGGGACATTAATGGTATTGCATAGGAAATATGTATCTGCTTGACGAGAAACTCACTTTCAGCTGGGCCCTGTATCAGTTAGTATCAGGCATCACTACAGGTAATAAAAAATCTCTCAACTAAAAAATGGCTTTTAAAAAAGCAGAAGTTGATTTTTGCCCTGGAGTTAGGTAACCAGGGCCTTTAAGTCATTAGGGACCAGCTTCATCCAGTTCGCCATATCTTACTGCAAGGGAGGCTGGGAAATGTAGTCTTTTAGCTGGGTACATATTCACCCCCCAGTGATGTGCTGGTAAGCCAGTTTTATCCTCCCCCCACCCCAAAGTGGGAGATGGGGAGGGAGAGAGAAAGAAACTCCTGATTGTAGCATCTGCTAATTTCTGCAGTACAAATACTACCACCATGGTTAATTTCAAGCTACCAATGGTTTAATGATTAGTTTACACAATTCCTGCAAATCTACTAATTGGCTCTTGGGAGCTGGTACAAGCTTGCTCTAGTAGACCACTGGGCTGCAAATAATATCAAGAGTTTTATTACTAAGGAGAAAGGATGGGATGGCTAGACATCTGACAGTCTCTGTCAGAAAGGGATGGGTAGACATCTGACAGTCTCTGCCACAGATCCCAAATGGAACACAACTATGTATTCTGACCAGAAGTAGGATTAGAAATGTGTGCTCCATGATTCCTGCAGAAAAAGAACACTGATTTCTGATGAAACAACATAAAAGGCAGGAGAAAACATGGGCTGGAGAGGCTGCTGATGTTTAAAGAGCTGCAAGGCCAGAAAAACCCATCCTTGGTGCAAACAGGTGCCACTAGCAGAACATATTGGAATTAATCCCTTGAGAATGCAAAGACCCCAAATTAGATGATGAACTGGAACTCCAAGGTAGAATACCATAAAGCAAGGCAACTGGGATCATCTGAAGAGTAGGAGACACGGGATGACGTTTAATGATGCATCTTCCCTTTAGACGAAGCTTTCTGGGGCTTGGGGCCATGTCTTTCCTGTTCATTGTTTTATTTTTGGCTTGTAGCCCAATCCTTGGTACCTTCATTCATTCAACAAACACTTAGTATGCTTGCCTGTGGCAGGCACTGTTCTATGTGCTGAGGGAACAGCAGTGAACAAAACTGGCAGAAGTCCAGGCCCTCATGGAGCTTACACTCTATTCGGAAGGCAGGGGAAAGAAAATAAAATAACTTACATGGTGCTAAATATTATGGAGATAATCAGGCAGGGAAAGAGGATTGGGAGGGTTATAAGTGCTCAGTCGTTTAAGAAAAAAAAATATTTATTTTTTGTTATTGAGATGAGGTCTCACTATGTTCCCAGGCTGGTCTTAAACTCCTGGGCTCAAGTGATCCTCCTGCCTTGGCCTTCCAAAGTACTGGGGTTACAGGCGTGAGTCACCATGCTGCCTATGAAAAGTGTTTTAAAACTAAATGGTGTTTTAGGTTGAATTTCCTAGAAGCAGTCCCTGAGATGAGAACCCGTGTGCCAGCGATGTGTTAAGGATGTGCTGGGAGGCACCAGCAGCCTCAGTGTTGAGTCTGGCTATCAGTGATGTTCGGGCCAGGGTCCTCTGAAAAGCAGAGCCACAGCAAGAATTCGATTCCCAATGTTTTATTTGGGAGGTTTGAGCCCTGAGCAGTGAGAATGAGGAGATAGAGGGAGCGAGGTGGTGAAAAATGCAAAGTGACGTGATGCCTTGCCACGTTGGTCAATGCACCCTGTGAGCTCGCAGGCAGGCCTGGGCCCATGCCCAGCGTGGTGGACCCATCTGGAGATCTGCAAGGAGAGGCTGCGTGTGGAGCAGGCTGCCGGGGGCAGGGGTAGAGGAGGGTGAGTGGGCACCGTCTGCTTACTTCTCTCCTAACTTCTCTCTCCAACTACTCAAGACACACTTCGTGGGGGCCACTGCCCTGCCTTCTGGGGCAGCACCTGGCTCCTCAAGCCTTCTCCAGAAGTGGGAGCCTCCGCCTGGTGGTGTGACATTTTATTAAAGCCTGGAAGGGGAACGGCAGCCCAGGTAGGGGGCTGGAGGTGTTGGGGCTGCGGAGGTGTTTTTGGACCAAGAAGAGAAAGAAGAAGGCCGCAGAAGGGCATGAGAAGCTGCCCAAGGTCCCTGTCCTACATGGCAGGCCGGCAGGCCCTGCTTGGCTGCTAACCAGCCTCGCAACCTTGGACATGTCACGCGACGTCTCTGAACTTAGTCTTAGCGAGAGGGCTGGGGTGGGGTGGGACAGTCTTTCGAATCCCTTTGGCTGAAGCCGCCTGCCTCTGCAGCAGTCAGCACCCTGCCATGCTCCTGGCAGCCCCTGGGTGAGCTTGGAAATGATACTGAACGCCAGGCTTTCAGCAGTCATAGCTGCTGGCAGGGAATGGAGTCCGCTGGATTTGAGCAGAGCTTTTGAAAAAGGGTAGGAGGGAGATTTCACCCCTCTTCTTACCCCAGGGGAAGTATTTCTTTCACCCTGTAGGAGGGGAAGGAGAACTGGCTTCAATGATTTCTTTGTCCTTGGACAAATTTGCTACTAACAGCCCTTCAGTAGTCAGCGGGGGCCCACTCAAGTGAGTTTAAACAGAATTTACAGCATAAATAACTATAGGTAGCTGCAAAGGGAATATAATAATAATTTTTGAATCCCTCAATTCAAAATACTGTGATGTGTTTGGATCCAATTGCCAACAAAATATAAGCACAAACTCCACATGGCCATAACAGCAGCAGGGACTTGGAGTCGGGGTGGGGAGAATGTGGTCCTGGAGGAAACTGAGTGATTGCAGCTACTTTGTGTGGCTGTTCTTAAAGTTAGACCAGAAGAAAATTATTGAAGCATCTCAACTGCACATATGGCCTGGAATCACCCTCAGCTCCACTGGTGCCTGAAGGACAGATACAGGATACTCTATAACAAGTGCCAGGAACTTCCTTGGGTGATGAGTCGCCTTCACCAGCAGGACCACCTCCTGGCAATTCAGCCTGCTGTTCTCGGACCAGGACACTGCATCCCACACCTCTAGGGGCACTGTGCAAATGGTATCTAATTGTGCAAATGTGCTTGGCAGGGGAGACAGGGTTATTGGTCGCCTTTTCTGTGTGTGTGTGCATGCCATCATGTTAGATTTTTGAGAATAAAATACTAAACTGCATATTTGATTACATATCTTAATACTAACCTTCATCACCTCAAAGTAGGATTGCCAAATTTAGCAAATATCAACACAGGTTTCCCAGTTAAGTTTGAATTTCAGATAAAAGTGAATAATTATTAATCCCAAATATTGCATGGAATATAATAAAAATTATTCATTGTTAATTTAAAATTAAAATGTAACTGGGTATCCTAAATTTTATCTGATAGCCCAACCTCAAATATCACATTTTCTGCAAATACAAATATTTGTGTGTGTCTATAAATATGAATACATTTTATTTTTCACACAAATGGTAGCATATTGCACACACTATTCTGTGTCCTGATTGTCTTATTTAATAATAACATTAAATATAACTGGGCATGGTGGCTCACACCTATAATCACAACATTTTGGGAAACTGAGGCAGGAGACTTGCTTCGGCCCAGGAGCTTGAGACCAGCCTGGGCAACATAGTGGGATCCCATCTTTACAAAAAATAAAAAGTTAGCTTGGTGTGGAGACACACACCTGTGGTCCAGGCTACTTAGGAGACTGAAGGGAGGATCGCTTGATTGCATCACTGCACTACAGGCTCCAGCCTGGGCTACAGAGTGAGACCCTGTCTCAAAAAACAAACAAACAAGCAAACAAAAACCAACAAAAAAATTGTATAGATTATTCTTTATCAGTGCACACATATCTGCCTCATTTAAAAAATTTCATTTTAGGTTTTGGGGTACATGTGAAAGTTTGTTACGTGTATAAACATGTGTCACAGGGGTTTGTTATACATTTTATTACATCATGCAAGTATTGAGCTCAGTACCCAATAGTTATCTTTTCTGCTCCTCTCCTTTCTCTCACCCTCCCCCATCAAGTAGGCCCAGTGTCTTTTGTGTCTTTCTTTGTGTTTGTAAGTTCTTATCATTTGGCTGTCACTTATAAGTGAGAACATGCAGTCTTTGGTTTTCTATTCCTGTGTTAGTTTGCTAAGGATGATAGCCTCCAGCTCCATCCACATCCCTGCAAAAGACATGATCTCATTCTTCTTTTTTTTTGAGACGGAGTTTCACTCTGTCCCCCAGGCTGGAGTGCAGTCGCGCTATCTCGGCTCACTGCAAGCTCCGCCTCCTGGGTTCATGCCATTCTCCTGCCTCAGCCTCCTGAGTAGCTGGGACTACAGGCACTCACCACCACGCCTGGCTAATTTTTTGTATTTTTAGTAGAGGTGGGGTTTTACAGTGTTAGCCAGGATGGTCTCAATCTCCTGACCTTGTGATCTACCTGCCTCGGCCTCCCAAAGTGCTGGGATTACAGGCGTGAGCCACTGCGCCCAGCTGATCTCATTCTTTTTTATGGCTGCATAATACTCCATGGTGCATATGTACCACATTTTCTTTATCAGTCTCTCATTGATGGGCATTTAGGTTGATTCTATGTCTTTGCTATTGTTAATAGTGCTGCAATGAACATTCGTGTGCATGTGTCTTTCTATTCCTCTGTGTGCAGAATGTGTGCAGAATGCTTTATGTTCCTCTGGGTATGTACCCAGTAATGGGATTGCTGGGTTGATTGATAGTTCTGCTTTCAGCTCTTTGAGGAATTGCTATACTTCTTTCCACAATGGCTGAACTAATTTACACTCCCACCAACTGTGTATGAGTGTTCACTTTTCTCTGCAACCTTGCCAGCATCTGTTATTTTTTGACTTTTTAATAATAGACATTCTGACTGGCATGAGATGGTATCTCATTGTGGTTTTCATTTGCATTTCTCTGATGACCAGCGATATTGAGCTTCTCTTCATATGCTTGTTGGCCACATGTATGTCTTCTTTTGAGAAATGTCTTCTCATGTCCTTTGTCCACTTTTTAATGGAGTTGTTTGTTTTTCTCTTGTACATTTAAGTTCCTTATAGATGCTGGATATTAGACCTTTGTCAGATGCATAGTTTGCAAATATTTTCCCCCATTGTGTAGGGTTGTCTTTTTACTCTGTTGATAGTTTTCTTTGCTGTGCAGAAGCTCTTAAGTTTAATTAGATCCCATTTTTCAATTTTTGCTTTTGCTGCAATTTCTTTTGGTGTCTTTGTCATGAAATCTTTGCCTGTTCCTATGTCCAGGATGGTATTGCCTAAGTTATCTTCCAAGGTTTTCATAGTTTTGGGTTTTACATTTAAGTCTTTAACCCATCTTGGTTGATTTTTGTTTATGGTGGTCCAGTTTCAATCTTCTGCGTATGGCTAGCCAGTTATCCCAGCACCATTTACTGAATAGGGAGTCTTTTCCCCATTGCTTATTTTTGTCAGCTTTGTCAAAGATCAGATGGTCGTAGATGTGCAGCCTTACTTCTGGGATCCCCATTCTGTTCAATTGGTCTATGTGCCTGTTTTTGTACCAGTGCAATACTGTTTTGGTTACTGTAGCTTGTATAATAATACAGTTTGAAGTTGGATAATGTGACTTCCTCCAGCTTTGTTCTTTTTGCTTAGGATTGCCTTGGCTATTGGGGCTCTTTTTTGGTTCCATATAAATTAAAAAAATTTTTTTTTTAGTTCTGTGAAGAATGTTTTTGGTAGTTTGAGAGGAATAGCATTGAATCTGTAAATTGCTTTGGGAAGTACAGCCATATTAATGATACTGATTTTTCCTATCCATGAGAAGGGGATGTTTTTCCATTTGTTTGTGTCTTCTTGGGTTTCTTTGAGCAGTGTTTTGTAATTCTCATGGTAGAGATCTTTCACCTCCTTGGTTATCTGAATTTGGAGGAATTTTTTTTTTTTGTGGCAGTTGTAAATAGGATTGCCTTTCTGATTTGGCTCTCAATTTGGCTGTTGTTGGTGTATAGGAATGCTGGTGATTTTTGTATATTGATTTTGTATCCTGCAACTTTTCTAAACTTGTTTATCAGCTGAAGGAGCTTTTGGGCTAAGACTATAGGGTTTTCTAGATATAGGATCATGTCATCTGCAAACAGAGATAGTTTGACTTCCCCTCTTCCGATTTGGATGCCCTTTATTTATTTATTTTTCTTGCCTGATTGCTCTAGCTAAAACTTCCAATACTATGTTGAATAGAAGTGGTGAGAAAGGGCATCCTTGTCTTGTGCTGGTTTTCAAGGGGAATGCTTCCAGCTTTTGCCTATTCAGTATAATGTTGGCTGTGCATTTGTCATATATGACTCTTATTATTTTGAGGCATATTCCTTCTATGCCTAGTTCATTGAGAGTTTTCAACATGAAAGGGTGTTGAATTTTATTTAAGAAAAGCCTTTTCTGCATCTGTTAAGATAATCATGTGGTTTTGTCTTTAGTTCTGTCTACGTGATGAATCACATTTATTGATTTTAGTATGTTGAACCAAACTTGCATCCTAGGGATGAAGCCTACTTGATCATGGTGGATTAGCTTTTGGATGTGCTGCTGGATTTGGTTTGCAAATATTTTGTTGAGAATTTTTGCATTGATGTTCATCAGCGATATTGGCCTGAAATTTTCTTTTTTTTATTGTGTCTCTGCCAGGTTTTGGTATCAAAATGATGCTGGCCTCATGCTGGCATTTAGTGCTATGAATTTCCCTCTTAATACTGCCTTAACTGTCCTAGAGATTCTTGCATGTTGTATCTCAATTTTTTGGAATAGTTTCTGTAGGGATGATACCAGCTCTTCTTTGTACATCTGGTAGAATTCAGCTGTGAATTCATCAGGTCCTGGGCTTTTTTTGGCTGGCAGGCTATTTATTACTGATTTAATTTTGGAGCTCCTTATTGGTCTGTTCAGGGAATCAATTTCTTCCTTGCTCAGTCTTGAGAGGGTATATGTGTCCAGAAGTTTATCCATCTGTTCTAGGTTTTCTAGTTTGTCTGTGTAGAGATGTACATAGTAGTTTCTGATAATTGATTTTATTTGTATGGGGTCAGTAGTAACATTGCCATTGTCATTTCTAATTGTGTTTATTTGGATCTTCTCTCTTTTGTTCTTAATTAATCTAGCTAAAAGCCTATCTATTTTATTAATTTTTTCAAAAAAACAACTCCTGGATTCAATGATCTTTTGAACGGTTTTTCATGTCTCAATTTCCTTCAGTTCAACTCTGATTTTTGTTATTTCTCGTCTTCTGCTAGCTTTGGGGTTTATTGGTTCTTGCTTTTCTAATTCTTTCAGTCGTGAAGTCAGGTTGTTAAGTTGAGATCTTTCTAACTTTTTGATGGGCATTTAGTGCTATGAATTTCCCTCTTAATACTGCCTTAATGGTCCTAGAGATTCTGGTATGTTGTACATTTGTTCTCATTATTTTTTAAAAACTTCTTGATTTCTGCCTTAATTTCATTATTTACCCAAAACTCATTCAGGAGCATGTTGTTTAATTTCTGTGTAATTGTATGGTGTTGAGCTATTTTCATTGTGTTGAATTCCATTTTTATTGTACTGTGGTCTGAGAGTCTGTTTGGTATGATTTTGATTCTTTTATATTTGTTGAAAATTGTTTTATGTCCAATTATGTGGTCGATTTTAGAGTATGTGCCATGTGGCAATGAGAAGAATGTATATACTTTTTTTGGTGTGCGGGGGAGGTTGCAGATTTCTGTAAAGGTCTATTAGATCCATTTGGTCCAATGCTGAGTTTAAGTCCTGAATATCTTTGTTAATTTTCTGCTTCGAGGATCTGTCTAATACTGTCAGTGGAGTGTTTAAGTCTCCCACTATTATTGTGTGAGAGTCTATGCCTCTTTGTAGGGCTCTAAGAACTTGCTTTATGAATCTGGATGCTCCTGTGTTGGGTGCATATATATTTAGGAAAGTTTGGTTTTCTTGTTGAATTGAATCCTTAACCATTATGTAATGCTCTTCCTTGTCTTTTTTGTTCTTTGTTGGTTTGAAATGCGTTTTGTCTGAAATTAGGATTGCAATCCCTGCCTTTTTGCCTGTTTTCCATTTGCGTGGGAGATTGTTCTCCATTTCTTTATTTTGACCCTATGAGTTTCATTGCATGTGAGATAGGTCTCTTGAAGACAGCATACCATTGAGTCTTGTTTTTTTATCCAACTTGCCATTCTGTGCCTTTTAAGTGGGGCATTTAGCCCATTTACATTCAAGGTTAGTATTGATATGTGTGAATTTGATCCTGCTATTGTGCTGTTAGCTGGTTATTATGTTGGCTGATTATTATGTTTGTGTGATTGCTTTACAGTGACACTGGTCTGTGTCTTTAAGTGTGTTTTTGTATTAGCTGATAGTGGTTTTTCCTTTCTATATTTAGTACTCTTTTTAAGATTTCTTGTAAGGCAGATCTGGTAGTAATGAAGTCCCTCAATGCTTGCTTATCTGAAAATGATTTTACGTCTCCTTCACTTAGGAAGCTTAGTTTGGCTGGATATGAAATTCTTGGTCGAAAGCTTTACTTTAAGAATGTTTAATATAGGTCCCCAGTCTCTTCTATTAATTGTAGGGTTTTAGGTGAGAAGTCTGCCGTTAGCCTGATGGGGATCCCTTTGTAGGTGACCTACCCTTTCTCTCTAGCTGCCTTTAACATTCTTTCATTTTGACCTTGGAAAATCTGACAATTATGTGTCTTGGGGTTGATCTTCTTTTGTAGAATCTTGCAGGAGTTCTCTGTATTTCCTAAATTTGACTGTTGGCCTCTCTAGCAAGGTTGGAGAAGTTTTCATGGATGATATCCTGAAATATATTTTCTAAGTTGTTTGCTTTCACTCCCTCCCTTTCAGGGAGGCATGTGATTGGTAGATTTGGCCTCTTTACATATTCCCATACTTCTTGTAGGTTTTGTTCATTTCTTTTTATTCTTTTTAAAAAATGTTTGTCTGTCTTATTTCAGAGAACCCATCTTCAAGTGCTGCAATTCTTTCCTCAGTTTGGTTTATTCTGCTGTTAATACTAGTGATTGCATTGTGAAATTCTTGTATTGTGTTATTCAGCTCTGTGAGACCCATTAGGTTCTTTTTTATATTGGCTATTTCTTCCTTCAGCTCCTGTATCACTTTATTGTGATTCTTATTTACCTTGGGTTAGGTTTTGTCATCCTCTTGGATCTCAGTGATCTTTGTTTATATCCATATTCTGAATTATGTTTCTGTAATTCCTGCCAGTTTGGCCTGATTAAGGATGATTGGACAATTGGTGCAGTTGTTTGGAGAATATATGACACTCTGGCCGCGTGAGTTACCGGAGTTCTTGTGTTGGTTCTTTCTCATCTCTCCATGTGGGTGTTCCTTTAACTGCAGTGTAGATTGAGTACAGTCAATAGACTTTTTTTCTAGATGTTTTCACCAGGCGAAAGCTTTGTGTAGGGCCTTTATTTGAAGCTGACTTCTTGTCGCTGGTTCAGAGGGTGGTATGTTAGTGAGGTATTTTTTTGTGTTGAGGCTTTGGGTTGTGATCCAGCAGGTGGCACTTAGGCTTATTGGTCATTTGGTAGACTCTTGCTCAGTTATGTGGCTACCCTATGTTTCCTCACAGTTGCGGCCATGTTCCTTCTCAATGCTCTGAAATTGTGGGTTTCTCTTCCCCTTGAGTGTTCACTGTAGATCACGACTTGGCACTCCTAGGCTGCCCACTGCAGCTCTGGGGCGATCTCAGTGTTTATGCTCCTTCTCCAGCTTAGAGGCAGCAGAGGAAGATATCTTAGTAGTGGTTATGGCCAAGGATCTTTGCTTAACTCCTGGGGGTTCCACCCCAGAGAGATGTAGGTGAGCAATCACTCAGTGCAGTCAGTCCCAGATGGAGGATCTATGCTGTGGGCCCAAGCCAGGGGTTCCCTGTCTGGTGACGAGTCATGGGGGGTGTGTGGTACCTGTGGGAGATGGGCTGGCCCCCTCTCCTTGGGACAACTGCAGCTTGTTGGAGGTGTGGGTAAGGCATGTAGGGTCTTCACTCCTTCATTAGTCCAAGGGTGGGAAGGGCAGTTCCACAGCAGAGTCAGTGGCCAAGAAGCTTTCAGTTACCCCTGGAGGCTCTTTCCAGGGAGTTGCTGAGTTGGTATTGGCTCAATAGCTCTGGCAGGGGGCATGGCTGGAGGTCCAGGCCTGGAGGACCTGCCTTGTGAGGAGGTAGGGGAAGAGGCACCCACGTAACAATCTGGCCATGTTTCCACAGGGCTGCTGCAGTATGCTTGGGGCCCACTCTAGTCCTTAGTCACCTTGGGTTTTCCAGAACCTGGAGGTGTCACCAGTGATGGCTGTGAAACAGCAAAGATGACAGCCTTTCCCTTCCTCTGGGAGCTTTGTTTCAGGGAGGTGTGGACCTGTTGCCAGACCAAAGGCATCATAGGAAGTGGCTGGAGACCCTGGTTTTGAGGTCCCGCCCAATGAGGAGGAATGGGATCAGGCACCTGCATAAAGCAGCAGTCTGGGCACATTGTGGTAGAACAGCTGTGCTGTGCTGGGGGATCCCTCCTGCCCTGGGTGGGCTCAGACTTTCCAAAGCCCGAAGGCTAGAACAGCTAAGTCACCCAAACAACAAAGATGATGGCCCACCCCTCCCTCTGGAAGCACCATCCCAGGGGGAATTCAGATCTCTGTCAGCTGGAGAGCTTAGTTGGGGCTGGCTGGAGCCCCCGTTTGGGAGTCCTGCCAGTGAGGAGGAACAGGATCAGGCACCTGCTTAAAGCAGCAGTCTGGGTATGTTGTGGTAGAGCAGCTGTGCCATGGTGGGGCGTCTTTTCTGCCCCAGATCAGCTCAAACTCTCCAAAGTCTGAAGGCTGGAATGGCTAAGGTGCCTAAATAGCAAAGATGTCAGCCTGCTCCCCCACCTAGGAGTTCCTTCTTAGGGAGGTGCAATGCCGCTACTGCTAGTTGGGTGGAATTCCAAACCAGTGGGTTTTATCTTGTGTGGTGCTGTGGAAGTGGGGCCTGCAGGCTGTTGCCATTCAGCCCCCAGATTCAGCCTCCTTCCTAGGGGTATGTAGAGGAATCTAACCTCCTGCTTTCTCAGAGCTGTAGCTACTTTTGCCAGAAAGCCCAAGTATGTAAGTCTTCAGGGTCTCCATGCATGCCTAAGTGGCTGCTCTGCCAAGACTTCACATAGCTCTGTCCGTCAGACTTCAGACTGAAGGCCCTGGTGGAGTGGGTTCACAAGGTGATCTCCTGACCCAAGGGTTGCAAAGATCTGTGGGAGAAGTGTGGTTTCCCGGGGTGGTTCATTCACTCACTGTGTCCCTGGGTCGGGGAGGATCTTCTGGCTCCGTGTTGCCCGGAGGTGGGCCATTGTCCTGTCTTGCTTTTCCTCATTATCTGTGGGTCAGGTTGTTTCCTTGATTAATCCCAATGTGAGGATCTGGATGTTTCAGTTGAAGGTGTTGTATTTGCTTGCCCCTTCTGTTCCTCTCTGTAAGATCCATGCACACCAGCTGCTTCTAGTTAGCCATCTTGGCCACCCTGCCTCATTCTTTTTAACATTTGCTGAATGAATGGACATTCAGCCATCTATAGATACTTGCCCCCAATTTAGGATTTTCATGGTTGCCAAATAATGCAAAATTTTAAATTTGTGCTCCCTTCTCTGGGGCTGATCTAGGTCTCTCTTATGCTGTCCTCTTGCTGATGGAAATGCCTTGTGGGGCTTCTCTGCTGTATCATTCAGCACACAGTCAGCAGCAATCATAATTGCACCCTGGAGGCCCTTCACATTCTGAGTTCATTGTGGCCTGGTTGCTCGTCAGACATATACAGATAGTATTACAGGTCTTATCTTCATTGCTATTTTGGGTTGAATCTATTGTCTCCTGGATTCCATGTTTTCACTTTTCTTGATTTATACCCTCATATTATGGGAGAACATTCTCTAGGAATTTTCTTAGACAGCTTAAGAAGTAATATTATAGGTCTTTGCATGTTTGAAGATATCCTATTCTGCTCATGTTATTGCTAGTTTGGCTGGTTATAGAATTCTTAGCTACAAATACTTTTGTCTTAGAATTTGAAGACTTTATTCCATTATCTTCTAAATTCGAGTGTTACTATTAAGAATCCTGAGGCCATTCTCATTTATGTTCCTTTTTCAGATAACCTGTGTTTTTTGTTTTTTGTTTGTTTGTTTCCTCTTTGGAAGCTAATAGAATTATTCCTTTCTGGTGATGAGAAATTTCTTTAAAACTGCCTTGGTGTTGGTTTTTTTTCTGTATGGTACCAGGTTGATAATGGATACAGTAATTCTGGAGACTTATATCTTTTAATTAAGCCTCATATTTTTATATTTCTTGGATACTTTCTTCCAAATAATTTTCTATATTCTCTCATTTAGAATACTTACATTGGCTTTTGTGTGTGTGTATTGAATCTCTATTTTTAAAAGTCTTGTCTATTCTACTTTCCAGGAGATTTAAAAAATTTTTTACCTCTCAAACCTTTTAATGAATTTTTTAAATGTTGTATGTTTAAATGTTGAATATTGTATCAATCAACATAGGCAAGGCTATGCTGGGACAATTACACAAAACTGCAGGCAAAGGGGAATGACATCTGACTACGTGCTATATTTTTAAATAGCAAGATTTTGTTCTTGTTTTTAATTCATTTATTGATTTAGGGGTTGAATATCATCTTGAACGTCTCTGAGGGTATTATTTGCGTTTTATGTATATTTAAAGTTTTTGCCGGCATGACTTCTGTTTCCTCTAGTTCCTTTTTTTCTGTGTATTTTTGCCTGCATGTGGTGAGCTTTTGCTGTACTTATTGTACCATGGTTGCCCATTCAGAAATAAGAGTGAGTCACTTAGAAGCAGATGGGAAGTCACCCAGCGGGCCTCTCTGTCGAGTGGGTGGTGGACAGCTTGTCAGGGGACCAGCAGTTATTGGTGTGTGGAGGTTGTGTCAGCCACCATCCCGTCGGGAAATACATGGATGCTCCAGACAGGGCCAGGGAGAGAGTTGAACAATGGGACTGTAAGGGGCCAAGGGGACCAGTGATGGATGTGAAGGTGCTCGGTGGTGACTGCAACAGCCAGGAGCCATGACCACCTGAGATCTGGAGCAATAGAAGTTTCTGGACTCTAGTAAATGCTCCTAGCTGTGGGAGAGGGGCTTCTCAATAGGAACCATTGTCATAGGCGGGGGAATGCAGCCCTGGCTGAATTACAGCCTGGCGTGAAGAAAAAGGAGAATAAATATGCCAGCCCCCTGTGTGCCCCTGGCCCAGCAGAACCCACCCTAAAGCCACAGGGAGAGAGCCTAAGGGACACAGTGTGTGTGGTTCACTTCCTGGGGATGGGCACGGTAGAGAAGGGTGGACAGCAGATCTGAGGGGCCAGAGGGAGAATGTCCCGTACAGAGAGCTCTCCCTAGGGGACAGCGCAGGTCTCCAGGGAGGGTCCTTGAGAGCCTGCTGGGGCATTCTGCACACAGGGAGAGAAGGGGGCTGTGGGGCCAGCTACTCCATGTGAAGTTTTTCATCTGAGCCCTGCTTTCTTCTCCAGCCTCAGCCCAGCTTCTGTGGTGTCTGCTGCCCCAGCCTCCGGCTGTTCAGGGACAGGTAGGATGGGCTGGTTCCTTTTCTATGTGTGATTCAGGGCACATACTTTAGGCTGTGGCTTCCTCTTCTCTGCTAAACCAGTTACCACTTCTCTTCCACGAATCTGTTAAAAATCCCCTGATTCTGTTTGTATTTCCTTTTTTCTTACTCCTCTAATTTATTTTACTAGAAAATGAAATTGTTTTACATTTTTATATTTATTTTCACAGAAGGACATATGTGAATTATTTATAGTTCTTTCACATTATCCATAATGTCCTGTTCAAATATAACGTAATTGATTAAAGTAACTTAAAAACAGTACTCTGGCAGTGTATCCTCAGGGGAATATATTCTAAGGACAAAAATAAAATTAAGAGGCAAAGACATTTTAACCTTAGTATTGGATGTGTTTTTTAAAAATGGTGTTGGCACCTTAATACTAAAACGCTTGGGTGTGAACTGTGGATTAGCACACAGGAATCAATATATCCCTGTTTTGGGAAGCAGGGTTTTCACTGTGGAAGAAGTGGCATGAGAGAAGCTGTGGAAGAAGCCTGTGTTACTGGATTTGATGCTGTGGCTTCAAACACCAACAATACTATGTGTTCCTGCTGTGAAGTAGTGAGAGGTTCAGAAATTCACCAAATAGTGTTCTTGCCAGAAATGCTTCACCTAAATATAGTCACAAGGAAAGGGACAAATATAGAATGTGGGATGTTTTGCAGGGACCCTTCAAAGGACTCATTATCAGGTAGAGTGAGGGGATGGGATTGTTCTATATTAGGGAAGAATAACAAGGTGCAGCACCCAAATGCTAAAGTGTGAGCCTTGATTTTATTCTGAGTGGAAAGGAAAATGAACTATAAAAAACACCAGTGGGACAATTGGGGAAATTGTGTTAGATTCTTTTATTGAATTCATGTTAGTTTCCTCAGTGGTGGCAGAAGCATTGTAGTTGAAGGGTCTAGGGGGCCCGTCGGGCACCTGTGTCCTCCTTTCTAATGGTTCAGCAAGAAGGAGGTGTGTACAGAGAGAGATAGCACAGGCAAGGTATGGTGTTAGCAGTTGGTGGGCTTGGGGCAAGTTCGTTGTATAGCTATTTTGAAAAATCACAATTAGTCTGGGAGCCTCAGCACATGCCTATAATCCCAGCACTTTGGGAGGCCGAGGCAGGTGGATCATTGAGGTCAGGAGTTCAAGATCAGCCTGGCCAACATGGTGAAACCTTGTCTCTACTAAAAATACAAAAATTAGCTGGGTGGTAGTGGCACACGCCTGTAATCCCAGCTACTTGGGAGGCTGAGGGAGGAGAATCACTTGAGCCTGGGAGGCAGAGGCTGTAGTAAGCTGAGATCATGCCACTGCACTCCAGTCTGGGCAACAGAGTGAGACCCTGTCTCAAAAAAATAAAAAATAAAAAAATTTCTAAAAAAGAAAAAGAAAAATCAAAATTAAAAGATGAATAAATTTTAAAAGTGTGCCACAAAACTTCAACCTTTAACATTTAAAAAATTCTTGTGGGAACATACCAGTCCTTTTTTACTTTTTGCAGAAGCACAACTGAGCTTGCTTTGTGACTTAAATGACTGAGGCACACTGAAAGAAAGGACAACAAGGAGGACATCCTAGAGAAATCTCTCCTGGTGAGGAATGCAATGTGCTCTCCTCTAGGAGAAAGTTTGCTCAAAAAAATGACTGCTTTTCCTTGAGTCTTCATCCTGCCACTTCCAATGGCCAAATACCCAAACCCAGCCACCCCAGGTCCTCTAGAAGGAGGGGATGGTCAGATACTCTGCAAGAACCAGGAACCCTAAGGATATGATTCCTCTCCTCAGTGGCACAGCTCCAACAGAGGTCCCATCTGGAGAAAATGCTGACTTCAGATTTGAAAACAAAAGGCTTTTGTTACGTACAGGAGCTAAAAACCTGACATAGCTTTACCTCTTCTGGTCACTTAGGGGCAGAGGATGGCAAGGGAAGAGATCTCTCTCTCAGATGTGTTTTGGCAGCATCCTAGAGGGGTGAGAAAAAATAAAAGAAAAAGAAACAGTAAGACCTCCTGACGCTTGGGCTATCCAGCTGCTGGAGTAGCCATGAAATCCGCTCTTCTAAACTTATTTCAGTCACAAGTTTTTCTTCGACTTACCTCTGAGCCTCTCCCTTGAGAAGGCACACAGACAGCACAGGGTGAAGCCAGTGGCTTTCCACAGGGACCTAGAACACCTGGTGGCAGCTGACCTAGATTGCTTTCATGTCTGGATAGGTCATACATGTTACATATGTGCCACAGATAGGATGGCAGTGCACACACAGGCAGTAAACATATGCATGTTAAAAGAATGTACATAAATGTCTTGGTTTGTTACAACAGAGAGATGCTTTGGGAAGTCTGATGCTCCCTCCGCATCTCTGATCCCCCTGAAGGTATGCTTGTATGCCTGCTCCCTTGTTATTCAGAAGTGGCTGTGATGGAGCTGGTGTAGACAAGTATGCCAGTTTGGCTATTTGCCTTTTTCTGGAGTGATCTGACTCAGTGCTTCCTCTTTCTAGACAACAGTTTAGGAATGCTGTTCATCCCGCCCAGAGATTAGAGGGAACAGGAAGGAAAATGTGGGGAGGGGAACCAGAGAGATGAGTAGGGGCCTGGAACCGGAGGCACTTTCACCTGTGATGGAATCTAATGCTGTAGGAAAGAGCGAAGGACTTGGTCAAGGCTGGGTGACAAGAGGAGCCAGTCCCAGAGGGACAATTCGTTCTCCTCATCAGTTTTTCTTCAAGGAGCAGACAACCTAGGACCCTCTCTTCTGTCATCTCAGAGTTGAGTCCTTCCACAACACAAGGATTGCTGTAGGCTTTCCCAGCTGGGTCCGTGCCACAGTGAGTGGGTGGGTCCCATGGATGATGGAAAGGTCTTGGTCTCCACTTGGAAGCAGTACCTAATGGTGGGGGCTGAGGATCATCAGCAAACAGGTGTTCGGTCTGCCTCCAGTGATGCCTCCTCATGGCTTCCACGTGTTAAGGGTGGGCTCAGAGCAGCAGGAGACAACCCAGAACACACTCCACATTCAAGACGATCTTCCTCCATCCAGCCAAGAAGGCTACATCCGTGAAAAGATGGACGCGAGAGAGCCCTCCTTGTTTGGAATGTGCAATGTCTCACAGAGAGAAAGGGGGTCAAGGAAGGGACTCCCTGGTAGCAAGTCATTCCTCTGGAAGCGCTGACTCTCTTCAGGATTCCTTCTTGGTGCAGGCATGCAATTATCCTGTGTTTTGTCTTTTAAAATAGTCTGTTTCAATGCTTCAAAGCATATTCTGAAAATGATTCATCACATCCAAGTTCTCTACATCCTCTTCTCACACATTCTAAGGGAAAAAAAAGATGAACAGAGTGGTTAGGTTATTATGTCTCTGTTTGTAGCTACTAGCAGGGCATTAGATGAAGAAATCCACAGAACTCCTGCACAAGAAGTTACTAGAACAATAGATGAGAAGATTTGTTCTGGATTGTTATCCTGTATCTTCTGTGGAAAACTTTGTTTTTAGGATCAAAATACCGCTTCATAAAGACAGAATATTCCTCCCGCTCCTGCAGGAGACATCTTCTCTCCTATTTCTTGGAGCTGTCTGGACAAGAGTCCTCATGTGGAAGGTCCTGGCCAGCTACAGCTCCTCTGTTTGCACCGCACACTGGTGTTGGATTGGGAGGAGATGTCCGCATTTCTCCAAGTGAGGCTTCTCTTCCAGTCTGATTTCCTAGTGATAAGGGTGGTAATGGCAATAGTGGGAGTTCCTGCCGTTTGGGAAGAGAGTTTCTCAGGCATTTATGTCTAAGTTTTAAGATAGCCAGTCATCGTGGCTAGGTTTTATAATTTTCTTGGCTGGCATTATGATGTGCTAAAACTGGACGATTTTTGCTTCACCTTCAGCTTGCTGTGGTTTCCAGAGCAGAGCTGAAATTGCTGAGCACACTTAGAATTCAAATTTGGAAAGACAGGAAAAGTCTTCACTTTCATCATAGTCAATATCTCAAGATTCATTAGGGGAGATCTTGAAATTTAGAGATTTTTCTTTTCCAGAAAGAGAGTGCCTCAACTTCTAAGAAGTTTTTTGTTTTTTAGACGGAGTCTCGCTCTGTCGCCTAGGCCGGAGTGCAGTGACGCGATCTCAGCTCACCGCAAACTCCGCCTCCTGGGTTCAGGCCATTCTCCTGCCACAGCCTCCCTAGTAGCTGGGACTACAGGTGCCCACCACCATGCCCGGTTAATTTTTTTTGTATTTTCAGTAGAGACAGGGTTTCACCACGTTAGCCAGGATGGTCTTCATTTCCCGACCTCGTGATTCACCTGCCTTGGCCTCCCAAAGTGTTGGGATTACAGGTGTGAGCCACCATGCCCAGCGCAAGAATTTTTTAATAAAGTTTTTAGTAGCTCACCCAGGACAGAGTCCTATTTTCTGTATACAGGCTAGGTGAGTGATGATGAAGCCTGGCTGTTTAGGTCAACCCATCTCTAATAAGGCAAGAGCTAGAGGCAAACATCCCACAACTCAGAAATGCAGATATGTACTGCTATGGTTTGAACTTATGTGTCCCCCCCAAAATCCTATGCTGGAACTTAAACCTGAATGTGATAGTATTAAGAGGTGAGGCCTCTAGGAGGTGATAAAGTCATCAGGGCAGCACCCTCATGAATGGGATTAGTGACATTATAAAAGGATTTCGGGGAACTAGCTAGGCCCTTTTTTCTCTACCATCTTCTGCCACGTGAGGACACGGTGTTCATCTCCTCTGGAGGACACAGCAAAGGCGCCATCTTGGAAGCAGAGACCAGGCTGTCAGCAGACATCAAACCTGCTGTTGCCTTGATCTTGGACTCCCAGCCATCAGAACTCTGAGAAATAAATTTTTATTATTTATAAATTATCCAGTCTGTGCTTTTTTTTATAGAAGCATGAATATACTAAGACAAATAAAAATTACCAAAAATATATGCCCCTGAAGTTTGGAACACTTCCTCCAAAGAAGGTTTGCTGCTTTCAGCAGGCATTGGTAGGAAGTAGGACAGAGAAGGGCATTCATTTCCTAACTGCTGCTATAACAAATTACAGCAAGTGAAGTGGCTGAAAGCAACACCAGTTTACTCTCACAGTTTTGAGGTCCGAAGTTTGAATCCATTTTAGTGGGCTAAAGTCAAGGTGTTGGCAAGGCTGTTTCCTCCTGGAGGCTCCAGGGGAGAATCTGTTTCCATGACTTTTCCAGCTGCTAGTGGCCACCTGTATTCTTTACCTGGTCCTTTTCTTCCATCTTTAAAGTGCATCACTCCAATCTCTGCTTCGATAGTCACATCTTCTCCTCTGACCCTGCCTCCTCTTATAAAAGTAATTATATCTGTAATTATATCAGGCACACCCAGCTACTCCAGGATAACCCCAAAATCTCAAGAATCTTAACTTAATCATATCTGTAAAGCCCCTTTTGCAATATAACACTCATAGGTTCCAGGGATTAGGACATGGACATATTTGGAGGAGGGACCATTATTCAGCCCACCACAGGAGGTAAGTGGGGCAGATCAATTGGTGACTCTGAAAGATGATATGCCCAAGGCCTTGTGCCCAGGGGTCCAATCAGCCTCCTTCCCTACTGCCGGTTTTACCACTCCCATCTTAGATTGAAGTTACTTTATTGCACAATTCATATGTAAATATTTCTTTTTAAAAATGGAAACATTATCAATAGAACTAAGTCCTCTGACTGTCTTCCACAATTCTGATCCTCTCCTCATCTCCTCCCACCCCAAAGGTCAGCACTGTTCTTTGCTTGATACACATCAGATGTGTCTCTGCATGTACATGTATTTATTTGTTCCTGTAGAAAGTATAGTCTTGGTTATGGCTTCCCTCTGTGTAAGTGATATTGTAATGGATATATAATATAATTCAGCCACATGCTTTTTTCATTCACCAGTGTCTTCAAGATCTTTTTATGACAGCACATATTGGTGGACCTCATTCTTTTCAATTACTGCACGGTATTCTATGAAATGAATATACCATGGTGTATTAGTCGTCTTGGGTTGCTATAACCAGAAAAGAAACTTGGTGGCTTAAAACAACCAAAATTTATTCTCACGAGTGCTAGAGGCTAGAAGTCCAAAATCAAGGTGCTGGCAGGGCTACGCTCTCTCTGACAGTTCTAGGGGACAGCCTTATTTATTCCAGCTTCTGGTTAGCTGTTGGCGTTCCTTGGTTTGTGGATGCATCTCTCCAATCTCTGCTTCTGTCTTCACATGGCTTTTGCTTCCTGTGTGTCTCTCTCTCCTCTTCTTCTAAGGGCATTGCCATTGGATAAGGAGAAAAGGAGAAGGGGAGGGCATGCTCCTTCCCTTTAAGGGAACATCATAAAAGTTGCAAAGTCTCTTCTCACATCTCATTGGCTGAAACTTGGTCACATGGTCACACTTAGCTTCAGGGGAGGCTGGGAAGTGTAGCCTTTAGCTGGGTAGTGAGACTGTTATGACAAGGCAATGGGGAACTGATGTGGGAATGACTGGTAGCCTCTGCCACCGTAAGTGTTTCTCTAGTGTGAAGACACAGAGAAGGATGACTGGCCATGAGGGCTCCCTTTAATTGTGGTATTGCCAAACTATCCTCCAATGCTGTCATGTAGATTTACACTCCCACCATCAATATTGATACTATCCTTTCCCATTTACTCACCAACCACTAATATACACAAATTTAAAATTTTTGTCATTTCAATTAGCAAAATGACATCTCAGTTTTTAGTGTTTTCATTTTCATGATCCCTAGTGAAGATGAGCATTATTTAATATATTTATTGGCTTTTTTTTTTTTTTTTTTGAGATGGAGTTTTGTTCTTGTTGCCCAGGCTGGAGTACAATGGCACGATCTTGGCTCACTGCAACCTCCGCCTACCAGATTCAAGTGATTCTCCTGTCTCAGCCTCCTGAGAAGCTGGGATTACAGGCATGCACCACCACGCCTGGCTAACTTCGTATTTTTAGTAGAGACGGGGTTTCATCATGTTGGTCAAGCTGGTCTCAAACTCCTGACCTCAAGTGATCCACCCACCTCGGCCTCCCAAAGTGCTGGGATTACAGGCATGAGCCACTGTGCCCGGCCTTATTGGCCATTTCTATTTCATCTTCTCTAATTTTACTTTTTCTTTTCCTTGTTCATTTTCTTACTAAATTGTTTGTCTTTTTTCCAGTTGATGAGTTCTTTACAATATTCTCAGCATGAATATTTGCCTGTCATAACTATTACAAATATTTCTCCCAATTTGTCATTTATATTTCAATTTTGTTTAAGAATATATTTTGCCATAATAGAAATTTTAGATATGTTTTATTTTTATCATCTAAAAGCATTAATTTTAAAAAAGGAATGTTGGTTCTAAGCTTTTTGATCTAGGATGCTAACAAATTCAAATACGATTGACTGAAGAGTATTATATGCCCTAGTCTAAGTAATAAGGATGTAGAAAGCCAGCTGGTAACTCGTGGCACCATCTCACAAATCTCAACGGCATCTGCTTCTTCCAGGTTGTCTACACAAGGCCCTTGCCATCAGTCAAATGAGTGACAGCTTTCTGGCAACCGTGTGCACACTCTGGCTCCTTGGAAAGCCAAGGCATGTGGCTGAGAGCAGAAGGCCTTCCCTATTACCTATTAGAGTCTATTTGGGCTGCAAGGCACTCACAAACACAGAGACATCCAGGTGGCCAAATTTTGCTGTACCCATAGGTTTTACCCATAGGTTACTGAGGTATAACAAAGAAGTTCCAGTGTCAGAGCCTACTTGAAATAAAGTTAGATAGAAGACAGTGGACCTCCTAAGCGAGCTCCCTGAAGACCCATACTCACTATCCCTGAATCAGAGGGGAAGTGAAGATTTTGGAGAGATTAGATATTTTACGCCACTTCCAGAGTGGCCATGGGTACCCAGGGCCTGCTTGGTATCTTTTTCAGAGAAAAGCTGCTCCATCCACTTTTTCTTTCTCAAGAAACTTTGTCTTTAAAGCACCAATGGGCCAGCCTGTGCCTGCACAGAAAAGAGAATGAGTTCTCGGACCCTCTCTTGTGATGATAAAGGTAGCACATCTCTTTGGCTGCGTATCTACCACTTGTCAGACTTTTAAGGCACACGCTATTTGGGTAAAATATTGGCTGCAACATTATCAACGCATCAGGTATCTGGGTCCAGGACTACCTCCCCCAATCCCTATGGACATCTCACCACCTCTTCAACCTCTCCTCCTTTCTCTAAGTGAAAAAACAATTCAGAAAACCCCTTAAAAGAAAAAAAAAATCCATTTTAAGAAAGAGCAATTCATGCCAGCATGGTGGCTCATGCCTATAATCTTGGCACTTTGGGAGGCCAAAGTGGAAGGATCACTTGAGGCCAGGAGTTTGTGACCAGCCTCGGCAACATAGAGAGACCCCATTTCTACAAAAAAAAAAAGCCAGTCGTGGTGGTGTACCCATGGAGTCCCATTTACTCAGGAGGCTGAGGCAGTAGGATCACTTGAGTCCAGGAGTTTGAATTTATACTGAGCTATGATTGCACCACTGCCCTCCAGCCTGGGCACAGAGCAAGATCCTATCTCTATAAAAAAAATGGCAATTCGGATCATAGCCTCTCTCAAACAGCATCCTGCCCATCTTCACCCACATCCAGAAAAAAAGGAGTAGCTATATTTTTCCCTTCTTTAGAATGTTAGAAAATTTCTTGCTGAAAACAGTGAACCAGGTTATGATCTAGGGTCTCCCTAATTACTAGCAATCTAGGGACAAAGCTATTCCTAATCAAAGTGAGCATTATTGAATACATTTATTAGCCATTTCTATTTCATCTTATTTGTTTTTCCATTTTCTCTCCTTTGTTCATTTTTTTGTTCTCTTAGATTTTTTTTTTTTTGCACATAAACTGGAGCAAAAGAATTCTACCTGATTCCCCAACCCCCAAAATAACATCCCTGTCCCCTACAGCGTGTTGTGGAAATCAAGATGACATATAGAAGATGTACACAGGGTGACTTGCAAGGGACAAGAAACAGCAGATCCAGGTTTGGACCCAGCTTCATTGCTTACCAAGCAATCGGCTTGACCCCCCTCCACTTTCCTTCCATGAATGAAGGGGTTTCCGTTTATATTTAAGGACCACCAATATCTGCTAACACTAATTCCTCTTCTTATCTTTGGGCATAAATTTGGGTATCCAGTTACTAGACCTCTTCCCAGACTGGTAGACTGTATTTTCTTCTGTTGCCCTTTCCTCTAAAGTTTCAGACCACAGAAGTTGAGAGCAGGCCACCCTCCCTGCCCTGGATCCTGGGTCCTGGCCCACCCGAGCCCAAGCCCACCTCCCTTACACTCGCGCTTGTACTGAGCTTGCTTTTTGGGGTCTGCTCCCTCCTCAGATCTGCAATCTTTCCTTGTTTTGTTGTTGCTGTTTGTTTGAGAGAGGGTCTTGCTCTGTTGCCCATGCTGGGCTTCAGTGGCACCACCACTGCTCACCACTGCCTCGAACTGGGCTCAAGCGATCCTCCCACCTCAGCCTTCCATGAAGCTCAGACTATAGACATGCAGCACCATGCCAGGCTAATTTTTTTATTCTTTCATTTTTTTTTTGTAGTGACGAGGTCTCACTATGTTGCCCAGGCTGGTCTTAAACTCCTGGGCTCAAGTGATCTGCCCACCTCAGCCTCCCAAAGTGTGGGGGTCACAGGTGTGAGCCATTGTGATCGGCCTTCACCTTGCTTATCAGCAAATGGTGATAAAAGCACACACTCATCTTAGCAAGGAACTGGTTCTCCTCTTTCCATTTTAGGGAAATTAGATATTTAGTAATATGAGGACTTCTTTACAGGTAAGTCATCTTCAGATGTTTGCTCCTTCCTGTTTCTTGACAGGAGGTATAGCTCCCCCATGCACTATGGCTGATGCCCAGTAAAAATGGGCTTTGGGGATTCCGGCCCCATTTGGAGAAGGTTCCCCTGTCAGTGCCTTGCCTGGATTAGCTTGGTTCTCACTATTTTTCAAATATGCAAATGGCCTCTTACTCTACTCTGAGCACCCGTGATTACCAGACAGCTTCCTGCAGCACAGGAGCTTGCTCGGCCGAGGGGCAAGCTAGAACCACTGGGAGGTCAGAGCCCTCCGGAACAGCCCTCAAGCAATGACAAAGAGGCACTCCTTGCCCTTCGGGTGGGACGATGATGACGCATGGTCTAAACCAGGTCGGCAAACTTTTCCTGTGAAGAGCCAGCTGGTAAATTTTTTGGTCTTTGCGGCCCATATGGTCTCTGTCACAACTACTCAACTTTCCCGTGGTAGGACATACGCAGCCATCACGTACAGAACACAGAAACACAGGCGTATGGCTCTGTTAAAGGACAACTGAATTCATGGCTACTGAAACCTGAATTTCAATAACTTTCATATCACTAAATATTTTTCTTTGATTATCTCTCAACCATTTTAAAACATAAAGACCCCAGCCTGGGCAACATGGTGAAACTACTAAATACACAAAAATTAGCCGGGTGTGGTGGCGGGTGCCTGTAATCTCAGCTACATGGGAGGATGAGGCAGGAGAATCGCTTGAACCCAGGAGGTGGAAATTGCAGTGAGCCAAGATCATGCCACTGCACTCCAGCCTGGGCAACCCAGTGAGACTCTGTCATAAAATAAAATAAAATACAATAAAATAAAATAAAATAAAATAAAATAAAACAAAAATAAAATAAAATAAAATAAAATAAAAAATAAAAACATAAAGACCATTCTTAGCTCATAGGCTATAGAAACCCAATGAGCTGGGTTCAGCTATAGTTCGCTGACCCCAGTGTAAATCATATCCCAGAGGTCCCAGTGAGCTGGAGCCCTGCTTGCCTACAGCGGTAATCTGGAGTGACTGGCTCCTTCCCTTCCCTGGTTTACTTTGCCTACTCTTCTGGGGTCACCTTCTAAATAAGCTATTTGCACTCAAAGCCCTCTCAGAGTCTGGTTCTGTTCTTAGACCTCTTCCCAGACTGGTAAATTTGATTTTCTGTTTCTCCATCCCCCAAAGTTACAAACTAGGGATATCTAGAGCAGGGCAATTCTATCAGCAGCTCCTGGAGCCTGGCCCTCCTGAGTCCACCTACTCCATCCCCTGGCTACCCCACCCTGGATTGTCACATTGAGCCAGCTTCCAAAGCTCTTGGCTTTATGTCCCATTTCCTGAGGACACTTCAGTGAACAAGATTGTGCTTGTCTCGTAACTTCGTGCTTTCATTCTACTGGGGACGGGGGAGGGTAAGCCACAATTGTAGTGCAGTGTGGTAGCCAGGAAGGATGGCAGGCTATGCCATGGGAGGCAGGGAGATTTGAATCTCAGCTCATCCTTGTGATGAAGAGGAGAACTTGCCCAAGCCTTGTTTCCTTATCTGAAGAGGAGAGAATCTGAGCTCAACCCTTACGGGGCGGGGGTGAGGAAATGAAATACACATCCAGTGCCAGCCATGCATTGTATTGCGGGGCACACAGTAGGCACTCAGTGAGCAGAGGTGACCACTGTTATTAATAGACAAGTACTCTAGGAGCCACAATGGGAGTGTCAGTGAGGGCCAGTGTCATCGTGGGAGAGGTGGCAGTGTGTGGGCAGGGCCCTGAGGAGTAGCAGGATGTGGGTGAGGGGCTGGGGGAAGGAGCACCTCACATAGGAGGACAGCACGAGCAAAGGCATCACCACGAACCCAACAGAAGGAACTTGGGTAACTAATCCAGCTTTTATCTTGCCAACACAGGCCAAAGAAGGTGGCTCAGAAGCACCTGATGTATGCTTATCTTTTTATTTTTTTGAGTCAGGATCTCACTTTGTTGCCCAGGCCAGAGTGCAGTGGCATGACTATAGCTTACCACAGCCTCCAACTTCTGGCCTCACGCGATCCTCCCACCTTGGCCTCCCAAAGTGTTGGAATTGCAGGTATGAGCCACCATGCCTGGCCAAGGTAACACTATTGAGCATCTTCTGAGACCCTATGGAGATGCAGGCCATGTTCTAAGTGGTCCGTGGGTCATCTCATTCACCCTTACAACAATTAGGTAGGAATTGCTATTACCTACATTTTACAAGGAAGAGACCAAGGCTCCAGAGAGGTTACGTTGCCCGTATGGAGATTCCAATCATGCCCGTCTAACTGCAGAACTTCTGTTCCTACCCACTGTGCCATGATGATTCTGTAGCAAGTAGAATAGAGACTGAGCTAGACTTGGGGTTCAGAGAAGCCATTCTGAGGGAAGTAACATCTATGAGGAGATCTGAAGAATGAGCAGAAATCATCCCTGGGAAGGCAGACAGAAAGGATTCCAGGCACTAGCGTGTCCTGGGGTTCAACAGCAGGCTGGGAGGCTCTGGGAGTAGTGTGGTCTGGCTGCAGCATATAGAGAGTCAGAGAAGCAAGCTGGGGGATGAGAGATGAATTCACAGGCAGGAGACCAACCCATGAAGAGCCCTAGAAAGGACATTAAGGCATCTGGAGTTTATCCCAAGGCAAAGGGAAGAGTTCTGAGGAATAAATAAATAAAGATTTCTTTCAGTTTAGTTTTTTTTTTTAGATGGAGTTTCACTCTTGTCGCCCAGGCTGGAGTGCAGTGATGAGATCTCAGCTCACTATAACCTCTGTCTCCCGAGTTTAAGCGATTCTCCTGCCTCAGCCTCCTGAGTAGCTGGGATGACAGGTGCGCACCACTATGCCCGGCTAATTTTGTATTTTTAGTAGGGACGGAGTTTCACCATGTTGGCCAGGCTGGTCTCAAACTCCTGACCTCAGATGATCCGCCTGCCTCAGCCTCCCAAAGTGCTGAGATTACAGGCATGAGCCACCGTGCCTGGCCCCGTATAGATTTTAAGACAGCTCTCTGGTTAGTGTGCAGGATGGACTGGAAAGGGGCAGAGCTGGAGACAGGAATGCCAATTAGAAGGCTGCTTCAGTTCTCCAGTAACCCAAAATGCACAGGTCCTGGACGTGCTAGTGCTATTCTTTGGAGAGAAGGCGTGGCTAATGATCACAATTTTTGTTGTAAGACAAACTTCTGGGCTTTGGAGGGCATGGCGGTGGTTGGGGAACAATCATGTAATTACTAGAGGTCAGGGACTCTGCCTCAGTTATCTCTTCTGTGTCATGGAGAGCCAAGCTGGGCTCCTTCCTGGCGTCTCTCATCCATGAGTGCTCTTCAACTACCAACACCTCTGAGCTCATCTTCTCAACTGGGATTTCAAATGTGTCTTCTGACAAGCTCAAGTATGCGTCTTCTGAGAAATCTCTGTATATGTCTTCTGGCAAAGTCTCATCTGTGGCTACGAGGCATTGTTTAATGATGACATTTTCAACCCACAGATCCTCAGTCCCACACAGGGGGTCTCTGGCCATGGAGGGATCCAGACTGGTCGCTCTGACATGGCACGGGAGTCTTCTGACTTCACACAGCTCCTGCAGGAGCCCTGGCCCAGCATCGTCAACCAGTTCCCGGAAGTCTCCTTCTGCAAACAGGGGAAGCTGGACTATGGTTTTGGTGGTAATGTTCTGGCACGTTAGGACTTCAACTCTGTGTAGCTCACCTTGAATTTTGGCAGAAACCACACCCTTCTTCAGAGCAAGGAAACACTCACTGGCTGTGAATGATGCAAATGGCTTCACATGGGAAGTGTAGTCTCTGGAGGACTGGAAGTAGAGCTGTCCACTTGGCATAGCCACAGCAACGTCAGAAACTGAGTTAAAACACAGACCTCTCCTGAAGACCCTGCCCTGTTAGGCATATGTGATGAGGAAATGCTGCTTCTTCTTTCCTTGGGAAATCTCCGTGGCAAGGAACTTTATCACTTTGTTCGTCCCAAGATGGTTAAGAGCTGCCTGCGCTTGAACAGAAAGGGCTTTCTTGTGCCCGTTTTAGTCTCTGCAAGGACCACACTCATTATTTTGATTCTCAGCGGGAATTTGCTTTTTTCCATACTGTATATTTGTCTCATTGTCACTGTTTTAATGGGCAGACTTCCTAAGCCTATAATATCAGTGACATGTATGTCCAGGTAGGAGGGGATGGCAACCTGGATTGCACCTGGGGAAATCAGGGGGGAGACGATTAGTAGGAGGTCTGAAGGTGCAAAGGAAGACAGCAGAACCCAGGTGATATGGTTTGCCTGTGTCCCCCCACCAAATCTCATCCTGAATTGTAGCTCCCATCATTCTCACTTGTCCTAGGAGGGACCCAGTGGGAGGTAATTGAATCATGGAGTGGGTCTTTCACATGCTGTTCTCATGATGGTGAATAAGTTTCATGAGAGCTGATGGTTTTATAAAGGGCAGTTCCCCTGCACATGATTTCTCTTGCCTGCTGCCATGGAAGCCATGACTTTGCTCCTTCTTTGCCTTCAGTCATGATTATGAGGCCTCCCCAGCCATGTGGAACTGTGAGTCAATTAAACCTCTTCCTTTATAAATTACCCAGTCTCAGGTATATCTTTATTAGCAGCATGAGAACTGACTAATACACCAGGTGACCAATGGGAGCTTTTCACAGAGGGACAGAGCTAACTGCAGCAATTTGGTCAGGAATATGTACTCTGTCCTCACTCTTCTCCACCCTTTGACCTGAGGGAAGCCCCCTTTCTCATCTGAACTGAATCTGTAGCCAGACAGCAAGGGAGGTGGGTTGATGCCAGCCTCACAGGTCAGCTTCAGCCTCTGGGGCAGAGCACAGGGCAGAATGGAGAAGGGGCAAATGAGGGCTTGGACACATGGAGGGTCCTGTAGAGAGGCGTTAAGTGATTTGCTTGAGGCTGAGATAGGAAGGAACAGATGTGGGAAAACAACTTAGACTTGTTTAAGTGCTCTCTCTACACCGCCATATGGGGGCATGAGTAAGAGGTCATCAGAGTGCAAGTGTGCTGGCACAGCCCTCTCTTGCTTAAATTCCCTATGAAGATGAAAGTGACAATGCACTGCTACTCAGGCAATGGTTTTCAGAACATCTCAACGTGGTCATTTAAGCCTGAACACTCTAAATGGAAATTAGCCATAAGCAAGTGATGACAGAACCAACATTTATACAGCACGATGAGCTGGCAGCTGGCCCATCATCTCTTCATCTTTCCTTTCAAGGTTACCAACCAAAAATTAAAAATTTAAAATGATTATGAGGAAGCTTAAGTGTATATGTCATTTTTATGGCCAGTGGAAGCAATAATTCTCTCTGAGCTGGACTTACGTCTGAAGGCTACAGACTGACATGGACCCTTAAGTCTTCCTGTGCATATAAGGATATGATGGGATCAAAGTCAGTGGCTGCAATTGAGACCTCACTTTAACTGGGGAGGAGGACTTACCCTAGTAAAATATTGGGAGTCTGACTATATTTGATTGATTCCTGAAAACTGAAAGTGAGGCCCCATTGTTTTTAAGGGATACCTATATATAAACATGTGCTACAAATGACCTGTGGAATTGTTGTATCCAGATCAAGAATGCTCATCATCAACGGTTTTAGGAGTATCTGGACATGGTCATTGAAACTCCTGGAGAAAGTAAGAAGTTGAGAAGGGAGAATTTCCTTAATAAAACTCAGAGTATCAACTTAGACATACATTTCATTTAAGCAAAATATGGGGCCAGGCGCGGTGGGTCACACCTGTAATCCTAGCACTTTGGGAGGTGGAGACTGGAGGATCACTTGAGCCCACTAGTTGGAGACCAGCCTGGGCAACATAGCAAGACCCTGTCACTACCATGTTACAAAAAATAAAAATAAAATTAGCAGGATGTGGTGGCACACGCCTGTAGTCCCAGCTATTTGAGAGGCTGAGGTGGGAGGATTGCTTTAGGCCAGGACTTCGAGGCTGCTGTGAACTACGATCCTGCCACTGCACTCCAGCCTGGGTGACAGACAGAGTGAGACCCTGCCTCCAAACAAAACAAACCGACAAGTAAAAGAGAAAACTACGGAAAGCCATGAAACAGATATGGGCCATTGCAGATTGGATCCAGGATTCCTGGGAGGTAATTGAGCCACTTATACAACAACATGCAATGCCAGATTGAAGGGGTAAACTAAGGAATGAAGACCAGTCTGCAGAGACCAAAGTCTCCAGGGCAGGAAATGGGGCCCAGGAGATCTGGTGATTAGATCTGCCACTTCCTAGCCATGACACTGCACACATGTTATCTAACTAATCTAGGCTTTTTTCTTATTTGTAAAATAAGAATAATAATCACTTTCTTTTTGCTTATCTGGCTATTAGTTGTAAAGATCCAATGAGATCATGGATGTGAGAGTGCTATGCAAATCGTTTTGGGCTCACAAAACTAAGGTATTATTTTTGTTCAACTGAAAATATCTTCCTCAGAAAGTGTAGAAACGTACACTACAAATCCAAAATCCCTCAATGCCCAAGTGTTTACTAGCATGAGTGCAGTTCCAGGGGTGCCCTCAAGTTAAAGATTCCTTGTGATCATATGTGATTTGGGAACATGCTCAGCAGTTAACGCACAATGCTTCTGAAATCTAAGTAAGCAGAGGCTTATTGTCTATTAATGACAGTCTTTGGGGGCTAGGGAGCTAGGACAGATGCCCCAACTCCAGTTCCAGATGATGAAGGACTCCAGAGCCAGAATACCCTAGCGAGGCTGTTTGCATCCCAAAGAGGTAAGGCCAAGATACCTGGAAAGAAATCTAGACCCATCTGTTGGTCCAGAGTTAGGACTTGGGCCGGAGGAGACAGCAGTCTTCACAGTGGATGTGGCTAAGCAGGGTAAACACCTGGTGTGGCTCCAGTCTGGTGAACCTTGGGTACCCAGCCTTCTGCCACCTTTCCGGCTACAGCCTGCCCTGCTTCCTGGACCAATGTCCCAGCCAGTTGGTTGGTCCAAAAACTATATCCCTGATCCAGCCTTGACTGGGGACTGAGAGCCACATAGCTCCCTCCCTCACCAGACAGACTCTGCCTGAAGTCTACACCTGCCTAGCCTGCCTAAAGGCCACCCACAGTGGACCTTGCCCTTTTGGCTGTTTTAGCCTCTTTTTTTTTTCTTTCTTTTTTTTTTTTTTTTTTTTGAGACAGAGTCTAACTCTGTCTCCCAGGCTGGAGTGCAGTGGTGCAATCTCAGTTCATTGCAACCTCCACCTCCCAGGTTCAAGTGATTCTCCTGCCTCAGCCTCCCAAGTAGCTGGGATTAAAGGTGCATGCCACCATGCCCAGCTAATTTTTGTATTTTTAGTAGAGACGGGGTTCCACCATGTTGGCCAGGATGGTCTCGATCTCTTGACCTCGTGATCTGCCTGCCTCAGCCTCCCAAACTGTTGGGATTACAGGCGTGAGCCACCGCACCTGGCTGAAACTCATCTTTAATGTGAGGAACTGCAGCTCTCTCACACAAAATCTCCCAGAGATCAGCCTATGGAAAGGCTCAGGTCTGACTCTTCCCATCCCTTCTTCTAGCCTTTCCTTCCCATTTTACTTCCAGACACTGACTGGCCCACCCTGTTCATTCACACGTGTGCTTTGCCCTCCCATGTAGGAAACTCAACATGAATTGGAGGCTTGAGTGTTTGGAGGCAGGGCGCTGGGGTGGGCTGGGGCACAGCTTTGCACCTGCTGCCTCCCGCCAGGAATTACACAACAGCCACAGCCCAAGGAGTGTGGGCAGGGCCAGGAGGCTACCTTTGACCAGAGGAGGCTCAGCTAACATCCTGGGAGAACAGAGTCTCTCCTGCAAGTGAGTTTTGTGGATTTTAAGGTTTTTAGGTGGCAGTCTCGCTTATCATGCCCTTAATTTAACAGAAGACTTAAAAGGCTGATTCAATGCAAGAGTATGCTTTGTCTGTCAATGTCATTAATCCAGCATCATATTTTCATGAATATTATTCATCCTTCTTAGCATCAATTGTTGCAGCCCATATGGCATAAGTGTCTGAAGCAGGAGCACAAACAAAAGGAGAAACTGTTCATCGAGATTAGGAGGAAGAAATGAAATCCATTTTTTTTTTTTTTTGAGACGGAGTCTCACTCTTGTCACCCAGACTGGAATGCAATGGTGCGAGCTCAGCTCACTGCAAACTCCACCTCCTGGGTTCAAGCGATTCTCCTGCCTCAGTCTCCTGAGTAGCTGGGATTACAGGCGCACGCCACCACGCCGGCTAAGTTTTTGTATTTTTAGTAAAGACAGGGTTTCACCATGTTGCCCAGGGTGGTCTTAAACTCCTGACCTCAAGTGATCCATCTGCCTTGGCCTCCTAAAATGCTGGGATTACATACGTGAGCCACCATGCCTGGCCTGAAACCCAATTTTGGATTTGCATGTCCCCACTCGGAGACATGCTTCTGCAGTCAACAACGCATGCAAAGCACCTGGACAGAGGTGGGTGATTCACTCCTCACTCTGCAGCCTGCTGGGAACGACAGTGCCATTGACTAATCACCTCTACTGCTCTCATCACTGTTGTCATCATTATTCAGAAGATGGAGGAGGAGGAGAAGGACAAATGGACATGAGCTATTGAGAAGCGATGGAGTGAGGATTTGGGGATGCTCGGTAGTATAGTCTGAACACAGCCAATTAGCAAAGACATAACAGGGCAAATCAAAGCAAGGTTTCTACTGGAAACTCTAATAATGAAAATATGAATACTCTTGCCCTGTCATGAAGCTGAATTAGTTTTTTTTTTTAAATAAACATTGCCTCCTGAAAGAGATCTTCTGGCAAGCTAAATACTACATCTGCTATAAATTTATACCTCATATAATACAACATTTCTTTTCTGCAAAGGAAAATAAAATGATTCAGTCCATGAGTAGATAGAAAAAGGAATTGGAGTTTGGCATTCACGTGAACTACACAGTCATAAAATTAATGTGTGGTAAGAGCCTGGCCTTTATGACAGCATATAAGAAAATGCACCAATAATAAATTTGCTTGAAGGATAAGCTTTTTTTTTTCTGCCTGCAGCCCTTCTGGTTGTCACCTTGAAATGAATATTTATTAAGGGAATAAAATTAAAGCATTTTAAGTCTACTAAAGAAATGTGTTTAAGTATATAGAATGACAAAATATAATAATAGATGATGAGATGGACTGAATTTTTAAAATAATAGAATAAATCATATTCTTCAGGAAGAATGTGTTAGGAATATGTTTTTGGCATCTAATCGTTCTTCATAAATCAAGATGTGAAGTCAGTGAAGTAAGAGATGAACAATTTCTGGAAATGGAATCTCCACAGCTACTTCTGGACAACCTCAGCCCATTTATCTACAAACCTCTGTGCCCGGCACATTGTCCAGGCTGGACCCCCAGCCAGATGGCATATTAGGAGTTCCCTTACATGCCTGCTGGGAGCAACATCCTTTCTCACATTTGTAACAGTGAAACAGCAAAAGAATGAACATGACTAACTCCATTTTTGTTTGAGTGGCCCTTATCTATGTTTAGATACCCATTCCTGCATGTGGGCTAGAATAATTTTAGAGTGCTGGGATGAAACACTACAACAGGAGTCATACAGTTTTTGAAATGAACTCTGGGATTAAAAAGGAGTATTTGAGCAACCGACTATATTTTGCTAAAGATTTATAGGAGGAAGGAGCATTGTGACCTGACCAGGGACAAAGAAATTCCCAACTTCCTTGGACCCTTGCTGGCACCCACCTGTCTACGATTGTAGGTCATGTGTTGATCTCAACACCCTCCTCTTCCCCCTGCCCTTAACAGAAAAAGAGCCTGAAATTTGTACTGACTTGAGATGGTCTTTGTGATACTAGTCCACCGTCTCCCCAGGTTGCCGGCTCTCGGATACACCTGCTTTTCCTTCCACCAAGTCTTGTCTCTCCAGTTTGGCTTTTGAGTGGTGAGCAGCTGAACGTGAGTTCAGTTACACATTCAGTTACACAGCACTCGTAGGTTTATCTGCCAACCGAGCGGGGTGCTCCAGAGGGCAGGGTGACAGCACCCAGCAAGATCAGGGCACAGCAGGTGCTCGTGAAAAGTTTGCTGTCCTTGAGGGGAACAAACCAGCTTGCAGGCACACAGGAGTACAAAGCAACATCTCTAAGGCCTGGAAACTAGCTGCCCTCCTCATAATTGGCCCCAGGCAGCAATTTTTGTCACCCAGCATGAACCCGATCATTCATTTTAACCTTCTACTGTTGTCTGTCATCCTTGATAATCAAATTATTCTCCTACAAGGGACACCTGCTCATTGCTGGAACCCTTTCCTCTTCCTTCCTGACATCAGTATCTCAAATTTCTGTGTGTTTTGCTCTGCATTGGTATTTTAAGCAACCCCTTCTCCTTTCTCAGTTGGGGTTTGGGTGGGACTGACCCCACCTTAAGGTCCAGAGGCCAGTAAGCATATCATCTCCCCTACTACAGGGAGGGGCCCTGAGCCACGGTCACTCATGCAGGGGTGGGCCCACAGCTCAGCTTGTCTGTTCATAGCCTCAGGCCTGCTCTGGGAATCCTGACACCTACATGTTCTCGTTCCCAGGCTCAGTGGTGTGAGGACAGGAGGCACAGAACCACTATCACCACAGGGAGGACTGGGAACTGCACTGGAGGTTCTCTGGAAAACCTGAGAAGGAGGACGTGGAGCTCAGACATGGATCCTGCAGGAACTGAGTCCTAGGTCAAGCTATGCCTGAAACCAGGATTTACCTCTGGACTCTTCAGTTATGTAAATAAAGCCTGTCATTGCAGGCCAAAGCCAGTTAGACCAGGCTGGCCAGTCAGGGTGGTCCATTCCTATGGCCCTTTCAGTGCATTCGCTGGGATTTCGGATTTCAATTACAGGGATGGTTCACTAACACCACATATGCTACAGTTGCTCATGACCTCCCCTAGATGCATACAGGAAGTTATATACAGTAGCAGGGAAAGAGGCCAGTGGGTAAGAGGAGACCTAAAAGCAGAGCCAAGACACTGAGAGAATAAAAGACACAGACAAGAAGGGCATTGGTTTGTTAAGGCTGCTGTAACAAAAATACCATATAAACAGCAGAAATTTATTTCTCACAGCTCTGGAGGCTGGGAAGTCGAAGATCCAGGTGCCAACAGATTTGGTGTCTTGTGAGTGTGCTTGTCCTGGTTTGTAGTTTGCTGTCCTTTCTCTATAACTTCACCTGGGGAAAGGGACAAGGGACCGCTCTGGGGCCTCTTTTATAAGGGCACCAATCACATTTATGAGGACTTCACCCCCACGACCTCATCAACTCCCAAAAGCCACACTTCCTAACACTATCACCTGGGGACTAGGATTTCGACATGTCAGTTTTGGGAGGACATAGACATTTAGACACAGCTGGGGAGGAGGAAAAAAAAAGGAGAGAGGAAAAAGAGAAGTAATTGATATATAGCCTCTAGAGCTAGTAAAAACTACATTCCTCCTCAACATTTTGGTAAAAAAGCCAGTGAATTCCCCTTTTGATCCAAGTTATTTTAAACTGGTTTTCTGTCACCTGCAACTGAGTTTTTACTAATAAATATGCCTCTCATCTCACTTAGGGCAGACAACTCCAGAACTGGCATCTACTTGTATTTCAGTCTCTGGCTGTGTCTGACACATTGTCAGGGAGCAATAAATATTCAGTAACAGCAGCAACTGTTGTTTAATTATATGCCAAGTCACATGACTGAAGCAACTGAATATTTGAGAGTTTTTGTTTTAAAAAACTACTTCTGGGGGGATAATGAGAATACCTGGCAACTTTATTTTTCTATTTGATTTTCACAGGTAGGCTCTTTTTTGGTTTGATCTCTAAAAAGCAATAAGCAGTGTTTCTGCCATCAAAAGCACAGGCAACAAAAGAAAATAGAGATAAATTGGGCTTCAACAAAATTAAAAACTTTTGTGCATCAAGAAAGTGAAAAGACAACCCACAGAATGGGAGAGGATATTTGCAAATCATATATCTGATAAGGAATTAAGATCTAGAATATACAGAGAACTCCTACAACTTCACAAATTAAGATCTAGAATATATAAAGAAACCTCTACAACTCAACAACAACAAAATAGTCTTACTAGAAAATGGGCAAAATATTTGATGTTCGACTGGTAAGTGTAATGCAAATATTCCAAAATCTGAAACAAATCCAAAACCCAAAACACTTTTGGTCCCAAGCATTTCAGATAAGGGATACTCAACCTGTATATATATACAATGGAATATTATTCATCCTTAAAAAGGATTAAAATTCTTTTTTGTGTTTTTGAGACTCACTCTGTTTCCCAGGCTGGAGTGCAGTGGTGTGATCATGGCTCATTGCAGCCTCAACCTCCCCAGGCTTAGGTGATTCTCCCACCTCAGGCTTCTGAGTAGCAGGGACTACAGATGCATGCCATCATGTCTGGCTAATTGTATTTTTTGTAGAGGTGAGGTTCTCACCATGTTGCCCAGCCTGGTCTTGAACTCCGGGGCTTAAGCAATCTGCCCACCTCAGCCTCCCAAAGTACTGGGATTATAGGCGAGAGCCACTGCGCCTGGCCTAACTCTGATGCATGCTGGAATAAAGATGAAGCTTGAGGACATTATGCTAAATGAAATAATCCAGTCGTAAAAGGACAAATCATGTGACTGCACTTGCATGAGTACCTAGAATAGTCAAATTCAAAGAGACAGAAAGTGGCCAAGTGGCTACCAGGAGCACAGGGGAGGGGGAATTACCGTTTAATGGATACGGGGTTTCTGTTTGGGGTGGTGAAAAAGTTCTGGAGATGAGCAATGGTGAAGATTGCACAATAATGTGAATGTATTTAATGCCACTGAATTGCACACTTAAAAATGGCTGAAATGGGCTGGGTGCGGTGGCTCATGCCTGTAATCCCAGCACTTTGGGAGGCCAAGGCGGGCGGATCACGAGGTCAGGAGATCAAGACTATCTTGGCTAACACAGTGAAACCCCAGCTCTACTAAAAATACAAAAACAAAATTAGCTGGGTGTGGTGGCGGGCACCTGTAGTCCCAGCTACTCAGAAGGCTGAGGCGGGAGAACGGTGTGAACCTGGGAGGCGGAGGTTGCAGCGAGCCGAGATCGCGCCACTGCACTCCAGCCTGGGTGACAGAGCGAGACTGCGTCTCAAAAAAAAAAAAAAAGGCTAAAATGGCAAGTTTGATTTTATGTATATCTTACCATCCCCTCAAAAAAGCAATGTTTCTCAAGGCATATCTATAGAGACAGATAAGATTAGTGGCTGCCTAGGGTAGGGGGTGGGGGCAGGGGTTAACAGTAGATGGGCACAGGGATTTCAGGGGGGCAATGAAAATGTCCTAAAACTGATTTAGAGTAATGATTGTACAACTCAGTAAATTTTCTAAAAATCATTGAATTCTACACTTGAAATGAGTGAATTATATGATATGTAAAATATCTTTCAATAAAGTTATAAAAAAACCCAGCCATATTTCTAGAAACATTTCTCAAAGGAATCCTAGTTCTGCAATGTGTTAATAGGAGTTCCTGAATAAGAGAGCTGAACAGTCAGGTGTGTTTAGAAAAACACTGTAGGTATAGCCCGTGGAGAGATTGACAAGGCATAGAACACCGAGGCCTGAGAAGGCGTGCAGGAAAGAAACCGGCTCAGCCTAACCTGGCCTTGAATCCCCTGAGTGCCCTTAACATGCATCCTTTTCTCCCCATGGCTCTTATTTACCTCCCTCTGATCCTGTGTCCAACAGAACACACTTTAGTGAATGCTAATCGAGAGTTTAGCAGGAATCACTTCACTTGGCAGGCAGCTGCATAGGATCATTTTAATTGCTCTGTCTGGGTTCCTGAAGTTGTTTACTTGGCATTGCCTGGGGTGTAACCAAAGGGAATGATTCGGCTCAGCAAGTGCGAAGCTTGCCTGAATGCTCTGCCAGATCCTGTCTATCTGCATCGCCAAAGCTAGCAGTTTGGATGTCGACGAGGCACCAGGCCCCCTCGACAGGGAGACAGGAAGGGGCAGGGACTTAGCCCCGGGCTTCCCTGGGGAACCGCCTGGCCCCACCATTCATTTCTCCTTCAGTAACATAGCTCTTACTAGGAAAAGACAAACTTTTCTTAGTTTTCTTGATGGAAGGATTGATCTAAGGTGAAATCTTAGATAGCAACTTCTAAAGGGTCTTGTGAAACTCACTAGATAGCACAGAGCATTTATTAAGCACCCACTGTATGCCAGGCACCACCCTAGGTGTGTCCTATGTGTGTCCCTATTAACTCAAATAATCCTCTCTGCCAGCCTCTGTGGCAGGTACTGTTCCACTGTTTTGCAGGCGGGAACATGAGGTACAGAGGTTAACTCACGTGCTTGTCAGCTTAGGTCACACAGCAAAGCCTGGGTTCAAGTCCAAGTTTGGCCTTTTCATGGCTCGTATTCTTCCCATGACACCACACATTGAAAACCTGGTCAAAGACAGCTCAAGAAAATCATAGACAGTGGGAAACAAGGTGACAAAGGTTGTATCAACAGGGCATCATTTGGCAGAAAATCCCAGGTAATGATGTGTGAATAACATGAACACTCACACACACCATTAGGCAGTTAGGGCTGTGAACAGGGAGATGGTAGTGTGGGACACAAACAGACAGGAGAAGGGCCGGAGAGTGCAAACCTTTAGCGGTAGTCAGGGAGTCCAGCCACATCTGAGCCAGGGCATGTCCCCTGGTGAGTCTGGAAGAAGCTGGGAGGCAACCGCAGGCCCTCATCTCTCGGGCTCAGCAACTCAGAAGGCTATAATTCACAGAAGAACCAAGAATGCCCAGAGCGGAAAGCTGCACACACTGATGTAAGCGTGTAAACAGGCCAGCAGGGCTCACCAAGCCAGGGAGAGGGTGGGGTTTCCTGCTCTGTTTCCCTGGCCAGTTCAGTGGCCCTGCTGCCATGCAGGGGGTCATTAGCTACCTGCCCTCCCTCCAGGAGGCCAAGTTCAAAGTGATATCCAAGACCTGAGGCCAAATGCACCTTCCTGTCTCCCAGCAGGCCAAGGTGGCTGGGCTGAGAACCACAACTGCGGCTGGCTGGCCCCTGTACAGTCACCACCTGTGCTCAGAGCAGGTCCCTGGTGACAGCCCTAGATGGTCATGCCACTGTCATCATTTTGTGATGCTCTTTAAATAATAAAGCCGCCAGCACCTCACACAATCCACCTCATTCAATGTACGTGTCAAAACAGCTCTGACGTAGGTAGCATTGATCCATTTTACGGAAGCAGTAACAGAACACACAGAGGTCAAGCAATGTGTCAGTCTCAGAGCTCACAGGTGTGCAACCAAACCCAGGCCTCTGCATGCAAAACCTGTGCTCTGGGTGACTTACAGGCAGGGCTAAACAAGACTATGCATTTTACTTTGTCAAAATGTTCATGTAAGATCGAAGTCCAGAGTGCCTAAGTCAGTTCTTATCCCTGTTTTGAGAACCGCCCACCTAGCTTCCTGCTTCTGCACTAGCTCTTACACCTGCCACATGCTACTCACCCTGCACGAGGGTCAGCTGATCCCAGCAAGCTGGCTTGCCATGCTCTGTGGGTGGGGCCACTTCTTCAGCCCCTCATCTGTCCAAAGCTCAGATGCAGTGCTTGGCACATAGTAACTGCTTAATAAATACTTGTTAAACATCATATGCTCTCAAAAAGCACCCAAACAGAGGAACCAGAAGAGAGAGGTAACTGTCACCAACTGTCACAATTTCTTATCACTAGGTACCAGGAAGCTGAGTGGACCACTGAGTCCTGGGCTTGTCCAGTTTCATGAACCTTCCTCTCTCCCCTGCGTTCCTGCCTTCTGCAGGGGCTCCTGGGTGCTTCTGCCCAGGGACGTGGCTTTCCTACACAGCAACAGGCTATTGTGAAGGTCTTTAAAAAATGTATATACATGTATAGCTGACCCTTGAACAACATGGGTTTGAACTGTGCGGATCCACTTATATGTGGCTTTTTCCAGTAAAAGTTACACCAAGTGTGCCTGCCTCTCCTGCCTCCCTAACCACCTCCTCCACCTTTCCCATCTCTGCCACTCCTGAGACAGCAGAACTAGCCCCTCCTCTTCCTCCACCTCTTTCTCCTCCTCCTCAGCCCATCCAATGTGAAGAAGAGAATGAAGCTGAGACTGAGATCTTTATGATGATCCACTTCCACTTAATGAATAGTAAATATATTTTTCTCTTCCTTAGGATTTTCTTAGTAATATCTCCAGCTTACTTTACTATAAGAATACAGTATATGATACATACAACACACAAAACATGTATGGATCGACTGTTTATGTTATTAGCAAAGCTTCTGGTCAACACAGGCTCTTAGGAGCCAAGTTTTTGGGAAGTCAAGTTATACTCAGATTATTGACTGTGGGGGACAGGGTTGGCACCCCTAACTCCTGTGTTATTCAAGAGCAGACTGTCTAAAGCAAGACAAATGGGATCTAATTAAACTAAAGAGCTTCTCCACAGCAAAAGAAACTATCATCAGAGTGAACAGGCAACCTACAGAATGGGAGGAAATTTTTGCAATCTACCCATCTGACAAAGGGCTAATATCCAGAATCTACAAAAACTCAAACAAATTTACAAGAAAAAAACAACCCCATCAAAATTGGGCAAAGGATATGAACAGACACTTCTCAAAGGAAGACATTTATGCAGCCAACAGACGTATGAAAAAATGCTCATCATCGCTAGTCATCAGAGAAATGCAAATCAAAACCACAATGAGATACCATCTCACACCAGTTAGAATGGCGATCATTAAAAAGTCAGGAAACAATAGATGCTGGAGAGGATGTGGAGAAACAGGAATGCTTTTACACAGTTGGTGGGAGTGTAAATTAGTTCAAATCATTGTGGAAGACAGTGTGGCGATTCCTCAAGGATCTAGAACTGGAAGTACCATTTGACCCAGCGATCCCATTACTGGGTATATACCCAAAGGATTATAAATCATGCTACTATAAAGACACATGCACACGTATGTTCATTGTGGCACTATTCAAGACAGCAAAGACTTGGAACCAACCCAAATGTCCATCAATGATAAACTGGATTAAGAAAATGTGGCACATGTACACCATGGAATACTATGCAGCCATAAAAAAGGATGAGTTCATATCCTTTGCAGGGACATGGATGAAGCTGGAAACCATCATTCTCAGCAAACTGTCTCAAGGACAGAAAAGCAAACACCACATGTTCTCACTCACAGGTGGGAATTGAACAATGAGAACACATGGACACAGGGCAGGGAACATCACACACCGGAACGTGTCGGGGGGGTGGGGGGCTGGGGGAGGGATAACATTAGGAAAAATACCTAATGTAAATGACAAGTTGATTGGTACAGCAAACCAACATGGCACGTGTATACCTATGTAACACACCTGCACGTTGTGCACATATACCCTAGAACTTAAAAGTCTAAAAAAAAAAAACTGCACATGCAAAACCTCTATCGCTGTCTTTTCCATACTGGAAGAGTAATACCTAATGTTCATTGTTTTACAAAAGTTGGGGAAGGGCCAGGCACAGTGGCTCATGCTTGCAATCCTAGCACTTTGGGAAGCTGAGATGGGCAGATCACCTGAGGTCAGGAGTTCAGGACCAGCCTGACCAACAGGGTGTTACCCTGTCTCTACTAAATATACAAAAATTAGCTGGGTGCGGTGGCAGGTGTCACCTCAGCGGGAGGCTGAGACAGGAGAATCCCTTGAACCCAGGAGGCGGAGGTTGCAGTGAGCCCAGATTGCGCTACTGCACTGTAGCCTGGGAGACAAGAGTGAAACTCCATCTTGGAAAAAAAAAAAGTAGGGGAAAAAAGATAAGTACAAATAAGAAAATGAATATTACCTGTAATGCCATCTTTGAACAATAAGGAAGGCTAACTTTGGCTTTATACTCTGAAGCGGTTTTTCTCAAGTATTTACATATAGTTACAAAAATGAGGTCATATTCTGTTTTATAGTCTTTTTTGAACCGATCGGCACAGCGAACATTTTTCTGTAACACGGCATATTCTTCTACAACCAGGCTTTCTAACGCCTGCCTATATTTCACCATGGTGGGTCTCTCCTTTTTTGGATGTTTAGTTTGCTTTTACTTTTTTCACTATCATGGAAAAATTATTTAATAAACATTCTTGTAACAAAATCTACATGCACATTTGAATATTTTCAAATAATAAATTATCAGATGAGAAATTCTTAGTTTAAAACATTTTAAGTACAATTTTAAAACTTTTAAAGATCTATGAAAGTAACATACTCTCATTACATAAAATAGAGAAAAGATGTGAAAGTTGAAGAGTCACTATTACCCATTGTGACAGCTCTTTCAAAACAACCATGGTTAATACTTTATTTTACTTTCTCTGATTGTTTTGTCTATGCTTTCAAAAAAGCATTATAATCAATCACTTCCTACAATTTTGCATTCAGTGGTTTTCACTCTACACTGTGTGGCAGGATAATTTGCATTTCCCCTATTCTTTGTGTATTCCAACTCTCAACTTCAAAGATTTTCCCAAAGGAATACTGAGAGCTGCTTAAACAATACAGATATTTAAATAAACGAACAATCCCTAGCCCCAAACACTTTTGCATAGCTTCTGCTGAATTCTTCGAATGCCAAGGAAGAACCCAGGCCTTGGGCCTTGGCAGGAGAGCTGGAGCCCTGCCCAGCCGGAAGGGCGCAGGGAGTATGGGGTGGGGGTGAGGAAGGAATTCCCATCCTGCTCAGGGGCAGTCCCTGGAGAAAGGATGTCACCTTGGGGAATGAGTTGGCCTGCCCAGGGCACACGGGGAGGCTGGAGACCAGCCAGGGGCCTTTCTGCCTCTTCTAGGCCCCCTCAGCCTCAGGCATCACAGAGAGGCTGGGAAGCACTCGGGCCAGAAGGGACAGAGCTGGCTGGGACCCTGAGCATATTGGAGGGAAAAATTTATCCAAGAGACATTTCCTAGGGATGTGTGTCAGGACCACTGAAGGTACCGGGAATTCAGTGATACACAAGGTGGCTGAGGTTCCCCCTTCTCCTTGAGCTTATAATCTAGTAGAGTAGGGGGGAGGGATGGGGAATCAATGCATGAAAAAGAAACCTAGCATGTGCTGAGTGTCCTGCCAAGAATCAAGATCAGGTGAAGTGATAGGTGTGACCTCCACAGAAATGACTCTCAGGCTGAAGGGCTGGCCATGAAATGACCCCGAGGGAAGCCATCCCAGGCAGGGGGCAGCTGGTAGAGGGCTCAGGTATGGCTGAGCTTGGAACGCTTGCAGAACAAAATGGGGGCTCCTGCAGAGAGGGCAGGGAGAGGGGAGGGTGAGGGTCACGACACCAGATCTAGGAGGGCTTCAGTAGCTGGGATGGGAGGTGAGACGTGCCTCGGGTAACGGGTGACTGCAGGAGGGTTGTGGGCAGGAATACGATGTGTCCTGCCAGATTCTTCTAAAAGATCATCTGGATGCTCTTCCGAGGCCTCGGAGGAGTGGATGGAGCAAGATGGGCTTCAGGAAGACCAGTTAGGGGCCAGTCCAGGGTGGTAAAGGGGATGGGTAGGTTGGGACTCGGAGGATGAACAGACTGGCAGTGGGCTCAGGGGGCGTGCACCTGCTGATCCTGGGTGTGAGGTGGGAGGCAGAGGAAGAGACAGCAATCCAGGAACGTGGCCTGAGTTTAGATTTAAGTGCTGTATGGTGTGGACATAATTTACTGAACTGGAAAAAGGTGAGGGAGGAATAGATTATGTCTGGGATGAAATTTCCTGCTAGTCCGGGGAGATGAAGGCTGCATTTGGATTTCATTTCATTTAAGAACATAGGAAATGAATATTTCTGTCTCCCCTCAAGGCTATGGATTGGTTCACTCTCCTGCAATTATAACACAAGCATGTTTATTACTGCCATTATCACTTAATATACTATTAAGTAACTAGAATCTGTTGAAGCACTCTTGGCAATGAAACAAGGTGTAAATAATTCAATAATTTATCACTGAACATTCGGTTACTGAACAATTTGGTTGTCTTCCATTTTTTCACAATAAATAACCACTGAATTGAACATTTTTGTGTTTACTTCTTATGATTACCATAAGATACAGTTCCAGAAATGGAATTATTCAATTAAACTTCAGGATACAAACTCATATACATTGTAAAGTTGTTTCCAAAGCAACCTAAACCATTAACAGAGAACAGAGCGCAAGTTTCATTCTTGCCAGTAATGAGTGTTCTTGTTTTTAAAATCCCTGTCCTGGGCTGTGCTTCTAAGGAACCATAATTAAAGTGTTCAATATCAGGAGTAGTTCTAAAAGTAGACTCTAGACATAGGGCTCTTGCATTGGGTCACCCACCAGCTTACCAATAGTGATGACCCAGCACTGGTGGCAGGTGGAGCAGTCTGGGGTGCTATGGCCCCTGGCGTGCCAAGGCCACTGGGGTGCCACAGCCCCAAGTTCTCTGCAACTACATAAGATCACCCTTCCTGCAGTGTGCAATGATTCATTCCTTATTTCTGCTTGAGTCTTCACCAGAAGCACCTGTAACAGCCATCTTTCTACTAATAGCCTTTTCAAGAAAATCTAGGATGTGCTTCTGGCAGGTATTTCAAAGCTCTTCCAGCCTCTACCTATGACCCAGTTCCAAAGCCACATCCACACTTTTAGGTATTTGTTACAGTAGCAACCCACCTCCCAGTACCAAACTCCCAGCAGCAGCTGATAGCTAGCAGGAGACTGGGACCTCAGTCCTACATCCCTAAGGGCCCAAATTCTGGCAACACCCGGGGAGCTTGGAAGAGGACCCCCTGTGCTAGGTGGGAACTCATCCTGCTGACACCTTGATTCTATCCTGGTGAGACCCTGAACAGAGAATCTAACCACACTGCACTCAGACTTCTGACCTGCGGAAACTGTCAGAAACCGTGAGATAAAAAATGTGCATTGTTTCAAGTTCTAGTGTGTGCCCATTTCTTATGCAGCAATAGAAAGAAAACTCAGACAAGCCAGGTGTGGTGGCTCATGCCTGTAATCCCAGCACTTTAGGAGGCTGAGGCAGGAGGATCACTTGAGCCCAGGAGTTTGAGACCAGCCTGGGCAACATAGCGAGACCCTGTTCCTAAAATTTTTTTTTTTTTAAATTAAACAGGTATGGTGGTGTGCACCTGTAGTCCTAACTACTCAGGAGGCTGAGGTGGGAAGATTGCTCGAGCCCAGGAGTTTGAGGCTGCAGTGAGCTATGATGGCACCACTGCACTCCAGCCTCAGTGGCAGAGCAAGACCCTGTTCAAAAAAAAAAGACAAGAAAACAGAGACGGTGCTGGTGAGGAGGAAGTTGGCACTGTTGTGAGGCTCAGCACGGTTGTTTTCCTGCAGACCAGGGCTGATGGCAGGAAAGGCTGTTCAAGATCTGGCTCCCTGACAGCAGTGAGAGCAACAGGCAAAGGGCATCTAGAATGGGTGGTGGGATCCGGCAATGATGACCATCAGTAGCCGCTTTGGGACCAATTGCTCCAGTGGGGCTGTAGCTTGCCCCTAAACTCGCATCTGGTGAGTTTTCCCAGAGTCTGGGAGCAGCCAGCATGCTAGTGCTGGCAGGATGGGGACTCCTCAGGTGAGAAGCAGGAGGATCTGAGTGGGGTAAGGGATGGCTTATAGCAGGTGCTATCATGCTCTGCCAATGGCCTGGGGGCCTTTTGACCAGCTTGGTTGGTGCACCCATCTCCCGGCTGCTCTGGCTTCTGTGATTAATGGTTTGTACCTGTGACCTTCTCTAGAGGCTTGCCCCCAAACTTTCAAAACCACCTCTCTTGTTGCCCAGGCTGGAGTGCAGTGGCACCATCATAGCTCACTGCAGTCTCAAACTCCTGGGCTAAAGTAGTCCTCCTGCCTCAGCTTTCCTAGTAGCTGGGACTACAGGCATGCGCCACCATGCTCAGCTAATTTTTAAAATGTTTTTTGTAGAGACAAAATCTCACTATATTGCCCAGATTGGTCTCGAATTCCTGGGCTCAAGCAATCCCTTCACCTCTGCCTTCCAAAGTGCTGGGGTTACAGGTATGAGCCACTGCGAGAGACACCTCTCTTCTACTGCCCCGACTTCTGCCTCTAGCAGCCCATGGCCCAGGACCAAAAGGTGTAAGGATATAGATATCTCATTCACCAGCCTCAAGACTGTGCTAGAATTCACACTCCAGAGCAGGATAAAGCTGAAGCTAGACTTTATCCAAAACCCATGTTCTCATGTGGCTTCTTTCCCTCCCCTCCCTGGACTCCTTTAACATTTTCTCCTGAGAATACACTCTTGATATATCACAGGCTCTGCATCTAGAGAATCCCGGTTACAGCAATGCCTCTTCCTCCTTTTCCTTTCCAAGTGTGAATGTTCTTAGGTGACAGCTTGCTCTCCAGCCTGGACCTCTCTCCTGAGTTCATGACTTACCCAGGCACTTCCCTCCTGTGGCCCTGCATAGGTGTGGCCCTTCCTCCTGGGAACTGTGAGTAATAAACTATCTTTTCAATGGCAGCCGTCTCCTGATTTGTTGGCCTCACCATACTTGAATAAAACCCAAATCTTGGGTATATTTTAAAACAATACATTAATTCATTGAGTTCTCACAGTGGCCCCATAAAAGAAAGCACGATGGTTTCCATCTTAATAAATGAGAGGACAAATAACCAACCCAAGGTCACAGAGATAGTAAATGCAAAGGCAGAATGAGAAGCCAAGTCTAAGTCCAGAGCTCATATTTTCCAACAACCATTATTATGCATCTATAATACAAAGCTGCACTTAGTTAATTTGCTCTAAGCGACTATTAAAAGTGTGTGTTTTTTTTTTAAGACGGAGTCTCCCTCTGTTGCCAGGCTGGAGTGCAGTGGAATGATCTCGGCTCACTGCAACCTCTGCCTCCTGGGTTCAAGCGATTCCCCTGCCTCAGCCTCCCGAGTAGCTGGGACTACAGGTGCACACCACCATGCCCAGCTAATTTTTGTATTTTTAAATAGAGACGGGGTTTCACCATGTTGGCCAGGATGTTCTCGATCTCTTGACCTCATGATTCACCTGCCTTGGCCTCCCAAAGTGCTGGGATTACAGGCGTGGGCCACTGCACCTGCCTTTAAAAGTGTTCTATGTATATTTGATAGCAGGACTTCAGAGGCAAGTAATTCACTTTCTCCAGCCCTATATTTTCAACTTAAAATTAATTCAACAGAGTAAGAATGAAAATGTCTTTTCTGCATCCATTGCCTATTACTGCTGTAACGAATTACCACAAATCTAGTGGCTTAGAACAACACAAATTTATTAACTTACAGCTTTGAAGTCAGAAGTCAAAAATGGGTCTTACTGGGCTAAAATCAAGATGTTTTCAGGTATGTGTCCTTTGTGGAGGCTCCAGGGAAGAATCCGTTTCCTCACCTTTTCCAGTCTTTAGCGACCTCCAGCATCCTTTCACCTGTGGCCCCATCCTCCTCTTCAAAGCCAGCAATATATCCTCATCATCCCATCTCCCTCTGACTCTGACCACTGCTTCTGTCGTCACATCTTCTTGCACTCTACCCCTCCTGCCTTCCTCTCATAAGGACCCCTATGATTACATAACCCCCCATCTCAAGATCCTTACTTCAATCATGTTTCTTTTGCCACATAAAGTAACATATTCACAGGTTCTGGGGATTAGGACATGGATATCTTAGAAGATCATTATTCTGCCTACCGCACATTCCAAGAAAACTTTGTTTGAAATCCAAAATGCTTTCTTAAACCAAAATTTACTCATCATAATTTCCCTACTTCTTTTCCATTTTAATTTCACTCCTTAGAAGTACTTTCAGTAATTTCCTATGTGTATCCAAACATAATTGATTTATTTCTCTATTTCTACCAATTAACAGTGTATGATACCCAATATTCTTTTACTTAAAAAAAAAAATTGGCCGAGCATGGTGGCTCACACCTGTAATCCCAGCACTTTGGGAGACTGAGGCGGGCAGATCACTTGAGATCAGGAGTTTGAGACCAGCCTGGGCAACTCGATGAGACCCCTATCTTCACTAAAAATACAAAAAATAGCCAGGTGTGGTGTCACACACCTGTGGTCACAGCTACTTGGGAGGTTGAGGCAGGAGAATCTCTTGAACCCAAGAGGAGGAGGTTGCAGTGAGCTGAGATCGTGCCACTGCACTTCAACCTGGGTGACAGAGAAAGACTCTGTCTCAAAAAAAAAATTAGTATATGATATGGTTTGGATATTTGTCCCCTCCAAATCTCATGTTGAAATTTGATCCCCAATGTTGGAGGTGGGGCCTAGTGGGAGGTATCTGGGTCACAGGGGTGGATCCCTCATGAATGGCTTGGTGCCATCTCCATGGTAATGAGTTAGTTCTCACTCTGTTAGTTTATGCAGGACCTGGGTGTTTAAAGGAATGTGGCACCCCTCCCCTCTCTCTCTTCTTTCCTCCCTCTCTCACCGTGTGATGCCTGTTCCCCTCCCACTCACCATGATTGAAAGCTTCCTGAGGTCCTCACCAGAAGCAGATGCTGGTGCCATGCTTCCAGTACAGCCTGCAGAATCATGAACCAAATAAACCTCTTTTCTTTATAAGTTACCCAGCCCCAGGTGTTTCTTTATAGCAGCACAAATGGACTAAGACAATATAGCTGAGATTTTTCCATGTCACCATATATAGATTATCTTGTTCTTTTCGGTGGTATACAAGTTTCTATTTAATGGATACACCATGATTATATTTCATCAACTCCTTATGGACATTGAGGTTGTGTGATGGGCACTATTTGTTGCCTTCCTAACATCATCTGTTCCCTCCTTCCATTTTAAGTTTGTTCAATTATTTATCCCTTCCTGCAGCTCCAGAAGAGAAGACTGATTAACCCAAGCCCTGCAGAACCTGGCTTTACCCAGGTGATAGTTGTTGGTCTGGGAATATATACCTAACCTAAACTGATCAATTAGACTGAAGGTTAGGGCTTAGAGCACATGCACGCTAGGGGGGAGGAGCTATGCTCTGCCTTCTGTCCTCTTTGTCTCCTCTCTAGAAAGGCACCAGGAAACGTGCTGCCATCTTGCAACTGCGAGAAGAGGTGCTGATCCAAGAAATGGCAGAGCTGAGCCAGGAAAGACCTAGCTCCTGGGGGGCAGCTTTGAGTTGTTTCTCACACCACATCTGGGCTTCTCACCTTTGGACTTAGAGTTATATGAGAGACTAACTTTTCTGTTTTCTTAAGCTAGTTGGAATCACAGTTTCTGAAACTTGTGTATTTTAACTGTACAGGACTTCCAGGAAGATTTAATCAGTTTATATTTGTAAAATGCTTAGAATGATGCTTAGTACATAGTAAGAACTACATCAATGTCTGTTGAATAAATAAATAATACAGGTTGGTTTTTACCTTTCTTCTATTACAAGTAATGCTGTCATAAACCTCCTGTACATATATCTTTACACACTTCTACCAGAATAAATGACTAAATAAGCTAAATGACTAGAAGAGGAATTGCTGGGTCAAAGGGTCTCTGTATTCTAAATAGAAATGGGTATTGACAAATGGCCCTCCAAAGAAGTTGCTGAATTTACACATCCACCAGCAGAGTATAAAAGTGTTTATTTTCATATGCTTTCATGAACAAGTCAGATTATCAAGGCTTTTAATCTTTGCTAATATAATAGGTTTAAAATGGTATATTATTGTTTTATGTTGGATTTCCTAGTTGTGATGGTATGCGCTTTTTATTTGTATTGGTGATTTGTATTTTCTTTTTAAAATCACCATTTATAAATTCTAGTTTCAAATAATCAGGACCAACTAATTTTCCATAGATTTAACTATGTAAGAAATAAAACATCTATATGTTAAAAAATCAATAAAATACAACCATTAAATACAGAACATAAAAGACAGTCTCTGAACAAGGAAAATATCATTGCAATATACATGAAAATGAATAATATAAATATCTCTAATAAACCAATAAGAAAAAATAAAACTCAACTTTAAAACAGGCAGAGGGTATGAACATTTTATAGAATTCAAATAACCAACAGCTCACTAAAAGATCAAAATGAGATATCATCATTTAGCTATCAAATGGGTAAAGATTTTTTTCTTATAATTCTGTATTAGTCATTTCTTGCACTGCTATAAAGAAATACCCGAGACTGAGTAATTTATAAAGAAAAGAGGTTTAATTGGCTCATGGTTCTGCAGGCTGCACAGAAAACCGTGACTTCTGCTTCTGGGGAGGCCTCAGGAAACTTACAATCATGGCAGATGGCGAAAGGGAAGCAGGCACATCTTACATGTCCAGAGCAGGAGCAAGAGAGAGGACAGGGAGGTATCACAAACTTTTAAACAACCAGATCTCAAGAGAACTCACTACAACACTAAGGGGAGTGGTGCCAAACCCTTCACAAGAAACCACCCCGATGATCCAGTCACCTCCCACCAGGCCCCATCTCCAGCATTGGGGACTACATTTCAACATAAGATTTGGGTGGGGACACAGATCCAAATCATCAAATTCTTAGTGTTACAAGAATTCTGGGTACAGAAACTTTCATACACACTGGTAGAGTATGAATTGGTCCACTCTTAGGTAATATTTAACTTGCCTTTAAAATGTGGGTAACCAAGGATTTTGGGGACAGTGAAACTACTCTATGTAATTCTATACTGGAAAATATATTTCTTTATACATTTGTCCAAATCCATAGAAAGTACAATACCAAGAGCAAACCTTGATGTAAAGTATGAACTTGGGGTGATGATGTTGTATCCATATAGGTCATCAATTGTAACAAATGCACCACACAACCTAAAATTGTTCTAGAAAATAATCTATTAATTAAAAAAAACTTGAATGTGTGAAACATACTTAGACACACCCATTCTACTTATAGAAATTTACCTTAAGGAAGTTATCAGAGATGTAAACAAGGCTTCTTTTTTTTTTTTTTTTTTTTTTTTGAGACGGAGTCTCGCTCTGTCGCCCAGGCTGGAGTGCAGTGGCTCAATCTCGGCTCACTGCAAGCTCCACCTCCCGGGTTCATGCCATTCTCCTGCCTCAGCCTCTCTGAGTAGCTGGGACTACAGGCGCCCGCCACCACGCCCGGCTAATTTTTTGTATTTTTAGTAGAGACGGGGTTTCACCGTGGTCTCGATCTCCTGACCTTGTGATCCGCCCGCCTCGGCCTCCCAAAGTGCTGGGATTACAAGCGTGAGCCACCGCGCCCGGCCCAATAAGGCTTCTTATGTACAGACTATTCACTGCACCATCATTGTAACTGGAAAAACAAAACCACACTCAATGCTCAGTAATCTGGGAATGTTAAGTAAATGCTGGTGTGGCTATGCAATGGAATACTATGTAGATGTTAATACTTGTGAGCAGACTATGAAACCACAAAAGAGCTTGTTCATGATTAAGGGGAAAAGATCACCAGGCAAGTACTAAAAATAGGATCTCAATGTTGTGTGTATGGGGTGGGCTGTGTATGTGCTGTGGAGGGCACAAGTAGCCACAGAGAAAAAGATTGTGAATATACACAAAATGTTTACCATAGCCATCTCTAGGTGATACGATTGCAGATGATCTTTATTTCCTTTTGTACTTTTCTGTATCGTTCTCATTCTATTTTATAAAGAGCAAGAAGTATATCCTTTCCCCTAATCAATAAAGCTATCAAAAGTATTTTCCATTGTATTAGTAATTTTTGTATAACTTGTAGTTTTCTAGTTTGCAAGAAACTAAAATAATGCTAGACAATTTTATGCAACAGAAGTTGGATATTAATTCTTTAAAAAGAATATCTCAGTTATTTGCATGAAAATACACTCATTTCTACTGGTTTCTGATAGATTGTTGGAAGACCTGATAACCCTCATTCTCAAGTGGGAGACTATATATTATTCTGCTGGACATAATATAGTAAGGTTGTTTTTGAATAAATAATTACAGCTGCACTTTAAAAAAATCTCAATTTTAAAGCTTAATTTTTCACAGTCACAAATGATTAGTTGAGACTCACAGTAAGAGGACTTTCCTCTGCTGGAAGCTACTGGGTTGTGTTTTTTAGAAACAAGTAATTTGAAAATTAAAATGATCTTGTTCATTTTCGTTTAGGTAGCAGTTTTAAAAATTAAATTGTTTAAGATGAAAGTGTGTAAGTAAGCGCCATGTCTTCTTTTTAATCCTATTGTCGTTTCTAAATTTACTTCTAATAGAAGCTGGAAATTAGCCTGATATCCAATGCAGCAGAAAACTTACTTATCTTGATGAGAAAAAGAAAGAGGCAGGGGAAGTTGCCCAATTTTGTATTAAAAAATGACAGCAACTTGCTTACTGTGTGAAAAACTCCATTTGGGCCTGGACTCACCATTTGAGTTTCATGCTTTTATTCTCACTGTCCACTTTTCTCTGAACGTGGGAAAACTTTGCCCTGAGCTTATGTTTGGTACTCCCTGAAGAATTATTAGTATTTTTGTTATTATTACTATTTATTTATTTAGAGACAGGGTTTTGCTCTGCTGTTGGAGTGCAGTGGTGTGATCATGGCTCATTGCAGACTCCAGCTCCTGGGCTCAAGTGATCTTCCTGCCTCACCCTCCTGAGCAGCTGGAACTACAGGTGCATGTCACCCTGCCCAGCTAATTTTAATTTTTTTTTTTTTTGTAAAGACAGGTTCTCACTATGTTACCCAGGCTGGTCTCAAACTCCTAGCCTCAAGTGATCCTTTCATCTCGGCCTCCCAGTATGCTGGAATTATAGGTGTGAGCCACCACATCTGGTCTGGCCCCCTGAAGAATTACTGAGCCACAAGTAACCTTCTCTAATGCGCTCCTTCAGAAGTGATGATGTTTTCTATCATTAACTGTTTCCCTATGTATCACAAACACATTCCACCACAGAATCAACTGTCAAACTGTGAAATCACATCTTCAGTTTCCAATGGTTTTAACAGACAGGGTCTTTCTTTAGAAAACCTTTTCTTGGGGTTTCAAGTAGCTTTTGATTTAACTGGGTCATGGTCCTCACAGAGGGAGTCATTTCCTGGTTGCTAGAGGCTGGGTTTTAGGTAATAGTTGTAGTCTTCGTCCCTACCAGACACACTCCAGAAGTCGAGGGAAAACTTGAGTCATTTAAGTTTGAACAGGTTTTCTACTGCTTTGCCCACCTTCCCCCAGAAGTGCTAAAAGAACAGGTACTATTAGAGTCTTTCTCATCTACCTGACCTCTGAAAGCTGGGACTCCTGAAGGCTCAGGCAGTCCAGAGTCATCTTCTCTTTTCTTTCCATACTTTCTTCCCATATGACTGCATAAGTTCCCCTGAATTTGAGTTTCATCTTCATGCTGCTGTCTCAAGTCCATGCATTTCAGCCTAGATCTCTCCTCTGAGATATGAGTCGACATATCCAACTTCTGGAGAGAGACCAGCCTAGACCAAGTGTTGGAATGAAGGTTGTTGGGGTGTGGGAGGGGTACATTGAGATGATTTTATTCAGCCTTTTGATTTCCCAGAGGAGTATCCTGAGACCCCCAGGGTTCAGGGTTATGTTCATTTGGCATTTTCAGACAACCTCCTGTTGTATCTGTCTGAAACACTGCAATTAATTTTGCATGTCTTAAAAATCTCTTTATATCCCCCCAAACCACCTCTTCATGGCCCAGCTTTGCCTCTGACAGTGAGTGGCACCATGACTTTCCACTTCCTTAAGCCGGAACTGAGGAGTTACACCTGATTCCCCCACTTCCATCATTAGTCCATCACCAAGTCCTATCAGTTCTCCTTCTAAAATAAACCTCAAATTTGCCCACTTCTTGCTATGGCCACCATCTCTACCTGGTCCACGCCACTATGATGGAGGGCTTGGACCACTACAGTAGCCTCCTTTCAGTCTTTTCTTGTTCCAGTCCAAAAAGCAAAAAAAAAAAAAGTGACCATCCTAAAATGTAACTCAAAACCCAAGAGGACCTAAGAAAACAGCACGTCAGAAGCTCAAAGAAGCAGAGCTGATGGTGAATTTGCAGAGCCCAGGGGCCCCCGGGTGGCTGGAAGGCAGACTGTGAGGAGCTGATGGGAAACAGTTACTGTCGAGGGAGTCAGCTAGTGCCCTGTGCACAAAGCTGTGCATCAAGTTCTGTGGAGCCAGAGAGCAAAGCACATGGACAGTGGGTGTTGTCCCTCTATGGTGGCACCGGTTGCAGTCAGCACTGTGTTCTGTGAACCAAGACATAGCCCTGAAGCCCTAAGCCTCAAATGAAAGAGTTGGATGGATGATCACTGTGGCTACTATGTTCCAGCTCTGTTACTCTGTCATTCTGCAACTTTAGACAGGACTTGGACTGTGTCTTGCTGCACTTCATACTGGAGGCCTGTCCTGGTAGCTGGACCATCTGTGATTTAGTGCATTAGCTTTACGGAGGCCCTGGCTCGCCTAATGCCCACATTGAAGTAACAATTTTTCTTTGACAATCTCTCCCCTTTTCTTCCTTCCTGGCAGCCTTTATCCTCCATGAAGTTGAGTGTTCAGGCTGCTGCTTGGCTGTCAAGGGCCTTCCTGATTTCGGACATGGCTCCCCATACCCTAGGTGGACGAGAACTTATGCTGTAAATTTCTATGGTTTATAAGGTGCCCAGTCTATGGTATTTTGTTATAACAGTGTGACTGGACTGAGACAGCTAGCCAAGTTACCAAATCATGAATAAGAGTAGGGTAAAAAGATTTTAGACCTACAAGTTCTCAAATTTCATTCTCCGTGTACTCTTCTAAGGAAGCTACTGGAAGATGTCCTCCTCCAAAATAAGCGAGTGAGTCAAGAAGAGGAAGACGTGAGATTTACCCAGGAAGAGAGGTATAGGGACATCAGGAAAGCAGCCAAGGTTATAATGGGCTGGACACCAAGAAGGAGGTCTTAAGAAGGAAGATGAAATTGATCAGATGCTCTGAGGCATTTGAACAGATTGTAAGGAGATACTACAAGTGGTAGAGAATTGAGGATAAATTAATAATCAAAGAAAACAAAAATGAAAATTTATAGAAGGGACATTTAATTACTGTACCGTATGTGGCTCAGCTGTGAATAATATTTAATTATAATAATGTAAACCTTGATGTTGGTGTGTGTTTATGTGGGTTGGGGTAAAAAAAAAAAAGAGCTATATGTTCATATTCTATAACAAAAACCAACAGGAACTATCTAAAATTTTTTTTAAAAGTCAAAAAATCACAGTATTCCCATTTATTTAGAAATATGGAGTCAAAAACCATAAGGAAAAGTTAAAAGAGTGGTTGCTTTCTAAGAAGTCAGAACTGGGAGTGAGGAAGGGTGGAGAGAGAGAGATGCCTCTTTTTTTGTTATAAGCCTTATAAAACTATTTGACTTTTATAAACACTTATATATGCAAAACTGCATGAAAGGGAGGAAAAGAAGAAAGAAAAAGGAGGTAATGGGGGAGAGGAGAAAAAAGGGGGAGAAGGGACAGGCCTGATAGATTACCTCATATTAAGATAATTATGGTCTGGAGCAGTTTAATGGATTTCCTTTCCCAGGAGCACTCACATTTTAAAAGGTGACAAGAAACACCATTTACACTTTAAACCAAAGAAATGAATCAGGGCCGGGTGCGATGGCTCATGCCTGTAATCCCAGTAATTTGGGAGGCCAAGACGGGCAGATCTCTTGAGGTCAGGAGTTTGAGACCAGCCTCGCCAACATGGTGAAACCCCATCTCTACAAAAAATACAAAAATTACTAATAGCTGGGTGTGGTGGTGCATGCCTATAGTCCCAGCTACTTGGGAGGCTGAGGTGGAAGGATCACCTGAGCCTGGGAGGTCAAGGATAGTGACCTCGAATGAGCCATGATTGTGCCACTGCACTTCAGCCTGGGTGAGAATGAGACCCTGTCTCAAAAAGAAAAGAAAAGAAAAGAATTAGGCCCCGGAGTGGGTATAAGGGGAATATGTGTGGGAACCTTATAATCTGAGGTGACACAGTGTCTTGCAAACCACGAGCAGAAGAATAGGAGGACGTTGGACACTTGGAGGAAAGAAAAAAGTCATTCCAGCAGGCACGAGAACAACACAGCAAGGACTGCTGTGTTAACCCCCTGGCAGGGCCTGAATGACAGAAAAGGAGAGCTATGCACAAGCTTGGGAAGCTTGGGCGGTGCCTGGTTGACCCAAGAAGCGGGACAGAGTACAAACAGAAAGCCAGAAACGATGTCCACATGCTTATTTGTTTTGGGGGCCATAAGTACTTCTCATGAAAGGTGTTGTGTTCAAGCTCAGGACACCTGCTCCACCACCATACCCTGGAAGAGGGTTCATTCACCGAAGACAGGGTGATGATGATCTGGTCCGTGGGGGGTGGGGTTAATTCTGAATCCTTTCTTAACATCATGCGTCTCATGCAACAGATATGGGTAAGGTAAGTATTCTCAGATATTGTTTGTGGAAGTGCTAGTGGGTACCTCCTGTGGAAAGCAGGATGGTGATAGAGGCCTGTGAATACATGGATACCCTTCGATGCAATCATTTTACTTCTGGGACTGCATCCTAAAGTAATAATTCTAAATCTTGGCTGGGTGCAGTGGTTCACATCTGTAATCCCAGCACTTTGGGAGGTCGAGGTGGGTGGATGACCTGAGGTCAGGAGTTCGAGACCAGCCTGGCCAACATGGTGAAACCCCATCTCTACTAAAAATACAAACATGAGCCAGGCATAGTGGCACATGCCTGTAATCCCAGCTACTCAGGAGGCTGAGGCAGAAGAATTGCTTGAATCCGGGAGGCGGAGGTTGCAGTGAGCCGAGATCACGCCACTATCCTCCAGCCTGGGTGACAGAGTGAGACTCTGTCCCAAAAAAAAAAAAAAAAAAAAACTAGATAAATTTTTGCACAAAGACTTGCAACGCAGTGTTATGTATAATAGCAAGGACTAAGAAGCAATCCTAGCTTACGTATTTGCTTCTCTTTTGGGAGGTTTTTTGTTGTTGTTAGGAGAAGAAGTCTTGCTCTGTTGCCCGGGCTGGAGTGCTGTGCCGCAATCATAGCTCACTGCAGCCTCGAACTCCTCAGCTCAAGGGATCCGCCTGCCTCAACCTCCTGAGTAGATAGGATTACAGGTGCACACTACCATGCCCAACCAATTAAAAAAAGATTTTTTTTTTTTGTAGCAATGAGATTTTACTATGTTGCCCAGGCTTTGGGGAGTATTTTTAATAATAAGGTAAATGTATGTCTGTGCATAACTTTTTGTCTATATTAGAACTGTTGTGCTGTTATTAATATGATATTTATAAAATATTTGCTGGCCTAGCGCGGTGGCTCATGCCTGTAATCCCAGCACTTTGGGAGGCTGAGGCGGGTGGATCACGAGGTCAGGAGATTGAGACCATCCTGGCTAACACAGTGAAACCCCGTCTCTACTAAAAATACAAAAAAAATTAGCTGGGCGCGGTAGCGGGTGCCTGTAGTCCCAGCTACTCGGGAGGCTGAGGCAGGAGAATGGCGTGAACCCGGGAGGCGGAGCTTGCAGTGAGCCAAGATAGCTCCACTGCAGTCCGGCCTAGGCGACAGAGCAAGACTCCGTCTCAAAAAAAAAAAAAAAATTTTGCTAACATAGAGACACAGTGTTAGAGGAAAAATGAAATAATGTGTCTATTATCACAAGCTATATTTTAAACACTACATAAAAAGAAAAAAGAAAACTGAAAGCAATATATGAAACATTAACAGTAATAAGATTACTGTTATTTATCTTCTCTTGAAATTTATATGGTTTCAAATTTATATAATGTACATGTATTGCTTTTTCATGGAAAGTGTAATTAATATTTGTAAGAAAAACTCCTATAGCATCAATAGATTTATGTCACTGCAATCTGGTTACTAATATACAACCTCATGAAACATATCCCAAGGTTCCAGTGCCTTCTAACATATTTAGCTACTTTTGTTTCCAAGCACCTGTATCAATATTGAATTTTTAAAAATTAGTCAAAAAAATCCAGTCATCATAGTATCTATCTGTGGATAACTGTAGAGTTATTGTGGATCTCAAGTTATTCTTCAGATTCTCTGCTAGAAGTCTCAAGCTTATTCCAAATGTTTCAAGACATTACTATACTATTCATTTTAAATTATTTGATAAAGATTACTAGGTTTTCTCCAGGATACATAGCAGTCATAATTAACAAACCCAGCTATAATTCAAACTGGAACACATCAAATCAAAAGGCCACAGAGCGTGTTTGCAGACAGGGCTGTGCACGTCTCCCTGAAAGCAAGATAAGGCCAGGCAAAAGGGAGCCCTATAAATATTGCATCCTAGAACACTGACATTGACCTACACTGTTTGACAGAAACATTAAAACACGGAGAGATCTGACACATCCTACAGAAATGTCTTTTCCCAAAGGTAGCCAGGCTTCAAGCCTTGAGAATTGTTGAAAATTCTGAAAGGTCTCATATCTATTGTTACCGTTTCCTTGTCACATGGAAAAGGCTAGACAGCTCTTTCTCCTGGCCTAGCCAGTAAATTGGTTGTGTAGGACCACGGATAGATGAACGTATTATTCCTTAAGCTACAGAGATTTCCCAGAGCTCAAGTTCTTGTCAGTTCTCAAGCCTGCCCTCCTCTTTACCTGTTCTTTCTGTCTTATTCACTCCCCCGACTCAGGAGAGCAGTGCAAATGCTGACACGGTGCAGCAGGAAGGAATGGATTTTATTGATTACAAACAAGGACTTGTCCCAAGCCGCATTTTAGGTGCTGATAGACTGAGAAAGGCCTGGTGCGGTCCTATTCCTTGTAGCTGATACTGCGCAGAACCACAAGATGGCTCTGTAGCCACAGCAAAGCTTGTGAAGTTGCAGAGACGTTTTCTATGAGGGTATCTGCAACTGGCGGCCAAGCTTCACCAGGCCTCCTGGTTATGATCTGGAGGCAGGCGTGCTGCTTCTCTGATTCTTTCATGGTTCCTTAATTTGTTACTAGGTGACTTTTAGTGTGTTAAACGGATACTAACACTATAGAAAAGTACATCCGTAAACATATTTACACAGTTGTTCCAAACATCACCATTTTTTTCCTTACAAACTTTGTGTAAATAGGGGGAAAATAAGCTGTGCTTAAAATCGTGGAACAATTTTTGTCCTATAAATCCCCAAGAAGACATTTCCCAATGCAATTTTCAAAATGGGTTGGTTTCTGCTATTAACAGACAAGAAGCACACTGTTCCTTATGCCTGATTCAATTGAAAAGCACTTAATTCAAGATCTCAAGGGCAAAGGTAATTGATGGGGGCTCAGGTAGCTTTCTGTTTTCACTCATGGAAAACAGTGTTTTCCGGAACAAACTTAGTGCAGTGCTTCGGTAATATAAGCAGTCCTCTTTGTGTACACATTTGGCAAAGATACCTTCCTCCAATGTGGCAGCAGTGAGGTCTCACACGTGTGCACTTGGTCCTGGGGGTAGGTTGGAGGGCGACAGAGTTAGCAGAGCATGAAGCATGCTCCGAGGGAGCTTCGGGACTGGGGTGGGAGTGGGGGGGTCACCTCTCCAAGTAGTGAGACATGAGAAGTTCTGCAAGGCCCCGACCTACCTTCCCCACCACTCTGCCGGGTACCACGTTCCTCTGCAGGAAGCTGGGAGCACATCAGACTCGCAAATAGCAGTAATAAAAAAGCAAGATTAGTAATCTGATGAATAGATTTATGACCTGGGCTGGAGATGGACAGTGACATGCTGAAAACTCCCCCATTTGATTATAGTGTGCAGACAGGATGGAAAACCACTGGATTAACGAGCTCACATGAGAGAAGGCGCTGGAGTAAGAGACACACCTGTTGCCCTCCCCTCCTCACACACACTTAGCACCTGGAGGAATTATTTCAAAAACTGTCCTATAGCACCTTAGAACCTCTGAAAGATACAGAGGATGAGGATTTGTAATAGCGGCTGGGGTCATTAGAGACAGGGCAAGGTAACTTCTAAATGAAGCGCTGGACCCCTACCAGCCCTGCATGTGGTGCAAAGGAGAGAGAAAGGAAGCCAGGAGTCGGGCTCTGTAATGTGCTAGGTGTCTGCATTTATGCCACTTCATTTCATCTCACCACCATCCTGCGAGGTGAGATTACCCCGTTACAGATGAAAATACTGAGCGTCACAGTGATTGTCTGCTTTGCCCAGCATCACACGGGAAAGAAGTAAAATGGTGAGGATTCTGCACCATAGACAGCAAGCCAGGATGAAGGGAGGCCTGGAAAACAGACGAGGAGCAACCGAGATTGGCACCAGCAAGGGCTCCAGAGTCCAGCAGCAGCCAGACCCAGGCTGCACCGCCCCAGACGCGACTTGACCTGGGAGACCAGCGAGCCCCACCATGCCTCACACCCACAGCCAAGATCCTATTATCATCACTCCCACTTGAGGATGAAGAAACTGGGGCTCAGAGAGGCTAAGCAACTCTCCCGAGGCCTCACAGCAAGAGTGCAGCAGGGGTGTGGCCCTGGCACCTGATCATGCTCCCTCCCGCCCTTCCCATTCTGTGCTCTGCTCTCTGAAGACCTTCCACCTGCCCCTGGAAGCTTTGCTTTGCTGCACCATCTCTGCATCCTCTGCCTCCTCCTAGAGCACTCCCTGCGCCCCTCCACCTGCTGGCTATGCCTGGAACTGCACTCTGCGAGGACCTCCTTTACCCTGCAATCCCAGGACAGCAGGGTCCTCATTCTCCTGCTCTCCAGACCTGTACCTGAGGAGTTATCTTGACCCTATTCAAAAACCTCTGCGCACAGCATTTGCCTTCGATGGTCACTGTCCCTTGCCAACTCCCCCTCCCAAACATCTATGGAAGACTGTGTCCCTGAGCTCCTCACCACACACTCTGCCTATCACAAGTCCCACATCACCTGAACCGATGACAAGCCAGCTCCCCAGCTCCCCAAGCCCTGATCTCCATTGGCCTGGATCTGCACTCCACGTCAGCCACCCACCCCATCCTGGTCCTTCCTCACACTCAGGGGACTCCAGCTCTGAGCATCCCAAATGCCACTGCTCCCTCTCAGATCTTGTCAGCCGGTGGTTCTCCAACTCTAGGGTACATCAGAATCTCCCAGAGGGCCCCGCCCCCAAAAGATCTAAGTCAGCAGGTCTGGGATGGGACTCATGAATTTGCATTTCCAAGAAATATGCAGTGCTGCTGCTACCACTACTGCGGGACCACCTTAAGAAGTGCTGCTTTGAGCTGAAGCTCAGCCCGGACTGCTTACTCCAATCACCTGGAGGGCTTTAGAAGCCAGCAAGGTCCCAACTCCACCCTAGTCTAATTAAATCAGAATCGCTGGAGTTGGGCACGCCTAGAGTTTTTCAGAGCTCCCTGGGAGCTCTGATGTGCAGCCAGGGTGGAGGCCTGCTGCTCTAAGGATCTCCTCCCCCTATCTCTGATTCTTCAATCTCTCTCTGATCAATACCCTCAGTGTCCCTGCCTCGCTTAGAAAAATCGCAATCCTAGGTCAGTCCGACTTCCTGCTGCCTCCACTGCTGAACCTGGGCTGCTGAAAACACACAGGGGACAGATTGGGACTGTTACAAGCATGGAGTTTCCAGCTTCTGCTGAGCACTCAACGCCGCTCAGCCACCCTGTGATGACTCCCTCACCACCTCCCTACAGGCTCATCAGCCATGGGCCTGGGGCCAGACACATCCCAACCAGGTCACAGCACCTCTGAGCCTCAGTTGTCCCACCTGTCAAAGGCAAGGACAGCCACCAGGTGGAGGATGTTGCAAGGATGAGAGAGAATCCTGTATGTGAGGAGCTCATCAATGGTCTTGTTGCTGTTTTGTTATTTGTTATTAATTTTTTAGTTGACAAAAATTGCATATATGTATGGTGTATGACATGTCATTTTGAAATATGCACATACTGTGGAATGGCTAAAGCAATCTAATTAACATCAGCATCATCTCACATACATCTTTTTTTGTGTGTAGTGAGAACATTTAACAATCTACTGTCGGCGATTTTCGAGTTTATGATACATGTTGTTAACTGCGGTCATCATGTTGTACAATAGACCTGGAACTTACTCCTCCTGTCTCACTGAAAGGTGAGTCCTTGAGCAGTCTTGTTATTATTGTTTTGGTGCTTGTCACTTACTCCCAGAGGATGTTCCCACTACCAACGGCACAAATAGCCAGGAACCCCTCAATTTCTGGTTTGTCTACCTCCCATGTTTGTGAAAGTATTGGGGGAAATAGTCTCTCCGTTCTTCACTCCTGCCTAGGCCTATTAAATGGAAACTTTACTCTTCTGGAAAAGTCCAGAACCTGGGAAGAGCCTCTCTATCCCTCTCTCCATCTCCTCCCTCGCTTCCACCAGTGGGTAAGTGTGGGAGGAGGAAGGCAACAGGGCTCAGCCCTCTTCTCGCTCTCCCTTTGGCATCCCCAGGAAGCTGAATAGCCCTCCTTGGCCACACATAGCAAGTGGTTTCCTCTAGCAGAAGATGCTGTGATCTGCGGCGTGTCTTGAGTCCTGGTGGGAAATTGAGTGCTGGAGTCAAGAGGGTGTGTGGGCTGGGGTGGAGAGAAGAGTGAGAGGAAAGGCCCTGGCTGCAGAGGAGAAGCCAGCTCTCTCAGCAGCTTCTGATCAGAAAGCAGGCTGCTAGATCTCTGGCTCCTTCTTTCTTAGGTTCTAAAGGTAGAGGGAAGAAACACAGGGGTGTGATTAGTTATCTTCTCTAGACTCCCGAGAAGTTGCATTTCCTGGTACCCAATCTAAGGCTAAGTTTTCCATCTGTGCCTGAGATCCCAACCCCTCTCACGACCCCAGGGACGAATCACCCCCTCCCCCAAATGCATCTTCATTCTCTCCCTTTCCCCAGGCTCTTTCTCTAAACAGACACACATGCACAAACACACACACATGCACACACACATACACAAACACACACACATACACACACACAAACACACACACACACAAACACGCATGCACACACACATACACACACACACGTGCACACACACACACATACACAAACACACACACACACACACACACACTTTTCCTTCTTAGAAAAAAAAAACCCAAAGACAACTCCTGTCATTGGCCATCTCTCTCCTGCCCTAGCGGCCTGGCCAGTGCCCTGCTATCTATATTCACCCTCCCTGCCTCCTCCCTCCCTTCCCTCTCCCCCCAGCCCTGCTCCTGCCTGCAGTTCCTCCCCTGCAGCTGACTGAGTTCTCCCCAAGGCCAGTGCTCCCTGTAGCTACTACATTCTGTCCTCCTCCATCTACAGTACTTGACGCTGTTGACCAAATCCATTTTCTTGAATTTATTTTCTTTTTAAAACTGCATGACTGCTCCTTCTCAGACCCTCTGGAAGTCTCCTTTTCTTAAGCCCAGGTGTCCCCAGCTTAAGTGCAGGTGTCCTTTCAGTGGCGTCTGTCCTCTCCTCCTCCCAGTTTGTCCTTTCCTTACATGAGCTTAGCCTTTCCATAGCCTGATACCACGATGAGGATGCCCTCTCCCCCAGAACATGCTCCAGCCCCAGGATCACCCATCCAGTTGCTCTGGACAATTCTCCCTGGAGTCCCAGAGCCTCTTCAACCAGACTCCGTAAGTGGCCTTGCCAGTTCCCACCTGCTCCCCAACCAACAGACCCCCGCGAGAGACAAAAAGCTTCACGGGTGCCCATCACCCGCATCAGCATAAGATGGGATCTGAGGCTCTTCATAACCTGCTGTCTGACTAGCTGTTGGCCTCATCTCCAGCCACCCCCATATGCGCCTTCATGCCCTGGAAAGAGGAGCACTTGTGGTTCAGCCACAGGCCGGGCTCTTCGAGCCTGCTGCGCTCCTGCAGTTCACTATGCCAGCCTAGGCTTCTCTCTGCAGCCTGAAGATTCAGTGCACCATCCATCAGTTCCTCTATGAAGCTTCCCTGCACCCCATTCTGCCTGGACTACGTGCTCCTTGTGTATTCCAATAACACCAGGGTGCATGGATCTAGCACATCATTTACCGCATTTTGTGGTAGTCTGTTGACATTTCACGTAAACTAAACTTCCCTCCCCACATACAGGGTTGTGGCTCCTTGAGCTCTTTCACCTTGGGGATTCCATGTTCCCAGTGCCCAGCACAGAGCTTCGTATCAGGCAGGTGCTCAACATCTGTTTGGTCTCACAAATGTTTGGGTTCCACTCAAGAGGTGTGGGGGCCAGGTGGGAGTAGCACATGACCCTGGCTTGAGACCTTGGTCTTCATTTCTATATCCATGGGTTGGTGATTTTAAATGAGTCAGTTCCTGTCAAGTGATTAACTAGTGGCTGGCACTCCGCGTATCTTATTATTGACAGTGTATAATCTAGAGTCCAGGGGTAAGATCTGTTTATGAAGCCGTGGAGGGGAAGGGGGAAATAGCTTTGCTCTACAGGTGGAGGGAATGGGGGAAGAGGAGGGAGGGGAAGGGGCAAGGGAGAGAGGAGGATAAGGTGAACTTTGGGAACATAGGTGAAGAACATACCTTTGTTTAATCAAGAAAAGCAGAAACTTCCATTTCTTCTTCCCAATGCTGTGGTGTGTGTGCGTGCGTGTGTGTGTGTGTGTATGTGTGTGTGTGTCAATGGCACAGTTTGCACTCTGAGCTTTTTGGTATCAGAAAGTTGACCATGAGTCTGTAATAAGATGTGGCTTATTATTTAATACTTAAAGCTAGATTCCTCATTTATAAGTCAGGGATTATAATACCTCTTTTATAGAGATACCACAAGAAGAATTAAATTATGGTTTTAAAGGTTTTCTCAATCTCTTTTCAAAAGGTGTTATATAAGGATAAAGCATTGTGATGATATTATCATGAGTCAGCCCTATAAGCCTCAAACCATGCATCTTGTTGGATTTTTAAAATACATTTTTAATCCGTTTTCCCACTGGCTATCATAGATGCCAGGAGAACACTAAAATATAATGAACAATGATGAAAATAAATGAAAACTGAGTCAAATATTGAAGCAAATTGTAAGAAGTCATTACATAGGCTGTTATAAAATAGATCAGAGATAAAGGTACACGGACATTATTTTATTTCATATAATGATCACTTTGTGAATTATTTTTCAACTAAAAGTCCAACAACAACAAAAAGTGCAAACAGATTTTCTGTCTTAAATTCACTAGACCATGTTTCAACAGACCTTGACTGTCAGATTTGGGCATGTAGTGCGATATTACTGCAGATGTAACAGACTCACTTCCCTTGGCTTAATAGGATAATTCTGTCAAAATACCTCAAGTTCTGTTACCGTCTCCACGAGGCTGGACGACAGATCGGGCCATCCCCAGCATTCCACGAGAATGGCTCTTCTTATCTCACCTAAAGAGGTGGGATTTAGGAAGCCACCTGACTCACCACTGCCAGTGACCACCCCTGAAGTTTACTTAAATGTGACCGAGTCTGTGGACTCATCTTTTCAATCACAGTAGAAAATAAGGGTAATACGCTGTTTCTTACTCCTCAGCCTTTATGGGTTTGTCAGGGGAACACTGATGATGACTTTGGCTTCCTTCTCAGGTCATCGGGGCCATGCTCATCAATAAGGACAGAAGGAAGTGGGCGTATTTGGAGCAGAGTGACTCAAGTAAATGGCACAAAGATGCAAGGAAATGAAAGGGAAAGGGGAGTTTAGGAGAAGCTCTGTTTTGTTCTGGGGGCTGGATCTACATCACACACCAGCTGGGGTGGTTGGCTAGAGGCCCTGACCTGGGATTTGGCCCATTAGGTGGGCCACAGGAGGGGAGACTGGGACATCACAGGGCTGTGCTGTCACTATCAACATTCGCCCACGAACTTGCTATCTAGGTCTGAGGTTCAACGCAGAGAGGCATTGATGTGGTTGGATCTGCGTCCCCACCCAAATCTCCTGTTGGGTTATAATGTCCAATGTTGGAGGTGGGGCCTGGGGGGAGGTGATTGGATCTTGTGGGCAGGTTTCTTATGAATGGTTTAGTGCTATCCTCTTGGTACTGTGCTCATCATAGTGAGTGAATTCTCACAAGATCTGGTCATTTGAAAGTGTGTAGCACCTCCCCCCTCTCTCTCTTGGTCCTGGCTCCTGCCATGTAAGCCACCTGCTCCCACTTTGCCTCCCACCTTGAGTCGAAGCTCCCTGAGGCCTCCCCAGAAGCAGATGCCTCCATGCTTCCTGCACAGCCTGCAGAATGTGAGCCAATTCAACCTCTTTTCTTATAAATTACCCGGACTTTGGTATTTCTTTATAGCAATGTGAGAATGGACTAACACAGCCATTTCACTATTCATCTATTTACTCCTTCATTCTTTCAACATTCTTCAGTTCCGCCCCACAGGGGTTAGCTAGGAAAAAATAAAATAAAATTCAAACTCATGGAATGTTCTGGATAAACCCAGTAGGTGGCGTTTTGTCCTGGGGTCTTTGCTTTTTCCCTGCTGCTACAGCTCTTGCCCTCAAAAGACGCAACCTGGTTTTCCAAGATGATGATCTTGACGTTGAGGATGCAAATATTTGCAGCCTGGCGGCCTTAGCCGACCAACCTGCACATTTGAAGGTATCATATCACAGCCTCCAGCCTCTGATTAATTTAATGAATCTAGGCTTCTGATGACTCTGAAGGAAAATGAATTCCTGAATACACAGGATTATCGGGCTTTCATTACTTCCTGGAGGCTGGGCGCCTGTTTGAGGAAGGCTGAGCCCAGCTGAAGAATTCCCTGATGAAGAAAGGAGGTTTAAATGGCCTGACATGATTTTTGTCAGCAAAGGCTCTAGAAAAAAATCAGTATGTAACCCCATCCTCAAAAAAAGTACCCCTAAATTTACCAGCTCATTCTTGCCCCCCTGGATGGTAGTAGCTAACTGGCACCAGCCTCTTAATCTTTCCTACTTATTCCACCACTGAAATAGCTCCATTTGAGCAAACTCCAAGTACAAATATCATCTATTCTAAAATGAAGGCCAATTTCCCAATTTTCTTTTCTTTCTTTCTTCTTCTTTTTTTTTTTTTGAGATGGAGTTTCACTCTTTTTGCCCAGGCTAGAGTGAAATGGAGCAATCTCGGCTCACTACAACCTCTGCCTCCCTGGTTCAAGTGATTCTCCTGTCTCAGCCTCCTGAGTAGCTGGGATTACAGGCATGCACCATGCTCGGCTAATTTTGTATTTTTAGTATAGATGGGGTTTCACCATGTTGGCAAGGCTGGTCTCGAACTCCTGACCTCAAGTGATCTGCCTGCCTCGGCTTCCTACAGTGTTAGGATTACAGGTGTGAGCCACCGTGCCTGGCCCAATTTCCCAATTTTCTATGCAGAGCTGTGTGGCTTTTGTAATCAGAAAAAAAAAATACATGAAATTTTAATGTGAAAAATGGAATAGAAGATTTCCTGATATATCAGAACAGAGCAGGACATACTACTTCAATAAGAAACATGAATGTCCCTTCTAAGAATCTTTCTTTTTTTAGTGATGGGGTCTTGCTATGTTGCCCAGGTTGGAGTGCAGTGGCTATTCACAGGTGCAATCCCACTACTGATCAGCACAGGAGTTTTGACCTGCTCCGCATCTGACCTGGGCTGGTTCACTCCTCCTTAGGTGACCTGGTGGTCTTTGCTCCTAGGAGGTCACCATATTGATGCCAAATTTAGTGTGGACACCCAATCAGCATAGTGCACTATAGCCCAGGGCTCCTGGGTTCCGGTGATCCTCCTGCCTCGGCCTCCCAAGTAGCTGGGGCTATAGGCATGTGCCACTGCACCTGGCCCTCTGTAAGAATCTTAAAATTGCTCACTTTTTTGTCAATAGCAGCACCAGAAAGAACTGTGGTGGTTCACGTGTCAGGGACAGCTGCATTGATGCCAATGGGAGGGAGTGGCACATACACACAGCATCTGAGGAGGATGTCAGTTGAGCAGAGGCCAGCCCACGTTTTTATCAAAGGACACATTATAGGTTTTCCCTGTGGACAGGTCAGGCTATCAGCAGCGGCTGAGCTTCCTGAGCCTTCAAAGCAGCAGTGACTCATTGGACCCTTTGGTTCTGCTGGTGGGAACAGCCAGGGCTGCCAGCGCCGGTCACGGGAATTATCCATGTGGTTTCTTTGAACAGGGCAAGACTTCTCAAGCTTGGCAAGTCTTAAAAAATGGCATGGGTCCACTAGGATAGCAGTATTTTCCCTTCGGGGGGGAAAGAGGTTTTTGAAAATCCTTGTGGTCCGAATCAATCCTCTTTAGACTGTGGGAAAGGGCAGTTCCCTCTGTACACAGACTAACAGGCCTCCCATTTAGTAAGACCTTCCCATATGTCCACGGCTGTATATCCACGGGACTCTCCCCACCAAGCTGTGAAACTGGTATCCTTATCTAGATTGACAGGTGGAAACAGACTTTCAGAATCTAAGTGGTGTTAAACCAGTGATGTGCTGGTAAACCAGTGCACAAAAAATAAAACAAAATAAGATGACCCCAGTGGGCAATGTCTGTGAATTTCCATGGTGTGATACTCCCTTCCTGGCCAGTGTCAAGATACCAACTGCTTAACACTGGCTCACAAAAATCATGCTTTTTTTTTTTTTTTTTTTGAGACAGAGCCTCACTTTTGCTCAGGCTGGGGTGCAGTGGCATGATCTTGGCTCACTGCAACCTCTGCCTTGCAGGTTCAAGTGATTCTCCTGCCTCAGCCTCCCGAGTAGCTAGGATTACAGGCATGCACCACTACACCTAGCTAATTTTTGTGTTTTTCAGTAGAGACAGGGTTTTAACATGTTGGTCAGGCTGGTCTTAAACTCCTGAATTCTAGTGATCTGCCTGCCTCAGCATTAAAGTCATGCATATTTAACCATTAGCTCTCCCTAGCTGATGGAGCCAGTTCCAGGATGGTGTGGGCTGAGGCATGAGGGCATCCCCTCAGCTGGATGTACAAATGAAGGCTTAGAGATTCACTAATTCATAAGATAAATATTTATCCTGTTTCTGCAGGTTCATCTGATAAATTAGGCCAAGAGGATTTTGTCTCCTGTGAAAGGAATCTGCCTCGTGGACAGCATCCCACAGCCAGGAACAAGGGTGCAGGTGGCTGCCAGGCAGGGGAACAGAGGAGGCACACTAAAAGGCCTTCCCTCCTCACTCAGCACCTTTCCCACCTCCATCCTGCAACCTGCGTGTTCTGTTCTATTGAGCCCTGTCAGTGTCATTTCCCAGTGTCTGAGGCTCATCCCTCTGGCTGGACACACGTTCTTTGACAGGACTCAGAGAATCAATCGTCTAAGCACTCAGCTCAGCACCTTGCGCAAAGTAGAAGCTCAAAAAATATTTATGGACCAGTCGAAGTACGGATACTCATTTCAACTTGCGTACTGCCAGTGTTGACAGAGCCCCAGACTGTTTTGTGATGGAGTTAATTTTCCAGTTAAGAAGCGTCATGCACAGAAAAACCTCTCTTCGCTGTAATTTGTGGTGGATCACAGAATGCAGAGACAATTCTGGCCATGACAGAGCTTGGGTAGAGGTGACTTTACCAAGGATTTGCAAGTCCCCTGCCTAGGCTGACTCAGGAGCTCAGATGTTCTTCCCTGGGAACTAGCCAGCATAGCCATAGGCAGTCCCCAGATCCGAGCCAAAGCATTCCTCGTCGCAAAAGCAGGAAGTAGTATTCTGCAACTTGGAAGAAGGCTGATGCAATGAGGACTGAAAAATTAGGGGAGAGCAGAACTCTCTAGATCCTCTGCCAACTGCTGGATTGAATGAGCTTGGTGTCGAGGTGGGAGAATGCTAAAAACACAAGTGGCTGCAGCTGGTCTCCATAGAGATCTTGGAGGAGCTTTGCTGCTGGTTCAGAAGAGAGCCTGGGAAAGGATGGGCTGACGGAATCGCAAACCCTCAAGCCCTAATGTGCCTCTGTTTTTGTGGCAGAGCCCAGGTGGTTACATCTTGCTGGGTTGGTCTGTTTCGTATCTTTCTTACACAGAAGATCGCATTCTTCCTCCTGCTCAAATGACAAAGCTGAGCCCCCTTTGTTCTGGTGACAGGATCCAGAGCAGTGACCAAAGATGTAGAGCTGAGAGCGGAGACAAAGGCTTGTCTCTCCAGGAGACACTGTGATCTGGGGAAAGTCAGTTAAGCCCACATACCAAGTGGACTCTATTGCCAGGTCAAAGTGACAGTTCTTGCAGATAGAACCCGGCCACAGATTCTGTAACGCTTACTCTCTCCAGCATTTCATTTGCCTCATAACCCAGTAGAGAGCAATGTGGGAAAGACAGGTGTCAGGCTTGCGATTCACATGAGTCTCCTGGGACATTAGCAAACAGAATGCAGAAAGTGGTGTTGGTGGCTCTTCCTTAGGAAAGAGTTAGTGATTCAGGGCAAAGCAGAATGTTCCTTTTTTCCTGTTTGTTCTATTTAATGCGGCCAGCCCATGATGATTCCAGCTGAGAGCTAGACTGGATGAGAAAGCATGCCGAATCAGGCGGGAAGGAAAGCGGCTGTGATGGAGTAATCTATCACAGGGATGAACTGTCAAGGCTGGCATCCTGCCTGCCTCTGTCAGGGAAGCCGACAGGGTGCATAGAAGGGCCAGCTGGGTGTTCACTTCTGAAAGCTGAGAGTCCTTTCTGGAGACCTCATGGTGTTCTGTCTGAGCTCTCCTTCCTCTACTTTTCCTTGGGTCAGCATTTGGATCTCACAGAGAAACAAATCATCAGTGTCTTATTTCCTGTCTATTTTATCCTCTCCCCTTTTAACTTAAATGAACAAGTTCAGTGAAGAGCCTGTCCCCAGCACTCCCCACCAACCTGCACCCACCTTAGAACACTGGCAGCAATGCTGACCAGCTACTGCTGGACTCACCATTACCAATAATAAAGCATAAGGCTCTGCTCCCTGGCACAGCTTTTCAGGCCTGAAACTTCGTGAACAGAAAGCTGCTGCATACCAGCCTGGGGTTTTCCCCTCCCAGTTCCATAGCTGTGTGTTCCTAATGGACACTCTGGGTAGATAAATGCCCTGTGATCGAGAAGAGGCCAGTCCAGTGATAACGCTAATATCTGGCGTGCTGGGAGGAACGTTTAGTCGCTTCTTGGTAGCCTCTCCTTTCACCTGCTGTTCTATTTTACAGTCCACTTACATCCTATTGCAATCAATAGACACATCAGCACGTTGCGCTGCAACCAGGCACATAGGCAATCTGGGGGGTGGGCTCCCAGAGGTCCCTGGCATGGTGCATTAGGCAGGGGGCCAGCAGGTTCCCATCCGAGGAAGCTCTCCATCTCATTAGTTTCTCCCTGTACAGGAAAACGCATGGTCATCTAGGTTACGGCAATCAGGGCAGAATTGCTTGCAATTGTGATGGGAGATGCACTAGATTTCAGAGACTTTAGACAATGCTGTTCTGTGAACTGTGGCGTTTTAAAGCAGGGCTAATGCAGAGATGGGAAGTGGGTTTATCCAGCTCAGAGGTTTTGGTTCTCGCTCCTTCGTTCTGAAGGGGAAGCTGAGAAATGCTTCCAGGTGTCAGCCTTAGATCATCAACAATCCCAAGGAAGCACTTCTCTTGGCTGAACAGCAAAACATAACACGCTCCAGGAATAAGCAGAAAATGTATTTTGCTCTGCTTCGAATCCTAGTAGGTGCTTCAAAAGTCAAATAGGATTTGAGAGCTGAGAAATCTTTTTATCTGTAAAGTTAACAAACGGCCTGAGACTAAGACGTTGAAATGCCCATGGTGTCTGGGTGTATATGGATGGATAAGAGATAAATTGCTTCACAAGACTATTATTGATCTTACCATTCATTCAATTTTCAGTGGATCATTCGTTTTCTTAATTGGAAGAAAGCTGGGGAACCAAATGGGTAGATGACAGTCGGGCTTAACGTTCATGAACACGGTAATTGATTTCTACGAATTCCTCAGTTCAACTCAACACATTGAGAATGTACTAAACTGCAGCCACTGTGCTAGGTTTGCAATTGGTCCTTGAAGCCTCCTGGATTATGACTTGGCAGGAGAGGGGTAAACAGGCACTTAAACACATGATTTAAACATATGGAGAAATATGACCGTGGCGTGCACAGGTTAGTCAGTCCTTATCTGGTCTGGGGCTGAGGGAGAGGCTCCTAGGTGAAGTGAGCCCTAACCTGAGTCTTGGTGTTTATCTGCAAAGATTTCTGGTCATGGGATTGTGGTTTTCTGGAGTGGGCTAGTCACCTCTCCTATTGGAGGCAGAACAAGTCAACACCCCAACACCCCACACACTTAGCCCAGCTGCACAGAGCTGGGCACAATAGCCTCTGGAACTAGACTTTAATCAGCTGCAAGATCTGGGGCCTGGGGCTAGTGAGAGAGTTCTGGAGAAAACTACAGGGAGTGGAAGGAACTCTTCTGAGCTATGGGAAAAGTCAGTACATCAAGATGAGACACCCCACTATGCTCCAATGAGGCTGTCTTCCTCCTGATTAGAGCTTCCAACCTTGCAGATACAAATGAACGCTTTGAAACCTTGAAGGGGCCCCATGCAACACTTGAGAAAGAGTTTGCCTTTGAGCTTTTATAAAATATGCCTGGATGACGCCTGACCTGAGTCGGAGGTTGAGGTAGTTGGAAGGGGGATCACTCCCTCACCTGTCCCAATCCAGACTCTGCTTCCTTCTGCCTTCCCTCTGTCTGGGTTTCCTGCAGAGACAGCCCCAGGAGGCCCGAAGGAAGGGGCCTGGGGTCCAGACCTGACTCGCTACAGGAAGCTGCAAAGCACATCTCAGTGGTCAGGGAGGAGGCCTGTGGTCTGCTCATCCCTCTCCCTCAGTCTCCAAAGCCAGGGGATCACTGAGTGTCCCCCATCCTTCCCTTGCACTGTTTCTTCTAGAAGGGCCAGTCCTGCACTTCCACTGAAGGTGGGAGATGGGATCAGGAAAGGGGAGCAGCAGGCAGTGTGGATGTGGCACGCATGGAGGACACACAGGGAGCCCAGGCTTAGGCCGTGGTTAAGGTGGGTGGAGGGCAGCACCTTAAATGAAGCTCCCACACGTTCAGTGGCGAAAAAGATTATTTCTTTCTGTTAGGGTACTTTGGAGGCAACAAACAAAAGGCCCGTCAAGTCAGTTTAAACAGCAACTGGGCTCTACTGGCCCACGCCAAGGGTGTGTGGGGCTGGTCTGGCCGTGCTCAGGCTTTGCTCTGCTCTCCGTGGGGCCTCACTTGTGAGCAGGGTGTCCCCAGAGAGAAGGAACATCAATCTTTCCTTCCTTTCTCCTCCCTCCCTATTTCTTTCTTTCTCTCTTCCTTCTTTTCTTTCTTTCTTTTTCTTTCTTTCTTCTTTCTTTCTTTTCTCTTTCTTTTTCTTTCTTTCTTCTTTCTTTCTTTCTTCTCTCTTTCTTTTTCTTTCTTTTTTCTTTTTCTTTCTTTCTTCTTTTTCTTTTCATTCTTTCTTTTCTCTTTCTTTCTTTCTTTCTTTCTTTTCTTTCCTCTCTTCCTTCCTTTCATTTAGACATACCAAAAAAATCCTGCACATATTTAATTACACAATTTGATGAATATGGACCCATGAACCCATCACCACAATCAAGGTAATAAACAGATATGTTAGGCTGATCTTGCATTATTATAAAGAAACACCCAAGACTGAGTAATGTATAAAGAAAAGAGGTTTAATTGGCTCATGGTTCTGCCGTCTGTACAAGAGGCACAGTGCCAGCATTTGCTTCTGGTGAGGCCTCAGGAAGCTTCCAATCATGACAGAAGGCAAAGGGGGAGCAGGTGTGTCACATGGCAAGAGTTTGGGTGAGAGAGAGTGAGGGGGGAGGCGCCACACTCTTTTAAACAACCCAATTGCATGTGAACTCATAGAGTGAGAGCTCACTCACTATCACAAGGACAGCACCAAGCCACTCACGAGGGGTCCATGCCCATGACTCAAACACTCCTCACCAGGCCCACCTCCAACATTAGGGGTCGCCTTTCTTTCTTTCTTTCTTTTTTCTTTCTTTCTTTCTTTCTTTCTTTCTTTCTTTCTTTCTTTCTTTCTTTCTTTCTTCTTTCTTTCTTTCTTTCTTTCTTCTTTCTTTCTTTCTTTCTTCTTTCTTTCTTCTTTCTTTCTTTCTTCTTTCTCTTTCTTTCTTTTTTTGAGACAAAGTCTTGATCTGTCACCCAGGCTGGACTATAATGGTGCGGTCCTGGCTCACTGCAACCTCTGCCTTCTGGGTTCAAGCAATTCTCTTGCCTCAGCCTCCCGAGTAGCTGGTATTATAGGCGCACACCACCATGCCCAGCTAATTTTTGTTATTTTTAGTAGAGAAAGGGTTTCGCCACGTTGGCCAGGCTGGTCTCGAACTCCTGACCTCAGGTGGATCCACCTGGCCTTGGCCTCCCAAAGTGCTGGGATTACAGGTGTGAGTCACTGCTCCAGGCTCGGGGTCGCATTTCAACATGAGATTTGGAGGTACAAACATCTAAACCATATCACCAGAGCCGTCACCTCCAAAAGCTGCCTAATGCCCCTTGGTTTTTTTCTTCTTTGTTTTGTGTTTTGGTGTGTGTGTGTGGTAAAAACTCAATATGAGATCCACCCTCTTGATAGATTTTCAGTGCAGGCCCGGCCCTCCTTTCAGAGGCCTTCATGATCTGTCCCCCACCTCTCTAGCACCTCCTGTCACCCTGTGGCTTCCACCCAAGCTCTCTCCTCCCTGAAAAGCCAGGGATGATCATGGCCTGCACGTTTGCTCAGTGCCTTTTCTGGAATCCAACCCGCATCACCCACTATCCCTTACAGGGTAACCAATAACCCTGGCTTCCCCTGGCCTGAGGGTATTGCCTGGATGGGGAAATTCCAGTGCCAAAACCAGGAAGGCCCCCAGGCATAGGGAAAGGTCAGTCACCCTACTTCTCTATCTCCCTAACTCCAATTACAAAGTAGACTCAAATGCCACTCTTCCCTGCAGCCTGGACAACCGTGAACCTAAACTTCAAAGGCAGATCTTTTTGATGCTAACCCTTGCTCTTTTTACTATGTCATGCAGCTTCCTAACAACTGCCTGGCTCAGCTCTCAGAGTAATGAAGATGAAAGGAGAAGCTAGAAGTAGGTATATGTTTAGGAAGTCTTATACGTTGGAAGGTATTCAGAACTCCCTGTCATAGACTTAATCGTTGTCTTACTCAAAATGTGGATATGATTTTAACCATAGTATTAAACTCATCCATTTTCTGTTGTGCTAAGGAAAAATGCTGTACATTAAAACTAGCAAGAGAACAGCATGAATGCTTTTTTTCAATTTGTGTACAGACAACCATGTGGTCGGATTGAAAACAGTGGTCTAGCCCCCACTTCTAATACCCCCTGATAAGCAGAATGGCTATGCCATACCAAAAAGTGTCCTTTAAGGCACCCCAAAATGTGGTACTGATATGGGTGACCTGCGTATGAGACACAGGTTTATTAAGGAGTGCCAGCTTTTTGCCAAGAAATTCTAAGAATGCAAACAGCATGTTGCTTTACACATAAATTGCATGTTAAAAATTTCATATCGACCACACCACCCTCCTTACTTTTTCTACTCCATGGTGAGGAGAATTTTTGTGCCTCTCGGTTTGGGGCTGCCTACCAGGGAAGGGGTGGGACATTTGTTTGTCCCATTCCTCAAAGTGATATGAAAATAGTAAAGGCAGTCAATAGTGATTGATTAATTTCAATAACATAAATAATGGTTGTAATTGCAATTGAAAGAGAAATGCTTCCCACTTTGATTAATCTGACCCTCTGGGCTACCATTAGAATGCTAATCAGAAAATAAATGCAGAGAGACAGACTCAGCTCGGCAGGTGTCCAGCTCCGCCTGGTCTTCCCCAGCCAAGCCCCTGCTCTCCCTGCCAACCCTCCTGTCTTTTGCACTGTCACCTAAAACATCCCTCTGTCAAATAGGAAACATCATATTTCATTCCCAAAGCTTTCTTGCTCTTTCGAAGCTCTCACCACTAGAGAAACATCCTGGCTGGTACTTTGAACCTTGCCCATGGCGATTTTAAAGTACTGTGTGGCCCCTGGTGGCTTGGTAAGTTGGCTATGTGACTGGATCATTATCCCCATTTTACAGATTATTGGGTAAAGACACTGAGAGGGGAGTGGCATTGCCAACCAGCTGGTGGGAGGCAATCATAGGAGTAAATGTGCTTCTTAAAATCCAGCCTTGCAGCTGTGTCTCTGGCAGGAACTGCAAAAGCGCTCTAGTGCCACCTCCCCTGCTCTTCCTTCCTCCTGGGTCACCCTCGGGGCTCCTGGGCTGCTCACTGCCTCGTCTCACCCACTCCTTGTCCCACCTGGCTCACTCAAGCATATAGAGCCACTGCTTCTGATCAGCCATTTCTATTCATGTATTTATTTATTTTTGAGACAGTCTTGCTCTGTCGCCCAGGCTGGAATCAGTGGTACAATCATGGCTCACTGCAGCCTAGACTTCCTGGGTTCCAGTGATCCTCCCACCTCAAGCTCCGGAGTAGCTGGGACTACAGATGTGAGCTACCATGCTCGGCTAATTTTTAAGTTTTTTTGTAGTGATAGGGTCTCACTATTTGAGACCAAGGCTGGTCTCGAACTCCTGGACTCAAGCCATCCTCCCATCTCAGTCTCCCAAGGTGCTGGGATTACAGGTGTGAGCCACTGCACCCAGTGGATTAGCCATTTCCAACTCTGCAGCTCCGTGTCCTTTTTATGCTACAGTGGACGGGTCTTAGAGTCTCAGGGGCAGGAAGAGAGACCAGCAGACTGACCCAGAGGCAAGCTATTCTGATTACTTGTGGTCCTGGTGGAAACACAGACCTGCTGTGCCTGCTGTGGTGAGGGCAGGGCCAAAGTGCATAGTCACCCGAGAGAGGGGAAGCAGGTGAAATGGGAGAGTAGACTTGCCACGTGGGGGCCTCCCGCCTGCCCTCTGGCTCCCTCACAAAGCCTGTCCTCAGAGTTTTTTGTCACCAGTCACTGACGGCTCAAGTCCTATAGTAAAGGCACAGATCGCTCAATGAGAACATTCTGGACCTCAGTAGGGGAGGGGACATTGTGAAAGGAGAAAGGCAGGTTCTGTGTTAAACATGGGGGTGTGGGTTGGCCACTTGGGCTGGCCTACTGGCAGGACTAGAGGGACTTCGCCCTGGGGAACACAGGGGACTCCTGTCTTCCAGGTGACCCTCAGATCCCATCCCCAAACAAAGTCTGATGCTGGAAATGCTTTTCCAGGATCTAGAAATACTGTGTGCAGAGATGAACTACCAAGATGAGGTGTCTAGTCCTTCTTTTCAGGGAATCCATGCTGAAACATTTTTATTTGAGTTCTAGGAGAGGTTGGAAATGTGTGACTTCTTAATCTGTGTACAGAGCCTGGGGCCTCTGGATCCATTCTTAAAACAATGCAGAGGCCACCTGAAAGAAGACAAGATCTTCCTCTACCTAGACAATTTTCCGTACGTCGTAGTTAGTCGTGTTAGATACAATTTATGGAAGGTCATTCGTTTGGACTAAGCTCCCGCACCAGGCCCAGGGGACAAGACTAAATGGAGTCATTCCTGAGAATTCAACACCACCAAGTGGAAACTAAGATCCTTAGCATGCCGAGAAATTATGGAGAGAGGTGATAGTCAAATCCCCAAACAGGCCAGTTTTAGCAGCATAAAGAAGTCTGCTCTGCTTGAACCTTCACAAGAAAAGTAAGTTTGAAATGGCCAATCCGCTGTCTGTTCCCTGTTTCTGCTTTCCTCAGCCCTGTCTAGAAAACCAAGCTCCTCTGCTCAGCTCTTTGGAACACTTTCTATCTTATAGAACAAGGTGTTTCCCAATTCTAGAATCACACGTAAAAGCCAATTAAGATGTTTAAGTTTATTGTAAGTTGTCTTTTGACAGTAGTCCTGTGTTAACATCTAAGCATGGTAACTTTTTATTAACAGCCATTAAAAATGGTCTTTTGATCATTTGTTCAAAATTCAGTGCCTTACACATTCTGGCACCAACCACCCTGCAGCTGGCACAGCCCCTCACTTGATTCCAGAGGGGTGGAGGGCTCCTAGAGAGGGCAGCAGTTTACAAGTGTTGCAACAAGACAGGGTCTCGGGAAGGGCTTTACCAGGAATACTGCAGCTCCCCACATATCAGGGATTCTGCAGCTCCTCACACACCCAGTTCCAATCACTGCTCCCTTCCAGAGATGGGGAGAGAAGACTCTCACACTGCTGTGCTTTTGAGCATTAGGCTTAAGTTGAACGAGTTTTTGTTTGCTTTTCTAAACAATAAATTCTGACGGTCTCACATATGTATGTGTCTGTCTCCATCCTTCTCAGTCTACGTTTGAGGCCCCCCTGTGGCTAGGCTCATGCTTCCTCCTCACCCTTCTCTCTTTATTTCTACCTCCCATGGCCTCAAGACTTCTTTGTCAGTCTTTACTGGTCATCATATAAATATGAAATTCATTTAATCTTTTTATTTTATTTTATATACTCTTCCCAAGTTACAAAAGACTAATGGAATATTTTTATCCCTTTCTATTTCAAAAAAACAAACTAAGTGAAACCCCACCAACAACCCCACCACTGAGCTGCAGGGTCAATGCAGCCCCTGAATCAGTCTTTACCACAGTGAGACAGTAGCTTTCCAAAGCCATCTTCTCCGTGTAGGAACATTCGCTGATTGCATCCATCATGCGATCGAAAAGGTTTCAGGTTTTCTCAGATACGGTAATCTCCAGGAGGAACACGGTTAGTGATGTAATAAAGGAAAGACAAGTGTATGAGATGTCCTCGTTCTCATGCCTTAGCGCCATGCGGAGTTTAGAGCACCGTTCACGGAGCTCACCTAGGACTGAGCAGTCAGCCTTCTGGGCCTGTGTCCCCGGAAAATGCCCATCTGTGACTCACTTTCCAATTAAGCCAAGTTCCAACAGGTATTGTGGGTAACTTATTTTCATAAGCTTGGCAAAACTAAGCAACATTTACCTCCTCTCTTCTCCCTACACACACATACTCATACTCCACAAAAATTCTCAAAAGCTAAAATAGAATATTGTATATTTCACCTTCATATCCAAGAAGGTGACCATGCCCAGAGACTCGTCTTCGTCATTCACTTCTGCTCTGAGGTTGGAGAGTATTAGGTCAATGACTGTGATGGTGTCCCCTTTGGAGAATGGCAGATTACACAGTGACCCTGAAAGAGTTCATTTGGGTGGAAACATTTTCAAAGGCTGAGGTTATATTCCAACATTTGTATCTAATATTTCTATGGGTAAATGACAATTTTAAGAAAATATTTGGTTATTCAAACCTGTTAAATATGACTTAAAGACAAATGGATTCTTCTCAAAAACAAAAACAGAAAAAGACACTCTTTTGGTAAATCTAAACCTTTTATAAAGAGGCAGAATTTTAAGTATGTCAGAATGTGTAATGCATACTACATTTAAAATGATTTGAAATGATTTTCTTGCAATAAGTGACAATCATGATTTGCCTTGCCCAATGGGCAGAGTGGTCACCCCCATCATTTTCAGAAGTCAGCCCCATTTTTCCTGTTATAATAATGTAGGGAGGGTGTTGGATGGTTTTCTGCTGCACAGGCAGAATTCTCACGAAGCCTGAGAAAATGCCTATAGCATTGACATGATTTTTTTTTTGTTACTATCAAGCCAACAAAAGATATTTTTTCAGGATCATGCTTATCTATGCCTTAGATTTTGTGTGTCAAATTGCAGTAATTTCTTTTTTATTTTTTGAGATGGAGTCTCGCACTGTCACCTGGGCTGGAGTGCAGTGGCGTGGTCTCAGCTCACTGCAAACCTCTGCCTCCAGGGTTCAAGCCATTCTCCTGCCTCAGCCTCCCGAGTACCTAGGATTACAGTTGCCCACCACCACGTCCGGCTAATTTTTTATATTTTTAGTAGAGATGGGGTTTCACCGTGTTGGCCAAGCTGGACTCGAACTACTGACCTCGTGATCTGCCCACCTTGGCCTCCCAAGGTGCTAGGATTACAGGCATGAGCCACTGCACCTGGCCCTTGCAGTAATTTTCTTAGCAAAGTAAAAAATATTCACTGCTCAAAAGTAACGTTGGGGTGGGGGTTTTTTCTTCCTTTCTAGGGAATCACTAGATTTCAAATAGCCACTAGTGAATAGCATCCCTCCCCATCCTCCTGTTAGATTTAAAAAAAACCCCGCACCTTCAACTAGCAGGAAATATGATAACATACTCTGCATTTAAATTCAAGCAAAGAGAAAATCTAGAATGTACATTTCATTCTGCCCAGGGCTAAGGAAAGTACCTTAGCAAATAATTACATCTTCCATAAACAGAGCACTTTTTCTTTCTTTTCCAATACTCTACCATCTCGGGAAAAGAAAAATGTTCTCCTAAAGTTGTGGTGTATTAAAAAGAAATAAGGACAGGGTATTTTTAAGCAAATTCTTTCCAGTGAAAGAACAGTCAATTTTTCAGAGCACAGCATTGTTTTGAGGTGATCTAGAACATAGACTTCCTTCCCCTGCTCCTATTCCCGAAGTCCTACAACAAGGAACCTTAAGCAAGCTCACATTTCTTACCTGGAAAATAGTTTCCCCTGGTCACCTCCACTTATCTAGGCAAGGAGTTTTGGTTTAAGGAATTGATGTAAGAATTCCAAGTTTGCTCCATGGCCACTGAGCTGCTTTTCTCCTGAACGACCACTCAAGGAAATAAGCTGAGAGCAGAAGTCGTCCCTTGTCAGCAGGTAATCAGCCACATGACCCTGATGGTGACCGTGATAGGGAGACCAAGAAAGCAGCTCAGCTGGCTCAGGAGGACTGCTCATTCACCCAGTGATCGAGGGTTGGGAGAGGGAGGACACCCACTGATCATCCGGAAAATGCCCTCAATCAGCTCTTGGGGAGTCTGTTGTAGACCAGAGTGTCCCAAACTCTAATGTACCTGAAATCACCCAGGGATCTTGTTAAGCTGCAGGCTCCGATTCCACAGGTCTGAGTGGAGTCTGAGCACTTACATTTTCGGCAGGCTGCCAGGTGATGCTGATACTGCTGGGTCTGGGACCGCTCTTTGAGGAACAAGGTGCTAGAGATGTGAGTGCAATGGGCCCAAAGTGTGGTCCGCAGACAGGCAGCATCAGCATCACCAGGGAGCTGAGCAGGATGCAGCTGATCAAGCCCCGCCCAGACCTATGGGGTCAGGATCTCTGCGTGCAGGGTCCAGAAAGCTGTGTCTAACAAATGATCCAGGGGATCCTCGTGTGTGATTAAAGTCTGAGAAACTGCTCTAGAGCCGTGCTGCTCATGGGCACTCAGAGCGTGATCCTCAGTTGGGTCATCTCCATACCCTAGAAGGTGATAGGGAAGCAGAACCTCAGGCTCTACCCAAGACTTTCTGAATCAGAGTCTGCATTTTAACAAGTCCCCTGGTGATAGGTCTGCACATTCAAGTCTGAGAAGCACTGCCCTAAACAACTATTCCGAAGAGTGGCAACAGCCCTGAGCATTTGGGGGGGACACGCCTTAAACCTGAGGGTGGCTGCCTGCAGCCTAGACCCCTGTGTCTGCTGAGAAGGTGTTCTACCAGCACCCACACAGCTCAGAGCTGAGCATCTCTGCCAGGCAAGACCAGGCCCAGGATGGTCACCTGCGTGCTGGGCTACAGCCCCCACCAGCACCAGCATTCGGCTACCAGTCACCAGGCCTTTCATTCAGCCACCAGTCACCAGGCCTTTCTTTCAGTCACCAGTCACCAGGCCTTTCATTCAGCTACCAGTTACCAGCCCTTTATCACTGACATTTTTTCTTCTTGATTTAAAGAGAAAAGTGATATATGTCTATTGTGGGAAATTAAAGCATAAAGAAGAAAAGTTCCCCATAATCCGTGATCCAGAAAGATCCATCATTGACACTTTGCTATCTCTTCTTCTAGTCTTTTTTCTACATGCTGTTAGAATTCCACTTTTTTTTCACTTGATACTTTTTAGGCTTTTAAAGAGCTTCATAAACATAATTTTAATTCCTATAAATGCTCAACAGAAATAGCAGAAATTAATAAATTTTCTCATACTAATGTTAGACATTTGGGATGTTAAAAATTTTCTTTCTATACATGCAAGGAAGATCTTTATATTCATTTCTTATTTCCTTTGGATAGAGTCCTACAACTGTAATTACAGTAATTACTGTGCAAAATGGTTTTATTATTTGTAAGACTTACGTTATCTATTGCCAAGTTGCTTTTCAGAAAGTTTTAAGTAATTGAAAACCTCACTTGTACATCAGGGCGCCCATCTCTCCTTGCCCTCACCAGCTTTGAATACTACTGGTTTGGGAATATTTGCCAATGTGATGAAAAATAATATGTCGTTGTTGCTTTCATGTTTCTTTATGTAGTGATGGACATTTGTTCATGTCTATAGCCAATTATGGTAGGAACAGAACTTGTAAGAGTCGTATATCCTAAGAAACTTGACTGTTTTCCATGTCTCCTATTGAAAAACTCCCTCTGCCAGATGTGGAGAAATAGGAATGCTTTTACACTGTTGGTAGGAGTGTGAATTAGTTCAACCATTGTGGAAGACAGTGTGGCAATTCCTCAAGGATCTAGAACAGGAAGTACCATTTGACCCAGCAATCCTATTACTGGACATATACCCAAAGGATTATAAATCATTCTACTATGATAAAAACACATGCACACGTATGTTTATTGTGGCACTATTCACATAGCAAAGACTTGGAACCAACCCAAATGTCCATCAGTGCCATCAATGATAGACTGGATCAAGAAAATGTGGCATGTATATACCATGGAATACTATGCAGCCATAAAAAAGGATGAGTTCATGTCCTTCGCAGGGACATGGATGAAGCTGGAAACCATCATTCTCAGCAAACTAACACAGGAACAGAAAACCAAACACCACATGTTCTCACTCATAAGTGGGAGTTGAACAATGAGAACACATGGGCACAGGGAGGGGAACATCACATACTGGGGGCTATCGGGGGGTGGGGGGCTAGGAGTAACATTAGGAGAAATACCTAATATAGGTGATGGGTTGATGGGTGCAGCAAGCCACCAGGGCATGTGTATACCTAAGTAACAAAACTGCATGTTCTGCACATGTAACACAGAGCTTAAAGTATAATAAAAAAAAGAAAGAAAGAAAAACTCCCTCTGCCTCTGGGCATCCAGTGGTCATGTCCAGTCTTTTTCTGTGGGGTTCCCTCAACCCTCCAGAGCATGCCCTTGGGCAGGCCTGTATCTACCTGGCCCTGGTCATAGGCAACTCCTTCCCAGCCCACCCAGCTGCTCACTGGCCCAGTCACTGTAGCCCACCTCTTCCCCCAGGACTCTGTAGTCTCAGGTGATTGTCAGCAGGGCCCCTGATTACCCCAAAATTGCATGTGTGTGCACTCCAGTGCATGTACAGATTAGAAAAAGATGTGTGGGGTGTGCAAGGCTTGGTGAGGGGAACTGGCTAGATTTCAGCCCCCACCTACCTATTGGCCAGGTGGCTTCACGCAGTGCCTACCAGCCCAATGCTACAAGGCATCCCCAAGGAGAAGCTCTCTCTGCGGGTTCTTTGTGAAGCCTTTCATTAGGTCTGAGTGAGGAAAGCACCTCCCTTCTCCCGCAGTGCCAGCAATGCCGCTCTACAGGAATCCCTTTCTCCAACTTTTGCATTTCAACAACTTTTACCTTGAAGTGGGCGCTGAGCTAAGCACCTTCTTTTGGAATGAGGAAGTTACTGAACCAGACACTCACTGAAACCTCCTGTGGCATGTGTTTGCTCTCTGGTCACTTGCTCCATTCTAAAGCCAGGTTTTCTGTCATTGTTTCTGGATGTTCCCGTCCCCTCCCTCCTCTCAGCTGTTGCTTGTGGCCTCAGAGCTGGCACCAGCCCACGTCTTGCTCAAGGAGGAAGCAGCTGTCATATTGTGACTGTGCAGGTGTCTGCTTTGAGCTGGAGAAGAAGGACAAAGAGAAGAGGGCAGGATTGCTGGCTTAGGGAGAAGAACAACCAGTGAAGAGAATCTACTTGTCTTGGAGTAACGGCTGGAAAAGTAGAGACGTCAAGGGCCATCAGGTCTAAATGACAGTCTCCTAGGAGAGGAACTCAATAGCAGAGCTTCTTGCTAGTGTTAAAGATAATTAGCAGTGATCAGAAATGACAGCCAGTGTTCCCAACTCTGCCACCAAGACACCTCCATCTGAGAGGCATACATCTGAGACCACAGGATCTAAGAGTAGTAAAGTCTATCCTACTGCCACTGGTAAGTAAAAAATATTTGTAGACAATAGTTAGGATGATGCTTTGTTCTATAAATTTAGCTTTTAAATGAATTTCCATGCTGTTTATAATCATCACCAAAAGTAACATCCTCTCAGTAGCAACCTCGTCAGTCTTTTGTATGTATGTCCCAAGATAGGTGGTGGGTCTGCTGGACTCCGGTGTGAGAGAAGTGGGAGAAGCTTCCTGGGGGAGACAGAGCACTCACCTTCCCAAAACCACTTTGAGTGTTTACTTTACTCCAACTTTCTCCTAAAAATGGCATTAGGTTTCTGTGTCGATGATTGTATTAGAAGGCTATGGAGGAAAAACATCTCTTCACAAACTTCCTTAACACTGAACATAAACAGCTCACTCAAGCAGCCATGAGCCTGAAATATAAGCCCAAGTCCAGAGAGGATGCCCAGAACCATTCCCACTAATGGACAGAGTCTAACAACACAACATAAAACAAGGAAACTCTTAATAGGAAGGATCAGGTAACTGGGTTGATCCTTTGGTCGCTGCATGCAAATTTCTTTCTTTATGGGAAGCAACTTTCAATCAAATAAAAAAGATATAAACTAAGTAATCAAAGTGAACTGTGAGCCCTCTTAGTGGCTGAATCATACCTGGGCACGAGTTCTGTGGGTGCAGATTCCTGCATAAACCAGAATTTCATGCAAATAAAACAATATTGTAAGTGATAACTATTTTTATCAAAAAGAGTTTTCCTTGTAGCAAAGTTGTTGTTACTGTTGGTTTTCAAAATTTTCAACACCGTCTAGAGACGGGTGTCTTATTTGTGTTTCAGATATTGCCAGTTTTATGCTTGACAATTGTAACGATTTCAATTCATCATATAATTCTCCCTCACCAAACAGCGGCATTAAGTATAACACAGAATTATAGGAAAGCATAGTAACACAAGGAAAGGTGAAAGATCTGTCAATCACAGAGTCATTGGAACTACCATCTTTGAAGAGTGTTTAAGTTCTGTGTAGAGGTGTTGAGGTCTTTTATGAAAAGCAGAGGCCTGACCAGGAAGTCAGGATGACCACTACCCATGTCCTGAGAAGGTGACCCAAATTCACTCACATGAGGGTATGTCCAGGGAGATGTGATTTGCAGAAACCCATGGTACATGAAAAAAAGAAAGTGTGGCCAAGCCGTAAGAGTGCGGCTCTGTATGGTGCAGTCAACTGTATGCCCGCCTATGACAAGTGATAGGAGGGATTCTGCAAGGTGCTCCCAGGAGTGAAAGGCCCCAACTTTCATCTGACATTTGGTCAAATTTCGCCTGTGTGATATAGAAGTCTCAACTGCAGAAAGACCAAAGGAACTGGGAGACAAGACATCCCAGAAGCAAATTATCACATCAGAGGTAAGATGCCTTTCCACCTTGGCCAAATTTAATTCCAAGTCCCAGAAGTCTTGTGCAAAAATGACTTTGGACTATTCAGAGACCTGAAGAGGGTCTGAGGAAGCCAGTCAGTCCCATGGTCTCTCTGGACCCTGGAGCAGGGAAGGGAATCTTTTTGGTCCCTACAGAACGAATCACTGCTCTTTTATTCTGGACATTAGTGTATTATTCTTACAGAAAGTGTGGTTACCAAACACCACAGCCATTTCTGCTCCTTTTCCCTGTGGGAAGCCACTTTGCTCACTGAAAGCAGCCAATACGAATTCTTGCCTTTCCAGGTACTTTTGCAGTGAGGAAGGGCAATGTGACCCAGCTCTGGCCAATGGGATGAAAGGAAAGTCTATGATGGGAATGCTTGGTTTCCTCCTAAGAGACAGCTTCTTCCTCTCATGCTCCAAACTTGCGTGTGTCTGGGGCAGCCACCTTGTGAACACGAGGCAACAAACATGAAATGAAAAGAGCCCAAGGATAGCAAAGCCCAGAGATGGAGCCAGCTGAAGGCCTCGGTGATACCCCTGAGCAGTTGAACCCACACCCAAGCTTCCTGTTTCCAATCTTCTTGTTAATGATAAAAATAAATTCCTCTTTAACCAGCAGTTCATTAGGCTTTCTGTTGTTTTTGGCTAAACACACCTGTCTAATTCACTTACTAACGTTCTTGAAATGCGGACTTTACTTCTTACATGCATATGTGTTTCTCCACACACAGAGAAGTACGTGGAAAGAGAGAAATCAAGCCAATAATTTTGGTTATATTGGAAGTATAGGGGGACATCAAATGTGGAAGAAGGAGATAAAACAGAAAAAAAATTTTCAAAGAAAAATTTTTCCAATTTTTTAAATTTTTTAAAGAAAAATTTTTTAAATTTAAAAAATTTGTAAAGAAAATCTTTTAAATTTAAAACATTTTAAAGAAAATTATTTGTAATTTAAAAAAAATTTTAGAGAAAAATTCAAGCCAATTAAAAGTAAAATTTAATTAAAAATTTTAAAAATAACTTTAGAAGATCATGAATAGTATACATCTTTCATTGGTAACACTGTTGATATTGATAAATACTTGGAAATAATTGTTTAGCTAAAGAGGTTTCGTATTTGCAAAAAACAAAAGTCTCTGAAGCCGTTAACAAATGTTGATGTGTATATGTTGTTAGAGGGATGTATGTGTGTGTGTGATATATGTATGTATGTACATATATTTTATACTTATGTTTTATATAAACGAATATAGTAGAATCCTATCTTTATGTCTGAGTGCAGGGAAGTAGCTTGGTTGGATGGATGTGTGCCAAAATGATAATAGTGGTCTCTCGGTTGTGGTGTTTTGGGTCATTTCCCCCAATAGCTTGTTTGCCTGAATATTCTAGTTTTTCTGCATTAGCTTGTATTTCTCCTATAATATGGAAAATTAGGAAAAAGTCAAACATGACCTCTTGACCTCTAGAAGAGAGCTTGTTCCTCCAGCAGAATCAGAGCAGCTCAGTAGGGACGGGGAAGGAGCCTGAGGGAAGCTGTGGGTGCTGGAGATGTGGTCTCTAGACCTCGGCCTCACACTGCTGAGCAGAGAGGGTCCGTGCAAAGACCCCATCTAGGTACCCACCTGTCAGGGATGATGACAGGATTAATCAGAGTTTAAAATTGCCTGATAAAACTCCATTAGCTCCCTAGAGATATTCAGGATGTAAATTTAAGGTGTTATTATATTATTATGGCTTTCCCATCCTGGCTGGTGCTGAAAAATCAAGACTATTAAATATTATAGCCTTATGTTCTATTTTTACTATCGAAGTACTGGATAATAAATTTAAATAGGAGAGACTGAAAAGTAAGATGACCTCTTTCCTACCAATTGTAACAGTTGAGAATTCAGCTCTAAACTTTGAAAACTGTGTATCTTTTTTCCGAGGGAGAAAAATGACTTAGAAATTGAGATTCATGTAGAAGGATTTCTGCAAAGTTCGTAAAAACAGCCTTTCTAGGAGCTTATCTTCCTTGGGAAATTTCACTGAATGAAACTTGTTCGTGGCTAGTCTTAGCTGAACTAGAATTTTTTTCCCTGTCTCTTTCCATCAAGTCTAAGTACATATCTGTCTTTTTCGTATCTATTTCAAAACATGACTTTTTAAATATTGGAGAAATATTTCTTTCCTTTTAAAGATGCTTGTTTCAAGTGAAAACTTAAAGTTTTTTCCCCCAGCATTTAATCCATAATTTTGTAGGTTAGTCTCATTTGCAGATTTTAGAAAGTGCCTTTTATTCTTAAGTGTTAAAGCAATTTAGATTAATGGGCCTCGGACTCTTTGATACCCACTTTTAAGGCATTTTAAAATCCATAGAAGACGCTATCCTTTCATATGTGGTAAGTAAAAATCTTGGCAGATGAAAGGCTTTTTTTCCTTTTTGTTTTTGCACAAAAGAAAATCCTTGGAGCCACAGAAAAACTGCAGAGGTGAGAGGGAAAATCTTTGTATCGTAGTTTTCTTTCTCCCTGCTTCAGCACCCTACCCCTGGCGGCTGCTTGAAGGAAGTGGGAAAGACCTCGGTGACACCACTGAGCAATTGAACCCACACCCAAGCCAGGATGGGGCCAGCTCTGCAGGCAAGGAACAAAGGAAGGCAGGCTGGCCCCATGGTGACCCATACCCAACCTCTGCACCTCACGATCACCACTGTAGCTCCCGAAACCAAACATTTACTGAGCATAATATTCCATGTTATAGTCCATCCATCAGTTCATGGGGACTCTATGAGCACGAATGTTAGGGATGGCTACTAATGAGCAATGCAGGCCCCTGGAGGGTAAGCTGATTCTGAGAACCCTGAGTGGTGCTGACCGCACATGGGGCAGGGCCTCTGTGGCCCCGACTCCTGGGCAGGAGCCTCAAGCTGGGGGCATAGCATGTGGGGTGGAGCTGGGGCTGTCTGTTCCTGTCATTCCTTTTGGACCAAGGCCTCTCAGATACCCCTGATGGCACGTGTGCTTGGAGGGAAGGAAAGGGAGGCCTTGCTAGGCTGTGGGCATGGCTCCAGCTCCGTGTGCATGTGTGTGTGAGTGTGTCTCTGTGTATGCACTTGGGTCCATTTTTCTGATTAACCAGTTATTGAGGATGGTTATTGAGGGCAAGAAAGAAAAGAGGCAAAGAAGTCACATAGTGTTTTCCCGTACTTGGCCATAAACTCAATCTTTTTCTTTTCTTTTCTTTTCTTTGATTGAGACAAATGCCAGGATATTGATAAATTTCGTGCCTATATGGGGGGAACATCCCTCAGCCAAACACCCAAGGAGGGCTGTAATGAGCCGTGAGTGGAGGGCTGCTCGCTGGAGAGAGAGGGCTTCTGAAGGGGCCATGTTTACTCCTGGCTTAGGGCCTAGGACGTCCCCCATTAGTGTCACTGTGGCTGTGACCACAGTGATGAGAATTCAGTCAGAAAAGTTCACTCTGAGGTTCCTGATATTAACACCACCAAGGACACATTTTATTGTTTTTCTCTCTGAGGACATCACATGTTGAAATATTTTGTTCATCCAATTGCACGTTAGAACTAAAGTCACCTTCCGGGACCTCCAAAAAGTGGAAATTAATTATAATCCATTTAACTTTGCTGGTAGGTTTTTGAATTTTAAAGCACCAAGTAAATTTTTTCTTTTTATGTTAATCAAAAATATATAAAGAATTCTAGGGAGTTGAAGTAATAGCATCTGGATTAATCTGAATCTCCCAACATATCCTCCAAAAATCAGTAGACAACAACAGGAAGGTCAGACGAGGTGATGTGAAGCCCAACTCTCAGCACATGTAGGAGATGGAGAATTCACAGACTTTAAGCTGCTGGTGAGTAGAGCAATGAACACCAAATCTCAGCAAGCCATTTCCCGTGTGCGGGTCTCAAGACAATGGAAAGCAAGGGCGGTATGGGAAAAAGGGAATGGAGGAGAGGAGAGGCCGCCTAACGGTGGGTCTGAGACTGACCCAAGATTACTGCCCACAGGAGAGGCTCCTACAGCAAAAATACAAAGTGACCTGGCTCCAAGGGCATTGCTTCTAGGGCAGAAGCTAAAAGGAAGGAAGATCCTTTGGAAGATAGGGCATATGTGGGAACCTTTAGGGCTCTGAAGGGCAAGAGGGAAGCAAAAAACATTCACATAACCCTTCGCCCACGCCCCTCCAAAACAAGCCACCCATTAAAGAAACCACACTTTCCTACGCTGACAGAGAGGGGCCCTTAACTAGTAGTCTTGTAAGCCATCCCATAAAATGAATAGGCAGAGCAAACTAAATATATATAAACCTAGTTTAACACCATGACTTCTCAGTGCATCAAACTCTTCCTCCCCCAAATGATCACAAAGCAGAAGACAATGGTCATATTACACTCAAAATTCAGTGAGAGCTCATCAAACAAACATTTCAGGATAGAAAATATCATCTTCAATCAGAAATTAAAAAGCTTAAACCAGAAAGACAAAAATAGAAAGAATAAAGAAAGTTGATTGATTTCAGGAAAGAAAATGAAAAAGACAAAATGATCTCAGGAATAAAAAATAGATTCCCAGGTGCACAAGGGATAATAGACAGAAATGAAAATTTAAGAAGAAGCATTGAAGGAAGACAGGAGAGTAGCTAAAAAATAAAAATAAGCTAAAGAAAGAAGAAAAAAGTTCAGAGAGAAAGCAACTGAAATGGAAGAAGCAGACAACATATGCAATTGAAGACCATGAAGAAGAAAAACAAAATGCTGGAACAAAGCTTATACATCAAACTACTACATTGCAAGAAAACCTTCTGGAATTATGAGGAAACTGAAATCTCGATACCGAACGGGGCCACTGAGTACCTGGATAAACCAAAAACCATCAACTCTGAGACATATCCCAGTGAAACTACTCGAATTTAAAGATAAAGAAAAAAATCGTGGCAGGGTGTGGTGGCTCAGCCTGTAATCCCAGCACTTTGGGAGGCTGAGGCAGGTGGATCACCTGAGGTCAGGAGTTCAAGACCAGCCTGGCCAACATGATGATACCCTATCTCTACTAAAAATACAAAAAACCAGCCAGGCATCGTGGCAGATGCCTGTAATCCCAGCTACTCAGGAGGCTGAGGCAAGAGAATCCCTTGAACCTGGGAGGCAGAGGTTGCAGTGAGTTGAGATCGCACCACTTCACTCCAGCTTGGGCAACAAGAGTGAAAACTCCATCTCAAAAAAAAAATAAAATAAAATAACCTTCAAGGACAAGAGAATAAGACTGGTATCAGAGTTCCCCCAAAACAACATACACATATGCCAACAACTAAGCAGTATTTTCAAACAGAGTCATGGAAAATATGTACAAAATATTTTATATCAAGTGAAGCTATGCTTAAAGTATGAAGGTTATAGAAAAAGAGTTTTAAACAAACAAAAATATAGAGAATTCTCTGTGAGCCTCTCTTGAGGAATCAACTACAGGATGAACTTCATTCAACCGACAGCTGAATGGGAAAACTTTAACAGAAGTATTTATAATAAGCACTTAACAGTTATTTGTAGACCCATGAATAAAAATAATTCAGAACAAGGGTGAAGGAATAGTATTTTATATGTTGTAGGTTATATGCCATGTGTCATATATTCTGTGAAATAATAAGAAATATGTATCTGTTGATCTCTGCCCCCAGTTCCTGAGACCAAACTCCTAAAACCTTTGTAGATAGATGCTGGGATAATCTTTTGTTCCAATATTTGGCTTTGATCTTGGATCCTGACACAGATCTTCTGAATCATTTGGAATTTCCTGGGCAGTAGGGGCGTCTTTTGTTCCAATGAGGTGACTCTTGGTGGACTTCTGGATTGGGGATCGTCATCAGAGAGGCCACACCATAATGAGAAGCTTGGAACATTCAGCTCCATCTTTCAACCTCCGGGAAAAGGAGAGGAGCTGGTTATCGAGTTAATTGTTGATCACACCTACATGATGTGTGAAGCCTCCATAAAACACCTGAACTATGGGGTTTAGAGAGCTTCAGGGTTGAACACATCTGTGTGCTTGGAGGGTGGTGCACCCCAACTCCCTGATGACAGGAGCTCCTGTACTCACGACCCTTCCAGACCTCACCCTATTGCGCCTCTTTACCTGACTTTCATCTCTGTCGTTGGTCACATCCTCTGTTAATATAATAAGCTTGTAAATGTGTTTCTCTGAGTTCTGTGAGCCTTCCTAGCAAATTAACCAAACCCAAAGAGTTGGTCATGGGAACCCCGATTTATAGCCAATCAGTAAGACATATAGATGACAACCTACTGCTTGCAAGTAGCGTCCGAAATGGGGGGCGGTCTTGTGGGTCTGAGCCCTTAACCTGTGCGATCTGACTCTAAATCCAGGTAGATGGTGTCAGAATGGAGTTGAATCATAGGACACCCAGCCAGTGTCTCTGGAGAACTGCTTAGTGTGTGGGGAATGTACTTTTCACCCCATTTTAGTGACCAGAGCTCTTCTGTGTTGTGTTGGCTGTGTGAGAACAGAAAAAGTGCTTACTTTTCTGGTAAATATTCCCACAAGGGGGAAATAATGCAACTAAAAGTGGGAGGAGAAGGGAGCAGAAAAGGAAAAACCAGAACAATATCATTGACTGTGACACCAGCAGTTGGTGGATGCCATTAAAAAGCAGCAAGCCACAGCAATTGTGGTGAATCTCGTGGATGAGTGTTCAAGAGTACAACAGACACATTTCAGTATAGTATTAAATAATTTATTGAAAACAATTAAAAGCCACGTGGTAAAAGATAAAAATAAACTAACAAAGGGACTAGTGGCATTTAAAACGTTGTGAGTACAAATAGAACTACTAGAGCACAACTTTATTTTTTTAACAAGTATTTTAAATTCAGGGGTACATGTGCAAGGCTGTTGTATACGTAAACTTGAGTCATGAGGGTTTGTTGTACAGATGACTTCATCTCCCAGGTATTAAGCCTAGTACCCACTAGTTATTTTTCCTGATCCTCTCCCTCCTCCCACCCTCCGCCCTCAGGTAGAGCCCAGTGTCTGTTGTTCCCCTCTATGTGTCCATGTGTTCTCATCATTTAGCTCCCGCTTGTAAGTGAAAACGTGCAGTATTTGATTTTCTCTTTCTGTGTTAGTTTCTAAGGATGATGGCCTCCAGCTCAATCGATGTCCCTGCAAAGGATATGATCTCATTCTTTATATGGCTGCATATTATTCCATGGTATACCACATTTTCTTTATCCAGTCTATCATTGATGGGCATTTGGATTGATTCCATTCCTTTGCTATTGTGAATAGTGCTGCAATGAACATACATATGCATGTGTCTTTATAATAGAATAATTTATATTCATTTGGGTATAGACCCAGTAATGAGATTGCTGGGTCGAATGGTAGTTCTGTCTTTAGGTCTCTGAGGAATCACCACGCTGTCTTCCACAATGGTTGAACTAATTTAAACTCCCGCAAACGGTGTATAAGCATTCCTTTTTCTCTGCAACACTGCCAGCATCTGTTATTTTTTGACTTTTTAATAATAGTAATTTCGACTGGCCTTAGATGGTTTCTCATTGTAGTTTTGATTTGCATTTCTCTAACAATCAGTGATGTTGAGATTTTTTTTCATATGATTGAGTTGGCTGCATGTGTGTCTTCTTTTGAAAAGTGTCTGTAGAACAAAACTTTAAACCTTCCTAAATCCCAAAAGAAATTGTTTTAAAAACTAAATGAACAAAATAAACTCATCACAAAGAAGAAGAAACACAGCACTTTCAACACAATGTGGTAATTTTAACATAAAGTAGTATAACGGAGCTGAGACCAAACGCTGACTCCTGGCCTGCAGAACTGTGAGAGAATAAACGTCGCTGCTTAAGCCATCCATTTTGGGGTACTTTGCTACAGGAGCCCTAGAAAACTAATACAATAACTCACAATCAATAAATCAATACCTCCATTCAAAAAGTAACAAAATAGGTAAACTACTAGCTAACTTAGAAAAAAAGAGAGGGTAGAAAGCATAAATAAATAAACTAAGAAATGGCAACAAGGAAATAACTTGACACAAAAGAAGTTTAATAAGCATTAGATCACTCACAGGCTGAGTTGAAAGGGATAATTTCCTTAAAAAATACAGTTTACCAAAATTGATCCTATTAGAGACAGAAAGTTATCAAGGAACTCTTACACAAAAAAGGCATCAGACCCATATGGTCTTATAGGATAATTCTACCAAAGTCTCAAAGACCAGGTATTCTCAATGTTCTTTTTTTTTTTTTTCCGCCCATTGTAGAGATGGAATTTTAGAGATGGAATTTTTAGTAAATGATACTGAGACAACTGGTTAACCACTTGAAAAAAGATAAAAATTAGACCAACACACAAAGATAAACATGGTCTTGAAGGTATAAACTTAGGTTTGAGCAAATATTAAACTTGCTCTTGGACAGGGCAACTCAGCAATACAAAGATGTTAGTTCTCTCTATTTTAATTTATACATTTAACACAATCCCAAGAAACTTTTAAAACCCTGACAAGTTGATATTAAAGCTCATATGCATAAATAAACATGGCTGGATGTGGTGGTTCATGCCTTTAATCCCAGACCTTAGAGAAGCCAAGGTAGGAGGATTACTTGAGGCCAAGAGTTCTAGTCCAGCCTGGGAAACATAGGAAGATTCCATCTTATACAGTTGGCTCTGTGTCCCCACCCAAATTTCTTCTTGAATTGTACTCCCATAATTCCCACGTGTTATGGGAGGGACCCAGTGGGAGATAATTTGAATCATGGAGGTGGTTTTTCCCATACTATTCTTGTGGTAGTGACTAAGTCTCATGAGATCTGATGGGTTTATCAGGGTTTTTTTGCATCTTCTTCATTTTCTCTTGCTGCTGCCATGTAAGAAGTGCCTTTCACCTCCCGCCATGACTCTGAGGCCTCCCCAGCCGTATGGAACCCTAAGTCCAATTAAACCCCTTTTTCTTCTCAGTCTCTGGTATGTCTTTATCAACAGCATGAAAATGGACTAATACACCATCTCTGTAAAAAAATAAAAATAAAAATAAAAATTAGCCAGATGTGGTGCTGCACACCTGTAGTCACTGCTACTCAGGAGTCTGAGGTTGGAGGATCACTTCAGCCCAGAAGTTCACGGCTGCAGTGAACTATGATTGCACCCCTGCACTCCACCCTGGGCAACAGAACAAAACACTGTCTCTAAAACAAGCAAACAAATATGCAGGGATAGCCAGAACATATATATGAGGGAGGCTAGCCCTATCAGACATTGAAACATACTATAAAGCCTCAATAATTGAAACTATCATATTGTTGCATGAGTAGGCAGAAAGACCTATTGAACAGAACACATACACCAGAAATAGACCAAACTACGTATGAAAATTTAGTGTATGATAAAGGTGGCATCTTAAATCACTTGTGACAGAGATGGAATTTTTAGTAAATGATACTGAGACAACTGGTTAGCCACTTGGAAAAAGATAAAAATTAGATCCACACCTCATACCACACACAAAGATAAACAAGGTCAGGGGTCCAAACGTAAAAACCGAAACCACACAAGAGCTAGAAGAAAACATGGATGAATTTCTCTGTAACTTACTACCTGGATGTAGGAAAAAGCTTTCTATGTCCCAAAATCTAAATGAAATAAAAGAAAAGATTGATAAGTTCAACTACATAAAAATGAAAATAACTTTTGCATATCAAAAGAAAATGAAGATCCGGGAAAAAAATTTGCAGCACATGTAGTAAAAGCCTAATATTCCTAATATATATATTTGAGAGAAAAATGGGCAAATACATGAACAAATAATTCACAAAAATATACTGAAATGTTCCTTAAGTATACGAAAAAGGACTCAACATCATTGTTAATAAGAGGACAAATTAAAACTGATTAAAATATATTATTTCTTGGGCCAGGCGCAGTGGGTTATGCCTGTAATCCCAGCACTTTGGGATGCTAAGGCGGGTGAATCACGAAGTCAGAAAATTGAGACCATCCTGGCTAACACAGTGAAACCCCGTCTCTACTAAAACTACAAAAAATTAGCCGAGCGTGGTGGCGCGTGCCTGTAGCCCCAACTACTTGGAAGGCTGAGGCAGGAGGATTGCTTGAACCCAGGAGGCCGAGGTTGGAGTGAGCCAAGATTGCACCACTGCACTCCAGCCTGGGTGACAGCGAGACTCCATCTCAAAAAAAAAAAAAAAAAAGAAGAAGAAATATATTATTTCTCACACATTTCTTAGATCTGCAAAGGTAAAAAGTGTAAAACACACTGTTGGCAGGGCTGTGGGGCTGAAGGATTTTCTTCCAAACTCACTCATGTGGCTGTCAGCAGGCTTCAGTTTTTTGTGTGTATCACTCCATTCCTCATCATGCCCCTCAGGATCCTCCAGAGGGCTGGTTACAATATAGCAGCTTGTTACCAGCAGCTTAAACATTGAGGGAGGGATGGAGAGAGATTGAGAGAGAGGGGAATTGGTAAATGTAATACAATGTTAACTTTTGGGGAATCTGGGTTAAGTGTATATGAGAATTCTTTGTTCTATTCTTGCCATTTTTCTGCAGTCTGAAATTTACTTCAAGTTGTTATCTGTTTGCTTGCTTTTTGTTTTTAAGAAATGATTCAGGAACTATACAAAAGCTACTGAAGGGCAAGTTGGAGCCTCTGATCCCCATTTGATTAGCAGAGCTGCCACACAGACTTGGGGTAAATTGAGCAGTTTTGGCTTACTGCTTCTAAATGCATGATTTTATTACACAATTTTTAAATACTGACCATTGGATAACTTCAGAAGGACCAGCGGTCTCAGACTGTGAACCACAATTAGTACCCTCACTTTGCAGATGAAGACACAGAGGTAATGTCTGCCCCCTGTCCTGGAGGGAGGTTTCTGGGGATAGTGACTGACTGCTGACAACTAAGGGGCTGGGGGGGGGATGGTGACTGAGCTGCCTAAGGGGCTGCCACCAGTTCTGATCTGTACCCCGCAATGACCTTGTGGTGAGCTGAGACCTCAGGTGGCCCATCCTCTCTTCTTGGGAGAGAAGGGATCCTCACTCCCAGGTAGTTCACAGCCAGGTAAGGTTGGCGGGATTCTAAAGATGTCCCCCTAGATTCCCATCACTGGTTATCCAACCAAACACTAATCTAGGTACTGCTTTAATGGGGTTTTGTAGATGCAATTTCTGGATTTTCCCGACAAGCCCAAACTGACCACTCGGCCCTTAAAAGCAGATAAATTTATCTGGCTACAGTCAGACAGATTCAGTGAAAGAGAAAAGCAGGAGAGACGAGGAAGGTGGGGATCAAAAAGACTCACAGCTTTTGATTTGCTGCTGCCAGCTTTGAAGAGGGTGAGAAACCAGACAACGTGAGTGGCTCTAGAATCTAAGGACCAGACCTGGTTGAGCACCCACAAGAAAACGGTCCTACACCCACACAGAACTGAATCCCACCACAGCCTAAATGACCCTGGATATGGATTATAGAGACTTTCAGAAAAGGACATAGCCCTGCTGCCACCTTGATTTTGGCCTTGTGAGAATCTGAACAGAAAACCAGCTGAGCCGCACTGTGCTCAGACTTCTGACCCACACTGTGTTAGCCCAATCTTGCATCACTATAAAGAAATACTCGAGACTGGGTAATTTATAAAGAAAAGAGGTCTAATTGGTTCATAGTTCTGCAGGCTATACAGAAAGCATGGTGCTGGCATCTGCTTCTGGTGATTCTTCAAGAAGCTTACAATTGTGGCAGAAAGTGACAGGAGCCAGAGCAAGAGCAAGAGAGAGAGTAGGGAGGTGCCACCAGCTTTTAAACAAGCATATTTCCTGTGAACTCAGCGCGAGAACTCACTCATCACCAAGGGGATGGTGCTAAGCCATTCACAAGGGATCTGCCTCCACGATCAAAGTATCTCCCATCAGGGCCAACCTCCAACACAGGAGGTTACATTTCAACATGAGATTTGAAGGGGACAAACATCCAAAGCATACCACAGAAGAACTGTGAATTAAAAATGGGTGTTGATTTAAGCCATTAAGTTTGTGATAATTTATTACAGCAGCAATAGAAAAAAAATGCATATGCCAGGTAATTGGGAGAGCACGGGCTAGGGGTGGGGAGATCCAGTAAGTAACCCTGGGGCTCTCTCCTCTCTACAGAGCAGTTACAACAGTGCTGCCTTGGGCCAAGGGCTCCTCAAATACCGTGATGATCATGGTCACCACAATGACACAGGAAGATCCAGCCTGGTGTGAGATCCCCAAGCTGCAGCTCTTCAGTCTGCAAAATCACTCTAAATTCACCTTCATCAGCCCTTCTTCCCATGACAATAATCTCAATAGCACTCCACTAGTCAGTCAGGAAAATTCTGGAGTGTCCCTGGGTGCAGGGCTTTGATGGAAAACATTCAGGGAGAGGATCTGAGGAGGCTCAAAGATATGGAGCCACCAAGGCCTCCCTGTTTCTGTATCTGGGGCTCTTTGTCTGTTGAGGTGGCTGCTGAACTGTAATTTTTAATTTTAAAAAAATTATATTGACTTTTGGCCAGGTGTGGTGGCTCACGCTTGTAATCCCAGCACTCTGGGAGGCCGAGGTGGGCAGATCACGAGGTCAGCAGATCAACACCATCCTGGCTAACACGGTGAAACCCTGTCTCTATCAAAAATACAAAAAATTAGCCGGGCGTGGTGGTGGGCACCTGTAGTCCCAGTTACTTGGGCGGCTGAGGCAGGAGAATGGCATGAACCTGGGAAGCGGAGCTTGCAGTGAGCAGAGCAGAGGTCGTGCCACTGCACTCCAGCCTGGGTGACAGAGCGAGACTCCATCGCAAAAAAAATTATATTGATTTTTATTTATTTTAAAGTTGGGTCAAGGGGAATATGCCATCAAAGATGTGAGGGAGTAGTGTGCATATGTTTTATGACTGTCCAAAGGTCATAGGTCAACAAATGTCAAGGATGTTGCTTAAGGTCTTTTCAGCTGCTCTGAGCAATGCCTTGGCCCCCACTTTGTGTGAGCTCTGCAGGACCAAAGGTGGAGTTCACTCAAGTGACTTTGGAGTCCTAGGCCTCAGTTCTGTTGATATCTGTTCATATCTGTTGATATGGTTTGGCTGTGTCCCCACCCAAATGTCATCTTGAATTGTAGCTCCCATAATTCCCACGTGTTGTGGGAGGGACCTCGTTGGAGATAATTGAATCACAGGTGCAGGTCTTTCCCATGCTATTCTTCTGATAGTGAATAAGTCTCACCGGATCTGATGGTTTTATAAATGAGTTTCCCTGCACAAGTTCTCTTCTCTTGTCTGCTGCCATGTGAGACACGTCTTTCATCTTCTGCCATGATCGTGAGGCCTCCCCAGCCACGTGGAACCGTGAGCCCATTAAACCTCTTTCTTTTGTAAATTGCCCAGTCTCAGGTATGTCTTTATCAGCAGCATGAAAACAGACTAATATATCTGTAAAATAGGGAGGGGGTAAAATAAAAATTCTAAGATTTTTTGACCTTTAAAACTCTGTGGTTTCTACGTTTGGCCAAAATGTCAAACCTCTACACCCTCTACATCCTCATCAGTCACCAGGTGTGTTTCTGGTGTGACCAGAGGGTAGGCCCTGCATTATAGCCCTATCCTCCACTCTTTGCGGTCTCACCCATTTATAAGATCTTTCTTTGTCCCTTCTTTGTGAGCAAATAGGTAAATATCTTTGTGGCCTAAGGCAGAATCCTGACCACAAACTTGGTGGGACTGATTGTGGATTGACCTCTGGATCTCTGAGGTCTCTTCCGGCTCTCAGATTTATGACCCATTCTTTCTGGCTATGAATGGCCAACTGTTGGTGTCAAAAATATGTTTCAGAGGCCAGGCATGGTGGCTCACGCCTGTAATCCCAGCACTTTGGGAGGCTAAGACAGGCAGATCACGAGGTCAGGAGATCAAGACCATCCTGGCTAGCAGGGTGAAACCCTGTCTCTACTAAAAATACAAAAAAATTAGCCAGGTGTGATGGTGGGCGCCTGTAGTCCTAGCTACTGGGGAGGCTGAGGCAGGACAATGGCGTGAACCTGGGAGGTGGAGCTTGCAGTGAGCTGAGATCGCACCACTGCACTCCAGCCTGGGCGACAGAGCGAGACTCCATCTCAAAAAAAAAAAAAAAAAAAATGTTTCAGAAAGAACAAGCACTCTTGACAGTTTTAATGCTGAATTTAATCCTTGATTCTAGCTGTATAGAGCCCATTTGTAAATTTGTTTTCAATGTATCCATTTTTCTAATTGGATCATATAAACACACGTCACATATGTGATGCTTGCTGGGTGGCTGGTATGCAGGCTTTAATTCCTGATTGCCTCCAAAGAGTCACTGCCACACCATTCTGGGGAAGAACCACACACAGGTAGGGTCTCTTCAGAGCAATTTAGCTGGGTCTGGAGATCTCCGGAGCTGACAAAGCTAAGTTGGGAACGTCAGGCACAAAGGGCCCATGACTTCAGAACTAAGTGACTGGGTATCAGTTAGGGTCCAACTAGGAGACAGAGACCACACAGTAATTTGAAAGTTTAATATAAAAGGTATTAACTAACTCAAATGATTGCATAATGGGAGATTGCCTAGTAAAAAGTCAGGAGAACTCTAAAGAATGCAGGAATCACAGGCGTAAGAAGTAGCTATTACTCTGGGAGCTGAGATAAAACATCCAGGGAAGAGGCTCTCTACCCCTCAGGGCTGAGGTCCAGACCTGTTGAGAGGGCATGGTAGTGACTCACTGCTGGGCAGAGAAGTGACTGTGGTGCTGCCCCAGAACCTGCTGGAAATCTGTCCTCTGAGAAATAGGGGAAGCTGTCCATAGGGTGGAGCTGCATTTTTTGCTGCAAAGCTGCCCTGGGGCATGCTGGGGAGAGCAGCTGCTCCTGCTGGCCCCTGGACATGGCAGATGCCAGTGCTGGAGAAACTGCCTGCTCTGGGGGCCTGGTGAGATGCACACGAGGGCCAGAGAGAGAAAAACGCCTTTCTTATTCAGCGCCCCTCCAGCGCCCTCTACTGAGAAGGAGCAGCAGCCTGCCTGCTGCAAAGGACATGTTTACAGGGCCCCACTCCATTTTTGCAGAGCAGGCAATGAAATTTGAGTTTGGAACTGACAGGAAATAAATTGATAACTGGCATAATTGAGTTAATTGAATTCCCATGAGTCAAGAAACTTGAGGTTCTAAAATAATGTCTTTTGCAACAACTTGGATGGAGCTGGAGGCCATTATTCTCCACTCGTAGTGAAGTATCACAGGAATGAAAAACCAAAAACCGTAGGTTCTCACTTGCAAGTGCAAGCTAAGCTATGAGCGTGCAAAGGCATACAGAGTGTTATAACGGACTTTAGAGACTCAGAATGGGGAGGCTGGAAGGGGGGGTAGGGATTAAAAACTATACATTAGGCACAATGTGCACTACTCTGGTGACAGGTACACTAAAGTCTCAGAATTCACCACTAGCTAACTCATCCACGTAACAAAATCCACTTGTACGCCAAAAGCTACTGAAATAAAAATTAGCTTTAAAAAATCTTGATAAATTAAAAAAAAAAGAAATGTGAGGTTCTGGGAGAGGAAAAAGCACTTTTCCTTTCTCTTCCCTCCAGAAACCAGCACCAAAAGAGGAGGTCAAGACCATTAATAGGATCTTGCTGTGTATGGCTACCCACTGTAAGTGCCCATAATTCCGGGGAGTCCTTTGACAAAGACCTCATTGTTCCTGGCCCTTGACATTGTACAGTTGTTGGCAGCCCTGACGTGGAGAGGTGAGTTATGTACAGCAGATGAGCACCAACTGTTCCTAAGGTAAGGATGGAGTTAGTGGCAGACTAAAGACATGGCCTTGGGCTCAGCACCACCAGGCTGCAGTCATGATATCCTAGGACAGCCACTCAACCTTGGTAAGACTTTTAGCTGTGTGTTCATGGGAAAGCTACTCTCTCCAGTCCTGGTTTCTGCAACTATTAAAAAAGGACATAGGACTTGATCATTTTTTAGGTCCTATAAGCTCTAAAATTATACATCTTTGTACTTCGACTTTATTCATCTACTCACTTACTTATTGACTCAGAGGCAGATTTACTGCGAAGCTAATGAAGTTGAAGCCTCAGGGTCCCTCACTTGCACAGGCCCCTTCCAAAGCCCTGTCTTTTATGTCTCCATAAGTTCAAGTGGGTCCTCTACATTGTGTAAGCTTCAGGTCCCACAAAACCTGGGCTCACCCATGCCCTCTCTAAAGCTTTATTAAACAGCCCTGCTCAGACACTGCACCAGGCTCAGGGTGCTAGCTCCTACGTGAACAGCTGCACCACCTCAAGCAGCTCACTCCCTAATCTGAGCCTAACTTTTCTCATCTGCCAAACCCAGGCCAGTCTTTTCTCATCTGCCAAACCCAGGCCGGTATGAGGATTCCATGAGGAAGCATATGCAAAGGCACTGGTGCTGAGTGGGCCCTCCAGCACCGCTAGTCCGTCTCCATCTGCAGGGGGAAGGGAAAGCTCTTGGAGAAGCTGGTGGGGAGGTGCACCGTTTCTGTGTGCAATGTACTCAGGGCTGCAGGAAGCAAGATGCAGAGCCAGCATCTGGCTAATATGTCAAAGGGTCCTGGAATTAGCAGAGGGCAAGAGTGGGTGGACTGGGAGATCTGAGCACCCCAAGTTGAGGGCAACAGAAAATTCCACAGAGGCTAAGATTCCCTGCTGGGAGAAGGTGGAGGGAATTCCGGAGGGAGGAATAGAAAGTGGAATATCAGGACACCCTACTAAGGTGGACAGAAACCCTGTGTCGATATCTCATTGATAATTAATGAGAGCCACACCCTCATCAAGAAAGGAGACACAGGGAGGTGGCAGCCGGAATGAAGAGGGGACTCGGGTCAGCAGCAGTGCTTCCCAGGCACAGAGTGGGTCCCTGGGTCACCCCTTGGGTGTGAGAGGCCATGAGAAAATATTTTGCTGGGAGTTGTGTCTGTATGAATAATGTGATTAAAATGTATTTAAAAATTCTTGGGTCCATGTGAGGTCTAGTGGTTGGCTAATGAAGATCTGGGATGATGGGAGAAGGCCTACTTACCTATGTATTTATTGTCATCAGCGCACAAGAAAGTTCTCCGAGGTGTCCAGGCACCATCTCTCTCTGTTCTTTATTGTCAAGTTCACCCTTGCTGGCTAAGGTCACATCTCCATGAGACAAAAGCAGTAACGCTGTCATCACTCACCACACGGTGGTCTTGGAACCTGTTTGTACTGAAACAATGTAGACCTGGGACTGTTAATGGGAGGCTGTGGCTGCATCATCACTCCTGAGGCTGCTGCATCCAGGCACTGCCCTTGTGGTAAGGGTTGAATTGTGTCTCCCCAAAAGTGTCACCTTATTTGGAGATAGGGTCTCTACTAAGCTAAAATGAAGCCATTGGGTGGGCCCTAATCCAGTATGACTAGTGTCCATATGAAAGGGGAAATTTGGACACAGACTCGCATATAAGGAGAACATCAGTTGAATGCAAAGATGTTCCACTTAGTTCGGAGGCCTTGGGTAAGGTAAGCTCTGTGACCTCAGGTAAGTTACTCATTCTCTCTGAACTTCAGTTCCTAATCAAGGAAAAATCAAGAGGAATAATCTTACCATTTAGTGTGGGGGTCTGAGATTGCACTGCCTGAGTCTGAATTCTGCCGTCACCTGCTGTCGATGACACGCTGGCATGCTACCTAGCCTCTCTGTGTCTCATTTTCCTCATCTACAAGGATAGAATAACAATAGTACCTATGTTTATGGTTCGTGAGGACTCAATAGTTAAGGCAAGTGAAGACTCGGACACGTAGCACTCAGCAAGCACACACTCAAAATGTGTCTGTGACTGTTATTGTTACGTTGGGTGGCGTGCGGGATTCCAGGTGCTCTGCAGGCAACCACTCAACACAGTGGCTGGCACGTGGCAGGCAAGCAGGCAAAGGTGGGCCTGGAAGGGCCTGTTGCCCACCCCTCTTGTCTAACATGGTCCACCTCTAAGGGAGGTTGGAGGGGGAGACCAGGCTCTTGAAGTGAGCTTCCCAGGGAAGGTCATCAGAAGTCAAAAAGACATATCAAGTGAAGAGAAAAGTAATCAAGTGAGCAAAAGAACAGAAATCGATGTCAGAAATGGCAACAAGGAGAGAAAAGCATCTACAATGTGTCAGACGAGTGGATGGAACGAGAGAAGACAGGAGATGAGGAAAGGAAGAATAAAGAGACGGGAAACCCAGACAGCTGTGAGCAAGGGGCCTGGAAAAGGGAGGACAGGTGTGCAGCGTCATGCCGCTTGCCCCCTGCTGACTGAGCACGGCTGCACACCGGGTTTGCATCTTCTATCCTGCCTGGTGAAATGGGAGGAGTTTGGGCGTGTGATGAAGGCGTGGCTCACTTCTTCCGTGTCCCGCAGCTCAAACCCCTAGAGGCAGCATGCAGATGGGCAGGTCCTGGGGAGCGTGGGCTCTGACCCCATGGCAGCGTCTAGGGTTGAGTGTTTACAGCTCCCAAAGCCCCGGTGGGCGTGTGTTACAGTGCACTTTTTCAGCTTAGCTGTTCACAGGTGGCTTGTGTTAATCAGCTCAGTTAGACCCTCTGCCTTATCGCAAGGACAGAGGGCTTTCTGTATCCCAGGGTTCTTGCCCTAGTGTACCAGAGAAATCAGATCACATGTGGGCTTGGAGAGTGAGTGCAAGGTTTTATTGAGTGGTGGAAGTAGCCCTCAGCAGACGGATGGGAGCCAGAAGGGGGATGGAGTGGGAAGGTGGTTTTCCCCTGGATTCAGGCCATTCAGCAGCCGGACTCTCCTCCGACATTCCCTGGCCGAATTCCACACCATCCGCATGGTTCTGTTGTCAATGGCTGGCTGGAGTCTGCCAGTGTGTTCTTCTGTCGGTGTGTTCCTCTCAACGTCCAGTCGCTCATGTGTATGCCCACTAGGGTCTTGGGGTTTTAGAGGCAGAAGATGGGGGGCATGGTGGGTCAGGGTGGTCTTGGAAAATGCAACATTTGGGTGTGAAAACAGAAGTACCTGTCTACACCTAGGTCCATGGGCACAGGCTGGAGGGTGGAGCCTTCATCAGGGACCCCGCCTTTCTCTACCTAGCACTTCCCTGCCCCGTTCCCATATCACTGGGCGCTACCATCAAGCCCCCTGCCCTGGTGACCTCCCGAGGCAGGGGACAGGTGAGCCAGAAATTGGCACTTCAGAGAGAACTGGTAAGGTGGGTCTGGGCTCAGCTGGACCAGGAGGAGATGAAAATGCTTATCTGCACCTGCACCTGGGGAAACCAAGGCTCTCTTTTTCCAGGAGTCGCATTACGGAGGAGCCAGCTGGATGCAGGGGTTGGCATTGCTCCTGACACCCAGGCCCTCCCCTGAAGGAGAAGCATACTCTTGCTTCCACCTTTCTTGTATGTCATTTAAGGTATAATAATATGAGCAGGTACATAATGCCAGGCAGGGTTCTAAACGCTTCACACAAATTAATCCATTTAAGTCCCTCCACAACCCTATGAAGTAGATGACACTCATCTCCTTCAGGAGAGGGGAAACAGAGGCCCAGGGAGGGAGGTACCTGGCTGAGGTCGCTCAGTCAGCGGCAGAGCTAGAATTCAAACCTGATCACTGGTTCTGCGCCCCTGCCTACCATGGCAATCCTTTCTCAGGGGCACGGCCCTTTAGCTTTGTTATTGCTGTTTTTAAAAAATTGTATTAGCAGTTCGTTTATTTTACACCACAATAAATTGCTACTATTTGATGGGCAGGGAAAACGGATTTCTGTGCCTCTGTGGTTTAGGACAATTACTTGTTTGATTGAGATTTAATGAGTGGAAATAAAAAATGCTTTGTGTATATACATTATCAGGTAATATATATTCAAAACAGGATACTCAAAGTTAAACATCTGCTAAGATACATTAATTTGTGTGGGAACGTTATTGCCTTGTTCTGATATGAATTTACTGATAAAATCCATCACTCCATATTTACAAATTGGCTTTGATGTTCTGGGCAGGAGCCTCCCCCTAGAATTGATCAAATGTATTATGTGGCATCAGTGGGCTAAAACGCCATTAACCATGAAGAAGATATGAATTGTAGCAGAGCCCTGGGTACAATGATAAAGTGATAAGCACGTTTTCTGCTTGTTGATGGAAGAATTTATATTGGCAACCCGTCCTTCACAGTTAGCTCTGCTCGGCTCTGCCAGCTGAAGCGCCTTCCCCACTCAGAGCCCCCCAACCCCAGTCTGCTCGCCCTACTCTGAGGAACTGGATTTCAAGTCACACCACCTACGTTGTGACAACTGGGTGCACACAGAGTGTGCTGCTGTGATGAGTCTAACGCAGCAGGCAAGCTCACCACGGAGCTGGGGGCCACCTTCTGTCCCCTCCAAGGTGGCAGGGCCAGGGCGGGAAGAGCCCTTTCCACCACTATGAAAACTGCAGGAACACCACCCTCGTGCTCTGAAGGGACAGCCACGCGCCCGGTGACCTGCTGGAGGCACAGGCGCTCTGTGGTCCGCAGCGCACGTCAACCTCTTTGCAGGAGGCACTTGGCCGCCTGCGGAGGGTGAAGAAGGAAGTTTGGGGCTGCCCCGGCCTTCCTTCCATGTGTGGAGCCAAGGCCAGACAAGGAAGGCTCAGAAGTGCGTCCGGAGCCCCTGCTTCCTGGAGACCACACTTCCCTGGGAGGATTGATTTGGCTCGACACCTTCCTGCTCTTGAGCCAGAGCAGGGACTCCTTTTTTAGAGGCTTGTGGTCCCCCGACCAAGCAAGGAAATAAAAGAAAATCCTACGTTCCTTCAAGAGAAATTCCAGGCACCTAGCTAGCCCTGAGAAGGAAGTGGGCAACTTGAAAGCAAGAATGTCACACTAGCCTAAAACAATAGCCAAGGAAGTTCAAATCCAGAAACCTGGACCCCCACCCCGCCGCCGAGGACCCTCACTAACCAGATCCACTGGCAGGCAGACCTCAGATGAGGGAGAGCTGAGGACTGAACCCTGACGGCCATTCTTTCTTCTAAGTTTCTTCCTGGGGGGCTTGGAGGGAGTCACTGCCTCCCTCCCCAGCCAGTTAACATATTTTTTTGCGGACACTAAAATTTAAACAAACTTCGCCCCCTGAACTAATAGCAAAGACCAGTGTGTCCCCTCCACATGTTGATTTACAACTGTGCCCGAAGCATCCGCTTTCCTGCGGCACATCCCTGCCTGGGAGAGCCCTTGCCCGTAAGCCATCAGGGAGGCCAGGACTGAGCAGAGGCTGCTGGGCCTCCTTGCATGGCGCCCTGCAAATAAACACCTTCCTTTCTACCGCAGAAAAAGCTCAGTGTGGCTATCTGGTTCTACTGCGGCAGGTGCGTGAATCCCAGCTCAGTTCAGTAACACTCGGGAGCATCAGGCTCAGGTTTCTGTGCACACAGCGAGGCGTGTGGGGCCAGTGCGGCTTTTGTGAGGCACCCTGGTGCCATAGGGCACTGTGGAGGAGCAGCAGGCTTCCTATTCCTTCCACTTAATTAATCTAGGGGAGAGTGGAGAGATGGGGTTCGGAGTCAATACTTTCTGTCACTAAAAGGGTTTGCCCTGAGTTACTTACTTCGAATGTGGAAATGGGATGTATTCTGGTTGGTAGAGTGGAGGTTAGGGGTTCTGGGGTGATCATTTATTGGCAAAATTCTAGAACAGGGCACAGGGGTTTACATGCTGCTACAGAACAGGTTCACTTGGAGCGACAGACATGTCACTCATTTCCCTCATCTCCGTTATAAATTTTAAACACTTGAGCTGATAGCATAACTACTGTCTGTTAAGTTCTTGTTAAATGCTTTTCATATTGGATCCTTTAAAATGCTTTTGGCTGCAAATGATAGAAAAGACACTTGAAATGTGTTTAAATAAAGTAATTTTTATGGCTCACATACCTGAGTCACTGTAGGGATCAGATGTGGTTTGACAGGGGCCCTGGCTCCGTTTTCCTCCTCTGTCCTCCTGTCCTCCTCAAAGGCCAGCCTCTTTTTCAGGCTGGCTTCTTGGTAGCCAAGAGCTCCTGGGGTTACTTACAGCCTTCATAGACACAGTTGACCCTCTGGATCCACAGGTTCAGCATCCTTGGATTTAACCAACTGAGGACCAGAAAAAAATAAACAACAATTAAAAATAACAATCCAACAATGAAAAATAATACAAATGAAAACCCAATACAGTATAGCAACTATTTACATGGCATTTACATTGTATTAGGTATTCTAAGTAATCGAGAGTTTTTTTTTTTTTTTTTTGAGAGAGAGTCTCGCTCTGTTGCCCAGGCTGGAGTGCAGTGGTGCCATCTCCGCTCACTGCAAGCTCCGCCCCCTGGGTTCATGCCATTCTCCTGCCTCAGCCTCCAGAGTAGCTGGGACTACAGGTGCCCGCTACCAAGCCCGGCTAATTGTTTTGTATTTTTAGTAGAGACGGGGTTTCACAGTGTTCGCCAGGATGGTCTCAATCTCCTGATCTCATGATCCGCCTGCCTCAGCCTCCCAAAGTGCTGGGATTACAGGCGTGAGCCACTGCGCCCGGCCGTAATCGAGAGATGATTTTAAAAATACGGGAGGATTGTTGTAGGTTACTTGCAAATACTACCCCATTTTATATCAGGAACTTGAGCATCTTTGATTTTGGTATCCTCAAGGGTCCTGGAACCAACCCTCAGCAGATACCAAGGGATGACTGTACTATACCATCAGGGCAAAAAGGAAATTATCTTCCCCAAACCATCCGAGTAAGAACTGAGCTTTAATCTGACTAGACCAACCTAGGTCACATGCCCCAGGTCACATGGTTGGGATTAAGCCAATCAAGCCCTGACCTGGTCAATCCCACCCAAACTCCATAGTAGCTGCACTTGGGAAGGATGCCACGGAGGCAGCTATAATTAAGAGGGTCTGCAATGTGCACGCACTCTCTCATTTAATCCTGCAGCAACCCCAGACATAGTGATTCTTTTCTTCCCTTCTCAGGCGAAGCGAAGTAACATGTCCAAGGTTACCCAGCTTCCGAGTGAGAAAGCTTGGAGGGAATCCATATCTGTGACTCCCCAGCGCATGCCTTGAGTCTCAGTCTTACTGCCTCCCATTTTAGAGATGAGTAAGTGTGACAGATTGAAATTAGGGCCCCCGTTTGCCAGTGTGTGGTGGAAATAGGCTGGAATTACAGGGAAAGAGGCACTGTGAAAATGAGAAATGGCAGAAGAAAGCCTGAGGGTTAACTCAGGGGAGAAGAGCTGAAAGACCTGTCAGGATGGGGCTGGGTGAGAAAGTGTGAGGGCAGAGGCCAGTGCCATAGAGTCTCTCCATGAAATGGAAAAGCCTGGGAAGGGGGCGCCTATTGGCATTCTCAGAAGAGAATACAACCAGAGTATGGGAGCTCGGATGGCCCGTGCAATGGGCAGGTTAAACTTGAGTGCTAGGAATTAGACCCAGTAGCAAATGACCATATTTCACAGAAACTAACAAACCATTGATTCTAAGATGCACCCATTTTGTGAATCACTAAGAAAAGCATTTCCAATAAAGCTGAAACAATGCTTTATATCACTTCAAATTTTTCTTTATATTTGCTGAAAGATCTCTTTTTGAAATTCATAGACATGGATTGTATCATGTCACTCTCATACTTACATAAAACTGAATAAATGAGTGAAATACATTGGTGGTGTCTTTCTAAAATTTTTCTCTATTCCGCATCCTTATGCAACTGTGCGGCTCTTGTTTTGGGCTCAGAGCATGGGCCTGTGTTTCCCCTGGTGACTGGGCCATAGAGTGCAGTAGAGCCGTGTGTCTCTTAGAAAGCTATTTCCGAGATTTGGATATCTCTTGGCCTTTGGGTTGCGTTTCTAGGTGTATGATGGACAGTTCCTTCTCATGGATCACTCTTTGTGGCGTCTTTTTTGTTAGGCTCTATGAAGCCCTTGGCTATGACTTTGCAAAAAACCCCATGAAATGGAAGTGAGAAATATTTGCTTCGGTGACATCAAAGGTACACCCTGATGCTCTGTGTACATGCTCATCAAACACACAATATTTTTTCATTTCAAGGCCAAATCATAGTGTAACATTTTTGAGGATATTTTAAAATAGCAATTAAACTCTCCATGTGTCATCCAATAATGCCCATTAAAGTGACAACCATATGAAATGCTTTGATGGGGTAAACACACACTTCATTAATGACGATGTCAGCTTTTTATACCTGTCACCTGCCTGACAGTGATTGTAAGGAATATCCCTATCAGAATCCTGAAATGCGCATCTTTCAGTGGACTCAGTATTGGCAGTTACCCGCCTTACGCATAATCAATCATATATTTACCAAAGATGGGTGAGGGCTTCCCAAGGGGAAAGAAGAGGCCATCAGTGGGTCTAGCCTGCACATTTGAATCACCTGGGGGCTTAAAAAATGTCCGGGGCCCAGGCCCCATTTCCGGAGATTCTTATAATGATGGGTCTGGAACGGGGGCCTGTTTCCAAAGCTCCCTGGGTGATTTTAAAGTGCCACAAGGGTTAGGTGTCAGTTGGCCATGAGGTTCCAAGGTTCCTGGGAAGGGAGAGAGCCCCCATCAGGGCTGCCCTGAGCGACGGCTTCATTTCTGCCAGAGTGCTGTGGCAAAACCTCAAAAGGAGCAGTGTGGCTGCAGCCCCTTGGGAGTCCCTGACCAAGGTGGAAGGGAGATTGTCCTTGTCCCTCACTCTGTGGGACACCCAGGCAGAATGGCTGTCCCAGGCATCCTGTGCTGCACAGGCCTCAGGACAGGAGGGTTTGGGTTTGGTTCTGGAGCTCTGCCCTCTGTGGGGAACCAGGTTCCAGACATTGTGCTCCTGTTCTATTCCCCTCTTCCCACTTCACCCTTCCACACACACAGGGACCTGTGTCCAACCCCAGGTGCACACACCCGAGGACCCATGTCTCCTAGACACATCACCTTCTGTAAAGATGCCTGATATCAGCGCACACATCCCCAGCACACTGCCACACATGGCATCTCAGCTGAGGCTCAGCCTCCAGCTCTGTGTTAAATCCAGGCTGACTTGTATTTCCGGTTCAGATATGGCAGATTTATCCACACACCCCCCCATCCTCAGTAGACAAGTCTGGCTGATCCCGGGCTCCTGCAGCCGAAGCTGGATGGCAGCAGCCTCCATGGCCTGTGCAACTGGAGCTGCCCTGAGGCGGAGGTCGGCTGCCACATGCAGAAGCCCCTCCCTGGTCAGTGACACACAGTCATGTGCAGTCTAATTGGAAGCTAGGGCCTCCTGGTTCCCTAACTGATTCCCTGTGCTGGGACAGTGGGAGGGGGTGTGTGCTTAGGGGGGGTTGGTGGGCTGGGGCTAGAGCTGCCAGCAATCAGAATGGTCAGAGCACAGGAGGCAGGTACTGGGAGGGACTCCTATTTGGAGGGGGGCATTTCTGCCTCTTTCCCCAGCGTGCTCTCCCCTGCATGTCTAGAGTCACCAATCCCCTCTGAAGCCAGAAGGAGAGTCCCGCACTCAACTCCCAGCCTCCCATGCTTTTTGGAGACACTCCATGGATGCACTGAGTGTTTTTTGTTTGTTTGGTTTGGTTTTTTTTTTTTTTTTTTTACTGTCGTGTTCTGCACTGGGGAAGTTCCAAACACAGACATTCCTCTTTATATCATTGCCAAACTGGAAGTGATTCTGTGTTTTATTCAAGCATTTCAACCACGCTCTGATTAGAAAACTTTTGATTTACCACGTTCTGGGAAGAAATGAATTATGTAGAGAAGAGATAAACCTGTGGTCTAAAAATGGGTCTCAGGGGTGTCCATGGAAACTGAAAAGGTCACATTTGTGTGAGTGACTGTATGGTTTTCAAATGGGAGAGGATTCAAAACTTTCTCAGATTCTCAAATGGGTGGGTGACCCCCCCCCTCCACCGCAGTGGTTAAGAGCTCTTTCCTGCATAGGAAAAGAGTTCACTCACTGGCTCTTGGAATTTCGTCTCAGATGTCGCTCAGGTGGTTTAACAGAATTTACGAAAGGGGCCACAAAGGAGTCTAATGTCAGTCACTGAAGAGTAAAAATTAGAAGCAGATGAGAAAAAGCCAGGTGTGGTGGCTCACGCCTGTAATCCTAGCACTTAGGGAGGTCAAGGCAGGCAGGTCACCTGAGGTCAGGAGTTCGAGACCAGCCTGGCCAACATGGCGAAACCCCGTCTCTGCTAAAAATACAAAAATTAGCCAGGCGTGGTGGCACGTGCCTGTAGTCCCAGCTACTCGGGAGGCTGAGGCACGAGAATCACTTGAGCCTGGGTGGCAGAGGTTGTAGTGAGCAGAGATCACGTCACTGAACTCCAGCAGACAGAGCAAGACTCCATTTCAAAAAAAAAAAAAAATTGGAATATAAAACAAAACAAAGGCACCTGAGGCCAGTAATTCAATTCACAATTGCCAAAAGATGGAAACAACCCAAGCATCTACAAGTGGATGAATGAATACAAAAAATGTAATATATACACATAGGGGAGTATTATGCAGCCTTAAAAAGGAAGGGAATTCTGACACATGCCACAACATAGAGGAACCTTGAGGGTAACATGCTGAGTGAAATAAGCCAGCAATGACAGGACAAAGAGTTGACGATTGCACTTATATGAAGTACTTACAGTAGTTGGGTCATACAGAAAGAAAGTAGAATGATGGTCGCCAGGGCCTGGGGGAAGGGAGTTGTTCTTTATTGGGTACAACTTGGGAGGATGAAAAAGTTCTGGAGATGGATGGTGGTGATGGTTACATGACAATGTAATGTAGTTAATGCCACTGATCGGTACATTTAAACTGGTAAATTTTATATCCTCTAAAGACAAAAAACAAACAAAAAAAACGACTCTAGAGGCCAATATCAAAATATTGGAGTCCTATACACGGGTGGCCAGCAGATTGCAAATCCGGCTCTGAGCAGCCGAGTCTCCAGCTTTCCTCCTCGGAGAGTGAGGGGCTTACCTGGCTTATGAAGCAAAACATTTTGTTATAACGGCCACTTAAGTACCAACAATTAAAACCAATACCTATTACACGGTCATTTAGACACGTGACAATTTGCTAATGCTTTTGTCAGCTAACGAGATCGGAGAGAGAAGGAGGATTACGGTCTAACTAATATATATAATTTAAAATGAGGGTAATAGCCAAATAATTGGTGTTTTATGAAATAGAGATTCTGAGATAGTGCAAGGAAAAGGGGAGATGGGTATATGGACACAGACCCCCCATTGAGTCAGCAGGTGAGCAGAAAGCCAAGCACCCTGACCCAGGTGGGTCACGCACACCCCAAATCCAATAGGTTTCCAGCACCAGGAAAATCTCTTGGGGACTGCTAACCAGACAGGAGCTATTAGGTCCAATGTGTGGCCTGGAAGGGTGCAGCCGCCCACATGCGTACCCATGAATCTCACATTCTCTTGGCAGGCTAGAGCAGGCCCTGGAAAGCCTGCACGCTGCCCCTTGCTGGCGGGGATTTCAGCACTGGCCTGGCTCCAGCAGCGAGGTCCTGGAGAGTGACAATCCTTCAATACCTGGGTGGCTAGTCCCGTAGTCCTGGTCCCCTGATGCGGTCACCTGGAGGGACAGCTGTAGGCTGATTTCCAACATTGCCAGCTTACACTCCTTGGAGGTGGCAGGTGGGCCTGAAACACCCTCCTAATGCAGCAGTCATCTGTCCTCCCAGGGAGGTCCCACTTAGAACAAGGAATGGCTGGAGTGCCTCCTCATGCCCTCTGCACTCTCTGCAGTCCCCACCTCCAGGCTGGGCCTCCGTCCTGATTCAGTGGGTGCCTGGGGATGGCTCTGTCACAAAACTCATCCTGGGGCTCTGTGGCCAAGGCCAGGGCAGGAATTCCCCCACCCCAAAGGAGCTGCGTTCTGCTGGCCTGTGGGTAGCGGGCCCACCTGTCACTTCTAGGGAGCATGAGTGCCCCCCAGGGGATGAGCTCAGCTGCTGGGGCAGGTGAGGGCGGGGCTGCCATCGGCTTCCCTTCCCTGAGGAGTCCCCTTCCTGGCACTCCCCACAAAACCCTGCATCTCCATCCTTCTCCAGGGTCAGGCAGGAGTGCTGGGGCAAGGCAGGTGCAGCAGGCAGGGAAGGCCTGCAGGTGCTGGAGGGGAAGGTGCCATTCAGCAGGGGACTGTCACACCCTGAGAGGCCTCTGCACAGGTGCTGGGACCTGAGAAGGCAACTCCAAGTGCGAGTTTAGCGTCATCAGTTTCAATGCTCCCTCCAGGTGGCCCGGGGCTCCATCCAAAGGCCCAGGAAGACGTGGGCACCCTGTGCATGTCACATATGCAAGCGTCTGAGCTGGCCGTGAGAAGTCCAGAGTGGCTCTGATCCACTCCGCCTCATGACTGCTTCTGAGTCTTTAAATGATGACGGGCATCAGTGTTCCGTGCTGAGATTGCCAGTCCTGTCCTGTGGTTTCAGGCTGGTGGATTGCCTGAGGCGGCTCTCTGAGTCATGCTGCAGGGCTGAGTGCTTGCTGCAGTGAAGGCACTCCCAGGCATTCATCATCTGCTCCCAGGCTCACTGATCTGCACCGCCTCTGCCTTTGTCCCATGAATTAGCTGCTAATGTGCTGTCTTTCGTGTGGGAGGAAGTGGAGGAAGCCGCCTCCGTGGAAATGCCCCGGGCGAAAACTGCCAAGGCCACACTAATCACAAGACAGCAGTTTGTTTTCAATAAGGGGAGAGAAGGAAAGGAAGGAATAACCAGGCATGTTCTCAAAATATGCAGTATGCGAGGAAGAACTTTTTTTTTTTTTTTTTTTTTTTTGAGACGGAGTCTTGCTCTGTCGCCCAGGCTGGAGTGCAGTGGCGCAATCTCGGCTCACTGCAAGCTCCGCCTCCCGGTTTCACGCCATTCTCCTGCCTCAGCCTCTCCGAGTAGCTGGGACTACAGGCGCCCGCCACCACGCCCGGCTAGTTTTTTTTTTTTGTATTTTTAGTAGAGACGGGGTTTCACTGTGGTCTTGATCTCCTGACCTCGTGATCCGCCTGCCTCGGCCTCCCAAAGTGCTAGGATTACAAGCGTGAGCCACCGCGCCCGGCCGCGAGGAAGAACTTAATTGAGTTGATCAGATCCAGGAATTAAGATACAGAGATTATATACACTGACCAAGATCAAACAGCCCAAGAGCCAGGCGCTGGCTGCTGGGACCCAGGCAGTTGGCCCCAGATCCCCAACACCCCCGGGGGGCTGTGGGGCTCGCAGGTGAGGTCAGCCTGAGTTCAAATCCTGCAGCTGCCCCTGTGCAGCCGTGCAGCCTCAGGGAGGCCACTCACCCCCCTAGAACATCAGTTTCTTCACTTGTAAAATGGGGCTGATTACATTCGTTTCCTGGGGTCCTTTGGGGGAGTAAATGGCACAGTCCACCATGGGGCTGGTGACAAGTGGCTCCAAATCTAGTCTTCAATACACCAGGAGCAAGGGGCAACTTTCAGAAATGCTTTTAATGCTGTGGCAATTACATTTTCATTCTATTATTTGTGTTAACAGAGAGAGATAAAGGGCATCTTAATGTTGCTTTAATGAACCAATAGCAAACCTACATGGGCTTCCAAGCAGCATGTGGCCAGGGCTGTGGCATTGCCACTGTTTACAGGACCCTGCTGGCTGCTCTTGATGTCCGAGGGTCGAGGGCCCCTCCAGCCCAAGTCAACACCGGCCTCCTTGCAGCCCAGACACAGCAGGGAAGAGCACTGGCCCCCTCTGCCTGCCCACGGTTGTTAGTTATACTAGTTAGCGTTTCACTTACCACACTTTTCACTCTATCCACGTGAACGTCCTTTTTTATTTTTCATTTATTTATTTTTATTTTTTTAGACAGAGTCTTACTCTGTGACCCAGGCTGGAGTGTAGTGGCATGATCTCTGCTCAATGCAACCTCCACCTCCTGGGTTCAAGCGATTCTCCTGTTTTAGCCTCCCGAGTAGCTGGGATTACAGGCACGTGCCACCATGCCCAGCTAACTTTTGTAGTTTTAGTAGAGATGGAGTTTCACTATATTGGTCAGGCTGGTCTTGAACTCTTGACCTCTGGTGATCCGCCTGTCTCAGCCTCCCAAAGTGCTGGGATTACAGGTGCGAGCCACTGCGCCCGGCCGTGATATAATTCCTTACCTCGAATACTCAGTGGCTGCATTTTACATCTGCATAGCTCTCTTAATTTTCACCACAGCTTCCTATTTCATTTTGTTCCACACCACACACATCTTTGTGTGTGCCTTCAACAGGTGAGGAAACTGAGGCAGGGAAGAGACCCCCAGTTGGCTGTGGCTAGTTTGGTTTCATTTCTGTTTGACAGGAGGCCTGGGGGGCTTGGGAGTCTCTGGTTTCTTGCAGGAAGACAGCGTGGAGCGAGTCACTGTCCTGTTCTTTTCCCAAATATACTTGAGAAGCACCCAGTGAAAATGGGTTTCTAGGGATCACCCGTGACTTAAACAGGACATTTAGATTCGAACAACTAGAGAGGACTGAGGGGCTGGCCCCACTTCTCTTACGGGAAAAGATGAGCAGGGTCAGGTGCTCCCCAATCCCAGCAGCACATGTGAGGGCAGTCATGGTCACATGGCTCCCCTAACTCAGATCTTCAATTCAGTGGGCTCCAGCTCAGCACTGGCACAAGAGAAAGCTCTGGAAGCTTACGCCAGCGTCAGAGACAGAGACCTGGTGCCAGCCCTTTCATTGAAGAAGCCTCCCCACCCCTTCCTAAAGGGGGGTGATGTGGGAGAGACGGCCCCACAGAGAAGGGAAGGATTCGTAATAGGAGCTTTGTCCTGGCGGTTGGGGGCTGATGCTCACACATGCTGCCCACATGGACACAGATGTTTCCTGAAGGATGAGCTCCCACCGAGAGACAGTGCAGACCCGGGGGCTGCTGTGGCCATGGTGAGCTGGGAGGATCCAAACTGATGAGAGGGCTTAGAGATTTCCATGAGCAAATGTCCCGCCCCTGTCCCATGAGACATCGGCATTTCTCTTCCGGGCTGAGAAAAATCCAGACACTTCAAAGCCTACCCAGGCAAACCCTCAACCCATGGGCCTTACATGCAGAGGAAATCCAAGGCCCAGGGATTTTCAGACTGTTTTCCCCAGAGCCGGAGGGCCCTGCAGGGGCAAGGCTATGACTGGAACCGGGCCTGGGGACAGTGAGGAGAGGGGACCCACGAGGGAGGCTGTCACCAGCACAGAAGGCTGCCTGTGAGCCGTGCAGGCCCAGAGCTGGGAGAGCGCTCCTTTACTCTGAGGCACTGCCTTCACCTGAACAGGAGGGAGAAAAGTATTTTGCTTTATATCATTGTGCTAAAATACACATAACATAAAACTGACTATTTATATCATTTAAGTGGACACTTCAGTGGCATTAAGTAAATTCATATTGTCATACAACTGTCACCAATCCTACTCCAGAACTTTTTCATCCTCCCAAAGTGAAACTCTGTACCCATCAAACACGAACCCTCTCAGCCCACCCATCCCCAGCCTCTGGTGGCCCCCACTCTATTTTCTACCTCTAGGAATGCGACTGCTCTCAGGACATCAAGCCAGTGGGATCAGAAAGTATTTGATCTTTCGTGACTGGCTCACTTCACTCAGCATAATGCCTTCAAGTTCATCCATGTTGTAGCAGAAGTCACAATTTCCTTCCTTTTTAAGGTTGAACAGTAATAGTATTCCTGTATGTGTATATGCCCATTTTAAAAATCCTTTCTTCCACCAATGGAAACTTGGCTTGTTTCCACCTTTTGACTATTGTGAGTAGTGCTGCTATCAACATGGGTGTGCCAATGTGTTAGGCTGTCCTTGCATTGCTATAAAGGAATACCCAAGACTGGGTGATTTATAAAGAAAAGAGGTTTTGTGGGGTCACGGTTCTGCGGGCTGTACAGGAAGCACGGTGCCGGCATCTGCTCAGCTTCTGGAGAGGCCTCGGGGAGCTTTGACTATGGCGGAAAGCGAAACGGGAGCAGGCACGTCACATGGCGAAAGCAGGGGCAACGGTGGGGGCTGGGGAGGTGTCGCACACTTTTTAAACAACCAGATCTCATGAGAACTTACCCACTATCTCTAGGCCAGCACCAAGCCACGAGGGATCTGTCCCCATGACCCAAACACCTCTCACCAGGCCCCACCTCCAGCCCTGGGGATCACACCTCAACATGAGATTTGGGTGGGGACAAACATCCAAACTCTATCAACTAATATCTGTTCGACTCCCTACTTTCAGTTTTTCTGGGCAAATACCCAGAAGAGCAATTGCTGGATCATGAGATGCTTCTCTATTTAGCGTTTCTGAGGAAACACGGCACTGTTTCCCACAGCGGCAGGACCACTCGCCTTCCCACCAGCAGCGCGGAGGGTTCCAATTCCTGCACTTCTCCAGGCGCCCAGCCTGGGCTGCTCTCCCCTGACAACCTCACAGAGGCTGTCATCAGACTCCTCGTCTGAACTTGGCTTATGTCCTCCACGTGCCCCATCTGTACAGTGTTCTCTGTGACCTGTAATTTATTCACTTTTGTGGTTTTAAAATTTCTTCCCCGACTAGATTGTTCATTCCCCGGGGTGGGAACTGAGACCACTTTGCTCATTGCTGCCAAATAAAATACAAAACACACGCCGATGATCGAACGCATCTCAGGCAACATTCAAGTGACCTCGAAAAATTATTCTGAGTCTGTTTTGCTCTAAAAAGTGGGGAGAGCATCTATATCATAGGCTTATTTAAAAGTTAAGGAGAGTAGGCCAGGCATGGTGGCTCACGCCTGTAATCCCAGCACTTTGGGAAGCCGAAGAGGGTGGATCACCTGAGGTCAGAAGTTCGAGACCAGCCTGGCCAACATGGTGAAAACCCATCTCTACTAAAAATACAAATATAGCCATGCGTGGTGGTAGGCGCCTATAATCCCAGCTACTTGGGAGGCAGAGGCAGGAGAATCGCTTGAACCCGGGAGGTGGAGGTTGCAGTGAGCTGAGATTGCACCACTGCACTCCAGCCTGGGTGACAGAGTGAGACTCCGTCTCAAAAAAAAAAAAAAAAAGGTTAAGGAGAATAAATATGCACAAAGAACCTAGCCTTGATTTTGGTGCAGAGTAGACAGTTGCACAGATGGAGAAAGAACAGAAAGTATCGCTCTCGTGGAACTCAGCCTCCACTCTTTCTGCACGTGACCTTGAGATCACTCCTCAGAGTGAAGTAGGAAAACCTCTGAATTAGCCTAAAACCTTCGTTTTATAGTTCAGGAAACTCTAAGGTAGAAATAAGTTTCTTCTTCCAAACTACCTCTCCACTCTCAGTTTGAATTCTGATCAGCCAACCACCCTCCGGTTGAGATCCTGCCCTGATGACCTAAAGGAGAAAGCTGTGGCCCCTGTGGTCCAGCCCAGAGGCTGAAGACGGGCTTGAGGCCTGTGGCATGAGCCTGGGGCCCACACGGAGCCAGGATGAGCGTCTCTAACCTCAACACCTGCAGCCTCTGCACTTGCTGACCTTGAGTGAAGGGCAGACTCAGAATGTGCATCGGGCCAAGGCTGAGCTCTGCTTCCTAACAAGCCTGTTGTTATGGGTTGAATTATGCTCCTAAAAAAGGTATGTTGAAGTCATCACCCCAGTGCCTGTGAATGCGACCTTATTTGGAAATAAGTGTAGATGTAATTAGTTAAGATGAAGTAGGGTGGGCCCTTAATCCAATATGACTGGCGTCCTATAAAAGGAAAAGAAACACGGAAACATACAGACATGCAGGGGAGACGGCTGTGTGAAGAAAGAGGCAGTGACTGAAGCGCCGCAACTGCAAACCAAGGACTCCAAGGATGGCCAGCCACACCGGAAGCTCGGAGGAGGCAAGGAAATGTCTCCCTGACAGGTTTCAAGGGAGCAAGGTGCTGCTTGCACCTTGACTGAGGACTTCAGCCTTCAGAACTGAGACAATACGTTTCTGCTGTTTCCAGCCCGAGCCTATGATGCTTTGCTGTGGCAACCCCAGGAACTCAATCCAACATGTTGCATGAGAGGGCCTCCCAGGTGGTCAGACCAGTGAGCAAGTTCAGAGCTTGCTTTGCAGGTTTTGCTTAGCTTTGCTCGTTCACAGTTCACACTCAAGTTGCTTGTCATATTCCAGTACTGCCTGTACTATTATTTGCAATGTATTTTTTAACCGTTTCACTTTTTGATGTTAAACGATATATTTCAAAAGGAAACTATATCTCTATAGCACATCAATCCTAGAGAGAATGTCTTGGTGGTTGGTGGACTCATGCTATTAGAAAGATCTGCTAGTATTATCATACACCAATTCGGATAAGTCAATAAGAAGATACGATTTTAAAAGAAATGGCAACTCTTAGAAAAAATGTTCCAGTAGCAACATCAGAAACAGCATTTTTCCAACATCACAGCTCACACACGTGCCTGGGACCCAGATTTTGGTCTCTTTCTCCAACTAAAAGAAAAAAAGACTCTGATGAGGGTTGATAGGATTTGGTTCTGTGTCCCCACTAAATCTTGTGTGGAATTGTAATCCCCAGTGTTGGAGGTGGGGCGTGGTGGGAGGCGATTGGATCATGGGGGTGGATCCTTCGTGAATGGTTTAGCACTGTGCCCTTGGTGCTGTCTCGTGATAGTGAGTGAGTTCTCACAAGACCTAGTTGTTTAACAGTGTGTAGCACCTCCCCCAACCTCTCTTCCTCCTGCGCCTGCCATGTGAGATGCCTCGTTCCACCATGATTGGAAGCTTCCTGAGGCCTCCCCAGAGGCAGAAGCCGCTATGTTTCCTGTACAGCCTGCAGGTATATTTGGGGGCAAGAAAAGAATGTCAGGACAGGTAATATTAAGTATTAAAAATGGAGTGATTTAAAGAGTGAGTTTAATAGAATATGCCTCATCCTTATTATTTTCAATAGTGGAAAAGTGCTGCTGTCTATGGGTGTCTTGTTTCTTTGGCAAACATATGTCTATTTAGCAGTTACATTGATGGACCAACATGAGCAGGAAAGAGTGACCTGAAATTGGTGGTCAGTTAAAATCATCACAGCATAAAAAGGAACGGTGTAATTCCAGGAATGTGTGGATGGCAGATGGGGAGTGCCCCAGCTGTTGGTCAGCCTTGCTGCTCTCACACAGTAACCAGTTAAAGAGGAGTCAAACATGCGTTCCTGCAGAACGAAGCGGTCAAATGTCCTTAAAAGAAGAATGAGCCAACTCCAGACTTACTCCATCTTTTCTCAAAGAAGGAAACCTCCGGATAACTCTACTAATTATAAAGAGATACTAATAAGACATATGCCCATAAGCTTCCAATTATGCTAATAGACCAGAATAATAAATCATAATTATTGGAAAATAAGGATAGGTCAAATACAAAACTTAAAGACCATTTCATTCCTGGGAAAGACACCAAGTCTCCAAAGTTACCATCACTAAGGAAGACAGGAACATAGAAGTCCCAGGGTATAACCAGTGCAGCTTCTTTGTAATAAAAAGAAACATCCTGATGGCCAAGCTCAGGTTTGAATCTGCTTGGTCTGTATAACCATGTCCTGACCAAAAATCAACAGGTCACCCATACGAGACCTGCCAAGTCCCAGTGGGATCAAGAAAATATCCTCTTACTTTAGAGTCTGGTAAAATTTGTGAAATTCCAGAAAGGTGAAAAATAGGAGTTACTGAACTCGTAGTTACTGAAATCTTAGGACAATGTAAAGAATGTAACAGTGAAAATATACAGGCAGAAGAGGATCAAAAAAGGACATTGATTAAAGTCTTGGTATCCACATTGTCGTAACTGCTTTTGGAGTAAGGGTATTAATCAATTTTGTAATCTATTTTTCGTGTGTGGGACCAGTTTGCATTTGAAGGGTCTTAGAACATTGAAGGAAATTAATATGTTAGAATTGAGATTTTAATTAAATGCCTAAAAGTGCTGGATTAAGTTTGCAATCTAGGTTTTTATTGATTGGGAAAATTTGTTTTCCTAAATCCATAATTTTTTATTATTAGTTGTAAGTAAGTATAAATATTTAGGGCAGTGTTGATTATTTACTATCTCAAAGAATGCTAATTATCTAATAAATTCCAAAGATTAATAATTGGTACATTGCCTAAATTACAGTTACTAGTGAGCATTCCTTTCCCTGCACAAATTCCACTTAGACACTAAGAAATCCATCACTTTTCCAAAGTGGAAAACCAGCACTTTCCAATACATAGTCAACTAAATTCAGAAGTGTTATGAAAATAAACGTTCATCTTTGCACCATCTACAATCATCTTGTGTACCACACTTGGGGAAATACCCCATGGGTAGAAGTTTCCAGAACCTGGACTATAAGGAACTTTGACCTACACCTTTAAGTTTCTAGGCTAGAAGTACCTCTCTCTGGAACCTCCAGAACTGGATGCCAGAACTAGAGCCTAAGCCAGAGGTACAGAATTACCCTCAAAATTTCACAGCTTAAAATGACAAATATTAGTGATCTTGCACAGTTTTGGAGAGCCGGGAGTCAGTATGGTTTGGGTGGGAGGCTCTGGTGCAGTGTCTCTCATGGGCTTGCAGTCAAGGTGTAGGCTGGGGCTCAGGTCATTGGATTGCCTGGGGCTGGAGGATCCACTTCCCACTCAGTCTATGACTGTTGGGTCCTCGCGGGCTGTTGGTTGGAGGCCTCGGTTCCTCACCTGTGGGGCTTCTCCAAAGGGGCATTCACCCCTGTGCCTTCTCATGACCTCATCCTGGAATTGTACACCTTCATTCCACTTTGTCCTCCTTGTTACAACTGAGTCACTCAGTCCAGCCCATATTCAAGAAGATGGGAATTAGCCTCCACCTCTTGCAAGGAAGTTCAGCAGAGAATTTGTGGACCTATTTTGAAAGCACCACCGCTCCCCTAAGCACAAGTGCTGGAGAGGAGGTGAGAGTTGTTATTCTGATGTGGGACACAATAGACTGCGCAGTGGTTGCTCCCACACTTCAGACTTCCCTTTACAGAGTGTATGTCACCCGGGGCTGAGACACTGTATCACCACAGCCATTTAAACGCCATTAGCTAGAGTAAAAACAAGTGACAATGACATGTTGTCTGCTGTTTGCCTGCATTTTAAGCTCCCTTCCTTTAAAACAGGTACCTTTCCTATGGCTTTCCACAATTTTTTCTATCAGGACCAAGACCAATAATCGATTCGTTTATCCTTTCTAGCCTGGGTTTTACAGCAGTTTCTCAAGAAAGAGCAAGCATTTTTTTTTTCTGGGTGTTTCAGAGTTTGTCAAAACCCAGAACAGATTCTCCAAGTATATAGGTTTTGCCTGTGCATGCAAAAGGGCTAGCAAGTGTACTGTTTGTTGATTCCTGCCTTCGTCCACTTATTCTGCCAGTACTAAGAAACACGAAGTGGCAGGCACTGTGCGAGGCTCCGGGCCCTACGGGGCTTCCAGTCTGGTGGGTGACTCAGACACTGAACATGTGGATACGGGGACACTGAGCGTTAGAAAGGAGGGAGAAGAGTCCTAAGAGACAGATCAGTGAGCGTAGCCTGCGGGGCCAGGGAAGGCTCTCTGGAATGAGGCAGGATACCTTTCTGAGTTGGTGTTTCCTTTCTGTTATCATTTCCCTTTCCCCCTGGAAGCAGGAAGTGAGGCTTTCTGAGTCTTAGCTTCCAGGACCTTTGCTGGTGGGAGGAGAGCACACCGAAATAGTTGTTACAGGTGTCCCCAAGGGAGAAGGGAGAGAGACTGGGAGATGTTGCACAAGAGAGAAACAATGTCTCAGGACTGTGGAGAGAGAATGAGCGAACTATGCAGCCATCTGTCATTGTAACCCCAGGAGGTGGCAGGACCCCAGAGAGGCTGTCTGGGTGGTGCACACAGAGGGCAGGGCTCTGGCCACCCGGCTGCCCCGCCTTCCCCAGTGTCCTGTGGTTCAGGCAGCTCCAGGAAACAGTGGAGCCTGCAGGTCACATGACCACACGGACTGGACAGGGGTTTCCAGGCAATCACAGACAGAGGCAGACTGATGAATGCTGACTGGACACTGGGGGCTTCCCGGCATAAGACCCCAGGATTCTGTAAAATTTGGAGGGTAGGGTAGAGTGAAAGCCTCAGGAAAGATGGAGATCTAATTTTCCTCCAGCCTGACGTGATAGGGCTGGAGTCAGATATAAGTTGACTGGAAGAAGGTTTTGACAGTGAAACTTGCATGCCCTGTGTTTGTGGGATAAGTCACGCCACTAAAGCTGGAGGATGGGTATGGGGAGGAGATGGAGAGAGGGTGGAGTTGCTTTCAAGGCTGAGGGCAGAGCATATGCCAGTGTTTTGAGATAAGAAAGAGCTGAGATGCAGAGGACCTGAAGGAGGACTGTGGCCCCTAGGAGCAGGGAGGCTGGAGTGGAATGAGGTGACTGGCCACATGAGGCTGGCTGAAAAGCCAGAGCTTTGTCTCAAAGCCAGTGGGAAGGCAGAGAGTGGGAAGCAGGGGTGAGTGACAGCTTCACATTTGGCTTTCCGAAGGATCAGTCTGGGTGCAGACCAGAGGGTGGATTGGAGGAACAGGATCAAATACTAGGAGAAGAGTTTGCCGGTCAGGTAGAAACCAGATAAATGAGGCTTGGAAGCACCCTGCCAGTGGAATTAGAGAGATCAGAATGGATCTATGAGATATTTAGGAGGTTGTCTGAGAATGCTTAGGTTCTCTGATCAAGCACCTGGGGAAATGGGCTGTGAAATACAGAGGCAGTGAGAAGGACCTCCCGGGGCAGAGGAAGCAACCCACACCTCCTGTTCCCGTGGGGCCTCAGAGACCATTCCTGCTCTTAAGACTTGTCTTTTGAAGGAGGGACATGATTCCTGTTTCTCTGAATTTGGCAAACATGGGGTAAGGATGGGTGTGGAAACATAACAGGTATAAGGGTGAACAGCTTATTTTTCCTGTGGAGTAGGGAAGAATGCCATTGCTATAGCATAGGCAGCTTTAGTGTGGAGAAACCTTACATTAATGGCCATGAGGAGTGCAAAAAGAAAGATGGATATCATGAATTTATAGCAGCAATAAGATACTCATTTGTGTAATTTTTTTTCCTAGCTGCTCCCAACAGCTTGGTGTATCGAAGAAAGCAGCTGGATGGGTTTCTTTATTCATTGTTGTTTTTTTTAATGTTTAAAGTGGGTTTCTGGTAGGCAGCATATAGTTGGATCTTTCTTTTTATTCAATCTGATAATCTGTGACTTTTAATTGGGGTGTTTAGCCCATTTACATTTTAATGTGATTATTGATATAGTTAAGTTTAAATCTACCATCTTGCTCTTTGTTTTCTGTTCATCCCATCTGTTCTTTATTCCATTTTCCCTCTTTTTCTGCCTTCTTTGGGATTAATTGGGTCTCTTTCAGATTCCATTTTATCTTTTTTGTTGGCTTAGTAACCATAACTCTTTGCTGTGTTACTATAGTGGTTGCTCTAGGGTGTATGTGTACATCTTAAACTTATCACTGTCTACCTTCTGGTGATATTACACTTCATGCATAGTAGAAGAATTTTATAGCAGAATGCTTCAATTTTTCCCCTCCCAGCTATTGTTGTTATGCCTTTTACTTCTGCATGTTATAACCTACATACATTATTTTTATGTAAAAACTATCTTTTAAAAATATTTAAATAAGAAAAAAGTAATATATACATATTTATTTATTCGTGGCTCAATACACTTTTTTGTTATTTATTTTTATTTAAAAGAATGTGTTTCCCTATCACAAAAATTAGATAACCACAACCACACCACCAACAGTAGCAATGTCCGTGGAGTTGCACTGATGGTGGAGAGTTCACTGGGTATTCCCAATGTCCCAAAGGTCACAAAGGAGGAAAAAGAGAAAAAGAAAAAATACTCAAAACAAATCTAAAACCCATGATGACTTTGGGGAGAGACATCACATGACATTTTCTGTTTCTTCTGCCATTGTCAGCTGCAGATGTATTTCAGCAGGATCAAGTACAATTAGGCTTGAGTAAACCCTTCATACCAATTCTAGCACCTTAATTGTACCCTCACTGTTAGCAGCAATCAGCACATTGAACTCTCCATCCGGTTGTGCCCTCCAGCACGCAGCACCAACAAATTCATTTGTATCATCTTCTTGTCGTTCTTTGTCCAGAACACTTTTGACTGTATCAAACTTAAAAGTTAGCGAAGTCCTAAAAAGTGCTTTATAGTACAGGTTGAGAGAGTTGTTCTCACTTCCACAAGCTATATACTCTCCATGGGAAGCAAGGCCTACAAAGTTTTTTTCATTGACATGACCCTTGAAGGAATGTAGGCAGTACAGTTTCCCTACATTCCACAGTGTTAGCTGGCTGTCTGTTGAGGCAGAGACAATTTCCTCACCACTCACAAACTTTGCATAAGAGACTGCTTTTTGGTGTCCTTTGAATACCACGATTGGCTGTTTAGTGTTACGAAGATCATAGTAATGAACACAGTGATCCGCACAGCCAAAAGCCAAATGGCATCTGAAAGAGGGGCTGAATTTAACACAGCACACATCAGCCTTTGCCTCAATGCTTGCCACTGAGTTGTCTAGACCGGTAGATCACAGCTTCACTTTTACATCATCAGAACCCGAAGCCAGGAGTTTAGGATCCATCAAATTAAACACTTCAACACCTCTTCTCATGCTCCTGTTAGACCTTTGACCTCTGTTCTGTGAATCCATCCCATAGGATAACAATGCCTTCATAATCACTGCTAGCTAACAGGTTCTTATGATAACTACTCCAGCTGATACAGCTGATTTTGGAATTGAGGTCATTTCATTCGCACGGTAATGAATATCCACTGCATCCTGGATGACTGTGCCATATTCATAGACTTTAATCTTCATTGTAACCTCAGCAATTGCAAAATAGTCACAATCCTGGTCAAATTCAATACCAGAGACTATCCTGGAATCACTATAGAGATCACTAGGGCATGATAATGTGGCTGACGTTCATACTGATTTATATTGAGTAACCTTGGACAAGCATTTCTGAAATTCATCCAATTGGCTTGCAGTTCAACTATCATCTGAGATATGAGGCATCCTTGTAGAAAAGTAACAGTGCTCCAGGTCTTCAAAATGAGCAGTGGACCATTTTCATTTTGATGTTAATGTGCTGTTATATCAAGGCTGTTTCTTTGTCTAAGAACTGCCACTGAAACCTGGATGTTGCCTATATTGTGTGGAATCCATAATGCTACTGTGTGATGCAGGAGGAGCTTCAAGTTGAGGCACTGTGCTATCCTCACTGACAGGAGAGTATAAGCCATCATTTCTTCCACTCTTTTAATATCCTCTTCCAAAACACCTAGCTCCTCTGGAACTGTCCCAGTTGCTCTCTCTTATTTCTTCTTGCAATCTTGAGGAATTGTGTAAGATTCTATAGTTGGGCTGCATGTGATTCTGCTTCCAGTTGTTTCTTCTTCTGCACTAGTAACTTCAATATGAGGTTGATATTGGCCAAATCAAGGTTATCTTGGTCAGTTCCCAAAAAATCTTGAAATATTTGTCACCTGTGGCCATTGGTGCTATTCACTGAGTGGTCCGATTTGAACCTCTTTTCCTCAAATCTTTGCTTCTGTTTGAAAATGAGCTCATTCACCAACAAATTAGGAAACAGATGGTTAGTATTGCCCACAACATTGTTACACTTGGTACATCTATTATTGTCCTCTGAACTCTGATGAATATACTTATAGCAAAAGCTGTGGCCACATTTTGTCATGTATGCCTCTTCAATCATATCAAAGCAGATGGGGCATATGAAATCATTGCTGTTGTCCTTATATGAGTTGATGAGCCTGTTGGAGAGGGGAGGGGCAAGCAGAGGTTGCTTCCTGCTGCTGCCTAGGCTACAGCTGCTGCCTCCTATACCAGCACTGGGCCTGGGCATGCAGCTGAGCCGGGACAGGACTATGGACAGCACCCTGCCACTGACTGACACGGTGGGCACCACCAACACAGGCCACACTGGGCCCCAAGGCTATCCAAGCTGGTGGCCTGGGCCACCCCGCTGGACAACAGCACCACTGCCGAAGCTGCCACAGCGGGGGCAATGGGGAAGACGATAAGGACAAGGAGGCAAAAGTCACCAAAGAGGCTGAGGAGCAGGGGCTCGTCCCAGTGGAGTCTGACCCAGCATGGTGGCTACCAGACATTACGACTCCCTCCTATCTGGCTGGGCACTTGGATGAGAGGGACCAGGACCTTGACCCTTTGCCACCTCCCTTTTCCTCAGCCTTAGTGTATCCTGAGAATGCCTGCTGTGCTGGGAGGTGGAAAGAAAAAAGTATTTTATACTTCTCCATTTAATTACTCTTTCCAGTGCTTTTCATTCCTTTGCATAGATGCAGATTTCTATTTGAGATCATTCCCTTTATTTCTTGTATCATGGGCCTTTTGGGGATGAATTCTTTCAACTTTTCTTTGTTGGAAATTTTCTTTATTTTACTTTGGAAAATATCGTTTCTGGGTATAGAATTGTTGGTTGATATTAAAAAATTCATTCAGAACTTTAAATTGCTGTTCTACTATCTTCTGACTTTCAATGTATTTGAAGTCTGCTGTCATTCTTATCTTTCCCTGCACAGAGCGAGTCCTCTCTGGCTGCTTATAAGATTTTCTCCTTGTCATTGGTTATAAGCAATTTGATTATGATGTGCCTTAGTATAGTTTTCTTCATGTTTCTTGTTCTTGAGGGTTTTTTGAGCTTATTGGATATGTGGGTTTATAATTTCCACCCGGTTTTGAAAATTTGGGCCATTATTTCACCAATTTTGTTTTCTGCCCCTTCTCCCTAACTTTATTGAGACTCCAATGGTTCATTCATGCTCTCTTCATTTTTTTTTTTTGCCAACATTGTCTTTCTGTGTTTTTAGATTGTTTTTACTGATGTCTTCAAGTTTGCTCATTTTTTCTTCTTTGGCACCTAATCTGCTGTTTACCACATTTAGTATATATATTTTTTTGTCTCAGGCTTTGTAGTTTTCAGCTCTTGAAGTTCAATTTGGGTCGTTAAAAAATATTTTCCATGTCTTTGCCATACATGCTAAATCTTTCCTCTTTTTGATAATCTGGAGTACAGTTATGAGACAACTGCTTTAATGTGCTTGTCTACTCATTCATTTGTATTATTTCTGAATCAGTTTCATTGGTTGATTTTCTCCTCATCATATGTCATGTTTTCCTGATTCTTTGTGTGCCTAGTAAGTTTGGATTGGATGCCAGACATTGTGAATTTTACTTTCTTGGGTGCTGGATATTTTTGTATTCCTGTAAATGTTCTTGAGTTTTGTTCTGAGGTGCAATTAAGTTACTTGGAAACAGTTGGATGCCTCAGTTATTGCTTCGTTAGGCAGGCCCACAGCTGTGCTTAGCCCAGAGGTAATTTTGCCCCACTACAGAGTCTCTATTGTAGTGAGTGGGTGCTCTATTCAAAAGAAACAGGAACTATTCTGGCCTGTGTGACTCTGAGTATTGTTCCTTCTAATCTTTTTGGGTGTTTCTTTTTTCTTTGTAATGTCCTTACAAGCTTGTTGTGATCAGTACTTAGCTAAAGACTTGAGGGGGACACTCTGGGATCTTCAGAACTCTTTCTCTACGTAGCTCTATGTCTCATACTCTGCCCTGCCGATCTTTGCCACTTTGGCCTTTTTGACTTTCAGCCTTATCTCCTCAAATAAGAGAAACCATGTGACTCCACCTGGATCCCCCCCTCCCTGCACCCATGTTCTAGAAGTTCTCTCAGGCCATAAGGTGGGGCAATCCTAGGGGTCACCTAATTTGTTTCCTGTTTCTTGAAGATTGTTATCCTCCATTGCCTGATGTCCAGTATCTTGCACACCATTTTTAAAAAATATATATATTTCCCAGTTACTTCTTACACTTAGGAGGGTAAACTGGCTTTTGTTACCCTAGTTTGTCTGAGATCAAAAGTCCTAGAAGAGTTTCTCTAAAATTAACCATTTGTAGAGTGGATATGATGGAAGTATGAAGTGTCAAGGGCATTGAGAGGTGTTAGCAAAACTGGTTGAAGTGATACATCATGGGGCTTGGGTTGTTCTGTGGAAAAGGTAAGAAAGGGTGCAGCACTCAGGATTGGACTGGAGGTTTTCATAAATACAAAGAACAAGAATAAAAGAATAAGGTGAAGAGAAAGCTAGCAGTTGAAGAGTTTGGAGTCAGAATTTGGCATGTTTATTCAAGATTTCAGAGGTCAGGCAGTTCAAGGTGACAGGCTGCAGGGTGTGGCCATCAGCTCAAGTGGAGTATGAGGGTGGTTGTTGAAATTGATTAAATCTTTGAGACATGAAAGAATGACTTACCTCTATTTGAGAAAGTTTCAGAGGGGGCATTACCGTGAATTTGGGGAAAGAGAGCCTTGTTAATCAAGCCTGTGTTAATCAATTTATTTACAATGGAATGAAGTTTTCTTAGGGCATACTACAAACGACTTGGAGCACTGTCCGCAGTAGAAGGTGGTAGGATGAAAATGCATAGCAGGACAGAGGGGATGGTATATGGGAGGAGCCTTGACTGGCAATCCAGATGTTCCAGGGATGAGATTTGCTAAGCTCCAGCCAACCAGCCTGCAGATGCTGAGGGGCTGGCTGATGTGGGAGGTCTGCAGCTGGCCAGCAGGTGGTGGCCAACCTCCCAGATGGCTCCAATGATCCCCATGCCCTGGTACTTGTGCAGTCCCCTCCCATAGTGAATAGGACTGACTTTCGAGACTATAGGATATTGTGGCAATGACAGTATATGATTTCCAAGGCTAGATCGTAGAAGAAATTGTGGCTTCTGCCTTGTTCCTTTCTGAATTCCTGGAAGAAGCCAGTATCATGCTGTGGGGACAGTTAAGCAGCTGTGGAAATGCCCACATGGGGGAAAACTGGGGCCTCCCATCAACGGCCAGTTGCACTTTGCCAGGCCTGTGACTGAGCTACCTTAGAAGTTTATTTCCAGCTCCAGTCAAGCTCTCAGATGACTGCGGCCCTGACCCATTTTGATGGCCACCTCATGAGCGATCTTTGAGCCAGAATCATCCAACTAAATCATTTCTGAACTTCTGACCCACCGAAATGGTATGAGATAACAAATGTTCATTGTTCAGTTTCCAACTTTGGGGACAATTTGTTATCCAGCAGAAGGTAACTAATGCACATTTTAGTCCTGGCACTAGGATACCTTAACAAAACCTAAAAATGCAGGCATGAGTTTTGACCCAGTGAGCAGAGGCTGGGAGGGCCCTTAGGAGACAGAGGTGGAGGAGCTCACACCATTGCTATCCACCTGCGGGCCCACAGCTGCTCCACTTTCTGAGTGTAAAAACAATATGGCTGCTGTTTCCCTCCTGCCTCTACGTCTTACACCAAATGACTCCTGCAGCGCACCCCGTCTGGAAATATACAGAGAATGGAATTCTGGAAACGTACCTCAGTCTTGCTGTGCTGACATGTTACAAAAGCATCATGAAGTGCTGCTGTGAAGCTGACTTTGGGGTGGACCGTGCCAGGGAGTCGGGGGCAGGACCATCAGCTTCCAGAGCGGTCACAGGCTTTGAAGTGTCTGGGGGGTTCTGGATACCACAACAGAGGGGAATCCAGAGCACTGTGAGAACACAGAGAAGGACTCTCAGCCAAGAGGGTGGCTCCTCTTGCTTGCGAGGGGCAGAGACTTTCTCTGTGTACTGGAAATAACAGGTCTCAACCACATTGTGAGGCCTCGTGGGAAATCTGAAAAAGCCACAAAATGCCTGTGCCTTTTTTTCTATCACTGTTTCCGCTAAAAGGTGAAATAAGCGAAAGAAAGATAAAAATCCAAGAGATTGAAAACAACTGGCTACCATGTGAGACCGGGGTATGACGACGCAGGGAATGACTGGGAAGTGGCTGTGTCATTAGACTCGCACATCTGAGGTCACTTCCTCGCCATGCTCAGATGAGCTGTCTTGTCACCCAGGCTGACGGACTGGAGCCCAGAGCCACACCGCCATAATCACGGAGGGCCAAGGGCTCTCCTGGTCAGGGCCCAACTCACCCACAAAGGGTGCAGCAGTCCATATGTCTTCATCCCTATTCCTATATCCTGGAGAAATCATTTGGAAGAGGGACAGAAAAATAGCAGCCTGCTAGTCTTTTAGGAGCTTAGCAAAGAGAACTGGGTGGGATGGCGAGGGGCCATCCTCCAGGAGGAGTCTGAATGTGAGGCATTGAGTACAGACTCGAAGCTCTGCTGCAGCCAGCTCTTCCTGGGGGAGGACAGGGTCCCACTCACCCAGTTTAAGGAGGGGTCTAGAGAAACTTACACCAATCGGGGCATATAGATTGCTCAGGATACAGCGAAGCAGTAAAAGTCTAACATGCAGATGTCCAGGTCAGTCCTCTTGGAGGGCAACCTCTGCCCTTGATGTCTTTGGTCACCAAGATCCCCAGCGCAGGCAGGAACAGTGCTCTCAAGCCTCTCCACTTCCCACAGGGGGTGGCGGGCCAGCCTCTGTCTCGGCGCCAGCAGACTCTGCTCCTCTGCTGCAGTGAGGGTACTGCCCTTCCACCTCCCACGGGCTCTGGAGGCTTCTGGCACTTGCTAGCCAGTGTGACTTTGGACGGGTTATTCAGTCTTTTCTAGCTTGAGTTTCTTCATCTGTCAGGTGGGTTTCGTAGTCGTACCTGGCTCATGTTTTGGGAGCACGCACTGCCACACAGGAAGGTGCTCTGCATGGTATCTGGCTCACAAGAGGTGTTGGACAGAGCTTTGTCGCTGTCAGCTCTTGGCAATCATTAACACAGCCTAAAACCCAAGCTAAATGCAAGCTGCAAGGCCACCGTGCACCCGCCTTCTGTGTCAGCAGCCAGAGCCCGGGGTGGCACGGAGCAGGCGCTCTGGTGGGAACTTGTTCAGCGCAGTGTCCTTCAGTGTACTCTGATTCTCTAACCCTTTAAAAACTTTCTCTCAGCAAGTCTTAGGTTGGCCTGAGGCACAGAGAAGAGAGATAGTATCCCTTGCAGACTGAGGGGAAACAGAGAAAGGAAGAGGATGCTCCAGTTAGCAAGTCCCCGCCATGGCCCCTGGCCTGGCTGCCCCACAAGGTCAGGGCTCATGCCCCATGGCGCAGGCTCATGGCTGAGCCTCCTCGGCACCAGGGCAGGCCACCCTGATGGGCCCAGTGCTCTCAGTGATGAACACTCTCTCTCAAAAAACTCTACCTGCTCCGGCAAACAGGCCCCGGCCACACTCTCTCCCACTGTGCGCTGGCGTGTTGGGTGCGGTCTCCACCGCCTGTGCGCTGGGACACCAGGAACACGCCACGGCTGCTCACGGGTCATCATTTATTGAGATGAGAATTCACATAAAGTAACATCATACAGAAAATCGTTTCCAGGCCTTAAGAAAAATGATTGTCACTCACTGTGCTTCACAAAAATTTCTTTTAATGAATAAATAATTTGATGAAATCAAAAATATTTACAATATAAACACATGGAAAAGCTCTGGGTCCGTGAATCTGATCGTCGAGTTTTGCATTTTGTGAACTGAGTCCTCCCCCAAGCTTTTCCCTTGGAAACAATACAAATCTGATAGAAACGACGACTCATACAACATATCTTTGTTCATTACACATTTATCTGTTAGTCCTGAAAAGCTACATAAGCATATATTATGCAACATGTTAAAGTACAAATATTACCTAAAATAATATATTATCATAATGCCAGACAGCATTCTCCACAGAACAAAAACATACACTCAGCTGTAACAATAACGAGGGTCACGGGCCACAAAATAATACCCCAAAGGTACAAATTCCTTCATAAGAATATAGTTGTGCTCTTCAGTTTACCAGATGTCTACGCTGCTCTAGGAAGCCGGTGGCAAGGAGTACAGGATTTGGCGACTGTGGCTGTGTGTGTGTTTCTGTCAGGCAGCAGCATTACTGGGATTGGGCAGTGCAAGCAGTTTTAGAAACACTTTCTTGGGCTCTTAAAAAGAGCCAATTATGCAAAGCAAAATAAGCATATTGAGAAGTCTTCATCTCTTTTGCACAAATACCATGGAACGTCTTGGCTTCGTGGTATGAAAGGGATTGTTTGCAGAGCTGTTTACGCCATCAGCCAGAATTCAAGTATTCCAGGGCCACCTCATAGCAGAACTTGTACTGATCCTGGAAAACAGGAGGGGAAAATGTCAGCTCAAGAATATCTCAACGCTGTTCCTAGTAAAGCAATTACCATAGAGTAGGGTCTTAATGGGAAGACATCAATCTGGGAAGGATTTGAATTAGAAATGAATCAGAAAGTCACGGTTCTGAACTCCAGATACATTCAGTTTGGAGATGCTCCCCACAATGCTGGGTGAAAGGTATTTTGCTACCTGTGCTGGCTAGAATTCCCGGAAGGTTCTGGACACTTGGAACTCTAAATATGTTTGTCCACACATGTATTTTCTAGGATATCAACATGCTGAGCTTCGTGAAGGAGGGTCATGGGTAGAAGAAAAAGTAATGAGTGCTTCAGGAAATGCCTTCGTGACATCTCTCACAAGGCCCTTGGTACCTAGATGAGGCCTCACGCATGATCCAGATTTACCTTTGACTTTCAGTCTGTAGGAATTCCTCAATCTTATGAGAATTTCATAAGCACCTCCTGAATACCAAGCCCCTTGACCTGGTCCCTGATTTTGAGAAGTCCGTGATCCAGTGAGGAGGATAACACAGGTAACCCAATGACAACACATGAGGCGGAATGGTCCCTATCATGTGCGGTGGGCTCAGGGGACGGCAGGTCTTCCTAGGGAAGATGGCAGTGGGAAGTAGGTGGACAGCGCCTTCCCCAGAGGACGGAACTGATGCATGGAGTGGAGGCAGCCGTGGTTTGCCCTGGACGGTCCTGGCTTCTGCCTGTTGTCCTGGCATAATCCTCTTTCACTCTCAAAGTGCCCTAGTTTGGATAAAGTATATGGCCATCATGGCCATCCTCACCAGTTACTTAAAACAGGCATTCCAGGCGGAGGCAACAGGACGAGGAAAGGTACAGAAGGGGAAATGCTCGAGATCCTCTGGGACCCATAGACCAGTTCTTCATCAGGCAGGGAATTAATTTCTCCCTCCTATCTTTCTTCTTTTTTTTTCTTTTTAAGAAACAGGGCCCTTTGTCACCCAAGCTGGAGTGCAGTGGCGCAATCATGGCTCACCACAGCCTCGAACTCCTGGGCTCAGGCAATCCTCCCACCTCAGCCTCCTGATTAGCTGGGATTATAAGCACGAGCCACCACACCCAGCATTGGATTCATTTTTCTTGAGCTCAGCTTTCCTGGATCATGTACCTTGGCCCAAGCAAGCCCTGCACAAGGTCCTGGCTGAGGTGTGGTCTCGGGTGGCGGGGGAGAGCATTCTGCACCTGTATGCATGGAGTGTGCTGATAGACCAAGCCTGGGAGTGGTCTCTGAACCCAGCAGAGGGACACAGGGCTTGAGGAAGCCTCTGCCTGCCACCTGGCTGGAGCCCGGCCCTGGACAGGGCCTTAGCAACTGGAAGGCTCTCTTCTACTTCTGGAGGAGACAAGCTATCACACGTGCAAGTGAGGTTCAGCACCACTGTCTCTACCCATCACAGCCACAACCAAGGAAATGTATCTATTATTTTTCATTTTGCCAAATTAATTGAAAATGTCCAGTATTTCTTAAGTGCCTCCTAATTTGTCACTGAAATTTCCTTTTCTTCACCTACACTCTGTTCTGTAAATACCCTAGTAGTCCAACCTATTTATTTGAGGACAAGGGCCACAGTTTATCCCTCTTTGTATAATGTAACAGTCTCTAGCCCAGAACTGACACAGTTGAGAGTCAAAGTCGGCTACATGTACACATGATGACAAGCCATGGGTCCAGCATGTGATCCAACTCAATACACATGTACTGCTAGAGACTGGGGATTTTATGACACACTCAGTCTTCGGGAAGGTCATGATCCAGAGGCAAAGACAGAGAACAAGATCATTTCAATCACTGACGGTGCCATGAGATTAATGTCAGTGGAATAACATTCACGAGGAGGATCACGTAACAAAAAATCACAGGTATCAGCGAGGGCCTGGAGAAAGCGAACCCTCATACACGGCTGGAGGGAATGTCAAACGGTGCAGCCACTCTGGAAAACCGTCTGGCAGCTCCTCCAAAGGTTGAACACAGAATTCCCATACGACCTAGCAATTCTACTACTGGGTGTACACCTAAGGAAACTGAAAACGTACATATACACAAAAACTTTGTAAACAAATGTTCACAGAGCATTATTCCTAACAGCCAAAAAGGGTAAACAACTCAAATGTACATTAATAAAATGTAGTATAGCCATAAACTGGAATATTACTTGGCTATGAAAAGGAATGAAGTACTAATACCTGTTACAACGTGGATGAACTGAAGCATGGATGAATCTGCTGAGTGAAAGAAATCAGATTCAAAAGGGCACACGCTCCTTTTCTATGAAATGCCCAGCATATGCAAATCTATAAAGACCGGAAGCCGAAGGGTGGTTGCCAGAGCCTGGAAGTGGGTAATGGGGAGTGGCTGCTAGTAGGTCTAGGATTTCTTTGAGGGGGCTAAGTGAGTGATGGAAATGTTAAACATTTGGATTGTGGTGATGGTTGCATAACTGTGAACACACTGAAAACCAGTGAATGACACACTTTAAAAGGGGATTTTATTTGGGGTACATGTGCTTGTCTGTTACATGGGTATTACACATGTAATGGTGGGGATTGGGCTCCTAGGGTATTCATCCCCCAAATGAATGTTCATAGTGCATTACACGGCTGGTAGGAATGCAAAACACTGGAAACTGATTACAATTGAATGTTATACCCAACAGGTAATTTTTCAACCCTCCCTCTCCTCCCTGCTTTTTTGGAGTTCCCAGTGTCTATTATTTCCATCTAAAAGGGGAAATGCTATGGTATGCAAATTATATTCCAATAAAGCTTTATTAAAAAAATCGCTAGTAGAAAAATGCTTATTCCATGATGTGAATCCTACCTTTAATGTCTATCAAGGGCTCAGGTGGAACTGGAACTGGGTGGACTCTGACACAGGAAACATGAATCCAGTTGTTCTTTGCTTTCTAGAGTCATGGGTGTGAGTGCCCCACACTGACCAGGAGCCTCAGGTCCTATTAACTATCCCCGAGATCCTGGCCAATCCATTCCCCTCTGGTCATAAAACGGGGTTGGATCATATTTACGTTTCCCTTCCAGCTTTCTCAATTTAGAACTTTAGGACTTGGTTTGCCTTTAAAGTAAGTCTGATGACATTTGAGAAGGTGTTCCTTAAATTATCTCCTAGTGCAAATAACAAATATTTTACTAGCCCGTCATTTCCCTTAAACAGACCACTTTTTCCGTATACAATGCCAATAAAGGTAGAAGTATTTTTTTGAACTTTTTAACTGGAAAAAATTATTTCTTGCCCTAGGCAAAATTAGATTTCTGATTCATATTCTAGTATTTATTATTTCAGGATTTGATACTTTTATTTTCAGAATATTTAAAAGAGATAATTTGAATTTCAAAATTCCAAAAGGCCACGTTGTCAGATCATCAGGCCAACATACTGGCTATGAAGTGCTCCCATCATTTCTGTGCTTTTGTGAATCACAGGAACAATTTTTTTTGTAATGGAAATCTACATGGTCTAATCCCTTGCTGCATAAAAATGATTTTATACAAGCCTAATTGTGCAATTAATTTCAGTGGCTACTCAGAGCCATCCTTTTAACATATTTCCTTTTAACATGTTAAAATGCACCTAGTGAAGGATGTGGCTGCTGCCCTCAGGCCACAACACAGGCTGGGAACTCAGGAGGGATTTTGGGCTTCGCTGCTAAGGAACTGCTGCTTGGAAGTCACCGAAGCTGCCCTGTCTCAGGCATGACTATAATTTTCAAAATGAATTCTCTCTCTCCCACTTTATCCTTCCTGAGCAAGCAGCCAGTCTTCATGGATTCTGTGATGACTGGTTTCTGAATCAGAAAAATAAGGGGAAGGAGAAGGAAGACCACAAATTGTTGTGTCCCCTCCCCCAAGCACCTGGGTAAATGCCTGAAATCTTCCTACACTGGAAACTGATTACATTTGATCACCAGGTACAGGTCTGTCTGCTGCAGTTTCCTCTCTCAGCTCACTCCCTTTTGAACAGTATAATTAAGCCACATCAGCCAGCCCTGTGCTCCAGGGGAAAAAGGAACGTCTATGCGTTGGTCCTGAGTGCTCCGATTTGGGTGACATTAGCCGGCTTCAGGCATGAGGAGGCCCTGAGTAGGGGCTCAGGTGGGAGCCTGGCCTGGTCCTCCTCACATCCTTGGGTCAGACCGTAAGCAGGGCGACCTGCTACTATTCCTCGCCAAGGCCCCTGACGCTGGCCCCGCTCCCGATCAGACTTCCTGTACCTATGAGCGGGAGAAAGCAAAATCTGCAAGGGAACTGGAAATTGAGGTTGGCTGTTAAAAGCCACTGCTCGCTTGGTGAGGGCGTCACGAGGCCAGCACACCAGCGGGCGGCGTTGGGGGCCTCCGTCAGGGGCCCGAGCCCTGTCGTCTGCGCAGGCTGCCTGCGTCTGAGGAACTCAGGCTGGCGGCCAGTGTGGGCACTTCAAACACCACATCAATGGCCTCCAAAGATTCAAAGAGAATAGCCTCCACCTCTGACCTGGTTGCTTTTGAAACTAAGGCAAGCTCTATGATTTTGGCTAGACCCTCCCTGTACTGACAGATCCTTCGGGCTGGAAAAATTCTTCTGAGTGATGCCCTGCCAGGAGGGCAGGGTGGGCCCTATTACGGTGGTGGGATCCCTCAGTTCAGTGTTCCCAGCCAGGTTGTGGCCAGCCACTCTGTGATAAGGAGACCAATAAATTCACATCCCTGCTCAGCAAGACAGCAGCATGTGCCTGGAATGATGAGTGGCTCATTCCCTTAATCTCTATCTTTAAAACATATAGGTAGCATTTTCTTCACCAAAGCCCCCTGCAAAATCCATGCCCAGTTCCTTATTGAGGCCCTGCTGAGCATAGCCACAACCTCCCCTAGGTTGGAGAGGGCAGCAAAGGGTGGCTCAGGTTGGACTCGGGTCTGGCTGCAGAGAAGAATGGTTCAGTCACTCAGCAAATGCTTACTGGGCAACTCCTGGGAGCCAGGCGCTCGGCTGGTGCTGAGTGTAGGGGGCAGGCTGGGCAAGTGGAATCTGGGAGTGGGGAGAGGGGATGGGGTATTAGCAAAAATTATTACAGACCTTCCTCAACAGTGCAGGAAGACTGACCATGGGTGGATTCAAGGTGGCTGGAGTGTGGATTGGGGACCCTAGCTCACCTCTGATTCCCACCCAACTCCTGCACTCACCACCCCAACACGTGCACACACACGTGCACAGCCTCTTAAATAGGCTGCAAATTTCACAGCAAGAGCTATTGAGGGACAGCCTATATACACCAGTTGGTCGCACAAGGGGGAGAGCTGTAGGTCTCACACCACATTGCATTTTGTATGTGAGTTCACTGTTGGCTTACTAAAGGGGAGGTGAGGCTGAGTCTGGAGGGTCAGCTCTAAGTTACAGAGGGGGCAACTTGAACCTGTGCAGCAGATCCGCAGATCAGGATGGGGCCTGGCTCTGGAGTAAGTGGGACGGACAGGGAGGGGGTGGCGAGCTGTGAACACTGCCGCATGGCATTGCAGGGAAGGGAAAGGCCTGCCTGACCCTCCTGCACTAACTTTCTCAGCCCTGTGGCACGTCCATCCCACCTGGTGGGGGCTCCATCCCGGAGCCTCTGGCTGAAGTGGGCTGGGGCAGGCCTGTGCACTGGTATTTCTGAAAGCTCCCCTGGGAGTTGGGGGTGGGCGAATTCTCAAGTGCAGCCTGGGCTGAGAGTGTGTCTAGAGCAGACATGGTTCTTAAGCTAGGCTGCACGTGAGACTCACCGGGGGCTTTTAACACTCGGCTGCTGCAGCCAGGCCCCTGACCAGTCGAATCAGTCTCCAGGTGGGCCCAGGGATCAGAATTGTTCTAAAGCTCCCAGATGACTTCAATGGGCAACCAGGCTTGAGAACCACTGAGGAAACGTTCTTTTCTGAATCTTACAAGGCACGTGATGGTGGACGGGGCTGCTCCCGTTACACCTGGTCTGAGATGAAGCTCACACACACAGTGACTGAGCTCTGCCCTGTTCCCAGGTCCCCTACACTAACCTGTGCCCTTTTTCTCCCAGTGCGAGAGCATGCACTGCCTTACCACCCTTTATCCTGGATTTCTCCTGGCAACTCAGTAACAAATCAACCCAGCCAAGGGTTATGACCATCACCTTCCTACAGGGCCCTCCCTTTCAGACTCCCAGGTGGGTTGGGACTGCTTATCTGGCTACATTCTATTTGGAATTTTCATCTAATGGCTTTTAGTTGTCGATTTTTTTGCCTTACCTTTTCCACACATCATGAACCCTGAGAGCCCCGCTGGTGTCCAGCCTCTAGGCTGGGAGGATGCTCGGGGGGCTCCTTGTAGGGTGGTTGAACATCAGCAGGCTTGGAGCTGGGAGGAGGGATCCGGATCTGGATTTGGCTTGCACGAATGATGAAACGCTAGACTTCTCTGTAAAGGGGGTGCAGCGGCAGCACCTCCTCTGGCTTTGGTGAAGGTGTGAGTATAACAAGATAACTCTTGGGACGTGTTCCGTAAACAGAAAAGCCCTGTCGCCTTCTACCAACAGTATTCCTTTTTGTTGTTTTTTATGTTACTTTGTAAAAAACAACAGCTTTGTTGAGATATAATTCACATACCATAAAATTGGCCTCTTTAAAGGATACAGTTGTTAAATAAAATTCATGGGAGGCCACTGTTTGGATGAGGCCCTGACAGACTAGACCAAACCAGAATGGAGTCCCTCGTGCTAGGTGCTACGTCGCCATCCAACTGAACTTTGAAATAGGGCAGCTTTCCAAACATCAGGAGAAGTGCAGCAACCAGTCAGAAGCGACCCGGTTTTCCTGAGCTGCCATGATAAAGAAGTCCCCTCTGTTTTAACAGTATGATGGAAGGAAGTTTGAAACAACCAGTCTGCGTTGTGTTCCCTGTCTCTGCCTTCTCAACTTTTTTCCTGCCTATAAAGCAGCCTCCTCTGCTCAGCTCCTTGGAGCACTCGTTCTATTTTACAGAATGACATGTTGCCTGATTCTAGGGTCACTAATACAAGCCAATTAGATCTTCAAATTAAATGTGTTGTAATTTTGTACTTTAACACAGTTTAGTGGTTTTCAGTATATTTACAGAGTTGTATACAATCTAAATTTAAAACATTCCCATCACCTCAGAAAGAAACCCTGTGCCTATCAGCAGTCACCCCCATCTCCCTCCCCCAGCCCTCAGCAACCACTACTCTACTTTCTGTCTCATGGATTTGTCTGTTTTGAACATTTCACAGACAAGGAATCATAGAATATGTGGCCTTTTGTGACTGAATTAATAGTTTTGTTTTTTTTTTTTTTTTTTTGAGAAGGAGTCTTGCACTGTCGCCCAGGCTGGAGTGCAGTGGTGCGATCTCAGCTCACTGCAACCTCTGCCTCCTGAGTTCAAGTGATTCTGCTGCCTCAGCCTCCCAAGTAGCTGGGATTACAGGTACCTGCCACCATGCCCGGCTAATTTTTAGATTTTTAGTAAAGACGGGGTTTCACCATGTTGGTTGGCCAGGCTGGTCTCAAATTCCTGACCTCAGGTGATCCGCCCACCTCGGCCTCCCTAAGTGCTGGGATTACAGGTGTGAGCCACTGCGTTCAGCCAGGCTTAATATTCTTATTCCCACTTTACAGATGAGAAAACTGAGGTTCAGGTAGGACTTTTGCATCTCCAGTGAGTTCTAAGCTCCATGTGGGAGAGACCGTATCTTCTACTTCTCTTGCGTCACGTCCAGTGATGCTGCACATAGAACAGGGGCTGAGAAATACGTGCAGAATGGCATGGAACTAAGATAAGATGCCAGGCCAGGCACTGTGGCTCATGCCTGTAATCCCAGCATTTTGAAAGGCTGAGGCAGGAGGACTGCTTGAGGCCAGGAGTTTGAGACCAGCCTGGGCAAAATTGCAAGACTCCCATCTCTAAAAAAATAAAAATAAAAAACCAGCCAGGCATGATTGCATGCCCCTTTAGTTCCAGCTACTTGGGGGGCTAAGGTGGGAAGATGGCTTGAGCCCAGGGGTTTGAGGCTGCAGTGAGCTATGATCACGCCACTGCACTCCATATTAAAGTGTGTAATTACCTGCAGAGGCAGCTTTGTCAGCCCTGCCCAAGGCATTTGGGTAAATGATGGGGCCAGTTGTTCACTTCCTGGGCAGTGCACTACGCCGTGGAGGGGAGTCTTCCAAAGTTCCCACCACCTCGCAGGGGACACTATGTTTCTCTAGGCAAGATCTGCCCTTGAAGACCATTTCTACGTTAAAACAGAGCCCTGGGAACTTCAAAAGCCATTAAGGAAGGCAAAAGTGAGAGGGGAGCTGCCGGTGAGAAGCAGCCGCTTTCCTGCAGCCGGAGTCACTTCAAAGGAGCTCAGGTGCCAGCACTCCTTCTGAATCTAACTAGGCGCGTCGTGGGGAATCTCAGGCTGTGCTGTCCTTGTCCATCCTCTGGTGACCCAGTTCTTTGATGGGGACTTGAGGCTGGTTGAAGAGATGGATAACTTAGAAGCGGGCTGAAAAAGGGGTTAGGAAAAATGCAGCTGCCCCTGCTGGATACAAAAAAATCTAGTCTCGTATTAGAAACTATTTTGCCTCCTGGCAATCCACTGGCTTTTCTTCAGAGCTCCCAAAGCTAAAAATTTGCAGAAATACATCTTGAGGGCTTTCTGGATCTCCCTGGAGAGTGTCATGCTTCAACACGAACCGACGAATCTTCCCACTCAGAAGCAATTTAGAAAAATCAGCGCTGCAAAGGGAGATGGTGAGAGACACAGCGTCCCTCTGTGCACTCCTCCCCGCCCAGGCAGGGAGGGTAGAGCGGTAGCGTTTGCCTGTTCTGAATGGAAGGGACCATGAGGGATGCAGCCACACATGTGATGTGTAAGACCTGATGGGGCTGGGGCGAGGGCCCCTCTATTGCACCCCAGCCTGCCTCTCCAGACACTTGGAAGTGCCCCCGGCTGTCTGGCACATGCTCGTCATCCTCTGAAGACACAGCTAAGTAGACTCAGTACACTGCCCTTTTCAGCTGCTGGCACAACATTCTGTGCTTAGGATACACTCAGAACTCAGATGGCCTGTGATGCCCAATAAAACTGTAGCAGACTTTATCACCCTGACCTAAGCTAATTAATTCTCTCAACCAACACACACAGGTATCAACATCAAACTAAACAGAAGTCGTATTTACAGGCAAAACCAAATGACAACAGGTCCTACTCAGTTCTGGAAGCTTCAAACCCACTGAAAAGAGGACGGTGACCTTTTTCTCTGTCACCAGGTATTATCTAATACCCTGCTAACAGCCACCGTGACAGATATGTCACATAGTTTTCTCCGGACATTGCAAAACTTTCCTACATTTCTCAGACCCTGACCTTATCCTCCAACTGCTGGTGACCTTTGGAGGTCTGGGCACCCGGAAATCCCATCTTCTCCATTAGGATCACACATAACTACACAAAGTCCTAAGTTACTGTAGAATTGTGGGCTGGGACCGCGAGCTCCCTTCTGGTTCAGCCACCTAAGCCTCCATTTATTTCATGAAAAATCACCCCTGTCCTTTAGCGTGCACCACTGATTTGGAAAAAGCCCCATCACTCCTGCCTGTAAAACCTGGTGAGTGATGAAAGCTGCAGCCGGAGCCATTAGAGGAAAGGCCTGGAAGGGTCTGTTTCTAATGATCTGCTTAATTCAGGCTGCAGTGAGAGGGAAGTGACATTTTTTTTGATCAAGGTCAGCTGTGCCCGAGTACCAACCAGAGTCTCGAGGCTGCATACCTGTCCCTGAATTAGTGAGGTTAACTACCTCACGAAGCCACAGTCAGAATATTTCATTTGTGCATTTGTTTCTATCCTCTGCCGGCCCAAACTCAGGCCTCTGCCGACAGCATGGCCACTCTTTGCTCAACTGCCTCCATCCTGGAAGACTGGGAATTCCATGGCGGTAGAACTCTTTACCATTCAGGCGGGGTTGCAGGGAGGGAGATGGTCCTAGTGAAGCCCCACACCAGCCTTTCAACAACCCACAGGAAATCCGTTACTACGTCCAGGGCATTTAGAGCCCCTCTGCCAGGCCACTGACGGCATCATGTTTGGTAGTCTTCCACACTCTCTACAACCACCTCTCCCCTTTGCAATTTCCAAAACACTTTCACATCTCTCTGCACACTGGGTACCTCAGTGAGCCCATGGTATCCCTAGTTTATCAAACTAAAACCTAAGGGAGTTAAGTGATGTGCTTAATGACACTTAGATGACAAAACTAATGTGTTTGGGGTCACCTAACTAGAATTAGTGGTAGAGTTGAGACTAGAGTTTGGGTTTCCATGGGCTCCCCATAGGGTGGGGAGGAGGGGAGCAGGAGTCTGGGGAGCACAGTCCTTTCTGCCCCTTCTAGAAGCCAACATGCTAACAGCTGATGGGTGAGAGTGTGACTAATCAAGTGGGTGTGACAAATTTCTGACCAGCAGCCATGCTTCTTGGAAATGGAGCAGCTCATCAGGCACGAGACATGTATCTGGGCAAAGTGGATGCCCTGGAGAGTGGTTCGTGATGAGTGGGACACGTTTGGGAGTTCGTTGTCATTGGTCACTACTATTAGCCAGCCTAGAGCACTGCTATTATGACTTCTTAAACTGCATGAGGACCATGGCTACTTCCTCAAATTTAGCTTGACTCTCAACTCCCTCTTAAGTCCCTTTATTTTAATTTTTAACATTAACCCCAGTGCTGTGATGCTGTGGACCTGGGAACACTGGCTTTGGCGCTTGTCCCATCGGCCATCTCTTCCTCCCTCTCCTGCCCCCAAGCCATTTTCCAACCTTGGATTAGTCCTGCTGTTTCCTTCAGATCCTTCCTCTACTCACAGAGAAGTGCAAAAACCTAATCTAAAAGCTTCCTTCTTTAAACTATTCTAGAGTCACGGTGGTTGGCATTTCAACAGCTCCACATAAAAAGAGATTTCATAAAATACACTTAAGAAAATAATTGCACATTGTCCTTTGTTTCTCATCTCCTTTAATCCTTTTCTCAGATATGGCCACCATAATTAAATGCAATATTCTGGATGTCAAACTAAAATTCACAGCTTTGATAAATATTAGGCGATTAAGCTATTTATAAAATATATAATTTGAAAATCTGGCATTTCACATACTATGATTATTTCTTCTCTGTGAAGACTAAGTGCTTAGCCACGTGGAAGGCACTGCCAGGAAGGGAAGTTAATAAGGATGTTCACTTGTGAGTTTCAGCTATTTCCGCATTTCGAATGAGCTGGAGACAAAATCTCCTTGTGAAGAACAAAGAGAGGAAGAGGGAGAACAAGAAAGAAGAAAAAAGCCCTACATGCAAAGTGATTACACTGTGATTTTGAAAATGAGTCTCTTCCTGTACGCATCAGTTTCCCTGCAAATCTGGGAACTGGCGTGGATTCTAATGCTAATGGGGTGTCTCATGGAACAGCTCAGCGGGGGTGTCCTACCAGGAGGTCGACCATGTTGGGCTTGTTGTTCCTCAGCGTCTTCACAGCGTGGAAGACATCCACAGTTCTCTGGTGCCGGAGCATCTCACATACAATGCTGATGGCACAGAATGTCCCACTGCGGCCTCCCCCGTTCCTGTCGTGAAAGAGATCAGATGACTGCACTTGGTTTGTCTTTACACTGCATCTTGCAAACACCTGTGGAAACAAGCTATCTAAACCCTGGTGAACAGTAACAATAAAGGGCTGTGAGGCCAGGGGACCTCTTACCTGGGCAGATTCTTTTAATTAAAGCAAACGGAGCAAGCCATCCGCAGTGTTTGGCCACAGGTCACCTGATTGGAGAGCCTTTCCCAGCTCACCTCAGCCCTGGTCACATTCTCTGATACAGCACTTCATCAATAAGGGCCCATGGTAGAAAATTTTCAATGAACCTTATTTAGGGTCTGCCAGGAAAATTGGTGTGACAAGTATGGGTTATGTTCAAAGATGTATCTGGCCTTTAAAAACATCCATTAGCAGCCAGGCGCAGTGGCTCATGCCTGTAATCCCAGCACTTTGGGAGGCCAAGGTGGGCGGATCACGAGGTCAGGAGATCGAGACCTTCCTGGCTAACACGGTGAAACCCCATCTCTACTAAAAAAATACAAAAAAAATTAGCCGGGCATGGTGGCAGGCACCTGTAGTCCCAGCTACTCGGGAGGCTGAGGCAGGAGAATGGTGTGAACCCCGGAGGTGGAGCTTGCAGTGAGCCAAGATTGTGCTACTGCACTCCAGCCTGGGCTACAGAGCGAGACTCTGTCTCAAACAACAACAACAAATCCATTGGCATTTCATTATTTATCTATAAAACATACAGGCTCTTTTTAAAGAAAACTTTTTACTCTGAACCCATTTTAGATGTGCAGAACTGTTGTAAAAATAGCATAGAGAATGCATATCCAACTTCCCTGATATGAACACCTTACTTGCCCACAGCACATTATGCAAACCAAGAACGTGATGCTGGGACAATACTATTAACTAAACCACACACTGTAGTCACATCTCACTAGTTCCTCCACGAATGTCCTTTTTCTGGTCCAGGATCCAATCGTGCATGTAGTTGTCCTGTCTCCTTAGTTTCCTTCAGTCAGTAACACTTCCTCAGTCTTTCGTTGTGTTTCCTGACCTTGACACTTTTGAAGAGCACTGATCAGTGATTTGTAGAATATAAAGAATGTAGAACACAGAAGTAGAAAGTAGCTGTTGTCCCCAGCCACAATCTGAGAAGTCATCACAAACTATAACATGTAGACCATCCCTTCATTTGGGTTTGTCTGATGTCTTCTCATGACTGGAAACAAGGCCGTGCATTTCGGTAAGAAAACCAGAGAGGGGATGTTCCCTCCTCCCAGGGGTTCAGGATGTCCATCTGTCTTATTACTGGTGATGTTAACTTGCTCACTTGTTAAGACGGTGTCTGCCAGGTTTTCTCACCATAAAGTTATCATCTTTCTCTTTGCAGTCAATAAATATCTTGGGGGAAGATATTTTGGGACTACGCAAATATTTTGTTTCTCGCCCACTGATTTGAGCATCCATTGATGGATCTTGTCTGCAACAATTAATTTTCACTGTGGTGTTTGCCTAATGGTGATTTCCTGTTTCCCTCTCTTTCAACATTCTACACTAAGAAAGAGCTGTCTCTTCTTCCCTATTAAATTATTTATTTATTTATTTTGTGATTTGTTTATTTCAGTGTGAGCTTATACATAATAATTTTATTCTATCAGCTAAAATCCAAGGGTACTAATATTGATTTTGTTCACATTGTTCCAGCTTTGGCCAGTGGGAGCTCCGTCAGGCTGGCTCTTTTGTTCTTTTCTGACAAGCCCCCAGCCTTTTTCATTTCTTTACTTTCTGCAACCACATAATGGTCCAGGCTCATCCCGCACTATCCCTGCATCAACTCTGCAGTCACTCTCTCCTCAAGGAGATAAGGGACCTTTTTTTTTTTTTTGAGAGAGTTTCGCTCTGTCGCCCAGGTTGGTGTGCAGTGGCGCGATCTTGGCTCACTGCAAGCTCCGCCTCCTGGGTTCACGCCATTCTCCTGCCTCAGCCTCCCAAGTAGCTGGGACTACAGGCACCTGCCACCATGCTCGGCTAATTTTTTTTTTTGTTTGTATTTTTTTAGTAGAGATGGGGTTTCACCGTGTTAGCCAGGATGGTCTCAATCTCCTGACCTAGTGATCTGCCCGCCCCGGCCTCCCAAAGTGCTGGGATTACAGGCATGAGCCACCACGCCCGGCCATGGGACCTTTTTATTTTTAAACACAGTACACAGTATAACTATCATACCTAAAATAATAACATTACTCTTTTAAAATAATCAAATTTCTAGTCAGTGTTCCAGTTTCCCAGATTGTTTCTTACAGATGCTTTTTAAAAAATCCACATCTAGGCAAAGTCCACAGATTGGATTTGGTAGGTATGTCTTGCAAATCTATTTTATTCTGTGAGTTCCTCTTTGCTCTCTCTTTTTTCTTGAGAATTTATTTCTTGAGGAAACAAGTTCATCTCTGTCCTGTAGAGAGTCCCACATCCTAGATTTTTCTCATTCATCACATCTCTGTGATATTATTTAATATGCTGCTTTCTAACTCTGTATTTCCTGTAAATTGGTAGGTAGTTCCAGGGCTTGATAAGCATTTAAGATTTATTTATTTATACAAGGATACTTAAAGTATACTTTCATTAGGAAGCAAGCCAAAAATATCTGGTTGTCCCTTGTTTTATGGTTTTAAGAGTGATCATCATGTTCGGGTATCAGCTTGATCAGCCCATTATGAAATTCTGAATCAGCTTTTTAACTAAAGCATAATATACCTACAATAAAGACCGTAAGTAGATAGCTCAGTCAATTTTTACCAATGCATACACCATGTAACCACCATTCAGATCAAGATACAAACCACGTTCAGTCCCCAAGAGGCTCCCTCACGTTCCTTCCTCAACAATACCATCAGTATCACCAAAGAGAATCCATTCTTAAGCCTAGCATCATCAATTGCTTTTGCCTGTTTTTCAGCTTTGTGTAAATGAACCAAACACTATGTCTTCTTCTGAGACTGGCTTATTTCACTCTGTGTTGTCTGTGTGATAATCATCCACAGTGTTATATTGGTAGTTTATTATTTTATATCGCTAAGAAGAATTCCACTGAATGAATACCCACTGTACAATTTATCCAACAGCTGATGAATGTTTGGGCTGTTTCTAGTTTTTAAATATTATGAGTAAACCTGTGATAAGCTTATCTTTTGGTAGATGATTCATTTCTGCAGTCATTTCTCAAAGAACAGAAGAGCTCAGCCGCAGACTGCGTATATATTTAGCTTTGGTAAATGCTGTCAGTTGCCAAATGGTTGTACAGTATTTACTTCCTTCTTACAGTGTATAAGAGTTCCAGTTACTCCACAGCTTCACTAACACTTGGGATTATCATTTATTTGTCTGTCTTTAAAATTTCAGCCATTCTGGTGAGTACACAGTGGCATCTGATCCTGGTTTGAATGTGGATTTGCCTAAAAACGAATAATACTGAACTTTTCTATGCTTTTTGGCTATTTGGGACATGTTTTTTCTTTTTTTCTTTTTTTTTTCTTTTTGAGACAGAGTCTCGCTCTGTCACCCAGGCTAGAGTGCAGTGGCACGATCTTGGCTCACTGCAAGCTCCGCCTCCTGGGTTCATGCCATTCTCCTGCCTCAGCCTCTCGAGTAGCTGGGACTACAGGTGCTCACTACCGCGCCCAGCTAATTTTTTGTATTTTCAGTAGAGACGGGGTTTCACCGTGTTAGCCAGGAAGGTTTCGATCTCTTGACCTCGTGATCCACCTGCCTCAGCCTCCCAAAGTGCCGGGATTACAGGCGTTGAGCCACCACGCCCGGCTGGGACATCTTTTGTCTTCAATGAAGTACCTGTCAAGTTTTTTGCCCATTTAATAAATTGAGTTGTCTATCATTTTCCTACTGGCTTGCAGTACAGCAGTTCTTAGAAATTGTGGCCGAGTCCTTTGTCAGACACATGTATTATAAAACTCTCCTCCCACTGCCTTGCTTTTTCACCCTCTTATTGATGTCTTTTGATGAAGAGAAGGGCTTAATTTTAATGAAAGTCCAGTTTGTCAATATTTCTTTTAAGGCTAGTGTTCTGTGTCCTGTTTAACAAATCTACCTGTGGTCATGAAGATTTTCTCCTATGTTTTCTTCTAGAAGCTTTGTTGTTTTACTTTCCCCTTTTGGTCTACCACCTATCTGGAAGGGATTCAGTACACGGAGTGAGGGAGACCGGAGACCAATGTGTCCGGGCAGTCTTCACCACCCCCTGCAGTGCTGTGTTGCAATGGCATCTTTGCTGTAAGTCAGATGACGCTGAGGTATGGATCTGTCCCTGGACTGTCTCTTCTGCTAATTAGAAGATGAGCTGTTTTCTATACTTGCATTAACATTACACCGCTTTTCCTATCAGCTTTGTACCTAATACTTTCGGCAGCTGTTGAAGACCACTGTCTAATCTATTATTTTCATCAAGAGTTGCAAAGTGGTGAAATCTTAATTCTATCCATTTAATCTAGCTTTATTAGCTGGGAGATACATATAAAGAAAAACACTCCCTATTTGCATACCTTGAATATCTGTGGCCCAAGGAACCATTCACTTCAAAGCACCTGCAGGTATTGTCTCAGCCGGGAACTCTCCACCCACAGCCATTAGGTGGCGCTACACTATGCTGAATGCCATCCTTTTACCTCCAAGAGGAACACTGGAGTGGTTTGATTCTTTCCTGGCCAGTACTGGGGGATGCCAATGTAAACTAACTTTGTTTCTTATAGCTAAACAAACCCCTTAGATTTAGACATATAAATGTAAACAAAAATAAACATTCTCACGAGGCCTAGGTCTCATGCCCACCTTGATGCTAAGAGAGCAAGAGACAGCCCCACATGAACAGAGGCAGGGCTTTAGGGAGGGGGGAGTATTCCAAAGAATAATCAAGGTTCTCTCAGTGGAAAATGGGAAGAGATGCTGCACAGGCAGGAGAGAAGAAACAACGGATGCCTCCCACCGTCCACTGTAAAGAACGGCTGATTGCTTTAGGTTTTACATGGAACAGCAATGTCACTGGTTAGTTCTGTGGTCATAGCTGCCTCTGGGAAGAGTGTTGTTGACAAGGTGCAGTGATTTAAGAAGTCTTTATGTCTTCTTGTTAGGCCTGTCCTGGTGCCTCAACTTCTTCGAGTCACTAGTAACTTAGTCCTGTGGGTTAAAGCACTGACCCTTTTTAGAAAGCTACTAATCCCGGGGGGAACGACGTATTATACACCTAGCTCCAGATGCTGGGGGTCTCCAGATGCAGGCAGGGGTAACTGCAAACCATTTTTAGTATTTTAGAAAAATCTGACATATGTAATACAAACGAACTACAATGTTAATATTCTTTGCTGGGATTGTATCATTTCAGCGTGAGCCTCTTGCTCTGATCAGAGGTTGGATCTGGATTGAAGAGAAATAAAAATAGGGGTGTGGACTGCTAATGAATTCTTTTTGTCATTTTCTTGATAGAGATTTTTTTTTCTTTTTTTTGAGATGGAGTCTCGCTCTGTCCCCCAGGCTGGAGTGCAGTGGCGCCCTCTCGGCTCACTGCAAGCTCCGCCTCCCGGGTTCACGCCATTCTCCTGCCTCAGCCTCCCGAGTAGCTGGGACTACAGGCACCCGCCACCATGCCCAGCTAATTTTTTGTATTTTTAGTAGAGATGGGGTTTCACCGTGTTAGCCAGGATGGTCTCGATCTCCTGGCCTCGTGATCCACCCGCCTCGGTCTCCCAAAGTGCCGGGATTACAGGCACAAGCCACTGCGCCCGGCCGATAGAGATTTTTTAATGCACTGGGTCCATGAGAAGAAAGGGGGGGATGACAGCAACTAGAGAAAGGTGAGGTTAATAAACTGCTTTTCAGAGGACAAAAGATTGGAACTTCTGGTTGAAGACAACTGTGGGTAGGTTCTTAAGGCTCTTTCCAAAGGAATATCAGTTTCCTGCAGGATGAGACACTATCGTGTTTTGATCGTTGAGAGGCAGGCAGAGTCCTGGGCTTCCAGGGAGACTTCGAAGGCCTGGGGTAGGAGGTGGCATTGCATCAGTCAAGGGCACTGACTGGAGAGTAACCCACGCCCTGAGCCAGGTCTGCAACTTTAACTAGGCTTGATCTACCTGGAGTGAAACTTTATTTTGCCTTCAATTTAAGAGAGATCTCATTGTGTACTTCTAATGATACTTCACTGAAAAGTGACATACGCTTATCCTTTAAATTTCCCCAGATTCTCTAAACATCTTCCTTAACTGCCATGACTTTCTAATTGCCTGTTCTATTAAGCCGATTCCAGCTGGTTGATTAGCTACGTATCATTGCCAATGAGAAAATGCAGGTGAAAGTGCTTTGAGAAGCATGGCATTGTCTACTCAGTGGCTCTCAACCTTATTATCTCAACACATTGAAATCACCTAGGCATTTTAAAAAAAACACCCATGTCTGGGCCCCACTCCCAGAGATTTTGATTTAATTGGTCAGGGTGTGGCCTAGGTGTGGGCTTTTTTTTTTTTTTTTTCATTTAAAGCTCCCCAAATAATTCTCAATGTGCAGGTAAGGCTGGGGGCCATGTGTAGCAGGGGTGACCACATTTAGCACCTGCAAAACCTGCTGGCCTGGAAGCCCCATTTTGGGGACACTGGCTGTAACCAAATCCTCCCAATATACACATTCTCCCAAAAAGCACGCATGCACGCGCACACACACACACACACACACACACCCCCACACACACACATACACACACTCCAGGTCCTTTGAGACCTCTGACATGATTTCCAATTGAATAATCAAGTAATGTGATGGTAAACTGGCCTTTGGCTGGTGGGACGGAGCCCTGAGTTGTAGCATTTGTTGATTTCCATGATGTAAATCCTTCTACCATGGATGAATTCAAGTTACCAACAGTTGAAGACCAAGGTCAGAAAATTCCTGAAAACTTAACAATTGGCTTTCAAGAGCCAGTGTTTTTTTTTTTTTCTTGGCAGCGGGGGGGCGAAGTGGGGGCAGGGGTCCTAATCAAAAGGTCAGTGCTTGTTTGTACAGCAGTGGCACACCATCCAAATGCAGAATGTGCATATCCTGTTTCCTGAAAAGCCAACCAATCCCTCACTGAGTGTCATGATCACCCCTTCACCTAGACCTACTTATTTCTTCTCCATTTCTAGTGAAACAAAAGACAGAGAACTAGGAGGTGAGAGTGAGTGTGGGGCCTGGCTGTTCTGAAATGAAGAGCTCTGTCAAGCACTTACAAGCAGTGCACAACGGTGCGGCCTTCCCCGCCGTTATATTCCTCTTGCCACTTGTCCACCTGGCGAATGAGCTTCAAGAAGGAGCGCTTAGACACTGGTGTGTCCCTGTACATCGGCCAGCCCAAGAACTGGAATTGCTGCACCATCCGATATCCATCTTGGGGCTACAAAGAACCAGGCAACAATCGGGGAGTGGAAAGAAAACAGGTATTATTTACTGAATTCCAGTGGGCTGATTCCACCTACTTGATCTTCCCATTATTAAAGGCGAGTGCTGCCTACAAATCACCAAGGTGGCTTCTGCTGGCCTGAAGAGTTATGGTTTTTAATCTCGAGCAGTTAAAAACAACCAGGGGTTTTAAATGACAGGCCAGACAAATGACAGGCCAGTGAGGCAGAATGCTTCCCATTCTGCAAAAGCCAAGAGAAAAATAACACAGCATAAGCACTGACCACATTGTCATGTTAAGTGGTAAAATAACTTCAATTACAGGTAAATTACAGGTAATGAATAATTTATAACCTGGAGATGTCTGTGAGCTCAGTGTGAAGATAGAGAACACTGCTTCCTGTGAGCATAATATGGTTTTGCTTATTGATGTTGAATCTTGCTAAGATAGCGATAGTTAATTAATCCTTAGTCATAGTGAAATAGAATTGCAGAATTCAAAAAAGTGTTACTTAGCTTATGGTAGAAACATGAAAACAGCTTTAATCTGGCCACGGCTAAATCACTTGGACTGTATCTTCTGTGGCCTTCAGCGGCATCTGACACGGGTGACACTCTCTTCTTGTCAACACGCTTTCCTCACTGGCTGGTCCTTCTCCCACAGCAGTCCCTCCCTCTCTCTCTGCCTCAGTCTCCCCTTCTCCCAGACCTTTTGCTGACAGAAGCTCCCAGGCTCAATCCCTAGGGCGCTTCCTCTTCCTCTGCCTCTCATTTGATTTCATTCAGGCTCATGGCTTTAGATATTACCAATATCCCAATAAGTCATAAACTCATATATCTGGTTCAGCCCTCTCTCTTGAATTTCACCCTTATATTTTCAAAGGCCCACCTGATATTCCCACTTAGGGGCCTAACAGTCATCCCAAACCTATTATGTCTACAATTGAGCTTCTGATCCTCTCTTCATAATGCCCTCCACCCCCAGACAATCCAGTTACATAGGCAGCCTGGACAACAACTCAGTCAGTGTCCGTTCCATCATCCTAGCTCTCAGGACAGGAACCGTGAGAGCCTCCTCCATTCCCTGGGATCGTGCTGGCTCTACCTTCAGAAAATATCAGAACCTCCCCCTTCTCATGACCTCCACTCCTGCTCTCTCTCGTCTCACCATGATCTCCTCTCCCATCACTGTCATTTCTCATGGGGATTATCCCAACAGCCTCCTGATGCCTCTCTCCTCCAGTCTATTCTCAACACAGGTGCCAGAGTGCTCCTTTTAAAATGTAAATTACATCATTGGATTTTTGCACCCAAAACTCTGTAATGGCTCCTTATTTCCTTCAAAGCAAAAGTCAAAATGCTGACAGTGACTGCCAGGCCCTTCCAGCCGGGGCCCCAAAGCCACTGTCCTTCCAGGTGAACTGCTCACTCCCCATCAGCTACTCTTGCCTCTGCTCACTGAGCCTGGGCCACACCGCCTCCTTGCTGTCCTGGCACTCACATGCAAGGCCCTGCCTTGGGGCCTCTGCACTGACCCTTCCTTCTGCCTAGAAAGCTGCCTCTCCAGAGAGCCTCAGTGCTCCCTGGCGTCCTCCGTCTTGGCTCACAGGGCACGCATGCTTACAACAGAGCTTGCTTCCCACTGTGCAAGGCCCTAGCACTTTCTAACTCCCCTACTTTTTTTTCCTGTAGAATTTGTCACTTCCTAACTTACTACATCTATTATTATATCTGTTATTTATTGTCTGATTTCTGACAATAATTCTTTGCTTGACCAAACTTTCGTCAGGCTCCTGAACCTTCTCCTAGGCCTATCCATGAACTTCCTTGTAAAATCCAGTTTTAGCAATTTCTGCTCAGTTACCGTGGGCAAGAACCGCCCACCCCTCAATACCTGATCACGTTTGAGATCTGATCAGGTTCCTCATCCTCCACCATTCCCCAGGGATGTCTGGTCACCTGGCCTGCCTTCAGCCAGAATCCTGTTAGGTCAGTTTAGCCAGAACCCTCCTTACTCTTGATGCTTCCCCTTAGTAATTTTCCATCCACTGACCCCCACCCGGCCTGCTGGCTATAAATTCCTGCCTGCCCATGCCATACTCGGAGTTGAGCCCACTCTCTCTCACCCACTTCAAGGTCCTGTGACAGGAGTCCCTGCACTTATCGTGATGGTCTTGAATAAAGTCTGCCTTACCGTGCTTTAATAAGTATCATTACTTTCTAAATACTGCTCCCATTAGAATGTAAGCTCCATAAGGTCAGGAATCTATGTTTTTTTGGTTCACTGACATATTCCAAACTCCTGGAACAGTGACTGACATAGAGTGAGTGCTCCAAATATTCAGCGAGTGAGAAAATAAATGAAACCATAATCACAGGCACTACAGGCCCGTCTCTTACTCTGGCTGCATTGTAAATGCGGAATATCCTGCTGATGATGTCCTCTTCTAGGTCAGCAGAGACGAATTCCACCTGGATGGGGCCGTGTCTGTGTACTCCGTTTTCTGGCCAGTACTGTGGACACAACTGAATTCAAAACATACAAACACAAGGTTAGTTATAAGAGGAAATTTACTCCTAACAGTTTGGATAAGGTTAGTATTGACATTCAGTAATCCTTTTTTTTAAGAGATAGGGTCTTGCTCTGTCTCTCCAGCTGGAGTGCAGTGGTGCCATCACAGCTCACTGCAGCCTTGAACTCCTGGGCTCAAGCAACCCTTGCACCTAAACCTCTCAAGTAGCTGGGGCCACAGGTGTGTGCTACCATGCCTGGCTAATGTTTGTATTTTTGGAGAGACAGGGATCTCACTATGTTGCCCAGGCTAGTCTTGAACCACTCTTCTCCAGTGATCCTCTTGCCTTGGCCTCCCAAATTGCTGGGATTACAATTACAGATGGGGGATGTGGGATTACATTACAGATGTGGGATGCTGTGTTTGGAGACATCATTCAGGAATTCTGAAGATTTCACTGACTCCCTTTGTTTTCTTTTCTTTCTCTCTTTTCCTCCTAGGAATGTAGGCTTTTGGACTTCCTTGCTGGCTGATTCCTCAACTCCACCTGTCCTTTTCCTGGGACTTTTTCCTTCATTTTCACAGAAAGCACCTTTTAGCCATGAGTAATTCTGCTTTCCAACGAGGTCATGTGGATGGCAGCTGCCATGTCCCCTTTTGCATGGTGAAAGGAACTCTCATCAGGCCCCGGGGAGAGGCACTAGGTGCCACCCCAGGATGTAAGGTACTCAAGATGGCTATACGACTCTTAATGCCCGGATCTCCACGCTCTGCTGGCTGGGATTGCATGTGGATTTATAACCACTATTGGGAATAAGGCTATTTTGTGACAAGGTTTGGAACTGATAACATTGTTGGGTTGCATTTCTATGTTCCAGTCCAAACCCTTGCAGCTCAGATCTAGCAAATCTGTTGCAACAAGAGTAAATGCTTTGCTGTTTGGCCTGGAAGTGGCCTAATTAAAAAAGCAATCTCCTGGAGCCTCAAACTCTAGGTATTGTTGATACTGAGTAACTAGAACTTTTGCATGAATGTAAATGCACAACTCAGTGCAGTAGGAGTGGTGCTGGGTATGGTGGCTTATGAAGGTGCTTATTAGCCAGCACCCCACAAAATTCCCACCCTTGGAAACAGGAAGGAAGAACTGCTAAGATTTTTCTCTTCAAAAACCCTTCTTAAAGCCCCAAAACCTTAATAGGCATTTAAAGTTTGAAATTATACTTCCTTTAGGACTTCTTATTCCTATGACTTTTTTTGAGTAGCATCTAACTTTTTTTTTTTTTTTTGAGACAGAACCTCACTGCGTCGCCAGGCTGGAGTGCAGTGGTCCTATCCCGGCTCACCGCAACCTCCGCCTTCTGGGTTCAAGTGATTCTCCTGACTCAGCCTCCTGAGTAGTTGGGACTAAAGGCACGCACCACCGTGGCTGGCTAATTTTTGTATTTTTAGTAGAGAGGGGTGTTTCACCATATGGGCCAGGATGGTCTCTATCTCTTGACCTCATGATCCGCCAGCCTCAGCCTCCTAAAGTGCTGTGATTACAGGTATAGCCACCGCGCCCAGCCGCATCTAACTTTTATCTTTCTGATTTACCTGAGGGACAGGTGGTCTATAGAAAGGCAAGGGGAGAACTACTTTATTATATAACCTGTTTCTATACTGGGCCAAGAGCAGAGGAAGACAATCACCTAATTTTACGCAGAATGATGTGTCACAAAAGGAGGATCCACTGGTTGAATTTCTAGATGATTTCTATTTTCCAAAGGATCTAAAATCTCATTGTCAAAGGTTGCTAATGTTGATTTATACCCAAGATTGCAGGATAGTTTTCAGTTAGCAGTGGGCCAGCCAAAACAGCAATATCTCTCTCTCCATCACAGAACAGTTAAGTTTGGGATTTTATAAGTAAGAATGAAAGTAGTGTAACCATGGGTGCTTTTTATGTTAGCTAAGCTGATAGTATTTTAAAAATTACATTTATTTATTTTTAAATAATGCTTCCATGAAATATTTCCTTCCTCACCAGCACTTCCTGGTGACAAGTTATAAAACTGCCTTGTCAAATAATAGCATGCTGATGCTTATGTTCTTTTTGATGCCCAAAGGGTACCCATTGTTGAAATTAATAGGCATTATGATGGGAAGCTGAGATGTTATTAAAAGCTGTAACATGCACATTTGAACCGTTCTGCCCATTTTTCTACTGCCTAAGCTTACTCTGCTTTCTGCTTGCTTTCTCCGTTCAAGCTCCTGACCAAAAGCTTGCCACTTACACCAAAGAAATATGAGTGACGTGGGTTGTGCTTGCCTCTTGGCACGTTGCATTCTATGCTCTGTCCAAGTAAACCATGTAGAAAATGGCTTAAATGGTGCATAACACGTCCGTGAACTGGACCTATAAATACTTAAAATAGTTGAGTGCTATTCTTGTAGAACTGCAAAGCCTTTACATTCAAATGCTCAGTTTAGTGCTCGCTAAAAGACTGAATCCCAGGAGCCTCTTTTCTCTCACTCTGAAAATCAGCTCTGTCTGCTGAATAGAACTGGAGTCTTTTTGTCTCTCCTACCCACGAGCCAGCCAAGGCTTGGTTTGAGTCCAGATAGTTCGGGTTTAGAATGCGGCTTTAGAATTCCAATGCAGTTTTTCAAAAAGAACACACTAGAATCACTGATGTCTTGTTCACTAATATGAACAAAAATATCTCCACATTTCAGAATTCACATTAAGAAAAAAACCATAATGATTCTAAATAAGGAAGAAGTCCCTTGTTCTATAAGTGTCTGTGACTTAAGACTCTAGAATTAGTGAAACTTCAGCCATGCCACTGTAAGTTAGAAAATCAGGATCCTTGGTTCCATTTTGAGTTGGGTCTTTGAAGCTTCCCAAGCCGTGGTGTCTGCTTGTCTTTATAAATGACTGTAAGCTAACCTTCTCAGAGCATCAATGGGGAAGAGTTTTAAAATATTTAAGCTTCTTAAGCCAAAAGGACTGGATAAGAACAAAGATTATCATTATTATTTCATTAACCAGCTTTCAGGCAAGAGCTTTGACAATGTAATGCAGTGCCTCAGACATAATTAAAAACCTTATAGAACTGAATTGAATGTCCATGCCATTTATGGCTGGATGATGGCAAGAAAACAGATTGTAGGAAGGAAAAATCTTGCCATCATATCCAGTTGGGATGCCGAAATGCTTCAGATCTTTTTTTTTTTTTTTTAAAGAAAAAGAAAGAATTTGTGTCTACTGGACAGGAAATTAATTCAGTTCCAGAACAAGTTTTTTCTTAAAACACGCTAAGGTCAAACTTCCCATGATGCCTACTGTCATGGTGATTGTCTATGATTGGTATAGGCACATCCCAAAGCAATAAATTCATCTCCTCAAGGGCCACTGCGCTAATGCTTGCCTGACAACCTGCTTCAAGAAAATGTGTCTAACCCCATTACTAACACTGAGTCATCACTGTCCAATTCTTTCTCTTTAATGTTTAAGAGAAACTATGCAAAAGCCCCATTTATCATTCCAAACTTCTCTTATCTCCAAGTCTCAGCATTATTTCTTTTTAATATCTTTACTGAAGCATTGAGAAAACTAATTGCTGTGCCTTAAAATTGCTTGCCTGTCTCTGCTGTCACCCCGACACTGTCACCCTGCATGACAATCTCTACCTGTAGGCTTCCGGTGAGCCGTGCCAGGAAGCACAGAGTCACTCCAGGAATGGGATCAGGGGCTGTGTCAAACGCTGTCTTCCCTTCTCCACTGTCCTCTGGTTTGCTCGTTCTGCTTTGGCTCTGCGACGTTCAGGTTCCTGCTGAGCTCCGACTCGGTCTGCGACCTTGTCAGCCTCCAGTGATATTTCCATCTTTTAGGAACAGCTCAACTTCTGGCCCTGTCTTGCCCTGTCACCTCAACCGTCTATGATTTCAGCCTGTATTTCTGGTTTCAACTGACTTTCTAACCCCTAATTCCGCCTGATTTTTAACTGTTGTGTTCAGCATCCCCAGTTCTCAACTTCAACTGGCACTTGAGACCTGGCACTAGGGCCTGCACTTCTCAGGTGCAGACAAACTCAGTGTGCAAACAAATTTGACCCCCTGGCACTAGCTCTGACTGTAAGAAGTCTGGGTCTCACCTGGGCAGGATCCACATCATTTAGCATAACTACGGATGTGCAGTGATAATCCAGGACCAGTCTCCAAAAGTCTTTCACTGTGTTTGGCAAAGGATGCTGGGTGACTATAAAAGCTGAAGGCTGTTTATAGCTCTGCAAACACAGACAAGAATGCTCCAAATATACTCAGGAAAATGGGAAGAGAAGAAGCTAAGTTATTTCATGCAGAAGGATACTTGTGGCACAAAACACTGAACATGTTTAACAGCTGTTGAATTCTGTCACCATTGTCTGTACCAACATAAACTAAATATAAACTTCTCTGCAGAATAATAGTGATAAAAGTCTTATTTTGATACCAAGAAAACTTAATTAGTATCTCTTATCAATTTTTAAAATATTTCTGGTAGAGAGGCAATATCGAATCTATATATAATTATCTTGATGGAGAAAATTTAACTTTACTTTTAAAATTACACATAATTAAAAGTTCTGCTTTTTCTAAAACTTGTTTGCTAGCAATTTGTATGTGTGACAGTGTTCTTATTTCTGCCATAAAGAATACATGTACTTTTTTTTACAGCTCTGAAGAGCTTCAAAAAAGTTTAGGTACCTTTTATGATATGACACCAATAGAATTAAAATTTCCGTGTTAGCACAGCACATCCCCATTCACTCATTCCATCAACTGAATAGCAACAAGTAAACTGGCAAACAAGTAATGAGGTGTGCTTTCCTCTATGTTAACTACAGGCTAAATTACAGGAAAATGACCTAAAATAATGCTGCAAACCTATTAACCCATTTTCCTGCCATGGTGGCTTAACAGCTGTCCCCTGCTCCCCGGCCAGCAGGTTAAAAGTCTCAGCGCTCAGAGGGCAACTGTGCCATGTTACATTTACCGATACTTCTGGCCTGGTGGTCTCTGAGAAACCAAGGATATCAGCCCTGACACAAAAACATATGTGGAATCTGAAATCTATTTTTTGTTGGAGAAAAAAGTTTGTGTCTTAAAAAACAAAAGGGCTGGTGAGCAGAAGGGGAAGACCCACGCCTGTTCTGCGGTCTCCCCAGTCACCCCAGCCTCGGACCCGTGCGGGAAGCGGGGCACTCACGTCCATGAGGGCAGCGTTGATGTAGTTGCTGCTCTCCCCGTCGATGGTGATGAGGAAGGGCAGGCAGCGGTCTGGGGGCAGGATGTCCATGCACCGGTTTTTCTCATGGTTCCGGGGCAACAGCGCGATGCTGCAGTCCTCCACTCGCAGTGTTGGCGTCACCATGTTTAGGGTCTGCGTGAGAAAAGAAAGGAACATGAGGACAAGAAGGCTTGGCAGTGGACTCCTTTCACATGCAGTTTTGGAAAGATGCAAACTTTCTGTGGCTGACTGCAAGATGGTCCCTTCCCCTCCCCTCCCCAACCCTCCACAGTTTGAGTTTTATTTCTTTTGCTCCTTGGATTTTGTCCACTGACAGTGCCCATCAGACACAGGGGCCAGAGGCAGAGGCCCTAGAATTAAGAGGGTCCCTAGAATTAAGGGTCCCTAGAATTAAGAGCCCTCAAGTCCCAGTGGAGTGGGACACCTGGGGATTTGGAAGGTCAGAGGTGGGGGAAGAGTCTGGCCTTGAGTCAGGTACATTTGGACAAAATGCAAATGTGAGGAATACAACGGAGAGCTCTTGGTTGGAAAGTCTTCTTAACACACACTGCTGTGGTGTAACTGCGCCATGGTTATGCTGTGGACAAGGAGCCACAGTGCTGGGGACTACTCCGTGTCTGCTTTCAGAGGGAAGGGGTGGAAATGGTTGTTAGACCAGTGGTTCTCAACCAGGTATTTCTGTCCCCCAGGGGGACACCTGGCAATGTCTACACACGTTTTTGTGTGGTGGTGACGCCATAGACGTCTCCTGGGTAGAGCTCTGGGTTGCTACTAAACATCCTACAGAACAGCATCTGCCAACAAGAGTTACCCAGCCCTGAATGCCAACAGTGCTGTGGAGGCCAAGGAACCTTGTGATTCAAGGGCTCACACTCAGGTGCTGACCTTGAAATCCTTCTTGAGGAGCAAGTCACCGTGCAGTGCCCCTCCCTTAGGCATCACTTACCCGGAATTCCTCTTTAATCTGGCTTGAGTTTGTCTGTGGATCCAGTTTGTTCATGTCATAATACAGAGACCTAACTTGGGAAGCAGGCACAGAGGTGTCCCCACAAAGACAGGCTTCCAGGATGGCATCATGGATAAACACATACTGCTCCTGAAGAAGGAGATGGAACGAGTTACTGACTTTAGAGAACCAGAGAAGGAGGAAAGATGGTATCAATTTCAGCCTCACATCATCAAGAGAGTGGAGACAGTTCCTCCAGAGAGAAACACGGTCCAAGGGCTCAACTGCTAGGAGACTGGGGTGCAATGCCAAATATTATACAGATTGATTAAAACCAATCAGACCCAATACAAACCACCACACGCACTGCGGCACCATGAAAACTGTGGCTGAAGACCTCTGTCATTCTGATCCTACTCACTTGGAACTCAGTATTTCACATGAGGAATGAGCAGAATTTTATCTATGGTAGGATTTGCTGATCAAAATAATAGTGCAAAGAAGGTTCAGAAAAACTTGGCATTACCATGAAGACAAGAAGTTCGAAAGTTCTTAATTCAGAACGTAGAAGTACTTAGAAATTCTTATTTCAGAACGTAAAAGTTAATATGATTATGAAAGCTCTTAGAAGTACAGTGAGCTGTTCTCATATATATGTAAACATGGGGCCTCTAATTCTGATTTGGCACTGACTTTTCTTAAAATTCCTTGGTAGAGTCTTATCATATTTATTATTAATCTTCAGTTATATGAGAAGTTTAAAACGCCTCTTATCACAGCTAATTTGCTTGATTTCTATACATAAATACGACTCTTAATTATTTTTTTCAACAACCTCTTGTCCAACAGATTGATTCCCAAAAACAGCACACTACCAGTAAACAACACCTGAAAAAAGAAGATCCAAGTGAGAAATGGGAGTGGTAACATTTGACTGAGTATAAAGTACATTAAAAGATAAATTATTATGATTATTATCTTTCAAACACAGTATCCCCTTTCTAAGGAAAAGAGCCCATAAAAGCAGCATTTACAGTTTCTGTTATTTTTATGTTAGCTAAGAAAATGGGATTAGGTTTCCCAGAGGCTTTCATAAACTTAAATGCACCATCTAAATGTAAGGCGTTCTTACTTCTTCTTTACTTCACTTCATGAATCATTTTTCAGGTGGTCGGTGTGACGCCTACTTAAAACAATCAAATATGAGTAAAAATATGAATGTCCTAAGAGCAGGATGTAATATTGCTTCTGAAAAAATGGAAATTCCTGATATACCTTGAATTTCCACTTACAGAGTTACTAGTTAGTATACAGTACTTCACAAAATGGGCAAATCCCCAGGACGCCAGACACTGGGCAGAATTTTTAGGGTCAGGAGGCTTCTGTTCTTCCCAGGACCCTGGGAGAAGAACAAAGTGCACAGAGATAACCCTTCAGCCACTATTCTCAGGAGCGGTCTTGCTCTGGTTACCAGCTAGCTTAAAAGAGAGAATAAAAGGAAATGGTATTGAAAGTCTGAGCACTTAACAGAGACTTTTTTGGGTCCCTTAATACAGAAAAATGTGCAAATTTGGGCTCTTGATTCTGTTACCTGGAAAACTCCTGGGTTTGTGTGGTTTGTTTACGAGAGGAAAAACAAAAAGGAGGAAGGGAGGGAGGGAGGGAAGGAACAGGGAATGCCAGGTAGATCACTTGAACAGATAATTGCCTGGATTCCTTGTGCCCTTGGCCCTGAAATGGGGAGATGCAGGAGAGACCCCAGGGACCAAGGCCCCAGGCTAGGTGATCAGCGGGAGTACCTCTGTTTGCACCATGTTCACCCTCCGTGACCGCAGCTCCCTGACGCAGTTGTAGATGTCTACGACCCCTTCCCTTTCGGCCATGTCCAACATGATATCAATGACGATGAAACAGCCAGTCCTCCCTGCACCAGCACTGAATGAAAAGGGGGGTCTGTCAGTGGAGGAAGAGGGACCACACTGCTGCTGCTGCTTTTTAAATTTTTTATCAAGGTGAAATTTACATAATATAAAATTAAACCTCTTAAAAGGTACACTCCAGTGGCATTTAGTGCTCCCAAAATGTTGTGCAACCATCACCCCTCTGAAGTTCTAAAACATACTCATCATCCCCAAAGGTGGCCCTGCACGCGTCACCCACTGCGGTTCCTTCAAGAGGCTCTGGAGCTCTGCTTACCTGCAGTGCACCACCAGCGGGCCTGCACTGGGCGGGCTCTTAGACTTGACTTGCCGCACGAATCCCAGCAGGCCGGTGGCATGGTAGGGGACCCCATGATCCGGCCAGCCAGTGAAGTGAAACTGTCTGATCTCTCGGATTTCATGCACACCTCTCTGCAGTAGTTGGTTAGCCAGAACAAGGAAGAGAACAAGGGAAAACAAACCACAAATAAGCAGGGATAGCTGGGGGAGTGGAAACGGTCCCCAGGTGCAAGTCTAGGGCCAGGAAACAGTGGACTGCTGGGGAAGGAGGCCATCCTTAGATCTCACACACAATGTGGAAGGCATTGTACCCTTAGGAAGACGTCTGGGTATGAAAGGGAGATGATGTTTGGGGAAAATGCTAATTTTTAGGTGTAATTCCAGCAAATGGATGAATTGGTTGGGTTGTTTGAAATTCCTTTCTAAAAAGTAGACTATGTTAAAGGTTTGTCTCACTTAGATCACAAGGTGGCTGGTGAGGTGAGAGTCTGTAGAGAAAGAGGCACAGAAGAGGGGCCAGAAGAAATTAAAGGATGTCTGTGTGCTCAATACCAACTCCGTGTTGGGGCTTTCCAGCATCCAGGGACCTCTCACAGCAGGGACTGGAATGGTGCACACTCACTGAGCATGCTCAGATGATGCTTGCAGTAGGAATGAATGAGGACACCCTTCCAACTAGACAGGTCAGAGAACTCATTTGCATTTACAGCTCTGTTTGTCAGGTTTCTCTTTTTAATGTGGGTAAATATTTTACCCATTCATCCAATTGCTAGCAATCTGAGTGACTACACTGCCCCAGGCATTATGTGAGGTACTAGGGCTACAGAAATATGTTTTTGAGTGGCGGTCACAGTCTGCTTGTGGCAAACAGGCATGTAAGCCAATATATACTATGGGAATCGAAAGATATTTTTGCTGGAATTCTATGCTAGGTCAGTAAATTGAGGAGGAGTTGCCTGCCGCTCAACCGTAGTGAAGGCAGAAAGAAAGAGACTTTACGGTTTGCTTTTGGTTTTAATTTACTTTTGTTTTGAGAATAATTAAGGGAATTTATACCTGTCAATTTTGTCTTCTAAGTATAAGCCTATATATTAAGACTGTGTTTTAAAGCAAAAGACTGTTTTGAAAACAAAACCAGAATCAACTCTGCATGTACATCTAGGATCAAATTAGACTTTCTTCCTTCTCTCATTCCATGATGATTTTCTGAACTGTTTCTGCATTTGGTTTCATTGTATCTTAAAAGTAAACACTCAACCTTATCACTTTCACCATCAATCATTGTTCACACATACTTAGTGAGCAAAGGAGAAATTCAGAATTTTTATGTGCTTTGAAAGACCAGAAAAGCAAACAACTGCAGATTTCGAGATAAGAATTACTTGGCACCCATGTGTTAATACGTCTTCATTTAATAACCCACAAATGCTGAAGCTTTACTTCTCTGTGAAAATGCCATTCTTTACTAGAGTTTAAGCTATAAGGAATTAAGCAGTCAGGGATTCACAAATGCAAATCAATATTGTCGTCTGCTAAATAGGCTCTGTGATCCCAGAGTAGTATGATTAGGTGGTTAGGAGCCCAAATTCCTTATCCCTAAAACCAAGGGAACGTTTGCCAGTCCCAAGGTCTCCCTTAGAAAATATACAGTTGAGGCTGTGTCACTCTCAAAACCCCTAGAAAGCTCCCCCAGCTTTCTGCATGATGACCCAGGTAGGAGTGATCCCATTTTGGTGGTATGCATTCCCATACATAAACTGGGAAAGCTTACTGACGGTAAATATTTTATTCCAAAGGGGATAAAAGGGCATATCTTTCTCCATATCATGGTGGGTTTTTGGGGAGTGGGAGCATGGGGTGTGCTTCTCTCTCTAGCTTTGTTAGATTTCAGTTCCAGCATCCTCAAGTCCTGAACTACAGCTCTTAACTGATCTAAGACTCTTTTTCTGAGCAAGGTAAATATCAGTTTCTGGAATGTAGAAAACATTTCTCAAAATTAAACCTCCACCCTTGAATATGTTTGCTATTAACAAGAGTGGCAAAGGTAATGGCTTCTGGTCCAGTTTTCATTCTTGTTCATTGACATAGCAGTGTCTCCTTTTTTCTGTTTTGGAATGTAACACATTTGGGGAAGAACATCATAGATGTCATCAGTGATCACAGCCCAAATACCTCCCAATTTGATACTATTACTTCCTGATTTTTCATTATAACAAGCCATTAATGTTATATGTAAAAATGTTAAAGTCACTTAATTTTTTTTTTTTTTTCTTTCCGAGACAGGGTCTCATTCTGTTGCCCAGGCTGCAGTGCAATGGCGCAATCATGGTTCACTGCAGTCTTGAACTCTCGGGCTTAAGTGATCCTTTAGCCTCAGCCTCCCAAAGTGCTGAGATTAACAGGCATGAGCCACCACACCCAGTTAGTCACTTAATTTTGAACCAAGTCATACAATAGTCCCTGGCCCAAAGTGGGTGCTTAAGAAATACTTGTGAAATGAATAGTCATGTTCTGTCTTGTATAATAAATGTTCTGTCTTGGAGACAGGAGGATCATCTTCTCATGCCCTCTCTGAATCCTAGGCAGCTCCTGGGTAGCGAGAATTCAGCGACCATTGTCAACTTTGTTTCTCCCAGGATAGGCAGGGGTAGATTCACCAGACAGCCTAAATCCATGGAGACTTCAGGGGTGTCTTCCTTCTGACACTCGGGGTACTGTGTATTATTTAAAATCTGTTTAGCTTGGAATCATCAGGTATGTGGGAAATAAAAGACAACAATCAGATGCAAAGCAAGAATTCATGAGTTCCAAAGTGCATTGCATCTGCTTGTTTTGCAGAGCAGAACCCAAATCCATTTTCACCTTTAGGTCCCTTGATGCAACATGCTCTCAAAATAGAATCAGAATTGCAGGCATCTCAAAGTACATGCTTACCTGTTTTCTTCTTTCCTTTCTAATGAGAAAGTTTAAAACCTACAAGAAATGTTCTACAAAAGTACTAATGATTTGTTTTCCTTAAAGATTCCAATTGCCCGGTTAGAAAATCACTAACGTGTCATTTTGATTTCCCCAAATGCATTAACAAGCTCCTTCTTCCTTCTCTTCCCTCCACCACCTCTTCACTGGTTGTCTAGTGACTAAAATAACTGGATATTTCAGACACATTTCTGTGCAGCTGGGAATTCAGGGGAGTACAATAAGAGGTTAAAAAAAAGAGGAAAGAAACAAACAAACCCTTCCTTTAGCTACAGAGATGTATTTTCAGCTTATTAGAGAGCTGAGTATTGTTCAAAAAAACTCCATGTTTAAGTGATGGCTTTTGGATGATTTTTTTAAAGAAAAAAATATTGAGGGTCTTTTATCGCTGTTTTAATGCGGTTATTCATGAGTGCTCTTGCCAACAGCCATACAAAAATCCTCCATGTGTTTCTTTTTTTTCCAATTCTGCCTAAGAAGGAAAAAATTGACATCAAAGTGTGAGGTTCAGAACTTGAAGAACTGAGTCAACCAGAACTCCTCATTCTTTGAAGTCTCCAAGCTTTCTGCCTGCTTATTAAAAAAGACAGGCTAAGAAAAAAATGCTAAATAGTATGAGAAACAGATTAAAATAAAGTCTTTCCAGTTTTGTGATTCTATGACAAATTTGGATCTGCAAACCAGGAAAGGTAGTTCAAAACATCAGACTAAATTAGCCAATAAGCAGATGTTGCAATTTCCTTGATTTCCTAAAACTGGTCTTGTTCATCTAAAAAGAGCATTTAGATGCAGTGAGAATAAAGAGTGGAGAGGAAGGCCAAAATCCAATTCTCTAGCAATCTGCCTATAACCCAGGTCTTCCAATTAGACCTGCTACTATTACCTGAGCATAAGCTGAACAAATTCACACCAAGATCCCTAAGTCCAGGGCAGCTGTGCAGGGCTCAGTTATGGAGAATCAACTGGATAGAAAAGTCTGTGGATCTTTGGAAGGCAGAGTGTTTCTCAGCCATATCACCTCCACTTTCCCCAGAGCCTACCTGTGACACTTCTCTGGATGGACTGCAGTTTGCTTCACCTCCGGCCCCTCCCTATGTCAGCAGAAAGAGGGGGAATAAGGAAATTCCCTGTTATGCCCTACAGTGCTTCCCAGAGAAGAAGCCCCATCCATGCACATGGGATGAGGCAGGGCAGAACGAAAGCAGAGCATTCCCGGCCCCAACACCAGCGACTACTAGAGGGGAAAACCAGTATGGGAGTGAGCATGAATGAATGCGCTGGCTCATGCAAGAGGGTCCCATGTCTAATGGAGATCAGGCACTTAGGTTTCCAGGTAGGTCACTTCCACCTGGAAAATCCATCAGTCCACATTAAACCAGAGGTTTGGAAAGCGACAAGGAAGTGAGAGATTCCAGGAGGATTTAGGACCTGTGTCTCAACACTGATACTAACTCCATACTGGGAAATGCATATGGACATACACCATGAAGGAAATTTACCAAACTGGAAGGACATTTATCAAAATTTAACAAACTTTGTTCTGTGAACAAAGAAAGAGAGACGGGCAGAACAATATCAACCAGGGAAAGAAAATAAACAAATAGACATTAACTTTTGGTTTACTTGCAAAATATAGATTCTTGTGAAATGAGAATGATTTGTTTTAAAGATGGAACTGAGCTGTTATAGAATCAGAGGGCAAGGTGCAATCTTGAGAAACCATCAGATAGCGCCTACCTGCATTGAGATATGAGCATGTGTAAAGTATCCTAGATAAGTTAATGAGGCTAGTATGGGACCACTAGTATCTGACCACAGCTTTTAAAAGCAGTATGAAAACTTACCTTTTCAACAGCAAATGTTCTTATCACATATTCTGCCAGTAGTTCTGTTTCTATTAGGGTAACTTTAATGTCTTTATATATCTCTGTGTCATCTGGCCAATATTTGCAGCATTTGACCTTTAGAAAACATAAAAGAAATTATGGGTTTACAGTTTGGTTTTTTTGGAGTTCCTCCCATGATGGGTCACACTATGATTTATAGGATAAAATTTGCACACACAAGTTAATTGTATACTCAAGAGCAAGGTCTATTTTTTGTAGATCACCTGTGTTTTTATTCTTCACAGAAGAAAACAATATTTGAGTTAAGGGAGAAGTAAAACCTAGAAAAATGGTCTAAGTTTAAAAAATTGTATTTTTACCACAAACATCCCAGTTACTGTAACCATTCATTTCCTGTGCATCTCTACTCAGAGAACAGCCTGCAAAAATAAACTGTGAAGGAAGTTTGCAATATTTTAGCTCTTCTTTTGAATTCCTTCTAGTTTCAGAAAGTGATTGAAAACTTTTTAGGCGGAGTGGGCAGAAAATCAGATTGAACACTAAAGATTAGAATTATTTTTTTTCTGAAGGAAGTAGCTAAGTCATTTTCCCAAATTAGAACTACAGATTCATTTTAATAATTCAATAAACAAAACTTCCTAAAATATGAAATTGTCTTTCCATATTGTCTGAAGCCTCTAAATAATCTCAGGTGGAAGAAATTTGCTGCACTTGGCTTCTCCTAGCAAATTGTATTTTTTTTTTGGTAAGAATGTTCTTCTAGACATCAACGAGGGGAGAGCAGGACCAGAGGCTGGGTAGGAACACGTGACCATCTTAAGACTCTGTCTTTGGCCTTTTCTGCCTCCCCAGGACTCTTGGCATTTTCATCTATTCCTGTCCCTGCCCCGCCATGGATGGATTTCTATTCTGTAACTCTAGCCCTGTTTCTCCATGTGCTGAATTTAATGTTTTTTTGTTTGTCTTTGCTTTGTTTTCTTTTTTAGAAACAGGGTCTTGCTCTGCCATCTAGGCTGGAGTGCAGTGGCGTGATCGCAGCCCACTGTAATCTTGAAACCTTGGGCTCAAGCGATCTTCCCTCCTCAGCCTCCCAAGTAACTAGGACTACAAGCACGTGTCATCATGCCCAGCTAATTCTTTTATTTTTTATAGAAATAGGGTCTTGCTATGCTGCCAGGTCTTGAACTCCTGGCCTCAAGCGATCCTCCTGCCTTGGCCTCGAAAAGTGTTGGGATTACAGGCATGGGCCTCTGGGTCCAACCTTCTGAATTTGATTTCTAACTTCTTTTGTGAGCATCTTCCCTTGGAGGTCCTGCCAGCACCTCAAAGACCGTAAGTCTAAAAGAGAGTTCTTTGCCCCACAGTCATTGCTCTCTTCCTGACTTCCTATGTGACTGCTATGATTCTCTTAATCAACCCATTCCTTCTCCCAAACCCAACCATTTGCCAAGGCTAGGAGTGTCTTTGAAGCAGCTCTCAAAGTGTATTTTCCAACTTCTTAATCCCTCTGCGACAATCCTAAATTCAGGCTCTACTGTCTTCCTGCATGGGCATTCTATGTGTCCCAATACCAGAAAAACTCTCTCAGTGTGTAATCCCAGTGCCATTTACTTGTTCTGCTCAAGAATCTCCTATTTCTAACTACTTTCTGAAAATAAATAAAAATTATTTGGCCAGGCAGGTAAGAACCAGTTTTTAAATATGGCCCCAACCAGCATTTCCAGCCTTATCTTTTATAGCTCTCTTTTCTATGCACATATATTATATGTTCAAGGACAAGTGTTTGCCCTGATCCCCAAACATACCCCATGATCCAAACTCCTACTCGCACCATTCCTTCTATTTAGAATGTTCTCCTCCCATCCATTTCTTCCCAGTTGAAGATTTTTTGCATTCTTCAAAGTACAGCTCACATGCTGCACTCCTTCAAAGACTCCTCCATAGATGTGAGCTCTTTTTGCTGCCCTGATGAAACATGCTTGTTCTGACCTTGGTATGATGCCCTTCTTGCACTGTTTGACTGTAAGCTTATTCCTGGCCAGCACATAAAGGATGTTGTTTTGCTTATTTCTGCAAACCCTGCAACACCTGATCGCTGTGTCCTGTGCACACTAAATATGCAACGTATACATATAAAACTGAATTTCATGCAGAGAGTCATAGGATCAATGCAGGAAGGAAAGTCCCAGACTGGGAAAGTTTACAAAAGAAATCTGAGCTGAGAGGACCTCTCCCAGAATGCCAACCCCCTGAGGTGCACTGATGCTCCCCATGAGCTATGTGACTGGTTATTTTAGCTGCCTCCTTGTGAAACTTTCTGGCCATGGATTTAGTGCCCTTCCAGGGAAGCCTCATTACCTTTAGTTGGCAAGAGGTAAACCAGATATGCTAGGAGTTGCAGATACTGTAAAGCAGGAGACAATGACAGTCCCTGCCCTCAGTAAGTGTTCAGTGTTCTTTGGAATCTTTCCCCCCCCATTATGGGAATATTATTTGTGACTTTATAAAGGGCTTATCTATAATATCTCAGAAATTTACATCATGGATATCTTTGCTCTATCAAAAATATCCCAGAGTAAGAGAGACCTACAATTTCTCCTTTCCCAGATGTAAAGTCAGTTTGAGCAGATCATGTATATTTGTGGAGATGTCTAATTTGACAGTAACAATGCTTTCATTTCAAGAGTGTCCAGCACCATACTTTCACGATGCCAGTTAGCAAAGATGCTTATATGGGACATACTAGATTCTCCTGTATATTGGGAGATTAGCTTTTACCTTTTTGTGACTTCAGTTATGCAAGCAGAAGGTAGTGGGATAGATATAAAACTACATATATAGTATACAGGCACACTTTAAAAATAATTATTGATGAATAAATATACACTTTAAAAATTCATTTATTTCTCTGAAAATGACAACTGAACAAAACACACACACCCGCAATGTATGTTATACCAGGTTTATCTTACCTAATAAAAACACCTTATCAAGATTTATCTTAAGTAATAAAAATGATTTTACTAATTACAAGACACAATTGATGTATGATATTTTGGATGGTCACCTAGTCTTCCATTTAGACTCTTTAACCTCCTTGTTCTCAAATTTCAAAAATATGACAGTGGAGTGCTTCAGTGCTCGGAAATGAGGGAAATCAAATGCCCCTTGCATGCACTGAAAGCTCGGTTTCTTTGGGATTATTAGGAGATGCGCTCTCAACTCCTTCAACTCCCTGGAGCGAGCTCAGGTTCCATCTGAAATCCGACCCTGGGCCCTCCCGGGCTGGCTGTCTCCCGTACCCAGTTCCAGGCTCTCAGGCTCCTGGCCCCCCGCGGCCGGATGCAGCCGGGCGCCCCCGCGCGTCGGCGGCAGGCAGCAGCCGCCAGGGCTTCCAACTTTGGCCGCGCTTCCGCAGAACAGGTGCCGCCGCTCTCCCAGCGAAGCGAGGGAACAATGAAAAGAAAACACGGTCTGCTCTCAACTGCTCGGCACGGTGCTGACTTCGCGCCGCCCGGATGCCTCCGACCGGGCGGTAATTGCGAGGGAGGAGGCGCGGGGCCGCTTCCTTCCAGAACGCGTGCTGGGCAGGGCCCCTCCCAAGCACAGGCACCTGGCGGGGCGGGCCCAGAACAGGCGGCCCAGGCATTTCAAATCCGGTCCTCCCCATCTCATCTCCCAGAATATCCCGAAATGGTTTGCCACATCTGTTTTCAGCCTACTAAAAGCCCTTCTAAATTGGGTTTCTTTTAGTATCTTTTTAACTGCTTGGACTTGTGTCAAGTTATTATTTTGCTTACAAAAAAAAAAAAAAAAAAAGGAAAAGGAAGACAAAATATGTTTCGTTCTCGCTGCATTTAGACTTGCCGTGTCTGGAGAGTGTGGGGCTCGCAGTCGCCTCCTGTCCTCTAAGGTCTGCATACAGAGATGCTGGAACTACTGGTTTGGAGGTGCCCGTTGGAGCCCAGGAACCAAGGAACTGGAGGCTCCCCTGCTCTGATCGTGCGCCTGGCTTGGCTGCCTCCTGCAGCCCAGCGCTACCTGCACAGCTTCTAGGAGAGGCTGTGCCTCCCACGCATCCCATAAGGCGGCAGCCTCCAGCCCAGAAAGCAAGGTCCAGAACCCGATCGTCTAATTACCTTAGTGCCCTGGTGGTGGTTCCATCAGGCCATCAATCAGGCTAACAGTCCCGAGCCCTGCCACCTGCTCATTACTGCCAGAGGGCGGCAGGAACAGATGTGTGGTCCCTGCTCCAAAGGAGTGATCCTTGTTGGCTTTAAAACTCACAAACACGAAACAGCACAGAAAGCACTGTAACTCCAGGATTTCTAACTTCCTGAAAAAAGATCTTTGAGGTGGGTCATATTAAACCAGCAGCCCAGATAATACTCAGGTAAATTAAAGTCAGAGGATGGCTAGGGGCCAGAGCTGTGGCTCCCGAGGCTGCCAGCACATGACTGTAACCTTCACGGCATTTGACATGACTACAGCAGCCGTTATCAAAGTGAAGCAGGCATGAGACTCCGTTGGAGGGATTCTGAATAAATTCAGTAGGTCTGACTTTGTGGGGCCTGAAAATGTGCACTTTGAACAAGCTACCAGGTGATGCTGTGGTCTCTGGACCACACTGTGGGTAGCAACGATTGAGACAGCACAGCTGCAGAGTCTGGCCAGGCTGGAGAGCTGGCTCTCACGCAGTGTGGACATGAGCTTGAGGGGCTCACTGGAGTTTGCTCAACTGCAGGGGCTTCATCTGTAAACAGGGCATGATTATAGGTCCTACGGCAGAGAGTTCTAAGAAGTCAGTGGTTCCCAAATTTGCCTGCACATTAGAATCACTTAGCTGGGGGGAGGGAGGTCTTAACAAATTCTACAGCCCAGGCCACACTCTAATTAAGTCATACTTTCTGGGGTGGGACAGAGGTATCAGTAGTTTATTGAAGCCCCCCTCTCCCCAGGCCATTCTGAAGTGTAGATACATTTGGGAACCACTGGATTAATTGATACAATGTGATGAAAACATTTAGCCATGTGCCCAGTTTATCCAAAAATGGAAATGGAAAAAATGAAAATTCCGACTATTAAGTGATCGTTTTGTGATCTGGACCCTAGATGTCTACAGGAATTCAGAGGCCAAGGAGCCCACGGAGGCCTGGAGAGAGGAGGCAGGGTGTCCCGGAGAAGGAGGAGGGCAGAGGTGAGTACTGACAATTGTGCATGGCTTATGATGGTGGAGGGACAGCTAGGGGGAACCCCCTGCTGATTCCTCTCTCCCTCAAACCTTATCTGAGAAGACAAGACAGGGGGAGAGGGAGAGAGAGATTGGCATGTCCATTTGCTTATCAGTGTGGTTTGATTAACTCCCAACACGATAGGTGGTTTTGGGGAAGGGGATTCAAATCAAATATAGCTGTGAGGAATCTCAGAGACAGTCAATTTCCAAACACTCATTTTCAAGATCATTGCAACTCCCATCCACCAAGCAGTTCCTACTTTGAACTGGATACACTGGATGGCTGCATTCTGACATCTGTGGCCTCACTTAGTGGATGGAAGAGCATGTGATTTGCCCAGAAGAGACCTAGCAAGGGCCAGGCTGGTCTCGATCCTTTTCATTCCTTGTACTTCCTCGTGCTCTGGAAGGAAGAAGTGACAGGCAGGGCTAGGGAGGGCAAGTGGCTTGCTCAAGGCAATAAATTAGATGGTGGTGAAGGAGAGGCTGAATGACTCCAGCTGCAGGGCCCTCTGGGAGGATGGAACTCAAGGTGCTTTACGCTTTCCTCAGTCTTACCAGGAGGCTTGGCCTCTGGAACAGAAACAAAGTAGGAAGCCTTGAAATGACTTCAGCTGCCTTTTGGGGGGCAGAACTGGAGACAGATGGAGTGAGGGGGGGGCAGGAGAGCAGAATGCACCCTCTGAAACCATCATCCTCCTTTGCCCGTTAGCACAAGCTGCTGTGTTTCTACTCTGCCTCCTGTGTCAGCAACTCTCCCCATCCACAGGAAGGAGCCCGGGCAGAACTGAAGGTGTGTTTATGTGCATGCACATGAGTACTCATTTTGCTAAGAAACCCATGATGAAGAAGGACTAAGAAATTTAATTGTTAGCTTTTAAGTTGGGGGCACCATAATGTGATCCAATAAACACAACTTTAAAGGGGAAGAAGGGATGAAAAAGAATAAGGCAGTTACAAGTTTTGATTTGTCAAGAGTTTTTAAGAGACTCTTCTTTATTTTGAAAGAGATATCCAAACAGAGTATCCATACTTCTATTAATAGTTGTGTTTGGGCCCGCTGAGAAGAGGTTTGATGGATATTGGATAGTGAGAGCAAAAACACTGCCATGAAGCACAGCTACCACATAGAGCCCAGCCAAGAGCAGCTGCCAGCTTTGTTTCCAAGATAACAGATTTATTGTATCCACAAACCTTTTGGTTTAGAGGTCTCACAGGAATAAAATATTACTCATTTAAATATCCTGAGAACACAGATTGCTCTGGTCTCAGTGTGATGGAGTAAGATGCACATGGATTTTTTTTCCATCTACCTTGTGATGTTGCAGCAAGTGACTTACACCCCCTGAGCCTCAGTCTTCTCATGCGGCAAGTGACTTCCACCCCGAGCCTGTTTTCTCATGCATAATATGAGATCCTATTATTAACTTCTTAGGGAGGGTGTGAAGATTAGATGAGATTTCTTAAAGTATATATAAAGTTGCTGATTAAGTACCTGGTTTATCATAGCTTTCCTAGATTCTTCCTTTCAGACTGGCTTTATTTGGAAGGGGGACCTTCCTTGGGAAACATCCTTGAAGATTATTTCAAAACTGGCACTAAATCAAGAGCTTCTGGAAGTCTGGATAGTTTGAGTTTGGGAAATAACTTCATATCGTAAGCAAATCCTTCTTTCATGCCTTTACGGTCCTGCCTTAAAGTACCCTCACAAAGCGTCTGTTTTCCAATTGCATCTATTCATTAATGTTATTATTTAATGGGCATACAATACTTATAAGCACAAGGTCACATCTGTATCCACAACGCTGGTTTTCATCAGCTGTAAAGAAACATGCAGCCTGGTCCCCTTGTGGAATTTTAAGTGTTATCCTACAAACCACACGAGAAATCTGTCTTGTTACTTTTCTCTCTTACCTCATTTTGATGAAAACTTAATCAGAAAGCAGTATCACTCATACTACAGCCAGACTTTCAGGAGACACGTTATTTCGACTGCTTGTTCCCCATCTTATTCAAGAGGTTCAGCTTGACTTTTAGCTATTCCCCAAATGTAAGTCCTCCTGCCAGGGGAGGGAGATTTGCCACCAGCAAGGGCAATAAACAGAGAGTGTCACATACTACTCTACAGATTATTCTGAAATAAAAACTTCAGAAATCTTTTGAGCAATGACATTATTAGAATACATATATATGCCGCCAGGTACATCAGAGAGGACGTTTCTTAGAGTTGTACATGATATATCTGTTGAGAAAAGAAATCCGTATTTTCTGTCATTGTCAGTCTTCACATGTGTCAGGGTCACAGTATAGATCTACGACTTTGTGCCAGTCACAGAACTGTTCTGGCCCTCAGTTTCCTTATGTGCCAAAGACTAGATCACATGCTGGTGAAAACAATTCCAGCTCCTAACGCTATCTGATTATATGCCCGCTCCCATTAACTTTGTGTGGTAAGTACTATTATCCTTATTTTACAAACACATAACGTAAAGCTGGGAGAGATTAAGAGATAGGAGACCTAAGGGACCAACACTGTGGCTGCAATGAGGGAAATCCTGTGCTTAGCTCGGGGCTGTGGTGTCCAGGCTGTCCTGCCAGTCATTCAGACAGCCCTGAAAGTGCATGACAAGCAGAGCCCGGACTGGGCATTGCTGGGGATGCAGAGAGCAAGGAGACATAGTTCTCATAGTCACTAAGAGACAGATGTGTAAACAACAAACTCAACTCAAGGCAGAATGAGGGGCAAGTTTACTGGTCAAGAGCACATTCCCTAGAGCCACACTGTCTGGGTTCAAAGCCAGGTCCCATTTATTAGGTGTGTGACCTTGGCTCCATTTTTCCATCTGTAAAATGGGATAAGAGAGTTGTTATGAATATTAACTCAATTCTTTTCCTTGTAAAGCACCTAGAACATGCTCAGCACAAGTAAATGTTCATTAAAATTTTAAAAATGAAAACTGCTATTGGCAGTCAGAAGTATGCTAATTCCAAAGAAAGGCATGCAAAGCTTCATAAGGGAAACTACCTTACAAATGAGACAGAAATATGGAGTGCTGTTTCTATGGGTGGATATGGAGGAGAGGGATATTCTAGACTTGGGGAGTTGGCAGAGGGCAGCTGGAGTGGTCTTGAGGCTCTGGCAGGTGGGGGCTGGGAGGGTGCGATCCTCCGACAGCAGCAGGAAGCAGTCACTATCTCGTGACCCTCAGCTGCTTCTGAGGCCCTTCTCACTGCACTTTGATGCTACACTTTGAAATAAAGGGAATTGTACTGGGAAGGAAAGTTTGTATTCAACAGGAGCGGGAGGACACAGGAATGGGTTTTCTGTAGGAGCAGTGTTTTTAAAGGGTACCTAGTTCCTTTGTGTAGGTGTATGTAATCACTGCCACCACTGTGGGGCTCTCTGCAGCTGAGCCAGCTGCCATCTGCCGGGATGGGCTGCTAAGTACAAGGTGCAAACTAACTGTGAAAAGGGACCTGTGCGTAGGTCGGATATGGCAGAGCTGGGAGCAGTTGGGGCCGGGGATCGCCCAGGACGATGTGTCAGGCAACCCCATCACCAGCAGCTTGCTTGGATCCTTCACACTGCCTGAGAAGAGGAAAGCAGCTTCAGGACTGGGGTGGCAGGATTAACAGGCACACGTCAGGGTTCCTAGAGCTCGTGAGCTCAGGCACTGGGTCTCCTGTGTCTCCCAAGTTGCCAAGATGGGACCTCTCTGACTTAGTCAAGACCTGGGAAAGTTCTTGAAACACACATACACACGATATTATTTTCTTCTAGATAGAAGGATAACATTTTAAAGAACCTCGGATGAAGTTTTTATAGCCTCTCTTAAAAACGAACATTTAATGATGACACAGTGTGCTATAACAGAAAGAAGCCTGGCAGACAGGCAGGAGGGCTTGGGGCTAATCCCAGCTGTGTTCCAATCTAGCTCTGGGATCCTGTGCAAGTCACTGAACCGTTCTGGTACTCAGTTTCCTTACTGGCAAAAGAGGATACAAGACCTGATTATTAAAGGTATTCTGAGTCCTATAGTTATCTGATTATGTGATTCTAGAATGTGTTTCTTTGGAAGCCTTAGGAGTCAGCAGCGTGGGTTCCAGAGTTCAAATCCTGGGTCCCACATTAACTAGCTGTATGAGGTTGGACCAATTTATTAATGTCTTTAAGTTTGCTTATTATCTGGAGAATAGGATAACAATCATATCTACTTCTTAATCACTCTGATGATCTAAAGACTCATCACATTGACTTACCCATAAGACATGTCCAGTAACTGTTAGTGGTAGTCACCATTACCCCAGCACTTCTGCTATCGAGAAGGGAACAGCACTCAGTATAGAGCTCCAGGTGCTCCATTTATTGTAACACACAATGCTTTATGGTCTGTATCAGTATTAGGAAGACAACAAGCTTTAATTTCAGAGGCATGAATCAGGGCTAAATGCCTCTGAGATAGTCTGAAGTGCATACCTATCCCAGTTCATCTCTTTGAGGAAATCAAGGGCTCTAGGGGTGAAGGAAGGAAGAAAGGAAGAGGAATTTACAAAAGACACGGGTCAGTCTGAGTCTCAACACCCTTACCCTCTTCCTTAGGTTATCACAAGGAGCCGGTAAACAGATCAAAGGCATTGAAGGATGGAGTGACATGACATATGATCTGCCCAATCCTTGACTGCACATCACATAAGCAGTCCTAAGGATGTGAAGTATATGATGCCACCAGTTGAATGGATTGAAGCTCCTACACATACATTGTTGGTTTCAAATTCTCTACTCTACAACATCAGAAAAGAATCTATTTTTGGTTAGATAACAAATGTGCTGTGTTACTCTAGAATAAAAACATCTGTTTACTTACAATTTTAAGTGATAAGAGTTCTGCTTCTATTTTATAGTAGACAATCTAAAGCTAAAAGATGTAAATCCAAACAGTGTCGGGTGTTGAAACATCTACTCCCAGCTTCCTTTCACATCCCCTTCTGCAGGCAGTGTTCCCCACTGTTCATCCCTGGTCTCCTGCAGTGTGTCTGTTTCAGACTGTGCTTCTTTATACAAAGTCCTAGCAAGTAATCCAGTGCAATACCAGCGGGCTAACTCACCCCTGCTTCCTCTGCTAGTATTGGCCAAGGTGACCAGTCCACTTTTGGAACTCAGCAGCACCCCACAATTTTCAAATAATGTTACCCAAATGCACGTTCCTTGTCCTGAGCTCTACAAACCTGTAATTCAGGCATAGGGAAGCAACTGACAGACTGTCTTCTTGTCGGGTATGAGGGGGTTTTTTGCATGGATTTCACGGCAGAGGTGTGTCCAGACCTGTTCCACCTCACTACTAGAAACCTGGTCCCAGAGACAGGGAGTGGTAGCTTATGCATAAGTTGCTGTCTTTCTCTGGTCTTAGACATATGGCAGGCACTTTCAGTGAGAAAATTCTGAGGCAGTGAATTCCGGTTGTCTGTAGCCTACTGAATTACATTCCTCCTTATTTATTTCCTTAGTTCATGACACTAAAGTAGAGATACTGATGTCTTTGCCACTTTGTTAATCTGAATGCAGTTGTGTAAAGGCTCTATCTCAAACCAGTTACTGGATTATTCTGTTTCTTTGGTCCTATCCTCCTGGGAAAGGCCCCAGTGGTTACTCATGTATTTATGTGGCCAGACAACCCTAAGCCTTCAGGGAAAGGCAGAGGAAGGGCTCAGATTAAAGGAGCAGATTCGGAAAGTAGAGAAAGGAGAAAAGAATTACGCCTTCAAGAAAGGACCTCATTTACTGTTTTTCAGCAAATTGTTCAAGAACAGGATATACCTGCTGTGCACAAAACGGGAGAAAAACTGACTTTCAAGGGCTCACGTGAGCAGAACAAGGAAAGAGGACTATCGCAGCTCTGAGACCGTCCCATATTGCGTCCAATGATGGTGCCAGGAAACTCCAGCTGTGCACACCCGAGCAGGTAGGAGTGTGCTGCAGTCACGCTGTAAAAGCGCTCAGGCTGTGATGCATCAGTCCCAGGTGCACTTGTCCGTCTGCTACACATGCAGGCTCCCTGCCCTCTGAAGTGCTTTTTAGATACAAAGGCAGATAACCACCTGTATGTACCCCAAAGACTGTGGCAGACAAAGTTAGAGGTGACAGGGTGACACAACAGAGGCCCCAAGCCCAGGCCAGTAAAATGGCAAAGAGGCAAGAAGTCCAGGCACAGATGCAAGTGAGGATTTTCCAGGGTCGGCCAATTATGGCAAAGCAGCAAGACTGTCCATTGAAGGCTAGCGACAGGGCTCCGCAAGGGTGACCATGGAGGCAGGCGCCCAGGCACAGGCGTCTCCATAGGCTCAGCTAGAGAATGTTAAAGAGCTGATCTGCACGCAGCTCGCAGTTACCTGGGGGAGCCAGGAGAGTGTGCTCAGAGCAGCACTTGTTATTCAGACCTGCAAATTTGCTTTGATCCTGTAATATCCTGCCACTGTGGCAGCATGAGAGATGGCTGACACAAAAGTGTCAGATGACTTATAGCACATAAAGAATTGTCTCTGAAGCCTGATTTGTATTTCATTGATATTTGAGTAAAAATGACTTTTGCTTTTTTTGTTTTTTTTAAGGGACATAATGGATTAGGCTGAATTACCAAGTATTTAATACAAAAGGATTAATTGGGTAGGCTAAATGTAGATACATTTCTGTCATTTCAAACAGGTGTAGTGATCTTCACTCACATCCTTAGTGAATATATTATACATACTTGTATGGCTTCAGATTCAAGTCTCTTCTTCCAACGTAGAAGAGATCAACAGAAGGGGCACAGTACACAGAAATTCCCCTCGTATACACTCAGTTATTTTGCACCAGCTTACATGTTCCTCTGTAATTATTCTTCCACCTCTCCTGAAACAGTCACTCATACTTTCTCTGTGTCCAGCCTTTCGGGGTTCTGTTCACAGAAGCCTATGGTCTGGCAGGGAGGGCAACATGGCAGCTGAAGGTGTTTTGTTCCTTCTTGTGTACAACCTCTATAATTGGGTTGTACATGTCTTGAAGGATCCTCTCTTTTATTCTCTGGCTTTTGCCTAAAGTAGGCTGAGAGGTCACTTGATGCCTGCCCAGTCACTAGCTGCACGCATACCAGGGAGCAGAACCAGCAAGAGAGATGAACAGACTCCAAGGGGTTAAGGTTTCTAATACCGGCAACAGCAGAGACACAGGAGGTGTGAGAAACAGATAGGAAGATGATCCTGTTCTCCCCACAGGAAATTCATTCATTCATGGTGACAAATCACCAGAATTCAGAACAAGAGGGACCATGGTCTGCACTCAGAACAAACAGTGGCTTGCTGCTCCCAACAAAGCAAAGAACATTTCCGAAACGGAGATAGGGATGTGTGTGTGTGCATGTCCATGTGTATGCATGTGTGTGTGTGTGTGTGTGCGTGTCATGTGCATACATTTGGGAAGAAACTCTGATCAGATATGGGGAATGTGAAAATTGTAAAACAGATCTAGTCTGGTTACTCATGCAGGCAAATGTGTGTGTGTGTGTGGGGGCGATAGCTAGCCTTAAACAAAAATGTGTGTGTGTAAATATGTTGTGTATGTATTTATTTTCAGGAATACTATCAGAATAAAGTTTACAGAGGTTGGGGTTGGCATATGATATGAAGTTTTATATAAGAAACCTCATTACTCTAAGTTATAAAATGCAGAACTTGGTATTTAAAATACTGAATAAGCCTTCAATAAGATTGGAGAAAAAAGTTATATGGTTTTCTCCTTGCTTTAGTCTGAGAGTATATATTTTCTTTTAGTCTCGTATTTTTCAAAATCATTACCCAATTTGTAGTCAATTAAGTGTTTCCTGATTGAATGAAGTTGTTTTATAATTGTGTATGTTTTTGCATCTGCTTTATACCACAGTTTACCTTTAATTAAATGGATTTGCTGTCCAAATTGAATTGACGGATGTGAAACGATGATTCCCTATTGATTAAACACTTTAAGTAAAATAGCCATTTCGGTGCCTAAGGAGATCTTCCAGAGGTAACAGTCACACTTGCAATTACACAGAACACAACAGGGCGTGCGTAGATATCTTCATTAAACGATCGTGAGAGTCCTCCAAAGAAACCACATTCTCTCCAAGGACCCCCTCCCTACTGCAGGCAGGAACCCGCTGCGGCCCTGCTGATCACTGGGTAAAGACCCGGAAATGTGCTCACCGGGTGCGACCGATTGTGGCAGTTGATAAATCGGGGGGATCGCTATAAGTAATTTTGAGAACTTCTGAAAAGAATATATTTCTTCAAAAATCTTAGTTTACTGTAGTCAGATTAGATTATTTTCAAAAGAAGGTCTATAGAGAACAGACTGAATATCTTTTATGGTCTGCATAAATTAAAATACAGATGGATCACTGACAGAATTTGTCTCACTGGTACCTAATCACATGGCAACATTCCGTTCCAGATCCTCTATACAATTCATGTGAAAACCATGCAGAGGACATGGGAGTGGAGGGCTCTCTCCTAAGGGAGTGACGGTCCTCATGTTTTTGTCCTGAATCATTCCCCTTTAACAATCCACACTCAATCATTTTCTGCTGTTGGTGGTATTCAGAGCGTACAGGAAGCATCAAGGACTCTGGAAGCATGTGGATTAAACTGGATCTGGACTGCGGTGCTTTTGTTATTCAAATGGATCCCATCACCAAAATGTAAACAGCAAACAGGAAAATATCCTTCATATAAACATGGAATTTTAGAGTTCATATGGATAATTCCCTTCATTCCAAGGTTGCAAAAAGTAAGGTGTGGGGTAAGAATGGGTTGGTTTTCAATTCACCTAGAAACGCTCACAACACCCTATTCTCCTTGGAGTCACATTCCCCTGCTGCTAGTACCTGGACGATTTGGGCTATTGGCTGTCCTGGGATTCCACCTACCTGCATCCTGTAGCCGCCAACCGGAGTCTCACTTTATCTGCCCATCCTTACCTTCTCCCCAGAGAAGAGGTCACTCCCATTCCAGGTGAATGCCTTTACCTGTGTCCTTGATGCATCCCTAAAATAGCTACTTCCCTTTTCCTCCAGCTACTCAGCCCATGGCCTTGCTCCCTACTGCACTGGGAAAACCAGTGTTACCAGGAGAGGGTGCCATCCTGAGTGTGTTTCTGTTTGGTTCAATTTATTTAAGTGTGTCCACGCCTGTCTCTGCTCTGCAGGCTCAGAGGAAAAGATGTCATCCCATGTAAGGCTGAATGGAAGACCTGTGCTCAGGGTCCCTTCCCTCCTGGCTCCCTGGCAAAGACTCTGTCCACTTCCCAAGATGGCCAGTCTCTCCCTCTCTTCTGATTCTTTTCCTTAACACATAACTACTGTCAACGGTCTTTCACCTTATAAATATCCTTTGCTCGGAAATGGTCCTCTGTTTAATTACAGCTGCAATCCTCTCTTTTCCCTGCAGAGCTAAGCTTCTGACAAGTCTACACTCAGTCTATGCATCCTCATTTGCTACTGCTGCCTCAACGCTGCAGGCTGGCTTCAGTGCTTGCCATTTGTACTGAACGCATCATTTGGTCTGTCAACATCCATTTCATCCATTCATCCTTCCTAATGGATCCTTGACTTCCATTTGGGGAATTACTTCTTCCCTATGGGGTGGCTTGTCAATTAGAGGCCCTGGACAGCGAGGGATGAGCACATGAACCAACCTTTGGGAGTCGGAGGTTTATCCTTGTTATTAGAATCCTGAGCACAGTGACAAAGAGACCAGAGAGCTCACTGTCTTAGCATCAGCGCCTTGACTAGACTGTCTGGCTGTGAGTCCCATCTGGCTCACTAGCCCTCTGGAGCTGTTACCTTCTTTCCTATCTTTTGCAAGCCTTACTCTTCACATCAACATTTTGAGCTTCCAATATTCTTTTCCCTTTTCCTGAAATTAGCCACAGTTGATTTCTGTTGCATGTAATCAAAGAACTCTGATAGGCCATCACTGTGAAAACACTGAGGCAAAAGGTTGCCAATAACCTTTTCCTTGTTAAGTCAGATGGTGATTGTTCTGCCTTTGGATGACCCACTCTGTCTCTGCAGCACCTCCAGTGTGGCCCTTTCCCCTTGTCACTTCTGCACCCAAATCCTTTGGGGCTGTCTGTCGTTCATGAGCTGAAGCCCAATTCCTGACGTGGTATATCCACGACAAGTCCTCAGTTCTCCCTATAATCCCCATCCCCCATCTCCCCTGGTTCATACTGAATCCCTGCAGCTTCCCTGCAGGGTCCTGTGGTTGCCTCTGCCTGGAACAGCTTCCCTCCCTCCTTTGCCAATTAATTTCCACTTGCTCTCCCACCTCCTGTACTCAGCACCAGGCACCCCTTGCTCTGAGAAGCATTTACTGACAAATATCTTCAACCTCCACTCAACTCCACGGCTAGATGAGGTGCCTCTTTCATGAACTTCCACAGCATGCTGTGAAACCTTTATCATGGAATTTCATCCCTTTGCTTGACGCCCCCTCCCTGTGTACAGGGACACACTTAATTTATCTTAGCATCCCTGGCTTTCTGTGACTCCACATTGAGTGGTGCGAATGCAGCATGTGCTTGTGAACTGAAAGCATCCCCTTCTGTCTTGTCTGTGATTTTCCTCTGTCACTTTTCCCCTTTCTTTTCTTGTACCTTTAGTTTGAGATTGCAATTACATCTTCTTTTCAGACTTCCAGTCACTCTTATGTCTACTCTATCACTAAAAACACACTCCCAGCCATTATATTCACTATCTAGACCCTGTTCCCTTCTAGGTGCTGCTTCGTCTCTCTCTCCTGTGACTCGCTGCTCCAAGAACGAGCTACAGTTGCGTCTTTGCTGCACACTTAGCCACTGTTCTACTGCTGCTGGATTCCTGGTTCTATCACCCCATGGGAACTTGGTACATATCAAAGACCTCTCCAGTGCTAATGGGGGGCACTGTGGAATGGGGGAGAGAGCATGGGTTTTGGAACTGGACAGACCAAAGTTTCAATTCTAGCTCTATGCCCTTGGCCAAATTATTTAACCACACCAAGCCTTACTTACTTAATTTGAAAATAGGAATCTTTAAATGTACTCAGAGGGTAGCTGTGATAAGAGCAATAGGGCTTGTGAAACATTTAGCAGGATGCCTGACTCAGTACATTCTTTCTCTCTACATTGCTCCCTGATTCCTGTTTACCTGGCCTTCTGTAGCTTGTGACCTGGTCGCTATCCCCTTCCTGTTGAAATGCTGTCTTCTCTTCGTTCTCATGATCCGGGTCTCTTTGTTCTCGCCCTATTCCTCTTGCTTTCCTTTTCCAGACTCCATCCCAGCTGTTCTTCCCGACTGCCCCCAGAAACAGATATTCTCCACTGTTCTGTTGTGAGTCCTCCTCTTTTCTTTCTCCACTTTCTCCCAAGAACTCTGTTCTGTTACAGTGGTTATCACTTTGCATTATACTTTTTTTTTTTAGACGGAATCTCGCTCTGTCACCCAGGCTGGAGTGCAATGGTGTGATCTAGGCTCACTGCAACCTCCACCTCCTGGGTTCAAGCGATTCTCCTGCCTCAGCCTCCTGAGTAGCTGGGATTACAGGCACCCGCCACCACGCCCCGCTAATTTTTTGTGTTTTTAGTAGAGATGGAGTTTCACCATGTTGGCCAGGCTGGACTCAAACTCCTGACCTCAGGCAGTCCACTTGCCTCGGCCTCCCAAAGTGCTGGGATTACAGGTGTGAGCCACTGTGCCCAGCCACATTATACTTTTTTTTTTGTTTGCCTTTTTGTACCGTAGTTTGTGCCATGTCTTTTCATCTTGATATCCCCAGTGCAGCCAAAGCCTAACACACAGTAGATGCTTGTGAAGAAAGGGGGACGCTAACATTTCATAGTTTGTTTCTGTGTCTTCAGCTCACATCTCTCTCTTGAGCTTTCTGGAAAGCACCACATTATTGCTCATTCAGCTTCTTAAACTCAGCATGTCCAAGATGAAACACATCGCCTCTCCTTACACCTACTTTTATTTGGGGGTGTAGGGGTGGGCTGGAAAGAAATACCCATTCTTGGTTAATACCCTTTATAGCAACCCAAGTCACAGTGGTAGAAACCCTGGTTCATTCTCAAGTTATCCTTCCTTATCAGCACCACCTACCCACCATAACACCCAAACTGTATGCTCCTCATAAATTCCCAACACCTCTGCCCAAACTCAAGCCCACATCATCTTTCACCTAGAGCCTTGCTCTAACCTCCTAAACATGTCTCCATACTCTTCCATAGCCTTTCTCACCTTTTCCTTAATGGTCATCAAGATTGTTTTTCAACACCAATTAGAACACATGATTCACCACCTCAGTGCCTTCCATTAAAGTGAACAAACACACACACTGCCCACTTTCTACCTCTCCTTCCTCCCTAGAAATGCATTTCAAATCCTCATCAACAAGCCTGCAGTTAGCTTCCCAGCCTCAGAGTTCTTCTCTCAGCAGCTGCATCAGGCAGGCCACTAGCTCTTTCTCCATCTGGCCATTTCCTCCCCTTCCTGTGCTTTCCCTTCCTTATGCTGTTGAAGTGGTTACTGTCTCACTCCTGCCATTTAAAATGCTTCCTCAGCAAAGACATGGAATCAACCCAGGTGCCCATCAATGGTAGGCTGCATAAGGAAAATGTGGTATATACACATTTTCTACATAGCCATAAAAAACGAAATCGGGCCGGGCGCGGTGGCTCACACCTATAATCCCAGCACTTTGGGAGGCCAAGGCGGGTGGATCACAAGGTCAGGAGTTCAAGACCAGCCTGGCCAAGATGGTGAAACCCCGTCTCTATTAAAAATACAAAAAATTAGCCAGGCGTAGTGGTGGGCGCCTGTAATCCCAGCTACTTGGGAGGCTGAGACAGAGAATTGCTTGAACCCGGGAGGCGGAGGTTGCAGTGAGCCAAGATTGTGCCACTGCACTCCAGCCTGGGTGACAGAGTGAGACTCCATCTTAAAAAACAAAACAAACCACACACAAAAAAAAAAAAAGAAAAGAAAAGAAAAAAAAGAACGAAATCATGTCCTTTCGTCCAACATGGGTACAGCTGGAGGCCATTATCCTAAGTGAATTAACTCAGAAACAAAACCAAATACCCTATGTTCTCACTTGTAAGTGGGAGCTAAACGTTAGGTATACACAGCACAAAGATGGGAATAAACACTGGGGAATATAAAAGGGAGGAGAGAGGAAGGAGGGCAAGGGTTGAAAAACTACCTACTGGGGACTATGTTCACTGTTTGGTTGATGGGATCATTAGAAGCCCTAACCCCAGCACCACTAAATATACCCATTTAACAAACCTGCCCATGTGCCCCCTAAATCTAAAATAAAGACAAAATAAAATCATTCCTCCTACTAAGGTCCAGCTCTTTACCATGTGCTCCAAGAAGACCTAGATTGCCACAGGCAGAATGAGTCCCTTCGTTGGTACCATCACATTCTGAACATGTGTCACAGTTCATTGTTGATACATGGTTCTCAATGACCACAGGTGATATTCTTTGAGGACAAGTGAATTACAACTATCTTTGGATTCTTATTGTCATAGATACAGTAAGTACAGCACTAAATTTTGGGTTAAATTGTGCTGAGAAGGGATTAAAAAGCCTATCTTTGGGCTAATTTGTGAATATGACAAATCGAGCTCTTTGGTTGAACTTTTTACAGAGTAGAACTGAGGTTTTCAGGCAGAGAAAATCTCTAGGTTCACCAGGGCAGCCAGGGAACCATCCTTCCTGGAGGAGTTGGTGTTGAGGAGTCTGTAGAAGGCCTTCCTCCTACTGCTGATAGCTCAGTACTCGTTAGTGCCTCCTTTCTTGGCTGATGTGCTGGGGGTAGTGGCGTGACGTCTGGCAGTGCCTGGATGGGAATCATCACAGGCTACATTGCCAATTTCCTCTTTGACTTCTAGTTTTGTGTTAAAGTTACGGCAACTCTAGTTTAGGAATCGCTGATATTTCCAGCAGAAACAGATAATTCATGACCTACAGAATTGAAGGAATTCAAGGCAAGGTGCAAACTCCACCATCTCTGACAACAGAGAGGCTGTCCCTGTGGCCAGATTTAGGGAAAGGGTTCTTGGTCTTGACCAACTGCTTCTACTGGGCATACCTGGAAGGACCCACAGCTTGGTGGTTGTGCACAGGAATGGCTGAGAAGGTGAGTTTGCAGAAGTGGAAGCAGGCACAACAGATGCTCAATTTATTCTGTAATCCTTACAGTAATCCCATGACACAGGAGGGTGTGTATTAGTGCATCATTCCCTATGCTTAACAGATGAGGAATCTGGGGCTCAGAGATGTTACAATGGGCATGGGAAGAGCCAAAGCCTTCTGATTCTCTGACTGAGTTACTACAAATGAGGAAGGGCTAAGACTTATACTAAAGGACAGAATATGGCAAGTGACATACAAAGAGGATGCTGATGAGGGAGATAAAATGGCCAGATAATCAGGTCCGGTTTCCTTCTTAGAAAGGGTGGAATTTTCAATTAGTATTAAAAGAGGTGCCCTGGTTAAGCAGGCAGAGGGAGGAAGGCAAGGAGGTGCTGTCCCTGCACTGTCCCAGACAAAAGCCATTAGTCACATGTGGCCATTTCAATTTAAATTAATACAAATGAAATAAACCTCAGAAGTCAATCTCTCAGTCACAATAACCACACTGAAAATACTCAGTAGACCCCTGCGACTAGAGGCTCTGCAGGGACTGTGTAGACCTAGAGCATTCCAAACTGGCAGGGGTTTTCCTGGAGAGCTCCACTGTGCATGGGCCAGACTGCACCAAAGGCACAAGGAATGCAGTGCTGGGCGTGTGTGGCAAATGGCAAACACTTTGTCTGCCTGGCCCTTCAAACACTTGTAAGAGAATGCTGGGAAATAAGCTTGCCATAGACTAGAGCCACACTGTGAAGGCACAGAATAGAGGGATCTTGAGGTTTGGGCTTTGTTCTGGATTCGACAGGAATCACTGAAGGATTCTGAACAGAAGAGTGGTGTGTCAGGAGCTAATGTTTATAAAAATTAATGCAGCACTGACACATGGAATGGATAGAAGACAGTGTTGTCTAAAAGACCACCAGGATGGCTGGACAGTAGAAAGGAGAGCTTTATGGGGGTTATCGGTTTGCAAGCTGGGAAGAGTCTCCAGCATGGACTGAAGGTGCTCTCTCTTCAGAAAGAAAGACAGGTTGGCTTTTATGCCTCACCAGGTCTGTATCACACAACAGAGTCATACATATCAGCAGGTTTGGCGGGAAAGCTATACATATTTATAAGGGGAGCTGAGCGCATGTGCAATAGGTAAACATACATGTACCATACATCCCATGTTCACTTTGGGGTGGGGTTTTTACCATGAAAAGAAAATGGCATTTGGCTCTTTACATCAAAAGGTCAGCTATGGGACACAAAGACAGTCTGTATGCAGCCTCTATGAGCTGCCAAAATGCGCTCGAGATCTGCAGCTGCTTATCAGGAAAGAGTGTTTTCAAGGCTGGTTCTCTGTCCAATCAAGAGTTGCAGTGGTCTGGGTTGTGACTCAGAGCTATAGCTCCTATTGGTAGGGAGTTTGGCCATAGGAACTTGGAGGATTTGCCCCGACAGGCCCTGAACCTTCAACCTGTAGGTAACTCTGTTTCCTTCACCTTTCTGTATTAGTTGATAATGGGGCATCCATTTTGGTTTCTGAGACCGCAACAGCACAAGGTGACCACTGTGGATGGTGAGGTGACCAGTGTGAACACCAGGGTGACCAGTGTGGACGCTGCTACTGGGACTGATATGAAAGACTGCGAATTCCCAAGCTGCATTGGAGGCACCATGAAAACAGGAGGCAGGTGTGCTGTTCACACGGTGTTTTTATGGCTTGACAATGGATTGGGCTGAGTACAAAATGAAGTTTGTTTTCAACCCTAAATGATAAGGAGAGGCATTGGGGACCAGGAGTCTGAAGATGAATGGACAAGCTTAGTTTCTGAGGTGCTTGGTTTATGCCAGTTGTGGGACACAGAGGTAGAGATGGCCAATGAGCAATTAAATGCCCAGGGGTAACGTGCAGGAGGGAGGTAAGGCTTATGTCAGCTTCATCCTATGATAGGTGAAAGGATGACAGTAGATCGAGATGAGGAGTGTTTGCTGAATGAGCATAAATTATTCAAAGGCTAAGACTGTAATTACACAGATCATAAAAGATCAGTCTTAAATACCAGTTTATGAAAAAGGATCTATGAAAGTAACAGTGAGTGCTCAAGATGGAAAACTGTCAGCAATGTCTATAAAAACAATTTCCCTCTTCCCTTTCTTATGAGTTTGATGTCTTGGAACAATTCAAGAGATTTTGTAGTAAAAACAATTACTAATATTTTTATTCTTGTAATTAACCAGTATCTCCACAGTTTTTATAAAAGGGCAACCTTGCCTCTCTCTTGCTTCCTCATTGATCCTGGGTCTGGTGGCTGTTGCAGAAAAGAAGATGTTTTTTCTTGGCTGTGAGAGGGGCACCTGGAATCTTAATATATCTTCCTTGTATGTGAATTAGAAAGTTGTTAGTTCTGATGTCTAGTGTTCATCGTAAACTTTTCCTTTCATGACTCTTTTAGTGACAAGTACTGTGAAAGGAATTTTAGGGCAGGCTCCTTGGGTGGAAAATATCCAAGAATCCATGTAGGTGGTTTCTTCCCATCCCCTACTGTGATAGAGGTCCATAGCTCTGGTCCCCACTTCTCTCAGCTCCAAAACATTTTATCTTCTGTTATCAGAACTATTCAGAGTGACTCAACAATAATTTTCCTAAATGACTGTGAGACCTCATTTGGATTTTTAATAAACAGTCACATTCTAATGAGGTCTTCATAAAACTGACTAAATATGTTTAGAAATAATTAGCTTAAATTACCGGTGCAAAAGTCTCCTTTGGGAGTCCTGCAGATTTGGTTATAAGACTTCTGGCAGATGGAATAGCTCAACACCACAACAGAGTTTTTGAATCTCCACACAAACAGTGTAAATGGGACTGCCTGGGAAACAGGTGACTGGATTAAAAAACTAAATGTCCCTCAGGTGGGTTCATTAAAGAGGGAAAATAATCACAACACGTTCCAGCGCCATTTCAATGCCAGGTGTGCAGCCGGCTGCAGGTGCCAGGAAAACCGACAAGGGTCCCTTCCCAGAACACGTGGGCTAAAAGGGGAGGCATGGTGGTGACAAGGAAATCTTAGATAATGACAGGTCCTGGCAGATGTACCGGGGACCCCGCTGGAGGGAAGTGCAGCATTTGTGTCTTCTGCACCAGGTGCTGCCACAGGAAAGGTCTCCTGGTGGCTCCAACACCAGCAATTAGGGCCGCCTAATGCAGAGCGCTTCAGGGCAAAATGGGGGGAAGCAGGTCCCCAGCTCTGCCTTAATGAATCGGCAGCAAGTCTGTGTAAACAAACACGCATCCGCCTAGCTCATGCTTAATGCATGAAGGACGCACTATGTGCGGTACACATGTTAAGTAGGTAACTATTGCCCTTAAAAACCATGTCATTTTGATTTCTTGGGTGGTTGTTTTTAAGCATGGAAAATGGAGGAGCTATCTGTAAACAAATGTGCAGGATTAACAATGGGAAACAGCCTGGAACAAGGAGAGTGCTTTTCCCACGAGGGAACATGACCTCTTGTCAAAACCCCCAAATCATGCCAGACATTTCAAGGACAGATGCCATAATTTCATTACTAATTGAAGTCAGGCCCATCCAAGGGGCTGATGGCAATGAGGTGGGGCCTCTTCAGAGCTTACCCATGTCCCCACAAACCTGGTAAGGATTTGGAAGAATTTTTTTTTTTAATAACCTTACCAGACCTAAAATGGCTGAGTTACTTTAAATCTATGGACTTAGATTTATGGGTAAACCAGAAACCTAGTTACCACCACCCACTTCAGCCACATCTTATTGGAAACAAAATTTCCATGGTTATTTGTCAGAAGGAATAGTTGCTGTCATAAAAATCATCAGTGACTACCCTGGATGTGATGGGTCCAAGTGCCTGATGGAAGGAACAGCGACCACCACTGCATAACATTTTCATTCCTTTTCTAAACCCAGGTTGCTCTGAATGAAACCTGGCTCCCTGCAAATGTGCCATGTCTCAGACACAGTGGGCTTTAGTGTGTAATTATTATTTTTTGCTGCAGTAATTTTACAGCACAATTTTCTTTTGAGTTTTCAACCAAAGACTATGCTGTCCTCATCTTCCCTTAAGGTAAAAGGCTGTATCATACGAAATCAGCTTAACCTCTTAAGCCACTGAGTCCAGACACAGTGGTGTGCTTTGGAATTTCAATTAAGCAAAAAATACATGTGCCTTTATTTTTAAAAATCCAGCAATAGTTGTTATTTAGCAATTATCTACTTTTCAAAATAATTTACTTAGGACTCTCTTGTAAGCGAGCTCCAGTGCAAATATTGAATGTGTGCATAGGTGCACAACTTTCTGGGAGTGCTGGGATTGTGAAAGGAAGACACCCGGGAGTGGGCTCCAGGTACCTCTTTCTCCCCATCACATGAGGGTGGTCAGCAAGGACGTGTGAAGTAAATGAAGGAGTCAGATGGGAGTATACCTCTCAGGGGAAGAAACACAAGCACATGAAAGCAGATGAAATGTTTAGGCTACATGAGGTGGCTCTGGTGTGCTCCGTGACACTGTGGTGAGGTACTCTCTTTATTCACCTTGCCGGGCATTTGCTTAGGGCCCTGGGCCTGGAGGGAGCGGCCGCTGAGCAAGGCCATCTCTTCCCTTCAAGGAACTTGAAGTTGGCCTAGTGGAGTTGGCCTTTTTTTTTTTTCAATAGTCATTAATGTTTTCATAGTAAAAGTAGGTAGATTTGGTGTGTGGAAGAAAAAGGGTCTTTTTCTTCAGTCTTAGGTTTGTTGGTGGAAACCTAAGGTTACACTAGTAGCTGTTATTATTGAGTCCTCGGAATGGGCAGGAACTTCTCTAACCTCCTGACATGTGGAAACTCATTGAATCTTTACGAGAACCCCATTAAGCAGGCTGTTATGGACTGAATATTTGTGTACCCCCAAAACTCATATGGTGAAGCCCTAACCCCCAAGCGTGACTGTATTTGGAGATGGGCCTCCAAGGAAATAATGATGGTTAAATGAGGACATTAAGGTGGGGCCCTCACCCAATAGGATTCATGTCCTTGTAAGAAGAGACACCACAGAGCGTGCACTCTCTCTGACATGTGAGGTTGCAGCAAGAAGGTGGCCACATGAAAGCCAGGAGGAGGGCCCGCACCAGAAGCGGAATCCTGCCAGACCCGGATTGGGACTTTCCAGCCTCCAGAACAGGAAGATAGTACATGTCTGTTGTGTAAGCCTCCCAGCTTGTGGTATTTGGTTATGGCAGCCCAACCAGGTGGACACACAGTACTGCTAGTTTCCTCTTTCCAGAGAAAGGTCTGTGGAAGGAGAGGCCCAGCACCCTCTTCTAGGCTGGGCTGGTGGCCCTCCCTGCCTCAGCAGCCTCCTCGCCAGCTCACCTGCACTCCCATGCTGGCTCCCGGCAGAGACATCATTGAAAGAAAGAAATGATTTCTATACTTTTAGTACATAAAATATTGCTCTGGAAGTGTTTAAACTTTGCATAATAGCCCCATAGTACCTCCCCCCTTTTCTGGTCACTTATTATATCCTTTGTCATATAGAGAATTTTACGTAAATCTTACTATCATACATTTTCCTATCCTATTCCTTAATATGTTGGGCTTTTGGTGTCTTACATCTGGCCTGTTTGGACCTACTGGTCTATTCATCTCTTCCTATCCATGTGTGGCACCTATAATTTTACCTTTTCCTGTAGTCTTGTCTGGTTTTGATATTGAGGTTATACTAGCCTCTTAAAATGAAATGGGGGAACAAGCTTTCTTTTCTGTTCTCTTAGAATAATTTTTATAAAATGTAAATAATTTATATATTTTTATGTATTTATAAAATGTTATATATTTTTAACATTTACATTTGAATTATCTGTTCCTTGAATATTTAGTACCTACAAATACACTGGTACATTTCCATGGGTCAATTTTTAACCAGAATTCGAGTTTAAGATAATTATTATCTACTCAGAATTTCTGTTTCTTTTTGAGTCAGTTTTGGAAAGTCATATTTTTCTAGAAAATTACCTAATTCATCAAATATATTATTATTCATATTATTCTATTGCAGTACAAAAAAATCTGCTATTGGCTATATGTGGTTTTCCTCTATTTATTTCTGATCTGTTGCCAGAGGTCCATGTTATTAACCTTTTCACAAAACCAGCTTTTTATTTTGTTGAACTTTATTATTGCTTCTGTGCTGTTTAGTTAATAAATTTCTATTCATGTTTATTATTTCCTTTTTTCTTTCTTTGGTTTTGCTCTGTTCTTCATCTGTCTTCTTGAATTAGATGCTTAGTTGGCATTTCTTCTTTTCTAATAACAACATTTAAGAACATGTATTTCCTTCTCTGGTACCATGTTATTTGCATTTCACAACTTTAACACTATCATGACACTTTATGATTCACAGTTCTAATTATTTTCTGATTTTATTAGGTGTTTACTTTGACCCTGGAGTTGTGCTTTACCCCCACAGATCCTACCTAAATGAAAATGGTTTAACTTCCTTGTCAATTCCCTGGGCTGGCTGGTGCTCCTCTCCCTTCTCCCTCGTCCCTCTCCCTACCTCCACTTCCCCAGTTTGCCCTTTCTCTGAGGGTCTACTCTTTGTGGGTTTTGGTTCTGTGTGGCAGTCAACATCTAAATTCTTAGCATTGTACATGTCCACATTATTTCCTGCCCTCAGTGGGCTTTAAAACCCCGGATCCAAGATCACAAAGACTGACGCTGCCCACTTTCCCTCAACACTCACACAGAACCCCTTGTCCAGCCTGCTAAGGGTGCATGCAAGCGCTACACTCCCTAGGATCTCAAGTCCTCACTTTATTTCTGGTCTGTAGTAGCTGTCTTTATTAAGGGCTAAGCTAAACATTTAAAATATATATATTTGCGTATGCATGTGATATACATATAAACATATTAAAACACATATTTATATTTTTATCTAGAATTTCTAGATGTTTGTAGGGGGATTTTCAGGTTAATGTGCCATTTTTGCTAGAATTATATATTATATATATATCTCCTACTTATATTGTGTGTGTGTATATATATATATTCTACTTACTGAATAGTCTCATTATGAAAGAATTGTGATGTCTTTCTTCTTCCTCCTTTGTGCCTCCTGAAACCTGAGAATCTTAAGCGACAACCCCTTTATGGCTCCTGTCTCACTGTTTCAATTCTAGGATAACCTCTAGGCTGCCTTTGCTGAGGGCAAATCTCATGATGCCAACTTCTCTTCAGTTAGCACAACCATGGAATTCAACCTACCATAAATAAGGCAACTGCAAGCTGTGTGTTTGCTCATTTTAAAATTTCACTTTGTAAATAATCCTATAGCATATTACTACTGAGATTAAAACTATGTAAAAGTTTCCTGGTTAAATAAAAGCACTGCTCATAAACAGTTACTACGGAGAAGGTGGTACAAGACCTTCAGAAAGATGATGCTTTCCATTCTACAGGTTTGGAAACTGAGACACAGGAAAGGCCAATTTAAGCAAGGGAAGATGCTGGAATTCTAATCTAAGGATTGAATCTAGAGCTGCACACTGTTTTTAGAGCCAATTTTCTTCAGTTTGGGAATGTAGTCATGTCTAATGCAGCACCCATTGAGTTTTGACACTCAACAATCAGCATTCATGCTTAGAGGTATTTTTGTGCTCTCAATATAGCCCGATAACAACTGCTTTTAAATCTTGAGTGCCTTTCCTGTCTGTTGCTATCGCAACAAATGAAAGCAATTCAGGCTATGTTTACTGATAATTTATAAGCAAGTGCAGCAAGCAATAGGAGGAGCTGGAGTAGTTAATGTTTTTGGAAGTACACATAATACTTCAAAAGCTTGCCTCATGCCTTACTTTCTGTTACCAACTAGGCAAGGAACAAAATGGCCATTTGCAGCAGATGGTCTACTCACCCTTCCCACTTCCACAAGATTGGTCACCATGATGATGCTTGCAGTGTTTTCATGCCACACCATCCTCCAGAAGTCATAGATGGTTTCCTGCATTGGTCCTGCAGCAGAACAGAATAGAAACTTTTTGTTTTTTTTGTTAAGTTTCAACTGGAAAATTTCTGGGGCTTGCAAATACATCTATTAATACCCACATGCAGTTCCCTCACTTTTACAGATGGACACAGGTCTCTAGCGTCAATGCAAAAAGATACCCTTTCTAAAACTGCACCTATGGAAATATCAAATTTGTCATTTGTTGCTGAATTTTCTCATGTCATCAAACATCTGCATTTGAGCTCTTTCTACCCTTCTTAGACTACTACCGTGAAAGAAAGTTATTTCTCCATCATTTAGCTATTTATCTCCATAGTACTCAAGAGTGAAATTTTAAAAAATAGATAACATTACTCTTTCTGCTAACAATTGGCAGATATCCCAGGGAAGTGGTGTATAGAATGAAATGAGCCTCTATAGGAAAAATGGCCCCTTCTTGTTTCTAATATTTTTCTTATTCTGTGCTATCTGTCAAATTAATCTACTTTTTTTTTCCTGCTTGACTTTCTAAAGTAAGAGAGAGAAGTTAAGAGTTTTAAGCAGTTGCACTTCTTCTCACTGAACATAAAGATTCCTGGCAGAACGCGAATAGCCATCTACTTCCTTAGCTCTTGGGATCTGAGCATTAAAAAGCTCTTTCTTATGGCTGGAAAAAAAATAAAAAAGGAAGACTATATATTACAAAAGGCCAGTGCTACAGAGAGAATCAAGTAAAGAAAGTTGGAATTTAAAATTTCTTTTAATCCAGATTTAAAGAAACCCCAAACTCGACTTTGTGTCCATGCATACTTGAGGGTATAAATGTAAGAGTAGAAATCTTTATAAGACATATAGAAAGGTAAGGAAATGAGAGAAATGCAACTTCAAAGGCTTGGAGAGTCACACGATATATGTGAAATCATACAAATGTTCAGGGACATCCAGGACCAGAACCCAATTGTACTAGGTATCTTGACATTTCAGATTGCTGGAGCTGGAGCTCAAATGTTTGAATTTGAGATTTGCTTCTGCCTTTTAACTGGCTGTGTGATTTGGGGCAAGTTACTTAGCCTCTATGAGTTTCAATGTCTTCTTTCTTTATATACTGATCACAGTAACACCTCTCAAAGTTATTTTGAGGATTCTTGGAATTAATGTGTACTCAGGCATTTTATAAACAACAAAGCAATAGAAAGAAAACAAGATGAATTTAACGATGTTTATTAATAGCTGTCCTTTTGCTGCAGCCTGGACACTGAACAATAGTGACACACCCAGGGGGCCCTTCAGTCACTCCCCATCCCTCTTGACCAATTAGCAACCGGTTCTTGTGTAATTTTTCTTCTCCTTCTTCCCTGTCCAGGCCCCCTTCCTTTCCCTCCACAACACAAATTCCTATCATTTCTCCCTTGCTGCTTCTGTCTACACTGTTACCCTCCCCATAAAAGCTGACTTGCTCTCCTGATGTCTCTGCATCTAATCCCTTTGGGGAAGGGACCATGCACGCCACCTCCCACAAAGCTCCACCAGCCATTTTGGCCATGTCCCTTGGCATGTGCGTGCCATTCTCCTGATGTAGAGGCTGAAGATTTCAGTGACTTTAATCTAAGGTTACAGAGGGGACAAGTAAACATCGGATTCCATCAATCACTACAGTTCTGGCTTGCAGAGAGGTACATTCATTGTGTACTTAACAGCTTGTTACTTATTCACAAGGGGAAAAAAAAGCAGTGAGTTCTTCTTTGCGCAAACAGCCCAATGTGACCCCTGAATCAAAGAGCGGGGGGGCCTTCACTAGGTACACAGGCCTGTGCCACCTACTCAGAAACTTCCAGAAATAGTTCTGATGACAATGGCTCTAGTGGATGAATCAGAGGTCCCAGCATCATGGACAGCTTGTGCCTGCAGGAAGAGCAAAGCCACCTCCCTTGTCAGGGCCCAACAGGAGTCTTCTCAGAGACACTCTAGGCTAGGGGCCCCATTCTGCCTCCAGCATATTCCTCACTCACCCCTTCTTGCCAGCCGACATTCTGGGATTGCTCGGTGTTAAGACCCCTCCCGGAGGGGAACTCAGCCTTCTTCGTTTGCTGCTGTTTTCTTAGTGCCCTAGGAAATGCCTGGCACATAGCAGGAGCCCAGCGAATCAATGAATGGATGGTAAGTTTGTATGCATGTGTGTAAACCATATTACTATGACAGTGTTATGTTAAACCCATACTAGGTACTAAGTCAAATTAAGACGTGTATGTTTGTATGATTCCCTTTCTCAACTTACATTTCTAAGATTATCTGGAGAAGCTTGAAAACACAGCACCTTTCCTCCTTTCAATTCATGGAAAGGTGACATCTTCTGCAAGGATTTCTTCAGAAGGAGCATAATTATCACTCTGTCCTCATAGCACAGCCTTGGAGCTCTGGAATTAAACCACTGCTCCCAAGCACTATACAGATCATTCCTCAGTTTCCCCACCCAAGGCTCTGCTTCCGGCTTAGCTCAGTCCATCACCATAGGTAACCACAGCACAATCCTAGCTTCCCAGTGACTGTTCTCTATGGGAGGCAATGGTTCTCAACTCTAGCTGCTTATTAAAATTACTGTGGAGATTTTTTTAAATTCTCAGGTCCTAACCCAAGAGACTCTGACTGAACTGGGTTGGGGTGGGGGTTGGGTCTGGGTGTGTTTTCACATCTTTCCTGATCTGTAGCATCAAGGGCATCCGCTTCATCTTCCAGTATAACCATCGGGTGCTCTCCTATGGAGTTGTAACTGTGAAACACCAAAGATTTGTTCGTTCTGAATCTCCTGACTAGTCTAACCTTGCCTGCAAGCTCTGTGAACCATGGAATCCTGTTTTGCTCGGATGTAGAAGGAACTCTATTCATCACATGTCATCTAGGAACATGACCATGCCACCTCACCTCTGCGGCTGGGCATCAATTAAGATGGCCTGGGTTTTTACATGTTTACATAATTAAATTCGCATTGTCTTTAAAATAAAGGGTGTTTATAAGCACTAGCAGCTCACTTGGCTGATAATACACACTTAGTTTTTGTGATTTTCTTATCCATTGACCTACGCTAAAAAAAGATTAGGATACAAAAAAAAACTAGGTGAAATTCTTTTCAATGCTAAAATTAGATACGTGGACCCAGAAGAACAAAAAGAATTCGGTGTTAAAATCTAAAAACGAAATTGAACACAAAGATTATTCTAAATAGATCCCAGAAAGAAAAAAAAAGTGCAGGCAGAGACATCTCCCTGCAGTGCAGCTGGCCCCGCTTTCTCCTGTCTCCGCTCTCCTGCAGGCGCGGGGCGCTGTGCAGCCAACACTTGGTGGCCGTTCCTTCTGCCACACGCGTGGCTCCCTCCCTGGCCTGGTCACTGTGGTGGCTCAACTGTAAAATTGCTCAGGGGTGGGCACTGGTGATTCGTGGCTGATGATTCCAGACATTTTTCCAAATGTTCATTCAAATCCCGTTCTTTTGTGGGTTTTTTTTTTTTTCAGGGTAGAAAATAGGGAAGGTGCCCAAATAAGGTTTTTAACGCAGAATGTATCAATCCTGTTTTTCTTTTCTCTTCCACATATTTCAAATCATTTCCCAAGATCTCAATAAAGTATTACTCAGCTACCTGTCTCCTGGCAAAATCAGAACGTACCCTCCAGGCCAGGGGAGGGGTGGACTTTACTGTCACCAAGAGCTACTCCATTTGGATTCGGCAGCTCCTGGCGGGGTCTGAGTGACTACAACCATCATGAGCCAATATCACAAGTCCAAAGATGTGAGCCTGGTACACAGGCAGGCTCCTCTTAGCACCCACGCCCTTGAAGGACCTAAAGACAAGGGGAACAGCATGGGAGGTCAGTAAGCCTTTGCCTTTGACGTGTGACTCCCAAGATCGCTGTGGATTGCTCACAGAGTGGAGAAACAAATAAACTCCCAAGATTTTTCAAAGCAAGGAGCTCTGAAAAGCCTCCCTCTCTCAAGGTGTGAACAGGTGTGTCTGCAAGACAGGGCATTTGATTTCCGCAGTTTCTGGCTGGGGGGAGCCACTGCAATTGCTGTGGTGGTGCGTTTACAGATGTTTGCACAATAGGCAACACGGTTAATCTCAGCAGTTGTCCCCCTGTGGGAAATTTGAAAGGTAACATCTAGACATTTCAATAATATCAGGCCAGTAATACATTCCATCTCCTCCAACTGGCAGGCACACAGAGACCTCTATTGAGAAGGAAAGGTGCAGGGGGTCATTCTTGCCACCATCAAGTCCCAAGGGGAAAAGAAAGGGGGCGGAAAGTTTTTTTTTTTTTTTTTCAATAAAAACCATTAACAAGCAATGACAAGCATAAATGAAAGACATTCAAGGATGGGCTTTATTGTATGAGTTCTCTAGTTCATTTTTTTTTTTCAATAAAAACCATTAACAAGCAATGACAAGCATAAATGAAAGACATTCAAGGATGGGCTTTATTGTATGAGTTCTCTAGTTCATGGGAAGTGAGAGATATCAAAAATCTTCATTTCAACAATGTATGATATTCAGGTGATGGGGGCCCTAGAAGCCTACACTTCACCACTAAGCAATATATCCACGTAACACAACTGCACTTGTACCCCTACATCTATAAAAATGATCATTTTCAAACCTTGATGACTTGTACCCCTGCTTTTCACATTTGAATTTCTATACACTATGTTTCCTACGTTAACTAGAGCTGCTGAGAAGTCAAGGTCCCTTAAGCTCACAGTGGCATTTTCGAGTTTTTTGAAGAAAGATGATATAAGTACAAATTGGCATTCCATCATAAACAGAACAATACCTAATGTCCCTTAAACACTTACTATTTCCCAGGTCCTGTTTGAAGTAGTTTACATGTACTATTGCATTAAATTTAGAAAACACCATCCTATGAAATAGGTCTTATTGCTCACCCCCATTTTACTGACGGAGACTGAGGCACTGGGAAGTCAAACAAGCTGTCCAAGGTCACACAGCTAGTGAGCTATAGTGCTGAGTTTTGAACCAGGAGTCTGACTCCATTACATCATGCCGCCTCATTTGAACATCGGAAGCAACTCAGAAGGGCTCTACCAGACAGGTATGTACCACACAGTCCTCACAATCCCGGCAAGAAGAAAAACAGCAGAGAACCCATATCAACCACACTGAAACCACCTCTTTAAAGGCTTTTTTTTTTTTTTTTTTTTAGCATTACAATTTTAATGTAATGACATAGAACCTTGTATCTTTCTAGGTTTTCTTTTTTTTTTATTTTTTTCCATATATATATTTTTATTATACTTTAAGTTCTAGGGTACATGATCTCAGGTCACTTCCCTCCTTTAACTACTCCAAGGGCCTCCTACTGATACAGAATCAAATTCAGCTTCACAAGCACAGCCAGCCCCCAAGCGTCTGTGCTTACCCGGTAGGACTACTTCAAGAGCACAGCACACCCTGTTTCCTCCACTCCATTTCTGTCCCCCCTCCAAACCCCAGCCACCATGACAACTCACCTATTTACCAAGTGGATGAATACAACTCCCCAAACCCACATGGGGCCTCCCCTGAATCCGTTCCCTACCCCTCAGCCAGGGCTCATCTACGAAGACTGTAAATCCCGCATGTCATTTTCCTGCATAAATCTTCCCACGGCTTTCTGCTGCTCTCAGAGTAAGCCCTAAATTCTTTAATAAGGCAAATGCGGTCCCACACAGTCTGTGCCTGGACTGTATCAGGGCACCTGCCCCTCCCTGACCATCTATCTCCGTCACGCTCCTCCCCAGCGTCCTCCCGCAAGACCCCCCTCTGCCGATGCGTCAGTTAAAGCCTGCACGTCTCCTTGCTGGTTTCAGCTGAGCAGTCCGAAAGTCACTTCCTCGGGCCACTTTTCCAAGACCCAAGTGGAGGCTCCCTGTTTCTTCATGATGTTTAAAGTGAGTTGTGCTGCCAGTGTGTTTTCCATGCACATTTTCCTAACGTGGCCTCATGCCTAGCTTGCTTTGTTCATTTGTACCACTGTCCTGGCCCCAGTGGGTATGAGTGGCCATCCCTGCATGCAGCAGTTAAGCACTCAGCCTAATGTTAAATGCCAGGCATTCTGTGAGGTATGGTAGAGATGTAAAGGTGAGTCATACATACATGGTCTCCACCATCCAGAAGCTTGAAATTTTCTAAGGTAGAGATAAGATAAGAACAGCCCACACTCTCATGTAAAGTACAGTAAGGCAAACATCCTGAGACACTTAAACCTCAACTGATGTAATTCCAGCTACTCAGAGGCTGAGATGGGAGGATTGCTTGAGCCCAGGAGTTTGACACCAGTCTGTGCAACATACTGGGAACTTGTCTCAAAAAATTTAAAAAAACCCCTTCAAACTGAGCTATGCATACCCTTGGAGATACATAAAGATGATCCAAGGCATATATGAGTAGTTTTTCAAGTATTAATTTCCAGATACCTAATATCTATAAGGACTCTGCCAAAACTTATTCCCTAGGCAGGAGTCTCTAGCCTCCATATGCAATAGTCTTTCTTTTCTTTTCTTTCCACTTCTTTTCTCTTTTCTTTTCTTTCTTTCTTTTTAAAATGTATTATTATATACATTTTTTTGACGATTGCTCTGTTGCCAGGCTGGAGTGCAGTGGTGTGATCTTGGCTCACTGCAACCTCCGTCTCCTGGGTTCAAGCAATTCTCCTGGCTCAGCCTTCTGAGTAGCTGAGACTACAGGCACGCACCACCACGCCCAGCTAATTTTTGTATTTTTAGCAGAGATGGGGTTTCACCAACGTCTCGATCTCCTGACCTCGTGATCCGCCTGCCTCAGCCTCCCAAAGTGCTGAAATTACAGGTGTGACCCTACCTTTCCCTTTCCCTTCCCCTCTCTTCCTCCTTCTCTCGTCCTCCTCCTTCTTCCTCCTCCTCTCCCTCCCCCTCCTCCTCCTCCCTTCTTCCTTTCTCTCTCTCTGTCTGTCTCTGTCTGTCTCTCTTTCTTTCTTTTTTTTGAGACAGAGTCTAGCTCTGTCGCCCAGGCTGGAGTGCAGTGGTATGATCACAGCTCACTGTAGCCTTGACCTCCTAGATTCAAGCGATCCTCCCACGTCAGCCTCCTGAGTAGCTTGGACCACAGGCACTACGCCCAGCTAATTTTTGTACTTTTGGTAGAGATAGGGTCTCACTGTGTTGCCTAGGCTGGTTTGTAACTCCTAGATTCAAGCAATCTGCCTCCCTCATCTTCTCAAAGTGCTGGGATTGCAGGGATGAGCCACTGTGTCCAGCCTCACAGTACTCTTTCATACACTTGAAAAAACCACCTATCTCAAATATGACCATGGGGCACTGCCCAGGTGTAAAAACCTACAGCTTTGGGCTGGAATACTGGCTCCAGAAACTCACTTCCCTGTCTGAAACAATTCTGTGAGGAGTAAAACTTAGTATTTTGGCTTATGTTAAGATGTTCTGAACTCAGAACCCTTGAAGCAGTAGAGGTTGGTAATATTTATTACTATTTACTTATTACGAGACAGAGTCTGTCTCTGTCACCCAGGCTGGAGTGCGGTGGCGCAATCATGGGTCACTGTAACCTCTGGCTTCTGGGTTCAAGTGATTCTCCTGGCTCAACCTCCAGAGTAGCTGGGACTACAGGCATGTACTACCACGCCCAGCTAGCTTTTGTGTTTTTAGTAGAGACGGGGTTTTGCTGTGTTGGCCAGGCTGGTCTCCAACTCCTGACCTGAAATGATCTGCCCGCCTCAGCTTCCCAAAGTGCTGTGATTACAGGTGTGAGCTGCCACGCCTGGCCATATTTACTCTTTTAAATGGAACCAGAATGCTTTTGAGGAGTGCCAAATTTTCTTGGATGAAACCCGTAAGTGAAAGTTTCATGAGTTTTCTTTCAGGTTTGATATGCTTGAATCTGTAAGGTAGTTAAAAAATACTACATATCATAAAATATTTATCTTAATTACACCAATCCTCATTTTATCTTAGAAAATATTTCATACTGTCTATCTCTTATTAACAAATACACTTACATAAACATGTGATGAAAGTTTTCGATATCAAACTCAAATGTTTAGAGCAGGTGCGTAATTTCTTCAAACTTCTCTTGGGGATACACAAGAAGAAAAGTCTGAAGGCCAGGGTCGGTAACTGATGTATGAGGATGCCTGTGGCAGTCAAAGTCAGGAAGAGCTTAGGTCTGACTGGTGACGCAGCAGCAGGACTAGCATTGTTGAAGTCAGGCACATGCCATAGGTCTCAAAGGACAGGGTGTGACTCTGAAGGAGGGGAAGAGGGGAGGGAGGGTGGGGATGGCAGGTCTTCCAGCAGGAGCCACTTGTTGCCACTTGGGAGGGGAAGGAGACTCCCATGGGGCCCTCTTGTAGGAAATGTAAAATTCTGATAAGATTTGCAAGTTCAGATTTTAGGAGTGGAAGACAACAATGACAGATACTAAAAAAACATGACTAAGGAAAGTTCCAGTTTTAGAATCAAAGCTCGGGAAAAGTCAGAGAAAGAAAACAGAGGAAGAAGTGTTTGGTTGTTGGAACGCACTCTAGTGGGGGCACCTGTACTGCAAGGAGGTTTGATCAGGTGTGGGCTCAGCCTTAGGTGTGACCAGCCATCAGCAGCTGAGGATGAAGTAAGTGGGAAAAGGAGGAGCAAGGTACGGTGGGCTGAGAGAAATGGTAAACTGAGCCCAGCTACCCAAAGCCAAGTCCAAAGGCTCCCACTGAGCTCTCCTGCATGTTCCGGACAGATGCCAGTGTCCAGAGCGGAAGGGTCTACTTTTTCCATTGAACAAAACAATTCCTAAGAAACAGGAATATGTTGAATGTGAACAGTAAAGAACAGTGAACAAAAAGATCATGGTCTGTATTGATTAATGAGAGGGAAAGTTTAAACATATTTTACATATTTTATAATTTTACAACTATTATGGCAAGAACAGCTTCCTGGGCATCCAAATGGCTGGTGGAGATCTGCAGCAGAAATGTCCAGGCGGTGATGGGTCGGGAATCCAGCAGACAGCAGCAATGTGGCTGCAGGTGATGGCTCAGCACAGGGAGAGCCTGGGGGCAGGAATGTCAGAGCTTATAGGGCAGGGGGCAGGCCCTAAGCCGGTCTCGTGTGGCTGGCATGGCCAACGTGGGCTCCAAGGCTCCCCAGTGTGGCAATGAGGCTCAGGTGGGCTCAGGAACCAGGGGACTGGTGGATAGGCTGACCTCTTGATTCAGACCAGGGAGGACTGCGGCTGTACTAGGAAGACAGTGTTAAAACCAAGGGGGACTCTTGCCATCCCTAAAGCTCTGTCAGCAATAAGAGAACCAAGGCTTCTAGGCTGGAATAAGGGGAACCCAGGACAAGGGTGTTGGACAAATTAATAGGTACAACCAGATTGCCCCCCTGCCAGGCAGGTGCTGGATGCTGCTCTTTATATGCACGATCTCATTCATTCCCCAATACAGCGGTGTGAGGCACCTACTCCAGCCCAAGAAACAGGCTTAGGAGATGAAGTGCCTTTGTTAGAGCTGCACGGCCATTATGTGGCAAAGCTGGAATTCCATTTCAGGTCAGCCCAGCAACACTGTTCTGACTGCAGAATGAACTGAACTGCCCGAGACCAGGGCCCCTGTTTGAGCGCATCACCAGAATGTTTGTTTCTAGCGTGGTTCTGGGACCTGAAGGAGGGAGTGTGTGGTGGGTGAGGGTACACACTGAATGGCAGAAGTGCGAAGGGAAAGGGGAGGGACGTTAAGGCAAAGCAGCTGCAGGAAACCTGGGCTCCCTCCTTCGGGCACTGGCAGCCAGTTCCTTCCATCAGCAATGAAGATGGCTGAAGGTGGGACTTAACCACAGAAGACGACGAGTGTGAGAAGCATTTATTTTAAAGCCCTTGCTACATGAATAAAAGTGGTCCTCAATTTTTGATCCATGATTGCTCCTGTTGCCGTTGGCGATAATCTATAATAAGGGTTATGAAGTCAGTTACTCAACATTTAGAGAACTAGTTGTCCCTTCAGTGGTTTTCTAAGTTTTTATTATAAAGCTTTATGTGATTTTTCAATATGATGCTTCCATAATACTTAAGTCTATAATTTTACATTGAGTAGCTTTCCATTTTTACAGTAGTGAGATGTAAACAGTAAAATATGCCACCATGCTTTACAAACTGAATCTGCCTCATGTGTCACAGAAGCGGTAACAGTGACACAGAATATACTTGGCTTCAGCATTAATAATCCTTAATATCACTTATTTGATAGTTGCATTTGTTCTCCCCTGAGGCTACTTATGTTAAAAATCATGCAATTTTCATGAATAATTTTTTGTTTCAGCAGCAGAAAAGGAAAAGCAAAGTTGAGATGGGTGGGTGCAAGGGACGTGATTTGCTCATTATCCCGAACTGCTAAGAGTATCCCAAGAAAATTACCATTTAAAAGAAACAATAGAAATCAACTAATGAATTTCAAGCAAACACACTGAGAATTGTTCTATGATGGGGAAAACTCGGCGATACTTTAACCTAAAATCAAAAATATAACTGGTCTGTTAAAATCACATTTTCTAAGGACAACTCTCACATGAAAAACTCTTTATGTCTAGAATTACAGGGTGAGAAGTGTTCACCCGTCCACTGGAATTTTAATTTGGTGACAGTAAAAGAAGAGAAAAGCTGTAATAAAATATACCTTTTTAGAAGTAGTGTTGAAAGTGATGACTTAAATAATAAATGTTAAAGAGTGTTTTGTTAATAAATTACGGTGATGCCACACAATGACACAGCTCTTCTTCTCAACTGGAGTAGGTTTTCCTGTGACAAGAGTCTTTTCCCTTTACCTGGCCGTCGCTGGTAGGCAAGTACTTGCTGTTTGCCCAATTTCTTCTAAATTGCCTTGCAGGTGTGTACTCTTCTTATAACTAAAATCAGGCATACACTTTCTGCTGTATCTACGATTAGCCTTTTCTCCAGAGCACACAACCCACATGTTGATGCTTACATTTCACTCATTCCATTCCCCAAAATTCTCCTTTCAGACTGAAGTAAGAAAGTGTGACAATATAAACCATGTGACTATTTGTGGCTTTCTCTACATAACTAGTTTCATGGAATGTTTGTTTCTGGGTGTATTTCTAAAACATATGAAGTCCTCATTGGACACCAAAAGGTTATGTCAAATTTCATTAAGAGAAAATTGGCATTAACCAAACATTAATGGACAGGTTTTAAATAAACACTAAAATAGCCTGGGAAACCTCTGTCTATAATGTGCTATACAACCCTTCGACCATCATCTCTTTTTTCTTTTCTGGTTAATAATCTTTTCTTTTAATCATTTATTCAATTAAAACGATTATGAAATGTTTAAAAACAAAAAGGACAAATAATTACATAGTAGATATTATTTAGTATGTCTTAATAAAGATAAATTTAATCAACAGCCATTTCCTTCCTAAGAAATACAAGGAACTTACCATGTTAAAGCTCCTCTCTAAAACACCCCTGTGTAATTCTTATCTCAGGAACTGCTTTCAATGAAGCCTGTTAGGAAGGAACTTTCTGGTCTTTGGAATTAAGCTGTTTTCACTCACATGTCATCTGACTTTCAGTGTGCACCAGGGAAGCCTTCAGAACACTAAGACGTGGAGCTGGCACTGCTATCAAGGCTGCTCAATTTCAGCAAGACTTCAAAAACAGAAGGAAAATATGCTTTTCCAGCTTAGGATGCAGCTGTTGTCTTTCCAACCTATGTTTGTCTACAGTTTAAGAGTGAATAATGATGGCACTCTTTGTACTCTGGAGGGAGTACAGGATGTTGGTGCACACTTAAATGGCTCCTTTTGATACATCCTTCTGGAAGGAAGCATTAACAGGTGTAGGATGTATCAGCTTTTATGAAAACTATATGAGTACACACTTTACTAGGGTTAAAACCTCAACTGCTTCTCTGCTATTGAGAGATATGTCTTTTGGAACATACAAAATGATAATAACAATAAGCAGCTAATATTTATTGAGAGGTTACTTGCAGAGCTGGTATCTGAGCCTAGGCTGTGCAACTCTAGAGTCTAGGCTTTCATTAACCATTCTGCCTATTGTCTTTTAGTGGGGAGTGGACAGTCCTGGCCTAGTTACTGACATAAAACATGGTTGTATATGGAAGAAATTTTAAGGCCAAGTTGAAGAGATCTGATTGTGACTATGTTGCATAAAGCAAAGAGATATCTATGGGTAAAACCAATAATGGGGTGGTTTGTAGCCTAGCATGGCTTGCTCTCGGAATTGAAATGTTCCAAAGCATTTCTGGAAACTCCATCACCTAAAGAAACCACTATTTGAATTTTGTTCTTTTTGGATGACATTCAGTCCTCTTCCAGAATCAGACCTCCCTAGCAGTTATGTAAACTATTTCAGGTTGCAGTGGTACCACTGTGAAAAGGAATGCAAAGGTTTCTATTATTCTTGACATGGAAAGCAGGTCGAGAAAGGCAGACCCATCAGATTTGAGTGACGGGATACAGATTAGGGCTCCAAAGAGGATCTCTAATACAGAAAAGAATAAAATGGGGGTAGGTAGTGTGTGGCAACAATATGCTATACAATGCAGAGATAGAGACACTGCTTCCAGAGGAACCTTCAGTCCCTGATCCCTGGGACAGACCGAATGGCGGCGTGCATGGGGAGCTGAAAAGAGGGGCAGGAGAAAGTGCTATGGCCTCGGAAGGAAGGAACATGACAGATGTCCACAGCACAGAAGCATCCTGCTGGTGGAGGTACAGAGCATTCATCAGTGTCGGTCTCCAAAGAGAACGCTCAGAAACTGAGCTTGGGTACTTGTGCATGCTGTAAAGAGGGGAACAGAGAGAAGGCAATCAAGGACAGAAAAAAACGAATGGCAGCCTTCAGAATGGAGGGGTTTGGTGACCCAAAGGATCTGGCTGCCTTCTGTCAAGGAAGTAAGTGAAGGGAACAGCCTATATTCATATGCTTCAGGGGCTACTGCCAGAGAAATAAAAGCTTTCATTAGTCTCTATCTTCCTTAATTAAGCTCTTCTCAGTACACAAGTGGAATCCTCTTTTATTTAAGAAAAAAGAGAATAAATCTAATAAATGAATGAAACAGAGATAAATTGGCTCCCTAGACATAGCTCAGTGCAGCCAGTCTCAAATTTTCCATGGCAGTGAAGAGTGTTGCATGAGGAAATTTCCAGCAGCTTCCTTTTGAGTGAGAAGGCAAGAAACAAAAGTCACTGGTTATAGCTAGAAACTTCCTAAACTGTTTGCTGCCTTGAAAAACTTGTCCTAAACTGTGCCCATGGGTGAAAAAGAAACCTGGTGCCCAGATTTCTGGAAAAGTGGTTCTAGAGCTGCACTCGGTCTTATTTTTTCTTCTGCAAAACGGGGTAGGGGTGAAGAGAAATGGCTTAAAGAAGTTCCTAGGCTGGGTTCAGCGCCTCATGCCTGTAATCCCAGCAATTTGGGAGGCCGAGGTGGGAGGATTGCTTGAGGCCAGGAGTTTGAGACCAGCCTGAGCAACATAGCAAGACCCTGTCTCTATAAAAAATAAAATAGAAATTAGCTAGGCGTGGTTGCTTATCCCTGTAGTTCTAGCTATTCAGGAGGCTGAGGCAGGAGGATCCCTTGAGCCCAGGAGTTGGAGGCTGCAGCGAGCTATGATCATGCTACTACACGCCTGCCTGGGTGACAGAGTGACACCATGTCTCTTGAAAAAAATCTAAATAATTAAAAATCAAAATGAAGTCCCCAAATCTGTGGGTGCATTAAAATCACAAATTAGTAAGAGTTGGGTATCATTTATTTATACCTCCACACTGGGTAATTCTGAAGTCACTGGTATATTCCGGATCGTGTGCTGATCCAGCAAGTGACAGGTGCACAGAAACCTTTGTTCAATTTTGAATGAACCAGGCTGTAAAGGAGTAGCTTTGCTTTGCAAGGACTCATGGTGCCAGAGGCACGGGGAAGCCAGCACTTTGGAAAGTACATGGGTATTAGTTTCAGCTCTCTCCTTTTAAAGGGCTGAACCTGGGAGAAAGATGTAACCTCACAGTTTTTCTTCCTGTTGAATAAAAGGCCCTATGGGGGAACAGGTCTGTCTTAACATATGAGGTTTCTCCTAGGTTGAACTTTGCACACACTCTATTAAAATATGAACGTTAGTCCATGCAGTTTGCAAATACTTTTGCATATATGACTCACTTGAACTTATGTGGATGAAGGTCACTTAAATACAGTTCTGCTTTAAGTGTCAACTGTTTTAATAACAAAACAAGGAAACTGGACTGTGAGCTTAAAGTTTCTATCACCTCTAAAAGATTCTACAAATTTTCTACTTCAAATGAGGAACCCCTCTAAATCCTCTTGAAGGTTTAAAAAGCATTTATTTTAAGACACCTCAAATCTGAGTGCCTGCTTAACAACAGGACATCATTTATTTTCAAATTATTCTGTATTAACTTTGGTTCTCTTATTAGAGGGCCACATTTTCCTTATGGCATCTATAACAACATAGGTGGATGTTACCTAACATGCTCTATTTTTTACTTCATCTTTTAATTTTAACTCTTTCTTTAAATGTTCTCATTGCTAATGAGCAAGTTTATTTAGAGCACAGGGATGAGAAATGTCTATGAAAGTGACCATTTGGCTAATTGGCCACTATCTTTTGAAATTAATCTAGTGAAGAGAAATTATTGTTTAAAAGGAAGTTTCTGGATAAGCTGCTAATTGCAATTGTTCATTCTCTCTGGTAAAACCACAGATACAGATGGTTGGTAAAATGCAGGCAGGTTCTGTATAAACTTGGCCCTGGGTAGCTGGAATACTTATGACAGTGACTTTTATGGAGTCACTGTTTGCCTATATATAAATCACATTTTCTCAAAGCATCCCTATTTAAATTTGGAAACCAGAGAATGCTCCACTTCACTAGGTAATACTTTTAAATTAGTCTCAAATAGGACATAACAAATGAATCCAAAACATAACCTACAACCCACTGACAATGCATTAACAACTTTGCCAGGAAGCACAGTGTTAGCTAACACAGAATTTGCACTTGAAGTGCAAGCCGCACTGGTTCTTGGAAGAATAAAAACAAAAGTTGTTTACCGAAGACTGAGCTTTTGATTTAAAAAAAAGTTCTTTCAATTCTACTGAGAAATAATTTCAAGTGTTCATCTCCATCTGGAGGCCAGAATGCAGGAGAAAAAAACTGCTTTACAGACTGTGCAGAAGTTACACTGACATTCTGAGAACCCTCCACTACCAGAATGGCTTGCCCAGGAAAGTGAGTGCAGCATTCAAAGCACTATTATTTGTTGCTTCAGAGGACTGAAGGGGAATTTTGAGCTGGGAAAATATAAACCATATTTATCTTTTTGAAAAATCTTTATTAAAACTATACCAGAAGTATGTGGAATAAATGTAGAAGAAAAACAAATTGACGGCAAAAAGAATGAAGTCACTACAACAAAGTTTCAACTGTTTTGCAGTGTTTGAGGCTCTGTAAATATTTCCACTATAAACCTTCACTCCTCTCATTTTTATTATTTTCACATAAAAGTTTGTTCCTAGCTGAAAGCGTCTGGAGGGAACTTTTTAGGCTTCTCTTTTTCAAATTATGGACAAATTATAACTACAGACAAAACTGATTATATGTATCGGGACAGGGGTTACACAAACAGGGTCAGGGTAGAGCCAAGCAAAGTTAGTTTGACAAGATGGATGGTCTCTAAAAACAGGATTTGATTTACTGACATATGCAAAGAAAGTGTTTTTAAGAATAGAAGCTGACCAGCCCTTAACTTGAAACAGAAATAGTCAGAGATGTTGGAGATAATGCTGCCAAAGTCTATCCCAGGATTTTGGCTTTGCCGGGCCAACATGAGCCATCCTTTCTACCTGGCTGAGATATTCTACCGTCTAAGTGGTGTGTGGCACACGGTAAGTCCCAATCCGTTCATTTATTCATTCACTCATTCATTCTTGTATTCTTACTGAGCTTATGTTTTATGCCAGCTCACTACAAGACAGATGGTGCATACTTATTGAATCATGAATAAACTCTGCGACCCCTTCTTCGGATGCCCTGGTCATGATGAAGTGATCTTCTGCCAAGGCATCTTCCTCTTCACACAGAATGCCCCTGCCTGACCTTGGCAGTTCTGTCTGATGGGTGGTTACAGTTTTCATTGTAAATGACTATCTGGTATCTGGTTCTCTATATCAGTTCCTGTGGTCTTTGCCAATGTGACCTGGCATCCTCGAAGATGACATTGAGCATCTGGATGCTCTGAGCATAAAAGGAAAACAGTGATGGTGGTGATAAGGCCAATGGCATGTGGTGGGGGCCTATCTGGATGGCCAGTTCTCCACAGATCACAATCTCTATGAATTGTTCCGAGGCTTCTTAACTATGTACAGTTTAAGTTTATTCACATGTGAGAAATGAAAAGTTCATGTCACTAGCTATTTAGGGGTTTACATAAGACTACTTACATTTTGAAATGTGAACATATGCAATTAGTAAGACCTACTCTGCTTTGTCTGAGTATATTTTCAAGGTCAGCAAAAAAGGACATTATTTTGTAAATGGGCACTTACTAGGTATTAAAAAGAAAAGGCCCCTTTGCTGGGGCCTATGTCCAAAATGCTATTTCTTAGATTATATTCCAGGATTTTTATAGTTTGAGGCTTCACATTTAATTCTTTAATTCATCTTGAGTTGATTTTTGTATACGGTATAAGGAAGGGGTCCAGTTTCAATCTTCTGCATATGGCTAGCCAGTTATCCCAGCACCATTTATTATTCAATAATAATAATAATGGGGAGTACTTTCCCCACTGCTTGTTTTTGTCAACTTTGTCAAAGGTCAGATGGTTATAGGTGTGTGGCACTATTTCTGGGCTCTCTATTCTGTTCTGTTTGTCTATGTGTATGCTTTTGTACCAGTACCATGCTGTTTTGGTTACTGTAGCCCTGTAGTATAGCTTCAAGTCACATAAAGTGATGCCTCCAGCTTTGTTCTTTTTGCTTAGGATTGCCTTGGCTACTTGGGCTCTTCGATGATACTGTATGAATTTTAAAATAGTTTTTTCTAATTCTGTGAAGAATGTCATTGGTAGTTTGATAGGAATAGCATTGAATCTGTAAACTGCTTTGAGCAGTAGGGCCATTTAAACAATATTGCTTCTCTCTATCCATGAGCATGGAATATTTTTTCACTGTTTGTATCATCTCTGATTTCTTTGGGCAGTGTTTTATAGTTCTTATTGTAGAGTTCTTACACCTCCTCAGATGTCAAAAGCAATTGCAACAAATACAAAAATTGACAAATAAGACCTAATTAAAGAGCTTCTGCACAACAAGAAAAACTATCAAGAGAATAAACAGACAAACCTACAGAATGGGGGAAAATATTTTCATACTATGCATCCAACAAAGGTCTAATATCCAGAGTCTATAAGGAACTTAAACAAATTAACAAGCAAAAGCCAAATAACCCCACTAAAAATTTGGCAAAAAACAGGAACAGATACACTTGAAAAGAAGGTACCATGCGGCCAGCAAGTATATGAAAAAATGCTCAACATCACCAATTGTTAGATAAATGCATATTAAAACCACAATGAGATACCATCTCACACCAATTAGAATGGCTATTATTAAAAAGAAAAAATAACAGATGCTGGAGAGGTTGTGGGGAAGATGAATGCTTATAGAGTGCTGGTGAGAATGTAAATTAGTTCAGCCATTGTGGTGCCTGTGGGAAATTTCTCAAAGAACTTACAACAGCAGTACCACTTGACCCAGCAGTCTCATTATTGGCTATATACCCAAGGAAAAATAAATCATTCTATATGATTCATGCATGATTCAGATACATACATCCATGTGTTCATCACAGCAGTATTCACATTGGCAAAGACATGGAATCAACCAAAATGTCCATCAACAGTAGACTGGATAAAGAAAATGTAGTACAAATATACCATGGAATACTATGCAGCCATAAAAAAGAATGAGATTATGTCCTTTGCAGCAACATGGATAAAGCTGGAGGCCATTATCCTAAGTGACCAATCGCAGGAACGGAAAATCAAACACTGTATGTTCTCACTTATTAGTGAGAGTTAAACACTGAGAACACATGGGCACAAAGGAGGCAACAACAGACACTGGGGCCTACCTGAGGGTAGAGGATGGGAGGAAGGACAGGATTAAAAAACTACCTATCGGGTATTATGCTTATTATCTGGGTGACAAAATAATCTGTACACCAGACCTTCATGACATGCAATTTACCTATATAACAAACCTGCATGTGTACCCCCTGAACCTAAAAGTTAAAAAATAAATAAATAGCCCCCTACAAGGTAGACTATTTTCATCTTCATTTATGATGAGCACAGAGATGTTAAGTAACTTGTCCAAGGTCACACAAGTTACCAATGGAGGAACCAGGGTTGGGGGTTGAGTTCAGACAATGTAGTTCCAGAGTCTGTGTTCCAATCATTAAGCTATTCTGTGCTGTTTCTCAAAAACAGTAACAGGTCACGCATACATGGCATTTGCTCCATGCCAGGAATTGCTCTAAGCATTGATACATACATGAGTTAATGTAATCCCCAAGGTCACCCATGGGAAGCAGTATAGTGAGGTGGGGAGGAGCTTTGATGCTGGAGTTCAGTGGCTACACTTGAATCTGGCCTTTGCACTTCTAGGTCTGTGACTTGGAGCATGTTATTTCAAGTCTCTTTATCTCCCTTCCTCTCATTTATAAATTGGGGACAATCCCATATATCCCCCATATTTGTGGTAAAGATGAAATGAGCTCTGTATGTGTGAGTGCTGGCAACACTGTCTGGCACATGGTAAGGCCCTGACTATTACTACTATTTACCAAACACCAGGACTCTACCTGAAATAAGTTTAGGAAGTTCAAATACCCTTTCTGTGACAGCACAAGAATTTGGATCCCAGCCTTCTGGCTGTGGTACATGTGTTATTTCTACTACATCCTGCTTTTACAAAATAAACATCAGGTATGGGACCTGCTACTCTAGTCTCTGTCATTCAGAGAGAGCATTTTCTAACATATTATAATATGTTATAATTTCTAACATATTATATGTTTCACCTTGTTGAAAGGTGAGCAAAGGCATAAACTTTTCAGGCACGAATGCAAAATAACATATAGGCAGAAAACCCAGCCTGAGATGAACCGTAAAACCCAAACTGACCATGGTTCAAAATACTAACGATTATAACAATACTCTAGGGTATTTTACTACAGGGTTAGGCTAGTAAACATTTTAGTAATAGTTCGTTTAAGTTAGTAAAAATTTTGATGCTTTCAGGAATGTATTTCACATAGTTATAAACAATCTATGACATTTTGTTAACCCCAAGTATGGTTTTTTAAAAAGTAGAACTGCATGTTCTGCACATGTACCCCAGAACTTAAAGTATAATTTTAAAAAGTAGATTAAGTCTATGGTTTCTGTCTTATCCCCAAAGAGCTTTTAATGTTTCTGACCAAAGTAAAGTTCATAACCTGGGGTCCATAGAATTACTATAATTCATGAATAAAATTGGGGGGTGGGGGTAGTCCATGAACCACCTTAAATGAAATTTTCTTTCTGAGGAAATGATCTTGATATTTCATTAGTTTTGAAAGAAGTTCTGTGTTTTCCAAAGGTGAGGGACATTTGGGCCAGAGTGCGCAAGGCTGGGCGGTCCTATGGAAAACACGGTTGGGGGCACAAGGGTCTCCCTGTTCTCACGTGGGCATGGGGGCTTCTGTTTGGAGATCCTCTCTCCAGTCCTGGACTCCACAAGGGTGCTGTACAGAGCTAACACTGATGGAGACAAAAAGAAACTATATATGGCAAGATGAAGGCTAAGGTCGGAACCCCAATCAAGTAGCCAACCCTGTCAAATTAGCACAGTTCAGAAAGAAAGAAATGATGAAGTGGGCATTGAGGCACCTAAACTCAAAAAAGTAACGTGTGCATCTCAACAATCTATAGCTCAGGTTACAACATTGAAGACAATAATAATTAACATGTATTTTCAGACATGACTGTATCATCGAACATTTGCTTTTTATTGTGTTGTCATGAGAAGCATCATAACTTAGAAAGCAGGGGCTGGATCTGGATTAACCATATGGTTTTGGGGGGTGGGCATGCAGTACACAGGAAAGAGCACACCAGGCCTGAGCCTCTTTCTTGGGGGATCCCAGTGCACACATGACTCTGGAAAATGCTCACTTAGAAGTGAGGAAGGATGCTCAGGGCTGGGCAAGACATGTCTAGAACAGACTCATAGCACTTTCTTCAGTAACAGCATTACATGGTCTTTCCTTGAGTTATCTGACTCTTGAGGTAAGGTTTAAAATGAAAACTAAACAAAGCCGAGTGCAATGGCTCATGCCTGTAATCCCAGTGCTTTGGGAGGCCACGGTGGGAGGCTCCTATGAGCCCAGGAGTCTGAGATCAGCCTGGACAACACAGATTTAGGGAGATCCTAAATCTACAAAAAATAAAATAAAATATATTAGTCAGGCGTGGTGTGCAACTGTCCTCCTAGATGCTTTGGAGGCTGAGGTGGGAGAATTACGTGAGCCCAGGAGTTCAATGCTTCAGTAAGCTATGATCCCACTACTGCACTCCAGTCTGGGTGACAGAGTGAAATCATGTCTCTAAACAAAACCAAACAAAAATCAAAAGAACACTTATCCAGGGCCCCCATGGCTGCCACCATGAGGCCAGCAGGTGTTCTATCCAGTCGGTTCTTATGTGTGTGGCTTCACCCAGCTTGCAGGCCATATAGTCTCCAAGGTTGCATTTTGATTGTAAAATACGATCACTTCTGGGCAATCCTACCCACTTGCATGCTCTTCTGCCCTTCACTTGAGCCTGCTTTTGAAATCTCCACTCTGCCCTGCCTCTACATACAGACATGCAGTAGTGGACACGACTTCCTCTCCTTTGAGCCCCTGGTTTGCTAAATCATAAATCTTGAATGTTACTGTTGCACTAATGTCTGGTCAGTCGGACATGATGAAGTTAATATTGTGTCATCATATATTAGTGGCCGGACAGAAAACAATTAAACAAAGGGGAGATAGGGAGAACATATTAATACTAAAAAAGCAACAGATCTGGCTTGAATGGGATGCTTTCAATTTGCAGAAACATCACCCATTATTATCAAAGGTCAAAGTCAGTTACAGATAGAAAAATCAATAAAATTGAGGGTGGATGGGAGGAGGAGACCCAATACATAAATTTGTAATATGTCCTCTGTATTGAAGGAACTTGATGAACATCTGTGCATTACTAACTCTTGGAAGTAAAACTGGTTGTCAGCGAATTGGACCATTTGTATAGTTTCATAGGTTCCTGCTGTGAATATATTTTAAAGAATTATGTTAGCGAAAAACAGAGGAAAAATAGAGCAAGAAGACATTAAAAGACTGCATCTGCCTGTTGGTCTTCATCACCCATTTTGTTGTCCTCTTGGAGGTATTAATTTTTGTTTGTTTGTTTTTCAATGAAGGTGATCTACAAACATATTCTACCTGTCCATGCCAATTAGTGCAGATTATCATCAGTGATCTTGATTACTGGTGATCTAAGGCTATTAGTCCATTATGCTTGTGGTATATAATAGAAGATTCTAGCTTTCTCATCTGAACATCATGGTCTGAATGTATTATTCTTAATATGATATGTATAGTCTTGACTGCACGTTAGATTAAAAATATTCATTCATTTTTCCTCCTCTCCCTGCACCACCACCAGCAGTGATGTTAGTACTGTCAGTTTGAGAAGTCCAATCTGCAGCCCACCTTGTACCAGGGAAAGGCTGCCACGACCTGGTAAACAGGGCATTAGTCAGTGCCCTTCTCCATTAAGGGCAGACTGGTTGTCTACTGCAAACTGATGACATTTGCTATTTCTTATCTGCTTACAAATACATTTGCTCATTAACACTAGAATGCTGCCAGAGAGGGTTACTGAGCTATTAAGTATCACTCACATAAATTCTGCAGAAAGTGCCTTCTCTAGTGGCATTTCTCTTTAAAGAATAATCTCCTACAGGGGGAGAGGGGCAGAGAGAATAGACAAAGGGAAGGAAGCCTGGTAAGGGGCCATGTCTAGACCTTGGCAGTTTCAGTCTCTACTTTAGCTGTCCGTTTAGTCACCTTAATCTAGAGGGCCTCAATATTGAAAATACAAATAAGAGCAACTTAATGTTCTTGTTATCTATGAAAACATAGGTTGCTAATCAAGTTATTGGAGAGATACGAAGCTCAGGAGTATTTTGGGTATTTTACAATCAAATTTTCACATGAATTTACAAAAACTGTTAATTTCAAATTATCATAAAATGTATTAAATGTGATGCTGTGATGCTTAATTTAGAACACTCTGAAATCCATCAGAATGAATTTCAAACCCCTAACAACAGGTTCCTCTAAAGGCATTGACGAATCCAGTTTGGAAGCAGCAGGGTTAGGAGATGTCTAGGACCAGACTCTGACATGCATCCTTGTTCTATCCCATAGGTAAGAGCTCAAGCTGAGCCTTGCTTCCTGAAGACCTCAGCAACCTCTACATAGTAGGGCCTGCTTTGTGCCAGGTTCATACTGGAAACTCTACAGACAACTTTGCATCTAGCTAGCAAAGTGATCTTGGAAGGAGCCATTACCAACTTCAAGTCATAGACGATGAAAGACAGTGGGAGCTCCAGCAGGTCATCCAGACCTGAGTGCAGAGTACCCTAGTGGTGATGTGAGACTGTGGACTCTGTGTGGTGTCACCCAGGTTCTTGGGGTAGCTGTGGGCATGGGGCAGGATCGGTTTCCACAGTGGCTCCATTTCAGCCACAGCTGGAGCTTTTCCACCCCCAAGCTTTGCTGTCTAATGCTACCACAGGGAATAACCAAACGTAGCCATTTCCATCAATATTAAAATTTAAAATTCAGTTCCTCATTTGTAGTAGCTGTATTTCAAGTATGCAGGAGCCACATGTGACTTGTAGCTATGATACCGGACAGTGCAGATAGAAAACATTCCCACCACTGCAGAAAGTTCTACTGCACGGGCAGATCCAAGCGTTGGAATTCTGCCCTCTGGCTACAACTGCCTCTTCTCCTAACCTATGACTCATCAATGGGACCCAGCCTCAATCTGTTTACTCCTTCCCTCTCCTCATGGTCCAGTGGACACCTCTGATTGCCCTTCTTCCAAGCCTGGACTTTCCAACCCCAATTATCTTGGCATCGTTGATTCCCTTGGTCACTGACTTTCTGTGTACACCCTGCCCCCATGCCTAACCTTTGGCAGGTCACATCCTTTTCACTTCCCTGCTACTATTCCTGGGATGTAGCCTATTGCTGAAAACAATGATAAAATAATAACATGTGCTGTTCAGCCTTAACTGGGTCTTCTCTGCTTCTTACTCCTTCTTCAGTTCATCCCATATTGACTCACTGACTCATCCTTTAGGATGCCTCATTCTCTAAAACCTCGCTCCCTCATGACCCCCACCCTCTACAGATGACCCACTTCATACGTTGGGAAAATCACCCAAAAACCTTTGCCATGAGCTTCCTCAACATGTCCTCTAGCTCTTCTGTTTCCTTTAGCCAAGGTGACCCACCAGCTACTTTCCACCTGGGAGAACTAACTTTCTGCTTCCACATCTTTGCTCATGATGTTTCTCCATTCAGAAGGGCTCTTCCCAATCACACCTCTGCCACAAAACAGTTTCTGAGTCATCCCACCTGAAAGCAACCCCTTCCTGCTCCAAATGTCCCTAACGTTTTATCTGTATCTGTCCTCTCACAGATGTCATCTGCCACTGTACCTACTAAAGTACATACAGGTGACTGCACATCTTCCCCACTAAACACAACCACTGTGAGAAGGGGGTGCTTGCTGGATTCAGCCTGGCTCTCCAGCAGCAACCAGCACAGTTCCCTGTGTAGAGAGCAGCTGGTGTATATTGATGGAATGGCTATCTATATATTTACTTTTGCAAATGTCTGACTTACTCCTAAGGTAGACATATTGAATTCAATAAAGAACTGATGGACACATTTCTCCTAATGATCTCAACATGAAGTTCTAACTAAATGATTTACATGACCAGAATGTCTGATGGGAAGACAAGAGTGTACCTGTTGATGGCTAGAACCGCAATAAATGTGCAATATCTTCCTGAAGGAGGGTGAAGTGGGTACAAAATGATAGAAAGTGGGCAAAAGAAACAAAGAAAGACAACAAAGTAGAAATAAACTTACCTTGGGTAGCAATGTAATGATTGGGTCGATGATAACCCTAAAAATAAATAAAAGAGAATATTTGATAAACATAAAATCGATAAACAGCAGATAAGTCACATGCTAACTTTGCTGAAACGAATGTGCACACAAATGCCAATAGCTACATCACCTGAAAGTTAAATGGCCAACCCAGCACCATTGAGTTTCTCTTAATTAGTGAAGGTGCATCAGATACAACAGTTCTGATGCTTACACCAAAGGTGTGGGTAACTTAATCATAACTGGCTATGAGATGATGGATGAGCAAGAAACTCTAACAACTTATCGATTCTCTGAAATAACATGAGCATTACTCTTACAAAATGCAAACAAGCTGAGAATTTGCAACAGAATTTCATTTGTGTTTGGGATGTTATTGGCAATATGCCAAGGGTTTAACACACATTCTGTTATATTGGTATAGACAGTTATATCAATAATGATCCTCAAAACCATTCTTAAACACTGCTAATACCATGACATGCTACTGTAGCAAGGGCCAGGAATTTAAAGAGGCAGAAGTTCTGAAAGATCCCTTCCTTTTATCATGACCCTATAAGAAACAAGACAGACAAAAACTGAGGCCAAAGAAAAAGGGCCAGGTGTGGTGGTTGATGCCTGTAATCCCAGCACTTTGGGGAGGCTAAAGCAGGCAGACTGCTTGAGCTTAAGAGTTTGAGACCAGCCTGCACAACATGGCAAAAATCCGTCTCTACAAAAAAAACAAAAATTAGCCAGGTGTGGTGGCATTCACCTGTAGTCCCACCTACTTTGGGGACTGAGGCAGGAGGATTGCGTAAGTCCAGGGGTTCGAGGCTGCAGTGAGCCAAGATTGCACCACTGTACTTCAGCCTGGGTGACAAAGTGAGACCCTGTCTCAAAAAAAAAAAAAAAAAAGAAGGAAACAAAAAAATTGTAGGATAAGTATCTGGGAAAGAAAAAATCAACTCAAAGAAAATTACACCCAGCTAACATATCACCATGGATCTTAATACTTTCTATTTCTGTCCCCCAAGATTGCCCAAAATACCATGCCCAAAACTGGTTGGAAAACAGAAAAAAGAAACTTGAAGAGAAAACTCAGATTTCTCAGATAACTTAAATGCACATGTTAGATCATTTTGCCCTTAAAAACAAGTGGAAAACGATGAACAACAAAAGCAAACACATTCTTTTATACAATTGACTTGCTGTAGGTCTCAAATTATAGAACCATGACCAATATTAAATAGAACTCTTTAGACCATCACTCATTTCTCACCGGCTGGTAAGTCCCACAAGGGCAAGAACTCTGCCTGACTTATCCATACTACACGTCCGAGGGCCTAGCAAGGTGCCCAGTAGATAGGAGGGACTCATCTGATGGTGAAGTCACCCAGAGAGTCCACAGTGGCCTGTATTGCTGAACATCACCATCATTTCTCAGTCCTTACCTATTTGGCCATTGGCAGCATGAGTATGATCAATCCCCTTAAAATGCTTTCTTCCCTGGTTCCAGGATGTGACTCTCCTGGTTTTCTTTCTACCTACCTCCCTGGCCACTTGTTCTCAATTTCATTGGCTGGTTCTCCCTTTTCAAGTTGATGTGGAAGGCCTGGTTCTTGGACGTTTTCCTCCATCTGCTCTCACTCTCTGAGTGAGCTCCTCCAGTCCCATGGCCTTCAAGCTCGTCTGTACACTGATGAATCCCATATTCTTGTTTCCAGCCTAGACCTTTTCCGGGAAATCTTGATGCATACCCACTGCCTGCTCGACACCTACACTGGGAGGTCTAATACATATTTAAAGCTTCACACACCTAAGACGGAACTCCTCATTTCCTCCTTAACCCCTACCTGAATCTGTTTCACACACCATCTTCTCTTCAGCATCCTTGACCCCTCTCTCCTTCCTGAACCCCGTAGCCAATCTGCCAGCAAATCCTACTGGCTCTACCTTCAATGCAGCTCAAGGGTCTCACCATTTCTCACCTCCACTGCCACCTCTCTGATGATTCCCACAGCCACACAGCAGGCTTCTCTGCTTCCTCTCCTGGCCATGTGCAGTTCACTTCCCACCCAGCAGCCAGATCACGCCTTTGCTCAGATACCTCTAACGACTGCCCATCTCACTCACAGTAAAAGCCAAAGTCCTTACAACTGTGGACCTGACCTGGCCCATGACCTCTCCCCCATATCATGGAACTCCCCAGGCCCCTATATACCATGCCAATGATTGCCTGCTTGCTTTTCTTCAAAATCGCCAGGCACAAATTCCACAACAAGGCCTTTGCTTGGGCTGTTTCTCAGCCCAGAATGCTCTTCTTCCAGGTATCTGTGTAGCTCAACCCCTTGTCTTCCTTGCTCACTTGCTACCTTCTCAGTGGGACTGACTACAGCCACTCAGTTCAAAATTGCCATCAGGGCCTCCAGGTCTGGCGCTCCGAGTCCCCCTTTAAGGCTTTAGTTTTCTCTGCAGTACATACAACTTTCTAATTGACCATATAGAATTAACTTTTTAATTCATTGCCCATTTCTCCTAATTAGAACAGCAGCTCCACTGGGTCAGAGGTTTTTTTGGTTTTGTTTTGAACTGTTCACGGCTTTTCTGCTAGCACCTAGAAAGGTAAATAATGCATAAGTACTCAGTAAGATCTATTGACTAAGAGAATAAAGAGGCCCTCAGTATTGGCTCTTCTCTCTTAAAATTCAAACTCATTAATCCAGTCTTTTCATTACTTTATAGCCTTGCTCATGTATGTGACTTCCTTGAGCTGGAATGTCTTCTCTCCTGCATTTCCACTTACTCACTGGTTAAAGCTTATTCAAATTACATCCTCTATGATGCCTAATCTGATCACAATGACTCCTTCAGTCGGTGTTTCATGAAACACTTACTAAGGGCTCTCTATATTCAGGCATGTGCCAGGTGCAGGGGATGTAAGATGCCTAGGACACTGTCCCTGTACTCAAGGACCCAGTAGGGACTGCAGGAGCTGGGACTGGAGTGTGAGCGTTGTCCCCTGGAGCCTCTCAAGGGAAGGTGTGCTACAGTTGGCCTGGAGGTAAGTGGACTGGATAAGACACTCATATTTCAGTTTCTCAGCTTCTGAGTTGGGAGACTGTGAGAAGGAGATAACTGGTCTGGGACATCTGAGTACTCCCATGAGGTACTCACTAAACATGTGCTGATTAAAGGAGTAAGTGCAAGGCACCTTATGAAGAAACCTTGCTTTAATAAAAAATAAATGGAACCTGGAGTGGGTATGGTTTTGGTTGTTATCAAAATAGTGCAGGAGTCTTCGTTTGATGAATGAGAGATGAAATAGTCTTGAAATAATCATACCCCAGTCCCCACCCACAAATCTATAACTGAAAATGTCAAATCTGTCTAATTAGCACTAAACATAACATTCTCATAGTTATTTTTAGATAACTTTCTTAGAGATTGTGATGCTATTTACTTTTAGTAGCATCTCAGTAATATTCAATCCAGAAGCAAAACCATATATATGGATCAATCCTGTCTATGGAATTATTGATAGATAGACTAAGCAATAGTGTGATGGCCAAGCACAGAGTATGCCTTAGGAACCACAAGGGAGCAGAAATCTGTTTAATGTAAATGCGGGCCTTGGAGGTAACAGCAACTTTCCCTTGATTTTTCAGTCTACTTTTGATTTCATTCATTCTTTCAACTGAAAACATGCTGTCTCCTAAAGAATTTATTCTAATGTAAAACATTAAGTTAACATGACGCAGAATGAACAAAGAGGCAGTCTTCAATAATTAAACAGCCTACATATTTAATGACATGTCTTGCTTGCATTAGAAGTCCTGGTGAACAGATGCAGACTACTTTGAAGACTACTTAAAAGTGCAGTGATGACAAGGGATTGCAGATCACCGTATTAGGAATTAGAGAGTTTTGTCCCATTAATATGCAAACAGAGTTTTTAAGTGTCGAATAATACGAGTTGTTGACAAAAAAATGGAAATAACATTTTCTTGGTCCACATAAGCATGAGATGGCAAAGAAAGCATAGAATGTTACAGAGAAATTCACCAACAAATGGGCTGCCATGAGAAAAGGAGTGACCGTGTCTTCACTGTTAAGTTCTGTGGTGTGCAGGGTAATATTCATGTGTTTGCTTTTAGATTGAGCCCAATGTATGTCCAATTGTACAGCAGACACACAAACTGGTACATGTCAGAATGGCTGGGTTTACTGAGTTTTAGACTCTGATTTAATCATTATGCATTGTATACATGTATGAAAATATCATACATAGCACCCAAAATGTACAACTATTATATATCAATTAAAAAATAATAAAATACATACATCGATATAATTGCCATTGATATAGTCTGAGTTTGTGTCTCCTTCTATTGTCTGCAGCCTCACTCGGGAATGATCGTCTGCAAAGGAAAAGGGACAGAAAATAACGATTAACAAAAGCAATCTGGTAGGTGGTGCTGAGCCCCAGAATGTAAGCATATTACATAGAGATCACCCACATACACTCTGCTTTAAGATGAAGAATTAAATACTACACACCCTCCTCTTCCTATTTTGCTATTAAAATTGGGAAGGATTTATATTTTTTTACATTTTACAGTAAATCTCATTAACTTATTCTTTGATCATTGATGGGCCTAAAGCATTGACAAAGGTTTGACACTTTTACATACAATCCTGTGAACCACAAACATAAGTAGATCTTGGATTGCAAGTTTGAGCAACTTCACTAAATCACATACAAACCCTGAGATGTTGAAGGCTGTGACATCCAACTTGACAAATGATGATTACAAACTCACAGTGCAGGCTTCTGGGATGTGCAGATGTGATCCTAGCCTTAGTCACTGGTGAGTTCCCTAAGTCCTATCTGTATCTGCAGGCATCAGCCAGCAAGAGCAAAGCTGTCACCATCCATCATGCGACCACAGGCCAGGCAGTAAGGGCACCAGGCTTCAGCCTCCTCATCTGGAGAAGGGGATGACACTACTCGCCTCAAAGTGGGCTGTGTCCAGGATTCAATGAAAACACAAATTGACACATAAGTACTATAGAGGGCTCATATTTATGGCATTAATTAGCTATATTTAAATATTTCCAGAGTAAAAAAAATTACCTGCAAATACTATTGATGTATCTCAATTATTTCCTTGAAAATGTATATTGTATTTTATTTGTTACCTTAATTTTTTTCAGAAATGGGGCCTGGCTATGTTGTCCACACTGGTTTCAAACTCCTGGCTTCAAGCAGTTCTCCTGCTTCAACCTCCCAAATGCTAGGATTATAGGTGTGAGCCACAGCACCTGGCCCCAAGTCCATATTTTAAAAAGGGATGTGCTTCGTATGTTGTCACTCATAAATGGGAGCTAAGCTAAGAGGGCGCAAAGGCATAAGAATGATACAATGGACTTTGGGGACTCGGGAAAGGGGGAGAAGGGGGGTGAGGGAGGAAAGACCACACATTGGGTACCATGTACACTGCCTGGGTAATGGGTGCCAAAATCTCAGAAATCACCACTAAAGAACTCATTCATGTAGCCAGACACACCACTTGTTTCCCCAAAACCTACTGAAATTAAAAATTAAAAATTAAAAAAAAGAAAGGATGTGCTAATAGCACCGTAAGGGCAGAATTTTCCTGCACTGATCACTGCTGTGTCCCTGGCCCTTAGATTAGAGCCTGGAACGTAGCAGATTTACCCCCAAAATAACTTTCGAAGAAATAAAAAGTGCATTTTTGTTTTTTGAAAATATATGTCCTTTAAAATGTATTTACCTAAATTACTGTTCCTTTTAGCAGAGGGACCCTTCCTTCCAATTAAACTGTATGCTAAAACTCAGTATTCAGAACAGATAAAAGCCAGCTGCCCTGAAAGGAAAGCACAGGGGGCCCTAATAAGAACATTTTGCAAAACTTCACTTCCAATGTTGCTGGAGCAGTGGGAAACCCTGCTTCTAAACTGCTACTGCCTTTTTCTGACGCTAACTTTACGCAACATTTCTTTTGGGTTAGTGGTAAGAAATGAAGCCCACAGCTTTTGAGATAAAAGCCAGGGGAGCGGCAGATGACAGACCCTTTTATCCCCAGTCACTGGAGCAAGTATTGACCTAGACCCATTCCTTGAAATGCTAATGGGTGAAAGTCAAAATTTCATATTGGTTTCTGGAGTTTAACTTCCTGTCGAGTAGATGTTTTGTTTGTTGTCAATAGCACAGGCAGAAGGAAATCGGTGTCAATTTTCTAAACTTCCTTCCTTGATGGGGCTTTCCACTTCATGACAGGTAGTCACATTATTTCATGTCAGTGCCTCACCATTAGTTGAGGTGCAATAAGTTTATCTGGAATGCGGTGACAAGCTGGGCCAGAGAAGGAGAAAAGCTGAGAGGAGGTCGTGTCTTCCTGCTCTGCTCAAAGGAGACTATGGGATGAGCAAGTTCTGGGGTCGAGTGTGTGGGTGAGAATCGCTGCTGGTGGGTGAGAATTGCTGCTGGTGGGTTAGAATCTTTCACGTGTGGTTTTGGGCCAGTTACTTAATCCTTCTGTGCTTCCTTCGCTGTAAAATGGAGATGAAGAGTGCCTACCTTGTGGGATTACTGTGAGCATCAAAATAATACACATATAGAGATCAGAATAAAGCCTGGTAAATAGGAAGCGATGGATAGATGTCAGTTATTATTATCATGGGCTATGTAATGTACACTCATATTTTTCTTCCTGCTGTTTTTATAGATGATGTCCAAGCAGATAACAGCAACCCCAGGAACAGACTCATTGGCAGTCAGAATGTTTCCTCATGGAGATCTGCTTTAAGAACCAATTTCCTAGGACACGTTTTGCTGCTTAAAACCAGTGGCTCCCTATATATGTTTTCCACTGTTGGCGGTTTGGGGGAGGTGAGCTGGTGCACTGGACATGTGTAGATTGTTATGGCTTTTGTGTATCTTAGGAGAGCCAGTGCCTACACGCAACTACTGCACAGAAGGGTGCCACAAGCACTGGCAATGCCATTTGAACTTCAAGAATGAAAGATGCACCCTAGAACTGAATCACGGCTACTCCACACACACCGGGCTTTCGTCAACTCCTCTGAAGGGAGGTCAGGTTCATCTTTCTGGATACTTGGGCTTTCCCTGGGCAGGTTTTCAAAAGGCAGGCAACTGACCGCATTAGAACCTTGCAATCTAAGCAGGCCTGTCTCGAAGATCTGTTGTACCCCCTCGTCAGACTCCCCTCTATTTTGTGCTTTATTTCTCTGAGCACCTCATGATGAGTGCTGCTCACTCCCTGTGATTTACCACCCATGGGCTGCTCAGGCTATTCTGGAAGGTTCTCTTTAGGGACGTCAATCTCCACCAAGACTGAATTCCCATTTCCTATCAACAGAGCCTTTGAAATAGAGTTTTACCATCATCTCCTACAGTTCAGTTTACCCACACCTCAAAATTTAACTTGGCTGCTACTTCTCCAGATTCAATTGCCCTTACTCCCCTCAGGATGGGGAAACCTGTAAGACACATGTACAGCTGACTTCCTAACAGAATGAGATGGGTTTTGCCTTTATATACATGGTAGTATCTTTTTTCTTTTATTGATTCTACTAGATTATAATGTCTTGTGGTCAAAGACAGTGTTACATACAGTCTGAACATCCCTAAGAGTACCTTTCTCCAAGGCCACATGCCTAACTCCAAAAGACTCCATTCACAGCACAGAGGCACAGGCTGCAGTCCCATGTGCGGGGCCCTGCCTAATACACAGCAAGTGAGCAACAAGGATTGAACTCTTCCCCATGCTAATGAATGGGTGGTGGTCCAGGATCATCCAAGATACCTTGAATAGGTCCACAGTGCCTTTTTAAATTTCAGATTTTTTTAATTTTTTTTTTTGAGACAGAGTTTTGTTCTTTTTGCTCAGGCTAAAGTGCAATGGCGTGACCTCGGCTCATTGCAACCTCTGCCTCCTGGGTTCAAGTGATTCTCCTGCCTCAGCCTCCTGAGTAGCTGGGATTATAGGCACACACCTCCACGCCTGGCTAATTTTTATATTTTAAGTAGAGATGGGTTTTCACCATGTTGACCAGGCTGGTCTTGAACCACTGACCTCAGGTGATCCACCCGCCTCAGCTTCCCAAAGTGCTGGGATTACAGGCGTGAGCCACCACGCCCAGCCTAAATTTCAGTTTTAATACAGGCTTGTCTAATATTGTCAGAATACTGAGCTGTTTCATCTTCCAGAAATCTCTTACCTAATCATTCCTGCCCATCTCTAACTGTCCAAATTCTGCCAATTTTTCAGTATTCAACTCACATGTCCCCTCCTCAGTAAGGTCTTCTCATTTATTCAGTGATTTTTTGAGTATCTGCTATATGCCAAACACCATGCTAAGTGTTGGGGATATGTAGTGGTAAACAAGTTAGATTTATGGTGCTTGAGTTCATGGGACTTAAGGCAATGGAAAACACATTTAACAGTCATTGCTTAAATAACGACTTAAATACGATTTTGATAAGTGCTAAGTTGGAAAGGACAGTTTGCTATGAGAGTGAATGGCATGGGTCCTGACCTACTCTGAAGAGCTAGCAAACAATTCCCTAATAAAGGGACGCTGAAGCTCAAACCATGAAGATAGAAAGTAGAGAGGGCAGAACTCCTAAATTCCAAGTCCAGGAGACAATGTGTGTTCAGGCCAGGAGGTAGGAAGGATCTAGTATGTTCAGGAAACCAAAGAAGGCTGGTGTGGAGAATGTGCTGTCAGAAGCCAGGGAAGAGAGTGGTGGGAAATGAGAACAGAGAGGAGGAAAGGCCAGGTCATTAGGACCTTCATCCTGAGCACCGCAGGAAGCCACAGGCGGGGGCGTGCTTCATTTCATCAGATGCCCGCTATTGTTGAGGACGAACTGGAAGGGCTCCAGTTGGGTCGGTGGGTGTGGGGAGACAATGGGGAGGCTACTGCAACAGTCCTGGGGAATCAATGGCAGCTTAGCATAGAGAGGGCTATTGGACAGGGCCGAATCTGAGGGGTATTTAGGTGGTAGGACTGACCACAATGATCAGTTCACTTATTGTGGATGAGAAGAGGTATCATGTTGACTTCTAGGATTCTGACCTGAGAAATAGGGCAGAAGATGGTGCCATCGACTAAGATGTGAACCATGGAGAAAAGCCAGCTTGGGGCTGGTGATGGAAATGAGGCATGCAGTGTTGGATATATTTAATCTGAGGTGTTTACCATCTGAATAGAGATATGGAGTAGGTGGTTGGGTATAAATTCTCCTTCCTTAAATGTCAATAGTCCTTTGATTTCACTTTTTGGTGCTCTTATATATGGTTATCTATAGACATGACTTATTTCTCCTACAGATCAAAAATACTTTAGCTGGATGTGATGGCATATGCCTGCAGACCAAGCTACTTGGGAGGCCGAGGCAGGAGGATAGCTTGAGCTCAGGAGTTCAAGACCAGCCTAGGCAACATGACATTTTAATTATTATTTTTAGAGACCTTGTCTCTATAAAAAATAAAAATTAAAAAAAGAATTAGCCTAGCATGGTGATGCACACCTGTAGTCCTAGGGAGGCTGAGGCAGGAGGATCCCTTGAGCATAGTGGTTTGGGGCTGAAGTGAACTATGATTACACCACTGCACTTGCCTGGGCAACAAAGCAAGACCCTGTCTCTATAAAAACAATAACTATTTAAGAGGAGCTGTGTCTTATATTCATCTTCACCTCCCGTGTGCACGCTTCTATGAAAATAATAGTATAAATAACTACATATTGATAAATATATAATCAGTAAACATTTATTTTTATGAGTAAGTGAAAAAAAGCCCAGCTTACAGTGAGATACCATCACATACCCACTAGAAAGGCAAAACATTTAAGTCTGAACACCAAGTTCAGGTGAGGATGTGGAATAATATAAACTCACAGATGCTGCTGGTGGAAATGAAAATTAGTACAATCACTTTGAGAAACAATTTGCTATTTAGTAAAGCTGAAGACATCCACGACCTATGACCCAGCCATGAGGAAATGGATACTGTGTGCATCTTGAAACATACTGAAGCAATATTGTTTACAACTGACAAAACTATAAACAATCCAAATGTCCATCAACAGAAGGGAGACATAAATCATATTAATAAAGTGGAATGCTATTTAGTAATGAAAATGAACAAGCTACAGTTGCATACAACTTGAACAAATCATACAAACATAGTTGAACAACAAAAAAAGCAATACACAGAAGAGTATATACCAATGCTGTCCAGTAGAACTTGCTGTGCTGATGGAAACATTCTATATCTGTGCTCACCGGTACAAAGGCCACACTAGTTACTGAGCACATGAAATGTGGCTGGAGTAACAAAGGAACTGAAATTTTCATTTAATTTTAGTGAATTTAAACAATTACATGTAGTTAGTAGCTACAATACTGGATAACACAGATATATGTTACATACCTTTACTTATCTAAAGTTAAAAGCCAGGCAAAATGTAACTATATTGTCTAGATCTGTACTGTCTAATATATCTGTTAGCCACATGAGGCTAATCCTAATTGTGCTGTAAGTGTAAAATACACATCAAATTTGGAATATTTAGTATGATAAAAAGAATGTAAAATACCTCATTTATATTTTTTATACTGACTGCAGGTTGAAAAGTTGACATTTAGGACATATTAGATTTAAGAAAATATATTACTAAACTTAAGTAATTTATTTCTTTTTCTGTTACTTAGTGTGGCTATTAGATTTAAGGACAATTTAATATTATACATGTGGCTTGCGTTTATATTTCATAGTTTATTTCTATTGGACCATGTGCTAGGGAATACATAAAACAGGAAAGGTTTCAACCAATCAGGCAGCCAACTCCCAACTCATCGCACCATGCTCAAATAAGGCAGATGCCTAGCTGTAGCCAATTGGGTGATTTCTCTACTTTGCTTCTCTGTTTGGCCTATAAAAGCCTGCCACTCACACTTGTAGGTGTAGCTCTCTGAACCTCTTCTGTTTCTGAGGGCTGCCTGACTCATGAATTGGTCTTTGCTCAAATAAACCTGGCTAAATTTAATTTGTCTAAAGTTTTTCTTTTAACACTACTTAATGGCACTGAACTTAAAAATGGTTAAGATGGTAAATTTTATGTGTATTTTTCAAAAAATAAAAAAAGTCCAATTTTTCCATCCCTCCCTTGTATAATAGCTCCTCATGTTCCACTGTAGTCCCTGATATCCTAGGAAAGGGCATTCATGGACTTGCAGCCTAGAGCCCTGTGAATTCTTTTGCTAGGCACATTTTCCTGAGATGGTGAGTTCCCTTTCCCTGATGAAATCAAGGCAGGGGTGACGGTGACTCTATAGCTTTCTTTTCTTTCTTTCTTTTTTTTTTTTTTTTGAGACAGAGTTTCACTATTGTTGTTCAGGCTGGAGTGCAATGGCGTGATCTTGGCTCCCTGAAAGCTCTGCCTCCTGGGTTCAAGCAATTCTCCTCTCTCAGCCTTTTGAGTAGTTGGGATTACAGGCACCTGCCACCATGCCCAGCTAATTTCCGTATTTGCAGTAGAGATGGGGTTTCACCATGTTGGCCAGGCTGGTCTGAAACTCCTTTTCCTCAGGTGATCTGCCTGCCTTGGCCTCCCAAAGTGCTGGGATTACAGGTGTGAACCAACACGCCTGGCCTCTATAACTATCTAATAGAGGACAACAGTCATACATTATGTTGTTTATGAAGTATTTTTGTTTTAGTGATAAAATAAGGTGAACACTGATAAGTGAATCCACCTCAAGCCCAGGAGATACCTGTGTTAGCAGTGAGAGTGGGGTAAGTCTCTAGAAAGGGTCCAGTTGGGGTGGAGAACGCAGGACATGTGTTCTGCCATGGAGAGCAGCAGGCTGATCATCACATGACTGCACTTCCTGGCTGAAACAGGTCAGCACTTCTCAAGTCAATCCCTCTGTCTTCCAGAATACAAAAAATAGGAAAGTATCACCATCACTCACATTAAGTCAGTGAATGTAAAAGCTAAAGAAGTGAAATGATTGGCTCTTCCAACTCCCCCATATTCTGCTGCTTGGACATCTAAGAATGACTTGGCAGAGAAACTGCAGATTCTTATGCGTCCTCTTTCAAACAAAGCTCTCAGATGACTATGAAAACAACAGATATAGACTGTTGGGGCAAATACGTCAGTATATGGATGCCCCTCACCATATGTTCTTGAAATATCATTCACCTTGACTCAGATGCCAATTACAAAGACAAATATGTATCAACCATTCTTTCAGGAAAACTCAGTTATTCCTTAGGGTACTCCTGAGGCTAAATCATATTAAATTTTTATGAGGAAATGCCTCACAGACATTTCTGGCATCTGGCAAAATGTGGCAGTCACTCAGACAAAGAATCCAAAGAAATGCCAATTTTCCACTGATGAGCCCTGTTCTGCAGGTTTGTTTTGAAGGCTTACCAGCTGGGAGGGGCCCTCTCTCAGGGCCAGGGTCTAGCCATTGGGGTTGAAGGGAGGAAAAAGTTTGGAAACCTCAACTGCCTAGGCATAAGATCTGTAGAATTCAATCAGTTTTGTGGTTAACAACAGGTCAATTACTAACCATGAAAGCCATGGGGTCAAGACTATGAGGACTTGGTATTTCTGGGGGACACAGCCTGTAAGTTTGAGAAGACCTGAGCTGTAGTTTTTAATTACCATCTGTATTTCTCTGCCAACATGGGTGCTTTTCCTTGATTATTCCAAAGCCATTTCACATTCACACTTTGCAGGAAATGAAACTAACAGGGGCTTTGGTGTCCAAGACCATGATTTGATGCTGGCTCTACAACTCACATGCATCTGCACAAATTTGGAGTCCTGCTGAGCTTCATCTGTAGAAAGGGGTGACAAGGGGCTACTTTCCTAGGAGTTTTGGGAAGACCAAATAAGATAATGCATAGTATTATCAGGTGCCTGGAACACAGTACAGTTTGTTCCCCTTTAAAAAAAATTACCCTGCCTGGCACGGTGGCTCACGCCTGGCCTGTAATCCCAGCACTTTGGGAGGCTGAGATGGGTGGATCACCTCAGGTCGGGAGTTCGAGACCAGCCTGACCAACATGGAGAAACCCCGTCTCTACCAAAAATACAAAACTAGCCGGGCGTGGTGATGCGCGCCTGTAATCCTAGCTACTCAGGAGGCTGAGGCAGGAGAATCTCTTGAACCCAGGAGGCAGAGGCTGCAGTGAGCCGAGATCGCGCCATTGCACTCCAGCCTGGGCAACAAGGGTGAAACTCTGTCCAAAAAAAAAAAAAAAATTACCCCTTTTCTGTGAATAAAAGCAACATCCTTGTTGAAGTTTACCAATAAAATCTTCAAAGCACAAAGAGCCAGTATGCTCATTGGGGAACAGCAGAGCAGGGCAGAACTGAAAACTGGAAGCAGCCAATCTTTCAGGGAAGAGGAGCTGGAGATCCTTTTAAAAAGGAAACGGGAGAAACGTTTGAAGACATGCTAAATGCTCTTCAATAACTCCTACATTTTAGTCTCTTGGTATCTGCTCAACAACCTATCCCTATTTCTGTGTAGTGGAGCATGGAGGTTAGGATCCCGGGCTCCTGAGCCAGAATCCCTGTATGAATCTCAGTTCTGCTGCTTTCTAGTTGTGTGGCCTTGGACAAGTTATTTAACCTCTCTGTGCCTCAGTTTCCCCAACTGTAAAACTGGAATAACAATACTGCCTATATTTGTGAGGATTAAGTGAGTTAATATAAGTAATCATTAGTAAGTAGCTGGTATACAATAAGAAGTAAGTGAAAGTTAGCTATCACTTGTCTTATTAGTGCCAATGACTTAATTCAAGACCTGATCATTTTCATCTGCACTATTTCATTTCTGCCTCTAGTTGCTTCCCTCACCAGTGAATCCACACCAAGGACTGCTTTTCTAAAACAGACGTTTTTTTCCTAACACTACCTTGGTAACCATTCAATGATATAAACAAGAGACTGAAGAATGGTAGGCAAACAAGCAAAAAAATCTGATAAAATCATTCAAAAGGATTACTAGGCCTTTAATTTATTTACCTGGAAAGATCTCTGGGACATATTACAGAGTGAAGAGGAGCAGGCTACAAGGCAGCATGTCTAATAAGAGTCTATTTACATGAAATAATCAAATGCATTGGTGTATGTGTAGGTATGCACAGTGGGATAACTGGAAGAATGAGGTTTCTGCAGGGGATAAAATCTGGAGTGATTTTTATTATCATCTTTATGATTTTATGTGCTACTTTAACGGTCTATAAGGTTTATATTATCTTTGTAATCAGAAAGAGAATAACACATCTATCCTCATTGAAAAACAAAGAGCAAAAAAAAAAAATTAAGTCAATAGCTTCAAGAGGTAGAAAAATAAGAAGACTGGAATGAAACAGAAAAAAAATGTTAGCAGGGTTTTAATCCGGATGGTGAGATTCTGAGATATGTTCCCCAAGTTTTCCACAGTGTATAAAGTTTCTTTAATGTGTATGAATTGGAGAAAAATCTATTTGCCATGCATGACTTGAATATGATCAAAATTAAACTTACGTTTATATCATAATCACAACTCAATGTTACCCCATCAAGAAATGTAACAAACTCTGCCACTTTGAGAAACTCCATCTGCATAAAAACTACTTGCTATTCCTCTCGTATCTCTCAAAAAAAGCCTTTACTAGATGAAACAGAGAAAAGCAGATATTTTTGGGTAAGAAACAGGCACATAAAGACCTTGTCACAACAAACCACTGCTTAGCGTTGAAGAATTATAATCCGCTGAGGTTTTCCCCCCGTGTACATAGGCATGCATTGGACTGGGGTGATGTGAGATTTAGGGCAGGTCTATGCCCCACCCTAAGTCTGTAAAACATGGTATTTCCACCCTTTCCATCAGGTAACATCACGTTTAAAAACATCTCTAAGTAACTTCAAATATTTTAACACTTCCATATTAAACATGACGGATATTGGCAATAGTCATGCAATTTTAACTTGTGTGTGATTAGATATTCCCACAGTGGCAGAAATGGAGTATATCACTGATAATCTTTCACCTCTAACCAATTCTTTGTCTCTGCTACATACTGGTGACATATATAAGGTAAATTGGAATCACAATGATCAAGGTAACATTTAGCCTCTGAGAGAAGGCTGGAAATTAATTTTAATTACAATTGATTTCTGCAAACAATGGATTTGCTCCTCCCGTGGCTGCATTTGGGCCGAGGATTGCTGTTGCGCTTGTTTCAAGGTAGGATCTGCAGGAGACCCAGTGTGCCTGCAACTCAGGAAGTGCTTGGCGCCTTACCCAGTGGGATGCCACCTCCAGTGCAGTCTCCCTGCTTGTTTCCACCTGGTTCCCAGCTCTGCCATGCAGCTTCTGAGCAGGAAGTTTGAGTTCGATGACGGTGGCTCCATATGAATTCTCCTCTTCCTGTTGGTTTCATGTGGGTCTTGCCTTGTTTTCTAACTCTTTTTCTGACTGACTAATCCCTGTGTCAGAGCTCTCTTTATTCTTCAGTATCCTGGCAGGGATTTATTTATTTTACCCTATGCCTTCCTAAACATATTGTGTCCATCTGCTTCTCTCTTGCTCATGCCCACCTGAATTTAATGCCAAAAGCTCGCTCTGCCAGTCCATTCTTACCTAACTAAACTCTGGTTCCCTCCCTTCAAAGACACTGTTGGAGTCACTCAATTAGCAGAGAGAAGCACACTGCTATAAAACAAAATGTTAGAAAAGTGAAGCCTTCAATGTGAGCAACCAAGATTGGCTCACTGATTAGAAGAATCTGGGGTAGGTCCAAAGTTCCAGTCGCTGATTAGTTACACCTCGTTGTTAGGAAATGGAGTAGGAGGGCATGGTAACCCACCTCAGAAGGGACCTCGTGTCCTCAGCACTACATCAGAGTCTCTGCTGTACTAGATCTACTAGATCTACCAACAGGACACTAACAGCACCCCTTCTCTCCATGAGACAGTGCTCCCTGCACCGCTGAGCAGTTCTGTCTCAGGACCGCCCGTTATTAAAGCCCCTTTAGCTGGGTCTTGGGCTCTCTATGCCCTCCTTGCTCCCTCCACAGATCACCTCCTCCTGCCAATGGCTTCTACCACCACCCATATGACCCATGAAATGGGTCACTGATTTATAATCCAGCCAAGACCCCTCTCTTTCAGATTTCACAGCAGTCTACAGAACTGTCTGCTTGGCTTCTCATTTGCATGTTTCCAAAGCATCTCAATATGTCCCCAAATCGAACTCATAAGCTGCTGTTGATCTCATGCCAACCTGAGCTCCTCTCCACAGCTGGTTCCCTTCCAGTATTATCCATCCTGGATAATACTGGAAGGGAATGGCCCATCCATCCTTCCATGTGTCTACCTGCTCAACTGCCCACCATCCATCTAACCATTCATCCTCCAGTAAGTCGGAAATGCAGGAGTCATCTCTGGCTCTCCTGTCTTCCTCACCCTGTCTCCCATCCATCTTTCGGTTGGGTCCATTACTTCTTTTGAATTCATCTACTTATTTTCTTTCTAGCCAACATCATCATCGTGTCACACTCGGGCTACTGGAAATTCCTCAGCTGTCCCTTTCGAACCTACTTTCTCTGCAGTCAGATCTAAATTTTCCAATGAAATTTTATTAACACCTCCCCAACCCCTTTAATGAAGTTTCCCTTATTCTTATAATAAAGACAAAAGTCCTCAACCTGCCCCAGAAGGCTCTGTAGGTCTGGCTTCCACCTCCCTCCTTCTCTAGCCCAACTCCCACCCCTGTCCTTCCAGCTCCAGCCACCCAGCCTTCCTTCAGTTCTTCAGACCCAAGGGGCTCCCCAGCATGACAGAGTCTGTTCACATGACCCCCCTCCCAATTCTGCAGCATCCTCCCTGCTCTGTCCCCTCTGTTCAGTTGTTTCCCATCCTCGGGGAGGCCTTCCCATACCTCCTCACTCAGTCCCCACGTTGTGAGTTCTCATGGTACCATGTTAACTCCTTCTGTGTCCTTAACTTGAATTTTATTTTGTAATCACTTATATCACCCCCTTCTCCCCCACGAAATTTCCAGGACCGTCAGCTTCAGGAGGGCAGGGGCTCTGTCAGCTCTTGCTCCTGTGGTAACCCCAGAGTCCCTGCATCTCCCACCTCTGCCTGCACCCCACTCCCTATGGTCCTGCAGCACAGCCTTCCCTGCTGTACCGGCCACCTGGGCGGACACACTCCTCCGCCTTCTCACCTGTTTCAAGTCCTGGTTGGCATCTCATCCCCTCAGGGAGGCTTTTCTTGACCACAATCTAAAAACATCACCCACCCTGACCAATCTCCATTCCCTGCTTCATTTTCCTTGCCCTGTGCTCACCTCACCTCCTAACATGGGTGTTACACCCTGCACTCAGCAATTGCTCCTGTCTTGCCCACAAGAAGGTGCAGCACGACACCAGCACAGCATCCCGTCTGCTTTGTTCCCTGCTCTGTCGCTGACACCTAGAATAGTGCGTGGTGTGTAACAGGCACTCAGCAAATATCTGCTGAAAGAATGACTGTGCCTGGCACATGGCAGATCAATACATACTTGTTGAATGAAGATCAGAAGAGAGGAGGAAGGGAGCCTGGGAAGCTTCTGCAGATTCTGGCTCATTATCTCCAATTACCAGCCCCTAGAAAGAGGAGCCGGCTGCAAGGGGGCTGCCTCGTTAGTAGGGAGATTTGGTGTGTGCCTTAAGCTTAGAGTTAATTATAATTAGGAGCTGTTGAGAGTATTAGCAGGGCTAGGCTTGTGTGTGGAGGGGCGGTAATGGTGGGTAGGGTGTTGGTTTATATTTGGAAGGGGCTAGCTCAGCAAATTTATAGTGTAAATAAGGGAAAAGTTAACTTACTTAAGAGCAAAAGCCAATAAACAGTTTTAAGGACCATTAAAACTATTTTATATGCAAACACTGCTGCAACACAATGAACGTGATCATTACACCACTTCTGTGTTCTTTGAAAAGCACTAACAAGAACCTCTAAGATATGCTGACTGAATTCCCAATTCCTCATCCTAGTTAGTGGTGTTATCCCAAGTCTGAGGCTCTAGGAAGCAGACTTTACAGGAAGTGAAACTGACTTTTCTACAGTTACATAATTTTTAGGCGGGGGATAGTTATACTATTCACTATGCCCATAAAGAAACAGCCATTATGTACGTGTGAGTCATGATGTATGTGTGGGTCATTATGTGTGTGTGGGTATAGGAAGCAACAGCAAACTAGAGGAAGGAGTAACACGGATACCCAGGGAAGGGCTTCAGGACGCCATGGAAGGTGAGAGGAAGATTAGGAGGCTGGACAGAGAAGTCTCTTTTTGACACTGTCTCTAGAAAGATACAAAAATAACACAACCCAGTAAAGAAACACTAAAAGACCACTGGAAGGGATGGGATGGAGAGCGGTGAGGGCTAGAAAATGTAGTCCCAGAAGTCATGGGTAAATGACAGCCCACTGCAATGCCTGGAAACGGAAGCAAGTCCCGCCTGGGCAGAAGTGGGCCACTGCACACAGAAGTGCTCACCAGTAAGGAACAGGATGGTCCCTGAATTACCTACCAGCTCATCACTTGGAATCTGAGACTTCAACATGCTGATTTTTTTTTTTTTTTTTTCATTTTAAATGAAGTAATGAATCTGCTAAACTTAAGAGGAGTGACACAGAAGTAATGAAGAAGTGAGATTTTTTTTCAGGTAACAACGATCAACATTCTTTTAATGTGGCATTTCTGTTCATTTCCACAACACGTGATCTTGTCAGGAAATTCTGACACTGAGAAGGCTCATGACTCACCCAAGGTCATTGAGCCGTACGTGGTAGGACAAGGACTCCAAACTGTTCCTCCCATCTCTAAACCCTATGTCCTTCTCTTTTGCCCGAGAGGTCTTTTCCTGATCAGTCTGCCACTCATCCACTCACCCTTCTCCTTCAAGTCCCCAGTGGTGTCCTCACAACACATTCTCCATTTATTTATGGACCTGAGATCTATTATTTCATGCATGTCTTATCCTGATCTGTCCACAGACTACAAATTCATGGTGGTAGGAGGTAGATTTAAACACATCCTGCCTCTGACAACATTGTGCCAGACACACAAATCACATTTGATACCTCTATTTGGGGTGCTGAAAAAATTGATCCTAAGTTCAGGGTCCTGAGAATTGAAGACTATCTTGGTGGTAGAAATGTGCCCTGGGGGGTAAGAAAAAGTTCCCCTTGTGGAATCTGTTCTTCACTAAACCAGGAGTCAGCAAACCACTGTTTGTGGGCCAAAAGTAGCCCACTGCCTGGCTTTGAAAAAAAGTTTCCCTGGAACATAGTCAGACCCATCTGTTTCTGTATTGTCTGTGGCTGCTTTTGCATGAAAACAGCAGAGCCAAGAAGCTGAACTGAGACTGAGATTGGCCTTTAAAGGCTAACACATTTACTACTGGACCCTCTACAGAAAAAAGTTTGCCAACCCCCTGCACTAGACTGTAACTACTAGGAGGGCAGTATCTTGTGTTTTATTATCTTCTTTTTTTTTTTTTTTGAGACCTCTGGAGTCTTGTTCTGCCACCCAGGCTGGAGTGCAGTGGCATGATCGGCTCACTGCAACCTCCACCTCCCAGGTTCAAGCAATTCTCTTGCCTCAGCCTCCCGAGTAGCTGGGATTACAGGCACATGCCACCACGCCCAGCTAATTTTTGTCTTTTTAGTAGAGGCGGGGTTTCACCATGTTTGCCAGGTTGGTCTCAAGCTCCTGACCTCATGTAATCCACCTGCCTCAGCCTTCATTATCTTTTTATAGCAGTGCCTCCCACAGAGTCTGGCAAAAAGAAAGTGATGAATAAATATTTATTGAATGAAGAGATGGATTATTGGACCCTTTTAAGTACATACTCTCTGTCCAGCTGTGATGAGCAATAGGTACAGGAACAGAATTCAGTGTTCCTGTGACAAACAGCTGTATATCAAATACCCACATGGGTCAAGTGGAGACAAAGTGGGCAGGATCTCTGGAGGTTTAAAGGAGAAAATCTGCTTGGAATGTGGTAGGGAGCCCACAGATGTTTTATAGAAAGGAAACAATCAATACAGGGCCATCCCCATGTTTGCCTGCCTCTGCCTCCTGAGTAGATGGGACTGCAGGCACACACCATCATGCCCAACTAATTTTTAAAATTTTTTTGTAGAGACAGAGTCTTGCTTTGTTGCCAAGGCTGGTTTCCAACTCCTGGCCTCAAGCAATCCTCCCACCTCAGCCTCCCAAAGTGCTAGGATTACAGTCACAGGAAATTCTGTGGGCAGCACTGCTAGAGAATCTGTACTGTCACACTAAGAAATGTGAACTCAGGCAAAGACAGTTTAACAGCACTTTCGCAATCAATAAAGCTAATAGATCGCTCCCCTGGAATAACCAAACCTCCCAAGTTTGTTCTCTCATAAGAAATGAGACACAAGGAGCGAGATGTTCTCTTGGCCTAATCTGCATTGTTGTGTTGTTTTTTAAAATCTATGTATCTTTATAAGTAGTATTAATTACATTAGGCGACTACAGCGGGCCCGTCAGTGCCTTGATGCAGTCATGGATGATGGAGAGCAGTTTAGTGTGGGGGATGGATAGTGCGGGCCTTGGGAGAAGGGGTTTCATCAATCTAGCGCGTGTCTCAGCATTGCTATGGAACATTAATGAGGCTGGGCTCGACTTAAAAACCATCCAAGGCATTATGGGTTGGTAACATTCAGTTTCACAGGCACTGGGAATGTCTAAGCTATAATCCTAGCTCTTTTGCTAATGAGTGTTGTGATATGGGGAGTATCATTTAACTTCTGAGTTTCAGTTTCCTGTCCTTAAAATGGGGCTATTACTGACCTACCTAACCCAGTGTCCACAGGATTAATGAGTTAATGTTTTCAGAGAACTCTGAGCTCCTTGCATTAAGGAAAGCTGTGCATCATTATTTCCATTCATTCTCACGTAGCAGCTGGGAAACATTAGGACTATAATGTTTACTCCATCCAAAATGCATTTTCCTTCTCAGCATTTTAACGTTACCTGTGTTACCCAAACCTTAAATCTAAAAGGAAAACAGGGCCCACGACAACAGTACAATGATGAAGTGGGGGTAGATAGTTATTCCTTTCTTTAGTACGAGCGTAACACCAGCTGTTCTAGATGGATGAAGGAGGTAATTGCACTGTAAATTTCCTCTGTATGAGCCTGGTGGTCAATCTTACTAGATGCGGAAAGGCAGTTGTACAACAGCACAATGACACTGTTGACACTTACATGCAATGATATTCCCGTATCTGTTCTTCATTCTGTTCTCATCTTTCTTAGCCGAGTCCCATGGTGCAGACTGCCCTTCAAAGAAGCTCTAGAAGGAAAGTGAGACTGAGAATTACAATTTGGCGCAGTAAACAGAGGGATCTTAACGATGGAGGATGTTCTTAAAAAACGTAGAACAAGGGTCAAGAAGGAAAGAATGCCCACAGGAATGAGACAAGGGATTATTCACTATATTATATTTTAAATATTTCATTTAGCTTTTTCTAAACTTTGTTTTCCTTTAGTTAGTATCTTACAAACACAGGGATGGAGGCTGAAGAGTGAACCCACAATTTCTCTGTATAACCGAGTAAAAATGGTCACATGTTCATCCCCATCCCACCTGAATATTTAATACAGAAAAAATAATGTTTCACTCAATTTCTTAATTATATTGTCATTTTTCATATTCTTGTAAGAGATACAGTGATGTCTTTTTCTCACTAATTGCTAATTGAAGAAAGGTTATTTTTGGTTAAAACATGAGAGTAAGTAAGCTGAGACTTCATGACTTCTAGGCTAAAATCCTGTAATAAACTCTGCCAAAGTTTTCTCTTCATTTTTAATGGAGTTTAGATGTCCATTTATTTAGGATTTGGCACTATGATGCCTGGAGTCTTTAATCTTCAGGTTATTCAATATTTTTTTGTTCAAGTTGTAATGAAAATGTCCCCTACTCTCAGTGGACAAGTATAAAAAAAAAAGTGTGACTTTATTTCCACTTTAGTTCACGTTACATTTTACCTTTATGTGGTCAACTATGTGAGGAGGTTATGGGAAAAGGATGGAAGTGAACAGAATTCAGTAAAGCTATTTCTTGTTTTTGCCACAGTACTCATGTACTTCCTGGCACCCACTGGGAAGGAAGAGAGAGGGAAAGAGGAAGAGATGAAGGGCGAGCAGATGAATGAGAGCCCCATTTGGGAATGCTTTGGGGCCAGAGAACATGGCATTAGGGACTCGTGTCCTCAGATGTGCTCCAGGGTGGCTTTCCAGTTCTCTCCCAAACAGAAGCTCTTCCTTCCTCCCCAGTCTCCATCTCACCTGTGGTGTTCAGCCATCTTGGCCATTTCCACCATTTACAATATTTTGAGATAAGTCTGTCACTAGGTAGAATCTATTTATTCCTTTTTATGGGTCCAACTCTCCCTCATGAGGTAAATTGTTGCTTAGCACTGCTGCAGCAGGACACACTGCTCGCAGACGCCACGGGGTATCTGTGCCCCGCTCTGCCTGCCTGTGTGCTGCACAGTATTCTGACCACTAAGTGGACAGTGCTTGGCATCCTCTGTTGTTTCTATGTCTGTCTCTGCCACCAGGCTGTGGACTCCCTGAGAGTGGGGGCTATGTGTTCATCATTTATGTTTGGAATCCAGTAATTAGTTATTGAATGAATGAATAACTGTGGTGTTTGGTTGTAGTATGTTTTGGCTTTGATTTCAAAATGAAGCTTTATTTCTGCAGCTTAAGTGTGCAAGGGGCTCTAAGGCTTGGAAAGTCTACCTATCCACAGTCTGCAGATTTCATTCCACAGTTGAATGGAATGGACTTGACATAGTTTGTCAAGTCCATGCCTTTTCTGTGGCCTGGTGGGTATGGATACTGCTGTTACCATACAACCGAGCTTGCATCAGAGACTGGCTGGAGAAGACCCCAGCCCCAGGTCTGTCCTGCCCTCAGGCTTCAGATCTTGTCCTCCGTACATCCAACCAACAAAACAGTTGAGCAACACCATTTTATAACACAACACAGAAGACTGAAAAAAATAACACTACAAACCTAACAGTTAAGAGGTTTAATCTGCTTATCTTAAGGTCCCTTAGTTATTATCACAGGTAACACTTTATTATCATAATAGTTTTTACCCTACATTTATCATTTCAAAAACATGGTAGGATCAGATGTGCTATATATGAACAGCTGTATTAACAGATTCACACTATGCATCGCTAGTTGAAGAGTGATATGGTTTGGCTGTGTCCCCACCCAAATCTCATCTTCAATTGTAGTTCCCATAATCCCCATGTGTTGTGGGAGGGACCTGGTGGGAGGTAATTGAATCATGGGGATGGTTACCTCCATGCCGTTCTCCTGATAGTGAGTGAGTTCTCATGAGATTTGATGGTTTTATAAGTGGCTTTTCCTACCCTTCACTCGGCACTCTTCCTTGCTGCCACCAGGTAAAGACGACGTGTTTGCTTCCCCTTCTGCCGTGATTGTAAGTTTCCCAAGGCCTCCCCAGCCCTGCGGAACTGTGCATCAATTAAACCTCTTTCCCTTATAAATTACCCGGTTTTGGGTATTTCTTTTTTCTTTTTTTTTAAATTTGAGACAGAGTCTCACCCTGTCACCCAGGCTAGAGTACAGTGGCACAATCTCAGCTCACTGCAACCTCTGCTTCCTGGGTTCAAACGATTCTTGTGCCTCAGCCTCCTGAGTAGCTGGAATTACAGGCATGCACCACCACGCCCAGATGATTTTTGTATTTTTAGTACAGACGGGGTTTCACCGTGTTGGCCAGGCTGGTCTCGAACTCCTGACCTCAAGTGATTCACCCGCCTTGGGATTCACCTGCTGGGATTACAGGAGTGAGCCACTGTGCCCAGCCTCAGGTATTTCTTCACAGCAGCATGAGAATGCACTAATACAAAAAGTAAAACCCTGTATGATACAGGGCAAATGCAAATAAAAACATTTTCAGGTTATTAATAAATTAACTCAATACAAATACTATCATTAAAAATCGCTAGCTGATTCCATCTAGAACAAGACCTTTATATAATCAGGGGATTTATTCACACATGTAGCTTCTATTCTGCTACATAACATGCATTTAGAAATAGCTTCAGGGATTTTAAAGTCAGATACTCTTTTTCTGAATACTGTCTTTGTTACTCTATGAATGACAATAATTTTATAGTTGAGTAATAACTACTATTTGACTTCCAACAATTTAATTCCACTTTGAGTTTGTCATGATTAATTACCAATTTCACTTCCCTCTGCCTTTTCCACCCATCCAAAAAGTTCTCAGATTTTGTTTTTTGTAGGAAGATGGAAGAAGAAAACTGACTTTGAGACCTTGAAGTCTTCCAGTAAATCCACAGCCTCAACTCATACAGAAAATGCCCCTAGATTCCCTGAGCCTTCACTTGGGGGCCCGAGCCACATGAGAGTCCCTGCCCTCTCTGGATACACAGAGGCTCCCTTGTGGGGAATGATGCTCACATCACAGCTGTGTTTCTTCAGTATTTGTGGTTACCACAGGACTGCCAATAGCCCTTGTATTTAAAAATAGTTATTTTAGTTGTATTATTTTCATTTAATTGGTGACCAAGAAACAGACACAAATCAACAAATGAAATAATAACCAATTGTACTGCATTTGAGCACTACAGTTCCCAAAATGTTTTCCTACAGATGGGGCCCAAGTTTTATCCATCTCTGAGCGCTTATTATGAGAGCATCAAAAGTATGTTCAGATGAATGAGTCCATCCTCTCACCTGATCCTCACTGGAAGAGAGGACATGAGCTGTCCCTTACAGCTGAGGGACATGAGATGAAGACAGAAACCTCAAGATCTTCTAACACAACCTAGATTAGAAGTCAGTGTTTTCTGACTCTTTATCCACTGCCTTTTCTCTACCACTCTTACCCCAATGACCTTGAGAAGAAAACACTATTAAGTCAACTTAAATACACATGGCCAACAATTGTTTTCCATGCCAAGATTATCTCTGCTTGTCTCTGAAAGAATGTTTACAACAAAAGAATATAAAAAATGTCACCTAAATTTTAACTATTGATTACTTCTATAAAATAGGAATTTTTCTTCTCATTCATGATATGTGTTCATTGCATGGAAGCCATTGCAGGAAAAGTTCAGCTTCTTGCAATGAGCCTCCCAACTTCTTATCCAGGAATTATATGAATCACTATGAATGGCAAAATGTATTTTTTAAAAAACAAAACAAAATTAGAGATGCTCTGAGGAAAAGGTCAGATAACTAGTGCCTCCATACATAAATGTCACTGTCTCCTGACTCCATACAGATAGGGTGACGGTGTCTTGCATTTTCTGTAAGTCTTCCTTCCACTTATATAGCCAATTTCCCCATGGATACATTTGGATTATTAAGACCATGTCTCCTTATCCCTGGCTTAGAAAACAAGTAATATACCTATGGGAGCCCAGAGAGAAAAGGGAAAAGCTTTCTAGATTGGTTGCCTCGGCTTTTATTTCCTTTTGTTATGGAGATTAAAAATGTTTTTTCCTAAGACGGATCCAGTTTTGAATGTTACAGCTTTTTTCTAGCATATACTTTCAAGATATCTGAGAAAATATTTACTTTAGACTCCCTCTTATGCCTAAAGTGAGACAAAAGCCAATTGTTTAAATTTTTAGTTAGAAAATAAAACTTCATCTGTAGCTCTGGAGCCACTGAATATTCAGAGAAGCTATGATACGGTACATGGATCTCTCAGACTGTGTGCCCCTGGTTGCTTTCCTGGCTAACAATTCTCAGGGCAAGTATAGTAACTGGGATAGGAACACTGCCGTCAGTGCCTTAGAATACTGCTTCATGTCTGGTTTGCAGCCAGGACTGCCACAGATGTGCAGCTGCAGAGGTGGTAGATATACTTCCTTTATTCTTCCTTCCCTAGAGAGACTAAGGATTCTCTAATGACCCTGTGAGTCCACTCTCCTTCCTTTTTTTTTTTGGGCAGACCATGAGATGGGCATAATCACTAATAAACACAACAGTAAAATGTGCCTGAGGAAAATCAAATAACATTGGGTTATGTGTAACTTTACTATGCAATTATTCTATTATGTTCCCTTTCACATACTTTTTCACTTTTAAATATCTTTTTTTTTTTTTTTGAGACGGAGTCTTGCTCTGTCGCCCAGGCTGGAGTGCAGTGGCGCAATCTCGGCTCACTGCAAGCTCCGCCTCCCGGGTTCCCGCCATTCTTTTGCCTCAGCCTCTCCGAGTAGCTGGGACTACAGGCGCCCACCACCACGCCCGGCTAATTTTTTTGTACTTTTAGTAGATACGGAGTTTCACCGTGGTCTCAATCTCCTGACCTCGTGATCCGCCCGCCTCGGCCTCCCAAAGTGCTGGGATTACAAGCGTGAGCCACCGCACCCGGCCTTAAATATCTTTTAATAAATTAAGCAAAGTCAATGCACATTTTATGAGATGTTTGCCTCTGCATTTTTCTTTGGGCAAGAATAAAAGGTTCTTTAGCTATCTTTTTATCTTTAAGAGGTCAAAAGTTACACATGTTCTTTTAAAATTACAGAAATTGAATATTGAATGCTTTAAGAAGAATTCTACTCTGAACCAATATTCTTGGGAAGTAATCACCAAATAATTTATATTGTAGAAAAGAAGGGTTCCTCTCAAACTTGTTGAAAGTAAAGACAATCAGGTTTTGAATCCTCCCAGTGCGATAGAAAGAAAAGAACTTTGTTCTTTGGAGTAAGGATTTTCTAAGCATATACTGGCTTCTGGTCTCTGGGAGGAAATTTTGCATATCTTCTCCTTGCATCTCTCTATGCCTGAGACAAATCCTTACGTTCAAGTTTAAGCACAACCTCCAACTCCTCCTCTAACTCTCACCTCAGAGTCTTCCCTTGACAGAATTATGTTCAGGCTTGCTAAAATCAAATTATTCGACCAAAGCTCAGGCATAATTTTGAACAAGAGGCCCAATGAGAGAGAGCAGAAGGGATGGCTGAGGGAACCAAGGCTAAAAGCATCATTCAGCCCCTGAGGACATCCCATCTGCAGAGCAGCAACTTAAAGACAGGTGTGGGAGGCAGGCAATGATGGCCCCTGCTCCCAGCACAAGTTTTATAGGTGGGATTTTGAATATAATATGCACATTTAGGCAATATTTAGTGTTTAGGGCAGATTTTAAATATGCAGGTATAATTTAACACACCAACTATGAACTTCCTATTATGAAAAAAACACTAGATGTATCTTTGGGATTTAAGTTAATGGTCTCACTGCACCTTCTGTTAGAATTTTCATAAATATACTTATGCTTTTACTCTACTTAAAATGTAATTAAAGTGTTTCCTCTGACTACCTTAGCTCATGTATACTGCAAGGAGGCAGCAGACCTGGGAACCACTCTGACAGAGTAATAAGTCTCCAAAACAATATAAATGAAACCAGGCAAGCTCCAGTGAATACCAATGACTTCCCCACTTGAAGATGCTGCACTTTCCATGGGCACAGAGCAGAAGGAAATTGAACATCCTGCATACTGTCATTTTTTTCTGAATAGGAAACATGTTTTTGTGGTTCAATAACCTCCTTCCCCACCCCCCATACCACCATCATTTTCCACAGGATATAATTATACGTCTCAGTTGCCCACCTCAAGAGAACATTACTCCAAAATGATGCAGTCTGTTAAAAATGCCACAGCTCCTAGATATTAAAAAAGGAGAAAAAAATCCTATTCAACAGAAAAGCTGCCAGAAAGAAAGGGATGCAGGTCAAGGCCGTACATAATGTGCAGTATGTTTTCAGGCAGTGCAGGGTCAAGTTTTTTAGATGCTTCTGAAATAGAATTTTTCCTCCCTTTCTCATATGAATAAAATTGTGCATGTAAAATGACTAAAATCGTCACCCTGAAAGAAGGAAGATGAACTCACTGGGGCATACAAAGTCTGTGAACTTTCTTTGTTTTCTGCTCAGACTTCTCTTCTGGTGCTTCGAAGCGTCGCATTTTATTAGATCCCATATAAACTATTTATTGCTATAGCACTAAAGCAACTGAAGACACCTAACTTTGCCTGATGGGCCACAAAACAGAGTGCCCCAGAAGTTCAGGCACAGTGATGGCAATGGTCACTGGTCACTGTCATTCTCCAGTGTCTTGAACAAAGGCAGGCAAAAGGAGCATGTGATGCTTCACGGGTAAGAGAGGTAAGAATTGGGTGAAAACAAGAATCTAGACACACAAACCAGGTTTCTAAACAAACTGAAATCTAAATGTGAACATTCATTGATCTTTTAAAGAAGTGGCAAATCTCTGGCCACTTTTTATTGCAACTTAATCCAGTTTGAAATTGTGCAGAATTTTTCTATTTTGCAGGATTCAGAGCAGCCATCACGATCTTGGCAATTGTTATCATACAATTATCTTCCTTTACCTAATAGCTCTTTCTCTTTTGATAATGGGATTGAGGTTTTTCACCTAAATATATATATATATATATATACACACACACACACACACAATGTTTTCATGCCTATAAACAGTCCCCATGATGTCTGACTGAGCTTTACAATATGTTTCTTATTCTACTGAATATTACTCTGAATGAGGGATTTTACAAGTGCCTTTTCACAGCAATGTCATATATTTCCTGTTGATCCATACATGCTTATGAGGTTTGTGAAGCTCTATCAGGGGTGAGCATTTTAATCCTGTTATATAGATAAGGAAATTTAGTATGAAAGACATTGAGTGGCTCCCCTGAAATCACACAGCTGGTAAACAGAAGAGCCGGGACCCGAGCCAAGGCCATTCCACTCTGAACTTAGTGCGCCTCCATTTGGCCACAAAACTGGCCCAGAACCTGTGGCTTTGTGCCTGCTGCATTGCACTGTGCATGTGGCATTCTGAAGTCACCCTGGCCATGGGTCTTAAGCCACCAAGGATTTCTTGTTACCATGTTTTATGGAATGAGCCAGTTCAGTGGCACAGTCCTATCACCACCTGCACAGCAATGCTTCCTGGTGATGTATGAACACCCTGGAGGGACCCTCAATCAAGTTGCCTTTCTTTCTCTTCAAACTTGCTCAATTTCAAAAGTCCCCTTTCTTCCCACCTTCAGAAGCACTGTGGTAGTCAGCTCCCGCTAATGAAGTGACACAGCCCTCAAGAGCACTGGAGCAGAAATAAGTTGAGAACCACTGATCAAGTCGCAAGAGCAAAAAAACATATCCTTCAAGTGAGTGACAAGGGGAAATAGTCATGAAAACAGTAACTGTGGAGTGTTCACGGCTGCTGAACATTCCTTGGACAAGGCCAATGTTCTGTGGGATTGCAGAGACTGATGCAGAGTAAGGTGGCTCCAAAAAGGAGATGATTTTGATATAATTGGGGTGAGTGTCAGTAGGGCATTAATTGTAAGAAGCAGAGGGTGGGTGTTAGGGGATATTCAACCCTTTCTTGGCCTGCACTGCTCTTTTCTTTTGTTCCCTAGAAAACAGTTTAATAACAGAGACCTACATCCTCAGCCATGCCTGGGGCTCCCCCTTATCTGGAATGTCTTCTCGAGGTTGGGTGCCTCTGTCATCTTGTCCATGATGAAGCTCTCAGCTGCATTTCAGGGAGTCCTTTTTTCCTTGGCACCCCCCTTCAGGGGCTCTCAAGGGCTCATCACAAGAATATTTCATCAGTTTGGAAGTCAAAGCCTGCATTTCCAGATTCCTTCTTCCTGCAAGAGTCTCTGCTGCTTCTTATGGAATGAGGATGGTGTCCTGGAGAAGCTGGACCAAAGGGTTTCTATGTGTTTAGATTTATTACATAAAACTTGGTCAAAGCTGACTTTTTCGAGTTGCCTATCTCTTGATTCCCATGTATATCAATGAGATCAATCTTTGAAGACTCTGGAACTTGGATCTGCCCCTGTTCTCACTGCAGTGCCCTTGCAAACCCAAAGAGGCCATGGTAATTTAATGGAGTGTAAAAATAGTGATGTCAGTGAGCAATCTGTCACAGGTCCCCCAAAGAGGACTGCTCTGTTTTAGAGGCAGCTGAAAGTATCTGTGTTTTTATAAGTCATGCTAGGCTTAGGTCCTGTCTCCACGATTGTCACCCCACATTTCAGAGAGACAGCAATTTTCATTTTGCCTCTGATGCAGATATTGCCAGAGTTTGGGATGTTCGCACTACTCAAGAGCTGTAATTTCTTCCATCTCTGCACCTGACTTTGACAGTGAGCCTGTGCAAATGCGCCCAGATCCTCAGAGAGCAGTAAGAATACCTCCTTGGAAAAGGCATCTTGAAAACATCTAGAGAGCAGATGGCTGTTTTTGTGGAAATTCAGCTGCTCCCTTCCTTTGGAGAGCAGCCTCCAACCCATCTCTTGCCTGCATTATTGCAGTAGCTACCTGACTGGTCTCTTTGCCACCCTCCAGTTTATAAACTTGTCCCAGAGTGAGCTGTTATAAACATACCAGGGCACCTGTCACTTTCCTATTTGAAAACTGAGCAAGTATCCCTCCCGACACTGTGGCCACATGAAGGGCGGTGAGACTCAACATGTGTGACACACCCAGCATGCAGCCAGTGCTCCCTCAAGGCCACCTGTTACTATTCTCGTTCTAATATGAAAATCTGAGACCTTGATGACAGTACATCCTTACTGACTTGACTGCCAGTTTTTGCTGTTGTCTCCAAGATAATTTTTTCCAATTTTTCCTCCCATGTCTGTATTTTTCCTTCACTGACTCTATACAGTATTTGGAATTTGGGTGGGGGTTTTATTCTTGTTCCTCTTTTTTCATTTTTTTTAAAGCAAACATCCTCTTCCTGGTATTTCTTGGAGAACTGTGAAGTTTTAAAATGTCCTCACTTCAGAAATAAGAGCACATAAACTCCATCAAATGTGACTGAAAATCTAAGGATACTTTTTTTTTTAAGAGATGACAGGCTTGGAAATGAATAAGTATAGCAGAAAAAGGAATTTTAATGTGATATTTGTGACTCTTTTTTTGACACCTATTAATTTATAAAACCCATCAGCACAATTCCCAGGCTCTTCCTGCAATACTTAAGTCATGGTAACTAAAGATCAAAATTTAGAACAGAAAATTATTTTAGAAATTTAGAAAATAAGGTTAGAAATATCTTTTCAAACAGTTTAGCGAAAAATGATTACATCTCAATTTACTCTGCCAGAAAGTTCAATGCCTACTCTTGAAAGCAAACACTTGTATGGAACTTTATAACCCAAAGTTATCTGTAGAGTCATAGAGGCTCTCCTTTTATTTAAAGACTGACTTTTAGCCAAATGTCATATCTCACTGAAGAATGTGAATACTCTCACTTTAGATCACATGGATTACTTCTTGTAAGGGAAGTCTTGGCAATCAGCCTTAGTCTACAAGAGTAAATATGAGATTCTAAATAAGTGGAAACAATGAGCCTGCACTGGTATGGAGCAGAAATCCCGGCATGGCAGAAGTTTCCACGTGGTGCTGATCACTCATCTGTAGAGTCAGAGGTGGTTACAGCCACCCTTGGGAATCCTGGAAGAACCAATTCACCTCTCAAAACAGAGAGATCATCATCTCACAGTAGATCTTGGGTGAATGCTGTAGTCATCTGAATGTACTCCCTTGAAACGTTACTCATTTCACTACTGTGCTTTGAAATTGGGAAGTTGCAACTAGCAGATGGGAAGGAGCAAATGAGAATCCCTAGAGGCAAGTGACAAAGGCAGTCAGGAGGACTCAGCAGCAACTCACGAGGTCTTTCCAAATTTTAGTCACTCATGTACACCTTCACCACTTCCCTCATCCCCTCACCACTTCCCTCTGTTATTGAATGATGTAAATTTAACTCGTGTATATGCAAATGCATTTACAGTACTTGCAAATGAAACTTCGCATCATTTTCGAGACAAAGTCTCACTCTGTTGCCCAGGCTGGTGTGTAGTGGTGTGATCTCAGCTCACTGCAGCCCTTGACCTCCTGAGCTCAAGTAATCCTCCTGCCTCAGCCTCCTGAGTAGCTAGGACTACAGGTGCACACCACCATGCCCAGCTAATTTTTGTATTTTTTATAGACACGGGTTTTCATCATGTTGCCCAGGCTGGTCTTGAACCCCTGAGCTCAAGGGATCTGCCCACCTCAGCCTCCCAAAGTGTTGGGATTACAGTTGTGAGCCACCACGGCCAGCCAAGCCAAGAACTCTTACCTCAGGTAAAGATAATAGAAAAAGTCGAGACAACAAAAACGAAGCAATAGTATCCAATCCAGCCAGGCAGTGCTGCTTGACTACTTCGGAGCCTGAGGCCAGGCCTCTTCTCCTTTAGCTGAGAGAGAACGCTTGCCTCAAACCAAGGTTCACTGGTGAATCAAAAGTATTGAAAGACAACTAATGGGAAAGCCAATCACTTTCTCACCTGTGATTCAGCACAGCTTATTCCCCATGAGTGGGCCTCCTAAAAATCACCTTGTACATCATCAGTTGTTTGCATCTCACACTTGGGGAAAACGGAATTCACCATGTTATCTTGGCTTAAGTGGTGCTGAGGCAAAAGAATGAGATGTAGGACCAGAAGATTTGGGCTTAAATCCCAGCTCTGACTGATTCCTAACTGTGTGACCACAGGTAGGTCACTGAATTTGCTTTTTAATGTTTACAGTAGAATTTTTATAATTAAATTGTTTAACAGGATTGCTTTCTGTATTAAAACCTGTGAATGTCAGTGGAAAAAACCATGTTGGCTTGCACATATAAAGTGCCACTGAATTGGCATGTTATTAGTAGAATGTGTAGAACTTGTAGAATGTTGATGGAAATGCACAGGTCATTAGAGTCACAAACATCTCTGTCCTCCCCAGACTATAAACTCTACAAGGGAAGGGGCTGAGTCTTTCACATTCTCAGCACCTAGCATCTACCTGGAACATAGGAGGAGCTCTGTATGAGGAAAAATAGATGATAATTATAAATCAGAAGATTCATGCATCCTGAGTGCATTCAAACTTAATATTTTTGAGGCTTGGTTCTTGAATATGTTTTTTAAAAAGTATATACTTATATCTAGTTTTAAATAAATTACCATCATGTTTCAGAGAGTAATACTGAAGAGAGACATTTTACATGGAGGGCATTATACCCTAAATGTTAAAAACTCCTCTAACATTTTATAGTATAGTGTTTCTCCCCCTTCAGAATCACAGTCTGCTGAAAGGATAACAATTAGTTTAAGTGAACCAAGGTCAGATGCTAAAAGCAAGTTGCCAAAGGTTGTATTTAGAATCTGCTGATCCTTTAAAAAATGAAGAGCTGGCCTCAGTTCAAGAAACCAGATATTAGATCAAAACCTTGGGGGCACGTGGTTCAATTTTTTTATTTGGAACTACAAGGCTTGGGATTAAACTAAAAGTAAGATGCTTCATGCTTATTAGATGTACTGCCTTAAAACATTTTCAAGAAGCCAACAGAGTTGAAAGTAAATGAAAGTAAACTTGAGGGTCAATTTTGAAATGCAAACAGCCGAGAGCTAATGCCCTTAGAGGACCCACATTACCAGAATGGACTTTCACACAATAGCTAGAGATTGTTGTTTCAGCAAAGAAAATTCCTGAAAGGGAATCTAAGGTTTTGCCAAGAAATGTCATAAGAAAAAAATGCAGGCTCAAACGATTTTGACGACATAAGAATTCTTTTAGTAAAATCACAATAAATAACCAATTCAGTAGTATTAATAAGAACAATGGTGGCCAGGTGTGGTGGATCACACCTGTAATTCCAGCACTTTGGGAAAACAAGGCAGAAGGCTTGCTTGAGGCCAGGAGAAAGAACAGCCTGGGCAATACAGCAAGACCCCACCTCTACCAAAAATTTAAAAAAACTAGCTGGGTATAGTGGCACATGCCCATAGTCCCAGCTACTCAGGCTCAGGAGGCTGAGGCAAGAGGATCTCTTCAGGTTGAGGCTACAGTGAGTTACGATTGCACCACTGCCCTCCAGCCTGGGCAACAGAGCAAGACTCTGTCTCAAAAAACATAAATAAATAACATAACACTAACAATAACACAAGACAGCAAATGCAGCTCTCTGTGTTCCAAATACCATGCTAAAATTTTTACCCAAAATATCTCATAGATGTAAGCCTGTTAATTGACATAAATCCTTGCCTCATTTTGTCATTACAGTTGTAAATTATGCTCATGAAAAGAGGCCCCAGCAGTGGCTTACACCTGTAATTCCAGCACTTTGGAAGGCTGAGGTGGGTGGATCACTTGAGGCCAGGAGTTCGAGACCAGCCTGGCCAACGTGGTGAAACCCTGTCTCTACTAAAAATACAAAAATTAGCTGGGTGTGGTGGTGGCCGCCTGTAATCCCATATACTAGGGAGGCTGAGGCAGGACAAACGCTTGAACCCTGGAGGTGGAGGTTGCAGTGAGCCGAGATCGCGCCATTGCACTCCAGCCTGGGCGACAAGAGCCAAACTCTGTCTCAAAAAAAAAAACAAAAAAAACCAATAACAACAACAGATTTACTACATGACTCAGCAACAGCACTGCTGGGATTTATCACAGAAAAGCAAAAATTTATATCCCCACAAAACTCTGTAAAAAAATATCCATAATAGCTTTACTTGTCATCACCAAAAACTGGAAACAGTCAAATTGCTCTTCCCTAAGGGAATGACTAGACAAACTCTAGTACATCCATATACCATGGAATATTACTGAGCAGCAAAAAGGAATGAACTAATGATATAGACAACAACTTGGATGGATCTCAAGGGCATTGTGCTCAGGAAAAAGAAGAATGTTTCTGCCAACGTAGAACTGCCCTTACATTCTTGTTCTGGAGGGCCACGCACAATGGCTGTGCAGTGATTAAAAGAATCCCGCAACCAGCACCCTGAACCTGCCTGCTTTGTGCCCAGCTCTGTGCCTGTGGAAGTTAAAAATGGGGACGCAGGCCCCCTCTTCAGGCAACATGGTCTAATTGTGCCAGTAAAATAACATTAAATCTCACATATTAGAGATGTGAAGAAAACTTAAATGGCACATATTAATACCCACGATAGACTTTTGAAGGATAAAAGACCAATCAAAACTAAAGTAGAAAATACATAGAAAAGATAGATTTGAGCTGAGTTATAATGGTTACACCAGCTTTGCAAAGGAAGTGAAGGAAGGGCCCCCTGCTCAATGAACATCATATCCCATAGCAACTAGAACGCAGCGGGCAGTTCTACATTGGCAGAAACATTCTAGTCTGCAATGCCTGACATGATGGCTGTTAGGGCTACTTGTGGCTATTGAGCACTTGCAACGAGGCTGGGATGACCAAGGAACTGAATTTTACATTTAATGTAAATTATTTACATTTAAATAGCCACATGTGCCTTGGAGCAACCATTTTGGGCAGCTCAGGTGGTGATTCACAGGGGACCCACCAATGGGGCTGATGCCTTGCCCCATTGGTGGTCTCAAATTGCAAGACCTCTCAGCATTCCTGAACAAAGAATATGATTTCTTAGTGTTACAGGCTGAACACTCCCCCACAACAAATTCATATCAATACGCTGAAGTCCTAAGCCCCCGTACCTCAGAATGTGACTGTATTTGGAGATGGGGCCTTCAGAGAAGTACTTAAGTTAAACTAAGGTCATATGGGTGGATCCTAATCCAATATGACTGATGTCCTTTTAAGAAAAGGTGAGTAGGGCACACAGAGACCCTGGGGCATGCGTGCAGAGCTGACCACCTGCAAGCCAACGTGTGAGGAGAGGACGCCAACCATGCTGGCACCTTGATCTTGAATTTCCAGCCTCCAGACTGTGAGAAAGTAACTTTCTGTTGTGTGAGCCACGCAGTCTAGCAGACCTAGCAGATGCGTACACTTCCCACTCTTACAGACGCATCATTTCCAGTCATGGCTGCACACACATTAAATGGAAGTGACTCTGATGTGTAACCCTGAATGCCAACATATGAATTTAAAATGGGGAGATTTTCTTTCCAAGTGTCTGTTGTGCCTGCTGTGCCCTAGCCAGTGGCACTATCTAGAAAGCCAGATCCCTGAGCTGAGGCTGTGTGATGAGCACTGGGTTGGAGCAAATGAAGCGGAAAGCTTTCTGGGGATGTCATCTCAGGGCCAGGAGACTGCAAACTCTGCAGGCATGGCTCTCCCTCTGCAGGCTGAGAGTCAGTGCCGGATACACACAGACAATCCCTGCTTCTCTGAGCATCCTCTCCATAGTGAACACTCATATGTTTTATTTCTTTTTAGAGGTGTCGTTATCACTGAGTTCTTAGTCAAGCCACAGTTCATGTGAGCAGGTAGACATTCTGTCTCACTACTACAGACCTGTGATATGCTGATTAAAACAGGCCTGCTCCTAGAGGCAGCTCCACCCCACTGCCGGAGCCTTCAAGACACAGTGTCAAGTGAAAGAAAATGCAGTCCAGGGAGCTTACCCCGGCTGTTAACCCACTCTTCAGTAGGGCTTACTTCGTAATGACACAGGTGGAATTAATTAAGAAGTATATGGGGCACCAGCAGGAATCTGCAAAGAGCCAGCAAAAGTCCCTTTAATTAAGGGTCTGAAAAGGCCTTTCCTTCTTTCTCCAGCCCTGCTACCTCGGGCTTGAGAGCTATGAAGCCTTGCATAGATGCCGCTTCATGCCTTTTCCATTTCACGTTCCTCACCATGGAAGATGACCTTGATAGAGGTCATTATTACATCATTATTCTTTCACAATTCTCACATTTAGACCATCCTTGATGAATGAGAACATTTTTGAGGATATATGATCTTCAAAAAAGGGGATCTCATGACCTTCCTAAAGAGTTTTTTGTTTTGTTTATATATATATATATATTTGTATTATACTTTAAGTTCTAGGGTACATGTGCACAACGTGCAGGTTTGTTACATATGTGTACATGTGCCATGTTGGTGTGCTGCACCCATTAACTCGTCATTTACATTAGGTATATCTCCTAATGCTATCTCTCCCCCTCTTGAGACATGCTTTCAAAGAGGCAGTCACAAAACTCCTTTGGAAAAAGAAGTAAACAGTGTGTGTTATGTGCATAAGTACATCTCTGGGTGGAAAAACAAGTCAAGACAACAAGTAAACATTTCAAATGAACAGGAGAGTTTGAGGCTGATTGGGATACGCAGACTTGTGGCACAGCATCCAAGGCGACCCTCCCTCTTGCCCTCTGTACCCCACACATGTGAGAGATAGATTCTGGGTTCACAAGGATGCTCTGTGCCACGACCCCTTTCTTATTTTCAGCAGCTACATGCAATTTTGCACATACCCAAGAACTTCAAACGAACTTCTAAGCGATTATATTTCCACTGAAATGTATAATGTGATCAGGTTTTTCATTTATTTATTTTTTCATTTTGCCTCTACTTTCACTGATGACTGCAGCAATCCCTCAATCAGAAGTGAAGGGTGAGGTTTAATGACTTCATGTATAATTTAGTTTTCTGCAAAATGCCTCTTCGCTTTCTGTTTTGCATAAGCTTAGGAAAGTACGGCAGTGTATCAGATCTACAAGGACACCAAAGATTTATATACAATTCAGCTCTACCTTTTTATCCTACAACTTCCTTCTTTGGAATTGTACACTCAGGTTAAATTAGCTGCTGTAAAAATATTAGAAAAGTTCAGCTGCAGAGACAACAGATGCTTTAATACTTTGCATTGCTCCCCAAATAAAAACTTTAAAGCAACTTTGCCCGCTGTATAGATATTATTTTTACAAAGATGCCAAGCATGTCTTTCTCATTAGATCCATTTGAGATCAATTTAGGTAGTTTCTTAGGTGATATATGAGTAGGTATGGAGAAATAGCTATGTGGGGTTGGCCAAAAAAGAGCTAAAAAAACAGTGTGTGCCACCTGTTCACAATCTGGAAATGAAATAATATTATAGATTGAGAAACCAAAATCCTACTTTGTGGATATGCTTATGTTTTTCCACAGTAATTTTTTTCTTCTAGCCCACTTCTCTCCCTACTCATGTGTACTTACAGATACACACAACATATTGGCTTTTCCATTTAAATCATTGCTATCTCAAGTCTTTAAAGGCACCTCACTGTGTTAGTTAACAAAAAATATTTTTAAAGTATAGCTCTCCTAGTAGCATAGCTATGATAACCAATCGAATACCTTCCAGTTGACCATGCCATGAGAATGTGAAACACACAGAAACACATAGGCACAGAAAACAAGCTTTAGAAAAATCTTGCTCATTTTCAAGCTTCATTTCTACTCTGTAAGATTTTTAATTAGTTAGATTATAGAAGTTTATATAACTGTAATATTAACTTTTGGAAGTATGTTTATTTATATATATCAACCATTGACAAAGAATTTCAGTATCTCTTCTCCACTGCTCCTTTATGTGATCACACATATTTCACTTATTGCAAAACAGTATTACAACATTTAAATACAAAAGAAAAATACACTTTGCTCTCCTCTGGCTGCCTTCTGCAGTGCCTCTCCAGTGCTAACTCAAGCAAATTTGTGCTCAAGTCTCACTTTCAACACTAGGTAAGTCTGACTTCAACTAGTCAAAGTTGTCAGGCTGCATTCTGGTATCTGATGTACATAGAAGACCTGCTCCAACCTGTCCTCCACCCCTTCAGGTCTCACAGACCCAAAGTCTCACAGGTCTCACAGACCCAAAGCACAGGGCAGATGAGGATGGAGATTGTAATTTTTGTTGTAAAACGGCATGAGCCCCAGAGTCAGCTGTCCTGGGGTTCAGACTGCAGTACCTCTCATGAGCGTGGTGACACGGATATGAGATGGAGCTCTTTAAGCATTAGTTTCCTCATGTCTGCTGGGAGGAGGGCTGTGCTGACCCTTAAATGAGATCACACATGGAAGTGGTTAGCTCAGTGCCCAGCCCATAGTTGATGGCCAATAACATCAACTGCTGTTAGGATTAAAATGTTGATTTCTCTTCCCACCACCATGAGGAAGTCCACTACCTGGTACTAAACATTTTCAAAACCAAGAAATTGTGATCAGTTGTTAAACTTAAGCATTACTGGTCTGTGTTGACTTATCATATGACAATCCTGTAAAGAGCAGCTTGTCCAAAACGGGCAGTGTGGAGACCACATCAAAGAACTGAAGGCCTCCTACTTAGAGAAGATGCAGTCCAGTTGTAACACTCATGAAATAGGCAGTAAACAGGATAGAGAGGTAGTAAATAGAGTCTAAATTACGCTGCAGGGACTCCAACATGCTGTGAAAGTTTAAAGAAAGGAGAAAACGGTGAGGGATGGATGGGTTGGGTGGGAAGACTTCAAGGAGGAAGCAGGAGTTGAGCTGGTCCTAGTGGAACCAACTTAAAGGACTTGGAAAGGTAGAGAACAGAAATGGGCTCCAAGCAGAAGCAAGTGATGCCTGCAACAAAGGCAGTGGTGTGGAATTTAGGGAACATGTGGACATGACCCAAGCGAGAGGTTTTTACCACAGAACAAGGAGATACAAGAGAGGTAGGATGGAGCTCACTAATGAGGGGTCATAAACACTCAGGGCTTTAAGTACTGTGAGTTTCTAAGCACAGGGAAGTGAATAATATTTCAATGTGACTCAGGAAAGCAAAGTCTGGTGGTATAATGACAATCGATCAGAGACACTGGCAGTGATCCAAGAATGAAGGGACCCAATTCTAGAACACAGTGAAAATATCTATTGATATCTTGATGCATACACAAAATGTCATTCTCACAACAGTCCTATGAAATAGACACAAATCCCTTTTCTCAAGGAGGAGTTAGAGGTTTTGAGAGGTTCAGGAGAAGGGAAAAGCAAACTGCAGTTTACTATAGCAGAGTGTGCCCTATGTCAGGCAGCACAAGAAAATTGCCAGGAAAAGGCTTGAGATTTTAAGACTTTCTGACCACATTCATGCCTCAAACAGCAGAAACATCTCTTTACCTACCCATAAAGCTCTAAACACAACAGAGTTTCCTGGAACCATTGAAGTCTTCTCTTTTCTTTTTTTTTTTTTTTTTTTTTTTTTTACAGAATCTTACTCTATTGCCCAGGCTGGAGGGTAGTGGTGCAATCATAGCTTACTGCAGCCTCAACCTACTGGGCTCTAGTGATCCTCCCACCTCAGCCTCCGAGTAGCTGGAACCACAGGTGCACATTACCATGCCCAGCTAATTTTTTAATTTTTTTTTTTTTTTGGAGACGGGGTCTCACTATGTTGCCCAGGTTAGTCTCAAACTCTTGCGCCCAAGTGATTCCCCGGCCTTGGCCTCCCAAAGTGCTAAGACTACAGGTATGAGCTACCACATCTGGCCCCATTGAAACCTACATTTCCATTTTTAGCCTCCTTATAAATCAAATGGACAGAACTGAGACAGGGATGCTTTAATTTTTATGATCCTTTTAATAACAATTTCAAAATCTAGCACTAATTTTTTATGCATTTTCTTACAGCATCTACCAGTTGCAGGTTGCAGAAGAAACATGTTTCCTACAGTGACTGCAGGCTGAGGGATAATCACATATGTGTCATAAATTAAGGGGAAATCCTGCTAGTAATCCTTCAACATGCGATGCTGGAATAGTGTCTGATGTCACACAAAATCCCAGTGAGTTATTCCTTGATTAACTATGTATGCAAGCTCTTGACAAGGACATTGGAGGGATGTTTCCTGAGGACAGAGAGCTGTGACTCTTATCCACTCTGGCTCAAAGTTTTGAACTTTGCTTAACAGAGTTCTGGTACTTATGGTGGTGCAAAGGGCTGTATCCCTAAGGCTCTGCATGTCTAACAGTATTTCTGAGAGTTCTCATGGGAAGAGTTTATAGGTCTAATAATTTAACAAATGCTTAGGTGGATGTTATTCTGAAAAATGGCCTTCCAAGAGCAATGCCAGCACAGCTCAGGCACTGATTAAATGGTTCTGACATAATTGCCGTTCAGAAGAATCATGACAGCCACTATTCAAACAATTTTGGAGTGAAAACTATTGAAAAGAGTCACATGGGAAAAGCATTGGAAAAGCAATTATGAAGAATCATTTACTTATTTTATGGGAACACTGATGTCAAATACTGGCAGATTTTTAAAAAAGCATTAAAATTATCTGACCAATGCAGTAGTCATAGCTAGTACTCAAACACATAAATTTAAAAGTTTTATTCAATAGATCAAATTCCACGTTCTGCAGCGTATTTGAGGTTCTTTAAAATGGTTAAGGGGTCAACATTAATGAGCTCTGTGCCAAACTATAAACAAGAAGTCCAACATGGAAATTGCATATCAAGACCCTAAACAAAGCATAAACCGCTGAAAACTACATACAAGATTTAGTCCCCACCAACAAAGCAGGAAACATCATGACAGTGAGCAATACCGGTGAGCTTAATGCTCCATCTATTGGGAGAAGTACTAGTGCTACCTGGTGCTCCTGAGTACAGTGACAATGGTTTCAAGCACACTGGAGTAGGTCAGTTGCCTCCCCACTGCAAAGGAGCTGGGGGATTGAAATAAAAATGTTACTGGACCACATGCTGACAGTCAGAACTAATGTTTAGAAGAATTTCCAAAGGGCAGAGGAAAATGGGCAAACCATATGGGGCTTTTAAGCAAACTGCTTTTCCATCAGTTCTGAATTGTTTGGCGAACTCCATTTTCTCCTCCTTTCTGCTCATCAGACTTACAGGACAAGTCGTATTGTTTCTAAATGCTGTCAGTCTTGAATTGCAAATATAACTTATAAAAGACCCATATATACCAATGATTCCTACCGTACTGCTGAATCCCCACAACCTCTGATGCCTGAGAATACGTTTTTACTGGGAGGATCTTGTTTAAAAATTAGAGCTTTTAGACAAAGCTCTGAAGGTTCAGCAGTGCAATGAAAACAAGAAGGAACAGGAGCTGTGGAGGAAGATGCATGGACCTGGCTAAAGTCTAGGCTTTGGGGCAGTGACAAAAGAGAAGATGAATGATGAGCCCAGGGCAGCAGCAAAGAAGAGGTAACTGAGCAGAGGGTATGGAACATATAATCCCATCTTTCAGAACCACTGCAATTCACAGAGGGAAAATGAGCTGGCAGTCAGGGGCTCACATAAAGATCAAGACTAGAGAAATCTATGGAATCAAAGTAAATTAGAGATATTCACCCATTTTACATGAACTTCCTATATAGGGAAGAAAAGGTAGGGTGGGAGAGAAGCCTAAGAACAAATGGAAGAAACATCTCTTACAAAATAAGGTGATAGAAATGCATTCAAATCTATCATGAACCACAATAAACTAAAAACATACCAAGTGGTAACATGGTAGAATTTAAAGGTAAAAGTTGTGAGACTTGATTGAAATACTAAAATCTAGCTATATGTTATTTATGAGACACCACTAAAATAGAGGGGTTGAAAATATATTCTAGAAAAAATACTAATTAAAAGGAAATTGGCAAAGTTATATTGAAATTAGACAAAATAAACTGTAAAGAAAAACATTACTAAAGATAATTCTATCAGTGCTTAATGATAAAATGTTAAATTCACTTTATTTTACTTATTTATTTTTTTTTTTTTTGAGGCGGAGTCTCGCTCTGTCGCCCAGGCTGGAGTGCAGTGGCGCGATCTCGGCTCACTGCAAGCTCTGCCTCCCGGGTTCAAGCCATTCTCCTACCTCAGCCTCTCTGAGTAGCTGGGACTACAGGCGCCCACCACCATGCCCGGCTAATTTTTTTTTTTTTTTTTTTTTGTATTTTTAGTAGAGACGGGGTTTCACCGTGGTCTCGATCTCCTGACCTCGTGATCCGCCTGCCTCAGCCTCCCAAAGTGCTGGGATTACAAGCGTGAGCCACCGCGCCCGGCCTAAATTCACTTTAAAAGATAGCAATTCTAAACTTGTATTTTCCTAATAACTTTGCTCCAAAATATATTACCTCTTTCAACACACTTCTTTCAGTAACTGATAGATTAAATAGACAAAAATTAAGTATACAGAAAATGTGAACAAAAGCTTGATCTAAAAAATATATAAAACACTGTGCTCAACATTGTTTTTAAGAATACATAAAATATTTAAGAAAACATTGTGTATAAGGCTCTAACTAATGTTCACAAATTGCAATGAATGTTCTATGATTGTATATAATGCAATCAACTTGGAAATCATTAATAAAAAGATAAAAATCTTCCATGCACTGAGAACTAACATACACTCATAAACTCACATGCTTTTAAATAATTCATGGGTCAAATAAATCATAATAAAAACTAAAAATATTTAATAGTCAATGATAATAGAAATACTGTCAAACTTATTGGATGCAGGGCAACTGTTACTTAGAGGAAAATCAATACTTAGAGGAAAAATCAATACTCTCAAATCAATGTTTATATTCGAAAAAAAGATGGCAAGTTAATGTGTTTAGCACCTCAATTAAAAATAAGAAAAGAATAAACTCAAAGAAAGTAGAAGGAAATTAATAAAGAACAGTAATAAAAGAAATTTTAAAAAATGTAATATTAAAGATCAACAAAGACAAAAGTTATTTCTTTTTCTTTTTTCTTTTTCTTTTTTTATTGAGGCAGAGTCTTGCTCTGTCACCCAGGCTCGGAGTGCAGTGGCACAATCTTGGCTCACTGCAACCTCCACCTCCTAGGTTCAAGCGATTCTCCTCTCCCGAGTAGCTGGGATTACAGGCGCCCCACCACCAGGCCCAGCTAATTTTTTGTATTTTTAGTAGAGACGGGGTTTCACCATGTTAACCAGGATGGTCTCAATCTCCTGACCTCAGGTGATCCACCTGCCTGGGCCTCCCAGAGTGCTGGGATTACAGGCGTGAGCCACTGTGCTCGGCCGACAAAAGTTATTTCTTTGAAAAGATTAATAAAACTGACAAACCTCTGGCAGGAATACTAAAGGAAAAAAGAAGGCATAAATAAACTATATAATAATGAAAAAGGGATAAAGAAACATGAGTAGAAACGAATTAAAAAGATAAGAATATATTAAGAAATGTATGCCTCTGAATAAAAAAGATAAAATGTAGAAATTCATATGAAAATATTAACTACCAAAATTAACTCATGAAAAATGAGAAACCTGTAACAGTCCTATTAACTACTGAAAAAAATTAGTAATCTAAAATTTTAGCATGAGGAAATTGCCAGATCTAGCCAGTTTTACAGGTGACTTTTAAACACTTAAGGGAAAAATAATTTTAAGAGAATAAAAAAATACAGAATGTGATTCCATTCATTTTAAAAAGCAGATATTATTTTAATTCTAAAATCACAATATGAAAATATAATAAGGATAATTAACAGATTAGACTCACTTATGAACATGAATGAAAAATGATCAGTTAACAGCACTCAGCAATGTTTAATATATATCATGACCAAGTTAGGTTTATCCCAAGGATGAAGGGTTGGCTTTTTGGTATATAATAATAATATTAATTATGTAAATTACATATATGTTATATTAACTTGCTATGTTAACATACCAAAGAAGAGAAATCAAATAATTATTTTGTATCTCAAAAAATGCTAAAAAGTATCCTATCAAATCTATCCATGGTAAGTTATATAAATAAACCAGGAATTAAGGGGAATTTCCTTAACCTAAACATAACTGACAATCAATTAAGGGTACTTGTCAACCTAAGTTTTTAAAACACTTCATGTAACATATATATTGTGAAATGATTACCACAGTCAAGTTAGTTAACACATCTTATAACCTAATTTAGTTACTTTTGTGTGTGTGGTGAGAACATTTAAGATCTACTTAAGTCTCAGCAAATTTCAAGTATGTAATACAGTATAATTAACTATAGTCACCATGCTGTACCATGCTGTACATTAGTTTCCCAGAACTTCTTCATCTAATAACTAAAGTTTGTACCTTTTGACCAACATCTTCATTTCCTCTAACCCCCGCCCCCTGGCAATCATCATTCTACTCTGTTTCTATGACTTTTTCAGATTCCACATGTAAGTAAAACCATACAGCGTTTATCTTTCTCTGACTTATTTCATTTTGCATAACGTCCTCAAGGTTCATTCATGTTGTTGCAAATGGCAGGGTAGACTTCTTTTTTTGTGGCTGAATAATATTCCATTGCATATATGCACCATAATTTCTTTATCCATTCATCTATTGATAAACATTTAGGTTGTTTCCATGTCTTGGTTATTGTGAATAATGCTGTAATGACCATTGGAGTCCAGATGTCTCTTTAAGGTGCTTCTATTTTTAACCTTTTGTGGAATCTCCATAATGTTTTCCATAATGGTGGTAAAAAATTACATTCTCACCAACAATGCACAAGAGTTCCTTTTCCTCCACATGCTTGCCAACACTTAGGTTGATCTGTCATTCTAAAAGGTGTGAGGTGATATCTCATTGTGGTTTTGATTTGCATTCCCTTGAAGATTAATGATGTTGACCACCTTTTATTACAGCTATTGACCATTTGTATATCTTCCTTGGAAAAATGTATCAGGTTATTTGCTCATTTTTAAGGATTTTTTTTTTTTTGCTATTGAGTTGTATGAATTTCTTATATATCTTGGATATTAACCCTCTTATCAGATATATGGTCTTCAAATATATGCTCTCATTCTGTAGGTTGCTTTTTCTCTTTGTTGATTGTTTCCTTTGCTGTGCAGAAGTTTTTTACTTTGATATAAACCTATTTGCTACTTTTGGTTTTGTTGCTTGTGTCTTTGTTTCATATCCAAAATGTCATTGACTGCTTTGTAGTGGGTTCTAAGAAAACAAACAAACAAAGAAAAAAACATTGCCAAGACCAATGTCAAGGGGTATTTCCCTAGGTTTTCTTCTAAGAGTTTTACTGTTTTCAGGTCTCATGTTTAAGTCTTTGAAGAATTTCAAGTTAAGTTTTGTGAGTATAAGAGAGGAATCCAATTTCATCCTCTTGCATGTGCATATCTAGTTTCCCCAACACCATTTATTGAAGAGATTATCCTTTCCCCATTGTGTATTCTTGGCACTCTTGTTAAATATTAGTTGATCATATATGCATGAGTTTATTTCTGGGCTCCTAATTCTGTTCCATTGGTCTCTGTGTCTGTTTTTATGCTAGGATCATACTAATTTGATTACTGTAGCTTGCAATAAAGTTTGAAATCAGGGAGTGTAATGCCTATAGTTTTATTCTTTCTTAAGATTACTTTGGCTATTTGGGGTCCTTTGCAGTTCCACACAAATTTTAGAAATTTTTTTTCCTATTTGTTCAAAAATGCCATTGGAATTTCAATGGAGATTGCACTGAATTTATTGGTCAGTTTGGGTAATATGGGCATTTTAACAATATTAAGTCTTCCAATCCATGAACATGGGATATCTTTCCACTTATTTGTGTCTTCAATTTCTTTTATAAATGTTTTCTAGTCTCCAGTGTATAGATCTTTCACCTCCATGGTTAAATTTATTCTAAGTAGTTTTATTCTTTTTGATGCTATTATAAATATGATTTTTCCTCTTCATTTTCAAATAGTTTGTGTATAGAAGTAAAACTGATTTTTGTATGTTTATTTTGTATTACTGATTATTAGTTATAACAGTTTCTGGTGGAGTCTCTGAGGTATTTCTATATATAAGATCACGTTACATATAAACAGAGACAATTTTGCTTCTTCCTTTCCAATTTGGATGCCTTTAATGTCTTATTCTTGCCTAACTGCTCTGGCTTGGACTTCTAGTACTACGTTGAATAGAACTGGTGAGAGTGGGTACCTTTGTCTTGTTAGAAGAAAAGCTTTCAGCTTTTCATTGTTGAGTATGTTAGCTGGAAACTTTTTATATATGGCCTTTCATATATGCTGAGGTATATTCCTTCTATACATAATTTGTTGAGAGTTTTTATCATGAAAGGACTTTGAATTTTGAGAAATGCCTTTTCTACATATTTGAGGTGATCACATAATTTATATGCTTCATTCTCTTAATGTGCAGTATCATATTTATTGATTTGGATATGTTGAACCATCCTTGCACCTCAGGGATAAATCCCATTTGATTATGGTATATGATCTTTTTAATGTGCTGTTGAATTTGGCTTGCTAGTGTTTTGTGGGTAATTTCTGGATCTACATTCATTGGGGATATTGATTAATCCTTTTTTCTCACAGGGTCCTTATCTGGCTTTGGATCAGGGTAATACCAGCCTTGTAAAATGAGTTTGGAACTGTTTTCTCATCTTCAACTTTTTTGGAAGCATTTGAAAAATACTAGCCTTAATTCTTCTTTGAATGTTTGGTAGAATTCACCAGTAAAGCCATCTGGACATGAACTTTTCTTTGTGGGAAATTTTTGATTAGTGATTGAATCTCCTTGTTATTGCTATATTTGAATTTTCTATTTCTTCATGAATAAGTTGTACGTTTCTAGGAATTTACCCAGTTCTTCTAGGTTATCCAATTAGTTGGCATACTTTAATCTTATCAAACCAAAAGGTGTATAGGATTTATAAAGAAGATTTTGAAGCTTTATTGAAAAACATTAAAGAAGATCCAAACAAATGGAGGCATAAACTATATTAATGGATAGGAACAGCGAATACTGCCAAGAAGACAATTCTCCCAAGATTTATAAATGCATCCCATGCAATTTCAAACAAGACTATACAGAGTTTTTCCTAAAGCTGACTGTCTGAATTGTCCATGTTTCCCACGGACTTGGTGATTCTAAAATTATGGAAACACAAATTCTGAGAATTAACAACATGTTTCTACAGAAGAAAGGAAAGGTAGGCAATAAAAGAGCTTATACACATTAGTAGGAGACAAATAATAATACTCTAGTAGATAAAGATGCAAAGGATACGAACAATTCACAAAAGAAAATTTTCACACGGTCAGTAAACATATGAAGACATGTATAGCTTCAAATGGAAAAATAAGGAAATAATCTTTTTTCACTCATCAAATTGGCAAAGATCTTTTAAAAGTTCAATAGCCATTTTAGTGAGGAATTGAAGTAACCATTCTTACAGAGTGCTGATGCGAATGTGAGCTGATGCAACCTTCATGAAAACAGGTTGTCAAAACAGGAGTATGTAATGAATCTTAAGCATTTTATATACTTCAAACTAGTAATTTCATCTCTTGAAATACATCTTTAGAAAGCAATGGAGGTAAATCTTAAGAGTTATTTATAGCAGTGTTCATAGCAAAGATAAAGGAAACACTTGGGATATAATATTAAGTGTAAAAATAAGATATGAAACTCTTTATATTAAGATTGTAATGCCTTAAAATATTAGGCAGAAAATTACTTAAAATTGATAGTGAGTTATAGGTGACTTTTTAATGCTTTCTTTAAAATTTCCAAATTTCTTTTAAAAATTATCTTTTTCTCTTAAAAGAAAACAACAAAATTGGGCCTGGAAAGCTTTAAAAACAAATTAAGTACTCCATACTCTTACAACTATTTTTCATCATTAAAATGGAGAAGAAAAATAAAAGCAACCATTCTCTTTAGGCAAATAAATTATGTTAATTGAATTTACAGTATATTCTCTTCATGTTTCAAGAAGTAAGCTTAAAATACACTTAGTAATCAGCCAAGTAAAATATTTTGGCCATAAAATTGGCAAGGAACTCACATGCATAATTACCTAAAGTACATAAATACAACACATATAAAAACATATGCTGCGTATTTATAATTAACACTGAATACATTACAATTATTCAGTATCTCATATAATTTCCCTGAAGTAAACAGATAAAAGATTTTCCATGTCTCCCTAAAGGGCGATAATAGAAGATAAAGGGAGTGAAGAAGTTTTTAAAATCTATAGCACAATGAATAATATGGGTGAATTCTTTTTTTTTTTTGAGACAGAGTTTCACTGTTGCCCAGGCTGGAGTGCAGTGGTATGATCTTGGCTCACCGCAACCTCCGCCTCCTGGGTTCAAGCAATTCTACTGCCTCAGTCTCCCAAGTAGCTGGGACTACAGGTACCTGCCACCACACCTGGCTTATTTTGCTATTTTTAGTAGAGATGGGGTTTCACCACATTGGCCAGGCTGGTCTCAAACTCCTCACCTTGTGATCTGCTCGCCTTGGCCTCCCAAAGTGCTGAGATTACAGGCATGAGCCACTGTGCTCGGCCAATTTTATTATATTTCAATCATGGACATAAAAGTACTTTATTTCAGAAGAAACAAGAGAAATTGGAAAAGTCAGCATATTTCCTTTCTTTTCCGTGACATGACAGGTCAAAAACATGGGCTCTAATTCAATATTACTGTGTTCTGAATGATACATGTGACAATAATACGAATTTACACACTGTAAAATGTGAAACATTAAGTAATTCAAAATATTTAGTATATTATTTCCTTATCATTCATGATTCTTTTTTTTTTTTTTTTTTGAGCGGTAGCAAGGTTTATAGTGAAGAGCGAAAGAACAAAGCTTCCACAGCGTGGAAGGGGATCAAAGCAGGGTTGCCCATGATTCTTAAGAACTGGGTGAGTAGGGATTAGAGACATCATGGAATCATAACCACATTTCAGACACTGTGAGAACTTGATACAAAAGTGTGCTAATACTATGACCTTATCATCTCAATGCAGACTTCCCAGTGTTTTGGAGATGGGGTGGGGGTTAGAAGTGAGAATGGGAAGAGGCTGAAATGAGGGGAGAGAGAGGAAGAAAAGATAGGAAGGGCACATCAGGATAGAAACCCACCTCATTCAGAAACTTGGAATAAAATCAGAACCAGCCACAGAGAACCAGAGAAGTGCCTGTGGATCGTATGTGATGGCCGTGTCCCCACACAGATCTCCAACAGCCAGTTAGTGTCGCCCACTACTAACATTCCATCCATGAGAATACGCCCATCAAACTGGAAATCCAGCATCTCTAAGGAGACCGTACTACTGCTAATATCAGAGACATTTTGTGAGTAGTTGCTGTCACAACTGATAGAAGTTGCTTCATGGAAGTTCCGTGATTTCCTCAATGTTCCAGTGTTAGAGAGTTCACAGAGAGGAACCATGACCCACATTTGCCTTCTGATTCCAAATCCACTGTCCTTTCTATAACACAGCACTGTTCTTTGAAAAAAAATTGACTTTTCAACTGGTTATTTTTTGTATCATTTAATCAAAGCAAAAGGTGTTATCTTGGCTCTGCCATGAGGTTAATAAGATTGTCAGTTATTTTGTATCATTCCATTGAAAAAAGATTCATCAACTTCCAGAGAAGATTTTTTAGAAAACCTTGGGCTTTCATGCCCAACTCAGGTTTACAAACTTGTCTTCTCCTTCTCTTCTCCCTTCTTCCTGCTGCAGGGTTGATTGGCAGCCACGCAATAATCCAGGAGAGCAGCACATGGAATCTACGGCTCTCAAGAGCTGTAGCTTGGTTTTAGCCTAGAACTGGTCATGTCAGATGAGCCAGGATGGTGGATATCTTCAGAATGATTTTCCTGCATTCCTCAGACAATGAGAAACTAGAGCAGGGAGGAGCAATGTTGCAGTGACCTCATGTCACAGAGCTGAGACCCTGAGTGAGATTAATGGACAGCATCTGCTGCTGCTGAGCTGCTGAAACGCACCAGAATTGGCGCTGTCAGCGGGGCCCCAGGCTGGATGGGTCCTCTGCCAAAGGACAAATTGCTATTCAAAGCAAACACAACAGCGGAGAGGAAAACTAACATTCCTGCCATGAAATCACAAGTCACATCAATAAAACACAAGGTTAATTTCCATAGGTCTGTGTCTTCATGGAGTTTCATACAGAAGTAATGTGCTTCAGTAGAAAGAACACAGGCTTTGTGTTGCTCCAGCCTGCCTGCAACTCTAGACAGGACAGCCTGGGGCAAGTTACTTAAATTCTGACTCATTTTCTCATCTGGAAAATGGGTTTGATAGTAATGTAATAGCATTGTGGTTAGAAATAAACATCTCTGTGTGTGCTGTGTGTGTAGGTGTGTATTTTTTTTTTTTTTTTTTTTTTTTTTTGAGATGGAGTTTTGCTCTGTCACCAGGCTGGAGTGCAGTGGCGTGATCTCGGATCTCTGCTCACTGCAACCTCTGCCTCCTGGGTTCAAGTGATTCCCCTGCCTCAGCCTCCCGAGTAGCTGGGACTACAGGTGCACACCACCACGCCCAGCTAATTTTTTGTATTTTAGTAGAGACGGTTTTGCCGTGTTGGCCAGGATGGTCTCGATCTCCTGACCTTGTGATCTGCCCGCCTCGGCCTCCCAAAGTGCTGAGATTACAGGAGTGAGCCACCATGCCCGGCCCGGTATGTGTTCTTTGTACAGTGTTGATATAGTAGGTGTTAGACAAGGGCAGGTACCCTCAACATCATGAAAGTTCTAGCAGCCAAGCAAGACTTATGGAAAGTCCACCCCTCAAAGCCTCGCTCACCTCTGAAATGTCTTTATGAGCTGTGAAACTGTCTGTGATGATATAGAGTTTCTTTGTTGGAATAGTCATGTTATGAAATGCACTAGAGTCTCATGTAAATAATTCTACATTGCTTCTATTAGCGGTTGGTAAGAGATAGGAAAAGCCAAAGTGCTTTTCCTCCTCTCACACATTCAGCCCAGCACAGAACACTGCTGTGATTAGATGTGCAGGATTTTTCCACACCAAGCAACACTCTAGTGGACATCAACTCCGTGTCCTCTCATTCACACTTTCTACCTGGAGTCAGATCCCATAGGCTGAGGCCTCAGTCCCATAAGATGGCTCCCCCCACCCCTGCCCCCCACTTCAGATGCCAGTCCCCAGTAGTAGGTTGTCTTCTATACTATCAATCAGGGTTCCCACGACATCCTCCTTAGGTTTAATTTATTCGCTAGAGCAGCTCACAGAACTTAGGGAACACACATTTACTGGTTTATTATAAAGAATACAGGCAAGCAACCAGATGAACAGGTACGTAGGACTGGGTATGGGGCCAGGATGCCAAGCTTCCATGCCCTCTGTGGATGTGCCGCCACCCAGCACCTCCATGTATATATTCAGCAGCCCAGAAGCTCATCACAGCTTGTTGTTTGAGTTTTTAGAGAGTGTGATCTCTAGCTGCCTCTATCCTGCTTCGCTGGAGGTTGGTGTGTGGGGCTGAAAAAGTTCCAACTCTCTAATCATTAGGTTTTCCTGGAGACCCACCCCATCCTGAGGCTAGCTAAGGGCTCCACTCTAAGTCATCATTAGCATAAAGTTAGATTTTAGTAAAAGATGCTCTTATCACTCATAAAATCCCAAGGGTTTTAAGAGCTCAGTGTCAAGAACCAGGGACAAAGACCAAATACATTTCATTTCTTCCACAAGGTTAAATAAGAAATGTAAAGCAAACATGTATTAAAAATGTCCATCCTCAGCTGGGAGTGGTGGCTCACACCTGTTATCCCAGCACTTTGGGAGCCCTAGGCAGGTGGATCACTTGAGGTCAGGAGTTCGAGACCAGCCTGGCCAACATGGTGAAACCCTGTCTCTACTAAAAATACAAAAATTAGCCGGTGTGGTGGTGCATGCCTGTAGTCCCAGCTACTTGGGAGGCTGAGGTCGGAGAATCTCTTGCACCTGGCAGATGGAGGTTGCAGTGAACCCAGACTGTACCACTGCATTCCAGCCTGGGCAGCAGAGTGAGACTCCATCTTGAAAAAAAAAAAGTCTATCCTCAAATTTTCCAACATAGGTTGGCTTTCAATAAGTAAAATGACCAAGTGGAACATATCTATGCTTTCCATTTTTAGATGATCAGTATTGATCAGGTTCAAGTTGGTCAGTACAGTTTTTCTGACTGGATACCCCTTGCCCACCCGATCCTATATGATGATTTGTAACATCCTGAGCTTGTATTTTTTAATAGTTTTATATCCATCTCTATCATTTCCCCAGGAACAGGTGTATGTGTTTAAATATGCAGAAATCAATTCATCAAATATGAATTACAAGGTGTAACTACATAGAAATCAATTCAGCACATATTCAGTATTGTTTGTCAAATACGTACTGAATAAATCAATTAATATATTGACTACTATATTATCAGTTAATATATTGCCTACTGTATTATCAGTTAATATACTGCCTACTATATTACTCAAACACAAAGCTGTGAGACTGTAGGGGGAATGGTTGTTTCTGGTTGGGATCAGGGACAGCTTGGGGGTAAGTCACATCTGAGCTGTGTCTAAAGGGATTTGGCAAGTGAAGGAGGAGCTGAAGCCACGGCCAGGCAGAGGCCACAACCTGCAGCATGAGCCCTGGAGGCCTGGAGGATGGCGAGGTGGCGAGTAGAAGAAGCACGAGCAGAAGCAGAGCACAGCCTGCATGGTGGGAAGCACCTGCATTACAACGAAAGCCTGAAACACAGGGTGAGGTCGTGACATAGAGGGCTCAACGTGCTATGCCGAGCTTCTTATTTTTGGAAAGAATCCGTGGCATAGTCTTCAGCATCAGTCAAACATGATAACATCTACGTCTTACAAAGAAAACTGGTTGCAGAGTCTGGAACAGATTTGAAGGGGAAAGACTAGGTAGGAAGACAAGTCAGGGGACTTCCAATGGCACAGACAAATGATCAGGGCAGGCCCTAGGGGAGGGGAGAGAGGGCAGCCACTGAAAATGGGGAGGAGAGAAAGCAGTTGGGACTTGAGCCTGCTGGTGTGGAGATGAGGGAGCGGCAGGGGCAATGGCAACCATGAAAAATCTAGTTTGACCATGTTAGTGGGTGGTGACAGCATCAAACTAATCAAAAGCAGGACCAGTACCAGACACACATAAGGTCCGCAGATGCTGGCACACAGGCACGCTCACTATCCCTTCTGGGCCTGGTCCTCCGGGAAGGCACTTGTGGCTGATGGCATCTGACACTAAAAGCATGTTAACAAGTGGGGAAATTGCTTAACTTCTTTCAGGTTAGATAAAAAAAATTCTAATAACCAGCTTCAAAATGGAAACCAGACAGTTGCCTAGAAGTGCTTCACACAAATAGGTAAATATCGACTGCCATGAATTATCATCAATGGGACCATGGAGAATTGTAGGAAATAACAATTTTTAATCTAATTTTCTGAAGTCTGAGCTTGTATATGATGTCATCAGAGGGAAGGGCAAAAGAAAACTGTATAAATAATTAGCTAATGTGAAAGAAAGGTTCACTGCAACCTTCGCCTCCCGGGTTCAAGTGATTTTCCCAACCCAGCCTCTCAAGTAGCCCGAAAGCGGGCAGACCGAGTGGAGCAGGCAATACATAAAACACACTTTTCTATTGGTACTTTAGAAAAAAAATAAACCTAATATTCATGTCGAAACCAACTCTCTATTGCATTATTTAAAAATATGCAGAAACTTTCACCCACTAAGAAAGTACCCATAAACACATACACCTTACTTGCCCAAATAGCTTGAAGCCATCCAAAATTTCAGAGAGAAGTGTTTATCATTTTCTTATGGACCTGGCTCACCAGCACCATAATAATTAAAGGAAAAAAGAACGTCAAAAATCACTTGGCTGCTTCAGCCATTGGAGACACAGCTGTGTGATTCTTAATGCATTTACAGTGCCTGCCAGTGCCTCCCCACCCCCAGCTCCCCATCCTTAGCCTTCAATGGTTTTGTTTTGTTTGTTTTGTATCCTGTGGGACAGAAAACAACCTGCACTGATTGTGCCAATTGATTGACTCAGCTGGTCCCTCGGAATATGAAGCAGGAACTGAAAAGCACATCTGAAAAGTGTGTGGGCTGGAGGTGAGGGAAGGGGCGCCTCCCCCTCTGGACTGCACACAGAATCTATGAACCAGCTGTGCACAGGCAATGTTCTGTCAACTGAGTAACACAAAGTGCCTTTGATTCCATCTGCCCCTGCTTCTTTGTGCAAAAGCCAGCGAAGGGGCTGCTGTGCACCATTCTGAAAAGTCATCTAGAAGTGTTTGCAATTCTCCCTCTGCCGACCAACTCCTAACAAGGGGGAGCCCATGTGCCCAGGGCGCCCTCCTCCTGTGCCCTGCTGCTGGGCTGGTCTCAAAATTCCAGGGCCTGTCCTCCCCAGCTCAAGGCCTTTCCCATGGAAGGGCATCTGAAGGGAGGGAGTCAGAACTGCGATCTCTGCAGAGAGCAGGTGGCTTTCTGGGAGTGCTTTTTGTAGGATATGCTGGTGCTATGGTTTGAATATGGGTTGCTCGTCCCCATCAAAACTCATGTTGAAATCTGGTCCCTGGTGTGGCAGTGTTGGGAGATGGGGCCTAGTGGGAGGTGTTTGGATCAGGGGAGTAGATCCCTCATGAATGGGTTGGTCCCATCCTCATGGTGATGAGTGAGTCATGCTCTGGCAAAACTGGCTTAGTTACCACAAGAGCAGGTTGTTACAGAGCAATTCTGGGAGGTGGTTCATGCCTGTAGCTCCAGTACTTTGGGGGGCTTAGGTGGGAGGATCACTTGAGTCCAGGAGTTTAAGAGGAGCCTCAGCAACATAGTGAGACCCCGTCTCTACAAAAAATAAAAAAAGTTAGCTGGGCTTGATGGTGCGTGCCTGTAGTCCCAGCTACTCGGGAGGCTGAGTGGGATGATTTCATGAGCTGAGGAGGTCAAGGCTGTAGTGAGCTATGATTACACCACTATACTCCAGCCTGGGCAACAGAGTGTCTCTTAAAAAAAAATGAAAAAAGCAATTCTCCTTCTGTTTGGTCCTCTCTCGCTGCATGTGTCCACTTCCCCTTTGACTTAGCACATGGCCCTCACCAGAAGGCAGTGCCATGCTTCTCTCCTTCCCAGCTTGCAGAACCTTTTTTCTTTACAAATGACCCAGCCCCAGGTATTCTGTTGTAGCAACATTAAACAGACAAGAACAGCTGGCTTCACTGAGGTAGGAGGCAAGTAAATAAGTGAGATTTTGGGCCAGACAGGGTGGCTCACGCCTGTAATCCCAACACTTTGGGAGGCCAAGATGGGTGGATCACCTGAGGTCAGGAGTTCGAGACCAGCCTGGCCAACATGGTGAAAAACTCTACTAAAAATACAACATTAGCCAGGTGTGGTGGCGTGTGCCTGTAGCTCCAGCTACTTGGGAGTCTGGGTTGGGAAAATCACTTGAACCCAGGAGGCGAAGGTTGCAGTGAACCAAGATGGCACCACTGCACTCCAGCCTGGGCCACAGAGTGAGACTAAGTCTCAAAAAAAAAAAGAGCAAGATTTTAGAGGGCAGGTGAGACATTTTAAGAATATTTTTTTCTTAAGTTGCCACAGCTTTGTCAAATATAGACAAAGGCAGCAAATAAAACACTGAGCTTGCATTTAACAAAGCCAGCTGTTTTACTTAGAAAATGGGGGAAGGATAAGAGGTGGGGGAGATATACAACTCATATGTTTAAAAAAGACCTAAAGGGAGCCACAAGGAGACAGATGTGTTTAAAGAAAATGCAGGTTCCTCAGAAAACTTCATAGGCTGTACCTAATTCTGAAGATTCTGGCATAATAGTTTCAATTCCCCAGTTTAAACTGAGCTAAAAAACAATCTTTATGTTCAACTATAAAATTAATTACCAGTGTTTGTGCACAAGAGAGAGGCACAATATAAGAAAAGTAGGTGAGGCCGAGCACAGTGGCTCATGCCTATAATCCTAGCATTTTGGGAGGCTGATGCAGGCAGATTACTTCAGGTCAGGAGTGTGAGACAAGCCTGGCTAACATGACGAAAACCCATCTCTACTAAAAATACAAAAATTAGCCAAGCATGTCGTGCGAGCCTGTAGTTCCAGCTTTCAGGAGGCTGAGGCTTGAGTATCGCTTTAATCCAGAGGTAGAGGTTGCAGTGAGCTGAGATTGTGCAACTGCACTCCAGCCTGGGTGACAGAGTAAGACACTGTCTCAAAAACAAAACAAACAAAAACGAAAAAAGTAGGTGGAATAAAGATAATGCTTTTCTAAACATATTTAGATACATACACGTACACACACACATTTTTTAAGAATAAGATGCAAAGAGTTACTTTGGCCTTTGATACATTTCAGCTCTATAATTGGAAATCATTTTTTTGCACCCCAGAGTGACACTGTTAGCTAATAAAATAGTACCATCTGTGTTTTTCAGGACATCCTCTCTGGAAGGAGCCTTCAGTTGATGTCCTTTCTTTAATTTTACAGTTATAGCGAAACATATTCTTTCAGAATAATTTGGCTGTTTTTCTACTTAAGGTTGTCTTTCCGCTTGGATCCCCAAAGGCACTGAGAATCAGTTCAAAAATTGAGGCATTAAAAAAAAAATCGAGCTATCAACAAGGTCCTTTGGGGACTGCAGAAGGGGAGGAACTTACTCTCCACTCGCACAGGATCACGACAACGTTGGACCCGACATGGTATCAAGCCACTTACAAGGGGTGCAACACACCCTTGTCTAGGGCTGGGTGTGAGGGTTCAGGGCAGAGCTGCAGTCATGGCAAATGTCCCTGTTCAACTCCAGCTGAGAAAGGCCCAGAAGTCTGGGTGGGGCAGGGTGGCTGAGTCTGACCTGTCTGTCCCTCGTGAGTGAAGCACTCTCTCTTCTACTTTTCTGGGAAGCCCAAAGGTTTCCCCCAGGGGCTTAGCACAGACTGCCCTTTGCTTGTCAGAGGAACCAGGCAGCTCTTCTCTCACAGCAACATAAACAAACTTGCCCTTTCCGCTCTTTCTCCTCTCCTGGAGAGGTCCCTGCACCACTCTCTGTTGACAACATGCCATTTTCTGTTCAATTCAGCATGTTTACTTCTTTATTGTGATTCATGTCTGAGTTTCTTTTGAATCAAATTATTGCATCTCCCTGGTGAGAGGTGCCATATGACTATCTTGTTAGAACAAAATCAAATAAAAAATCTGCACTGAGCTCTGCTCCATCTCATCCCCACCACATGGTCTGCTCTTGTTTGGACACACTTCTGTCGGCTACTTGATCAGTAATGAATCCTTCTGGTGTTTAGGCCAATTTTGAGACACTGCTGTCTTGAAAATGATAAACAAGAATTGGCTGAAACCTCTTCAGCAGAGAGAACATCACTACTTCAAAAAAATTTTATAACATAAATGACTTGCTTGTCCTGATACACACAGATTGAAGAAGACGAGAAAGGCCGATGGGATGATTACACAGAGTCACAGCAACAACCAGAGCCATTCTTTAGATTTTATCCCCAAAGATGCTTCAGTACTGAAGTAATTCACTGCTTCAACAAGTCTTGAATCCAAGCATTCCATGGCATTTTTGAATAGAGATAGAACAACAGGAACTTTTAAAGTAAATACACATTCCCTTTCTCCTTTACTTTTTTGGGGTATTACCTTTTAAGCAATTGCCTGTGTGCCTCATACAAATAATATTTTAAAATTGAGCTGTTCAGACTAAATAGCTCTCCATCCAAGTACAGGAATGAGACTCAGGCTATTTGAGTCTTTCTTCTCTTTTACTACTTCTATAATGATGTCCAGACCTCTCAGTGTGACACAGGAGGTGCTTTTGGTGATTGGAGCCCTGACCATCCTCATCCCACAGACCAGCCCGTCGTGGGACTCAGGCTTATAGAACACCTGCCATTTCCCCAGAGAACCCCATTCTCCTGCTTTTGGGTCTACCTGGATGGCTACCCTCTTTCACCTTCTTCTGGTCAACTCCCACTTATCTTCCAAGAGAGAAGTCATCCTTGCTCTTGGCTGGCTCAGGTGACCCCACTGGCCTTCAGAGTATGCCTGCGCATCTCTCTTAGAGGGTATGGGGTTTGACTGGACAAACTGCAGTCATTACCTGGCTGCCTTCTCCTGCCCTGTCAGCTTCCCCAGGGGACAGCGGAGAAGTGGTTCTCCTCTGTATCCCTGGCGCCACGTACAGTGTATGATTGGTAAAATTAAACTCTTCCCCAAATCCTACTTTGCCAAAGACACCAATGCAGCAACCAATAATTTTTTAGGAGGATTATGCAGTCTAGAGTTATAGTATTCCTTAGGACTCTCCAACTTAGATATGGAAATACTATTATAGCAATAAAACATGACAGCATATATTTCTTAAAATTTATTTTCTCAGTTCTTAAACTCTTAATCCATAGAATCAGGTCTACCTATTTATGTGTAAGTTACTTGTTAACGGGAATTTTTGATGATATATGGTACATGGTAAGAAAATTATCCAGCCCTGGAGATGAAGCAAAAGTATAACCCCTTTCCATAACATGTGGCTCACTCTATCCTCAGACTGCTATGCACAAGACATGAGAGTTTTACTGAAACCTCAGTATAACAAAGTTTCCCTATAAAGAACATGGTGTCAACTTCTGCTCTTGGATCTTATTATACATTAGTATTTTTTTCTTCTACTAGCTAACACTTCAAATGAACACTTACTATATGCCAGATATAATTCTAGCACCTACATTAAAACAATTTACTCCTCACAACAACCTTTTGAGGTTGAGACCATAATTATTCTGTTTATAGATTTGGAAACTGAGGCCCAGAGAGGTTAGATAACTTGCCCAAGGTCACATAGGTAAGAAGCAGAGCTGAGTTTGAATATAGGCAGTCTGGTGCCAGAGCCTGTGTTCCAAACCACAACCTCTCAGTATCTGTTGGGTGGGATGGCCTCACCGAATAGCACAGAGACTCCCACTACACCAGTCAGCACTCAACACTCTCGACTCTGGGCGTGTGTTAATGAAAAGGATGCAGACTTTACAGCATGATGGAAAGAGGTCTGTTTTGTTAGAGGTCTAAAAACTAAATAAACTTCAAAAAAATAACTGTTTAAGGATTTGCCAGATTCTCAGGAGAATAACACCTCCCTGGGGTTAGAGAAAGTGGGACATATGAGTACCTGCAGTCTGGGATCTTTCACTCCACCACCAGTTCCCAGAAGCCTGGCTGTGCCTCCATCAAGACCAGAGCATGTCATTCCATGACACATGCTTCTTAGGGGGCGTCCCCTTCTCCCTGCAGCCATGGCACAGGCACGCCCACCCACCATCACCACTCCTCACTTCCCTGTCATCTTCCCCACTAGATGACAACATCGGCATCCCTCCAGGAGGGAGGCACGAGGGGCACGGTACTCAGTGACGGGATTATTCCTAACAGAACTGCCCATTTCATACTTCTCCCAATATCTCCTTCCCATTTGTTCCTGATATCATCTCTAGTATATGTGTTTTCTTCATTATTTCCTTTCCTTCTTTTTTTTTTTAAATGAACAATGGCTTTAGGGTTTAAAAGTATTCACTTTTTAGCAGTCCTCTCTGATCACGGAATAGCTAAAATGAGAAAAAGTTTTCTGCAATGTAGTTAATGAATACAACATTTTATTTTGAGAACTAAATTAGTTGTCAGTCATAATATTGTTCAAATTAGTATACAATATTTCAGTTTATATTTATAAATCATATTTATCCAAAAGATCTGAATGGGAAATCTTTTCTACATCTTTCAAATATGCATTGTCTGTAGCATGTTATAGGAAGTAGGTATTTTTAAATAGTCCATGGAAAATTGGGTTCAGATTATTTCATGAATTATTTGAGCCTAAAACTAATCTCTTTGATATCAACATCTTTAATAAACATTTCAGCAATATCTGCATTCAGAATATTGGATAGAACCTAGACATCATCCCTATTCATTAGGCTTATATTTTCTCAATAACCTAATTTTGTCTTTCATACGATATTAAGCTTTTGGAAGTCTTACTCTTAATCCTATTAATTCCTAAGCTAGACTTTAAAAGTGCATGAGGAAATATGCAAGGCAGTCAATTTCACTGAATTTACACATTGAATTGCTAAAGATAAATCTAAGAATTTCAGGGTTGCTAAAATGCAGAACTTCAACTGAAAATATTTTCTGGACTTCAATCAAACCCTGGGGCATGGTCTGGATGGGACTGTTTGGCTTCACAGTCTTCTGAACTGAGGTCATTGGCAATACATCAGGATGCACATGTTAGCAGAGCAAAGTGTGTCTATGTCTGCTTTGGACCAAAGCCTTATTCCTAAAAGAAGTGTAGTACTGGCTCCGCCAACAGTGGTACCATGTGTTGCTTTGACTGCTGTAATGAATCTTTGATGATCAAGCTTGAAAAGAGAGCTAAACCCAAGACAATGCAGTATCTGGGGCATAAAATGAAGTGTTGTGAGTGTGCCCACAAGAAGAGAAGAAACAGAGGTTGAAACTCACAGACTATCCAGGTGGTAGAAACAGATTTCAAAAATACTCTAATTCCAGACAAGATGTTTCCCAACTCTGAGCTAGTTAGGTGAATATGAGACCAGAACCACATTCTAAGGTTTAAAAAAACCACATGCCTACATAATCCTATTTTTACTCTGAGTAAGCATGCTACTTTATCTTCATCAATGACTGCGGACTGATTTTAATAACATAAAAAAGCAATCCAACTTTCCTGTCCTGCTTCCTGTGCCCCACACCACCCACTCAAGGGATGGCATGCTTCTTTGAATTAGATTTCTTCAATCAATTAATTATCTTCAATTCTTGAATGACCTTCTGACAGAATTAACTAATGGCACATGGTGTGAAAGGGGTAAGCCCTATATTTTATGTATTCGGAGAATATCATTATTCCCAGAAATGTCCCTGACAGCTGCCCACACAAGAGCCCAAGACAGTGGCATGCTCCCTGGGCTGGCTGGACAGTTAACGGCTGTCACTGCCATGACAATAGCCAGTCCCTGTACTGCTGTCTGATCTCCACCACATGACATTGCTGGTTGGTCTATAATTGCTTTAAGTGGACAGTTTCTTCCTGAGATAATGACTACAAAATCATTAGGATTTAATATCATAATTACAGGAAAAGCCAAGGAAAGTGATCAAGAATGGGGAGGGAGACATGAACTAAAACTTAATTCTGACAGAGGGAAGAAGAAAAAAAGGGAAAAAAACAGGATGAGGAGGGGAAGAGACCCTGGTAAATTTGTTTTCATTGTATATTTGTGCAGAATAAGGTAAAAGGCAAAGCATTCTTCCTTTTTCCATGTAACGCATGTGAACTCTTGGTAACAAGTTTTACTATCAGATAAAAGTGGATCCACGGATAAAATACAGTCGGCCTTGATATCCTAGCGTTCTGCATCCACAGATTCAATCAAATGCAGATTGAAAGGAATATATATAATATCCTTGGGATGCAAAACCCATGTATCTGGAGGACTGGCTTTTGGATTCTCAGGTTTCACAGGGTTCACGCCGGGACTAGGACATATGCTGGGGTCCTGGAACCAATCCCCCAGAATACCGAGGGACAACTGTACTTTGTCTCTTTCTGGCATCTCTCGGGGCAGGGGGGTTCCTCTGGCTTTCTGATTGAGTTGGGAGTACAGTACCTGGCATGGAGTCCAAGAAGGAATGAGTAAGCCCTGGCACAGAGCTTGTGCTCACCTCGTATTCCTCCTTGAAGCCGTAGCCCTCGGCACACTTCATCTGTGTGATGTGCTGAAGGAGGTCTGCCACCCGGATGGCGGGGTGGAGCTGCCCGGTCTGATAGGGCACGTCGGCCTGCTCCCGCTTCTTGTAAGTATGGGACTGCACCAGGCTGCTGGTATCGCTGGCCATCGTGTGGGTTTCATCTAGGAAAAGAAGGCCAGGGAGAAAATGAGGGAGAGACAGGGAGCTAGGTCGGCATTACTGAGAATGCTAAGAAGCTGGCTCCTGGCATCCCCTCACCTGGGGCTGCAAAATTCCCTACGATGGCTCAGCAAAAAAGAAAAGTTAAATGTTTAGAAATTTAAATGGGGTTGGCAATACTGATAGGAATGCGCAGAAATCTTTCTTTTACAAAGCAGTCCAAACGATATATTGCTTTCACAAAGCTAACTGAGAAGAGCCCTTTAGCCTTCCAGTGCTAAAGTTTGTGAAAGTTTCAACCTGAAACTTCATCAAGACCTGGTGCAAAACCAGTCTTGTATTCTTTGAAACGTTAGTTCAGTAGTTCGTATGATGACATAAATAAACTCTGCACAAATGTTCTGTGAGCAAAATAAAAGTGCACAAAATGGTGTGGCTTATAAAGCTAGCAATGGAAATGGGGACTTAATACATGAAATCAAAGAAGAATGGAAAAATAAAAGGGAACCTGGTTTGGGGATAACATTTTGATGAATCACTTTGCATGCTCTGGTATCAGAAAGCTTGACAAAATGTTGTGGACCAACACATGACACATGGAATGTTCTACAAAGGCAAACATGCAGGCCAGCACAGAGCAGTACCAGCTGGCTTCGTCAGAATCTACCAGTAAGACACACACTCCCACTCCCTCCACAACTCTTCCATGGGGCGAATCGGGGAACTTACCATTTATTGGCACTTTTAAGAAGATACATATCAGGAGAAAAAAGGAGGAGAAAAAGGAAACAGGGCATAAGCAATAGTACTGCGTGCATAATTACAGGTAGTTTTTATTTTATGCTTTAACTTTCCAGTTAAGTTTTCTATTCAGAGGTGGTCAGAGGGCGAAGCCTCAATTCTTCCATCACGTTAGGATGGAGGCATTGAATTTAAGTACTCAATAACAAAAAGGAGGTTAAAATTAGCATCATAATTGCTTTTCATCCCCTATGAACCAAGTAATGTCTAAATAAGTCTTATTTGTATTCAACACATTTTCTCATTTAAATTTCTTGCACAAGTCAACCAAATTGTACTATAAAATTAATGTCAAAATTTGGTCAAAGAAGCCTAAAGAGGCTCCATTTTAATGGAGGCCTACTAGAAAATTAGGTTAATGAACTGCAGAAATGGTACCTATTAAAAATGTCTTATGCAGGGAAATGCTATTAGATTAAGAATTCCATACTCTACAGGTTAACTCATTATAATGCTGAATCCCTTTAGCAGTTTTATGATTGAGGATGGGTGTTTTCAAAATATAATGCTAAAGTCACTTAAAATGAGAATGTTATATAAAACATATAAAAGATATACTCAAGTTTTAAAAACTACCAGATTGTATGTCAATAGGGAATTCAGCTATAGTTATTCATATGTTATTTATTTTTTACTGAGAAGTTCAGCTTGGAAGAAAATTTAGTCCAAGGGTGCTTGATTAGCAGGGCCTGGTTTTGAAACCTCACTTCTATCTGCATCGCAAAGCACCTGGGGATGCATGGTATGAAAGGTGGTACACAAGTGTGTAGCTATGTTGCTGTTGCTGAAATGGCACCTGGATCACTACAACGTGGCTAAAGACACAAAGACAAAATAAAAAAGGGTGGTAAGTTGATTTTATGATTTTTGTTTCATTTGGATTTGCTTTGAAATTTAGCAATTCATATGTTCCCATTTTAACAGTCACAAATAAACCTGGAAATTTTCACATCAGATTTGCTTGCTGGCAACTGCCAAGCTTTATAAACTGGGATACAGGAACCCTGCTGAAGTACCGAATCCCTTGAGCTTTGAGCCACTCCAGCAGGAAGTTCTGTTCTTTATACTAAAATAAATGGAACATTAATTAGTTTCCCCTCTGTGCCTCTCTCATTCTCTCAGTTTTGTATCTTATGGGATGAACATAATTAACATGCCCTCCACGGTGGGCTGACCTTCTAAACTTCCCAGAAGTGATCTGGGTCCTTCACGTGGATACACCAGCAACCTAGCAATGCTCTGATCCCAGGGCTAGGTATTCTTGGAAGTTTTAAATCCATAGAGCTACATCAACTGTCACTGTTGTATGTAATCATTCCATGCTGCATTATGCCATCTTGGCCTCATTACTACTGTGGAACACATCTTCAAGCATTTAAACACCACCAAGTCCATGAAAGAAGAGCCCTATTATCTAGTACATGCATATGGAAGAGGGAATAGAAGGCTTGTGTGCTGCTATGAAATTGGGTCACTTATACTACTAGACATTCTTGATTCCACTAAAATTAGTGATTAATTTTCTCTAACTTAAAAAAGAATTATTATTGATAAAATATATTACTTGTCATTAATTTCCTTTAAGTGTTTAAAAATTACCCATCAACAATTTTTTTTTCTATTTTTTTTTTTTTTAGAGACAGGGTCTTTCTCCATCATCCAGGCTGGAGGGCAGTGGCTCTATCATAGCTCACTGCAGCCCCAAATTCCTGGGCTCCAGCAATCCTCCTGCCTCAGCCTCTTGAGTACCTGGGAATACAGGTGTGTTCCACCATTCCCAGCTAATTTTTTATTATTATTATTTTTTGAAGAGACGGGGATCTCCCTATGTTGTGGAGGCTGGTCTTGAACTCCTGGCCTCAAGAGATCTTCCCGCCTTGGCCTCCCAAAGTTCTGGGATTACATGCTTGCACCATAGTGCCTGGCCTCAACATTTTTTTTAAATTAAAAATAATGGAGAAGAGCACATTCGAAATAAAGAAATAAAGCTTCTCACTAATAGTTTTGACGGTTTTATAAGAACTGAAAATTAATTCTACCTATATTCTTTATGAATTATCTTGAATTTTTAACAAACTAGCTGAAAAACCTTAAGTTGAAATGGATGCAATATATTTGAGGTAGGGTAGGTTCTATCTATCGATCTATCTATCCATCCATCCCTCCATCCATCCATCCAGCTATCCATCCATCCACTTAATCATCTATATTTTTGCAAGCAAATGAAGTAAAGATATACTCCAGCTCTATACATTAGGGCTGGGCACCTTAGCATGAGAGAGGTGAAGCTGAAGGTGCTAGATAATTTAATTGTGCTGAGCTCTGACTCACAGCAAAACATTTCTTGTTGTCTTTGTGTAAATTATAAACTGCTACTATCCCCCAAAACTGCCAGAGTAGATATGTATCTTAAATTCTTCCATGGTTTCAAGTGCTAACCTCACCAATCCTTATTACTCAATACATAGATTCACATTTGCACCAAGTAACATGTAAGGAATGCAGTTCCCAAGTATTGCCATTCGGTACCTATATAAGCCATACATGATAACAGTTATTGGTCTATCTGGGTGACTTATTTTTCCCAATGTGCATCATTTTTGCTACTTGAATTGTCTGTCCAAGTGATTCCCTTTCAATAAAGAAAACTAATCAACTTTAAAAGATGTCATTAATGTTCATGATAACAAAGCAGCAACTTTAAAGAATGATATTTGTTTAATAAGCTTATCTTAATCCTGCTAAGAAATCTGAACATTTTCTTCCTTCTGACAATGCATGTTTTAGCCCTCCCCACTCACAGCTCCTCCAAGGTCAGAAAATCTACTACAGGAACCTCAGAATGAATGCACAGCACATAAAGAAATCTCAAATTTTCACCTATCAAAAGATTCTGCAAATGTCATTTGCATGTAGATTACATTGTTCTGGTGCCTAAGATTAGCCTGTGCCCCTCACTTATGAAAAGAATAAAATGCAATTTTCTTTCCCTTTTAATTGGTATTAAAAGTGTGTCGGCAGGGAGGGTTTAGTGGGCTTTGTTAGCCCTCAGAATGATGCAAAATTTAAAAACTTTGTTTTATATCCATTCTTAAACTTCTATCTTAATTCATTTTTTCCTTAGGCAACAAACTTGCTTAAGCCCACAGAACACCATTAGCAAAATAAAAATTACCTTCTATACAAAAATCGTAACAACTTAGAGAAAAGAGAAGCAGAGGGGGGAAAATTATGTTGGAAAGATATAAACCCTTGTCAAGTGAATTAGGAAGGAGAAGTCGAACAACTGAGGGTGAAACTCTTGCTACAATGAATTGTTATATACCTTGAAGTCGTTTTTGTTGTGCTCCTTTTCGGAAAGGTTAGTAGTAGAAACAGAACACAGCCGTGATACACTCGGGTTATTTATGCGTCTCAAATGCAACAGCAGCTCATGCTTGTTTGGTTATCACAGCCAGGTAATGCCATTTTTCTCCTCACCCTTCTTATATTGGACAAACGGGATTTTTTTCTGTAACCCCCTGCTGGGAATATTTCATACTTTAAATGCATTCTGCCCCACCGGGCTAACATCTTAGTTCACTTCTAGTGACATCTGACACATAATAAACCATATGATTATAAGTGCCATCTTGTCATTTTGCTGTTCAGATCATCAGCTCCTTTGAAATTCCACTGTGTGACAGACACTTTGGAATGTTGGTGGGGGGAGGTAGGGTGCCCTGAGTGGCACCGAGGATGGGTAGGGGGCCAAAACTCCACTGTGATCATCTTTCTGCATAACATCTGGCATAATTAGAAAAATGCTATTTTTAAAATTGAAGTTTTTAGTGCTTAGCAATAAGTGAAAATAATGAGAAGCTATTTTCACTTTTATGACTATCACACTAGACAGAATTCAGCTCTTGGAAAGTACACAGCTGAGTGATGACACCTTGTTTTTTTCCCGTAGGATCAGACCTAACTTTAAATTCTGAACACAGAAAGGGAGAATACTGGAGCTGAGATTGTTCATTTGAATCTGTTGGTATCATCCCCAAGATACATGCAGCAAACCCCTCTTATTAATGGCGACTGTTTAGAGAAAAGTCTTTTCTTCCTTTAACCCCATGACCCAGGCCACCCACCTCCCCCATGTCGTGCTTATAATCACTGCATTATACAGAATTAAAACTCCAATCTCCTACAGAGTGGTCACTGACTTTCTAAATTACTTCTGCAATAAACTGTGGTAAAGGGAAATGTTCTCACCTAAAATTGCAGTTGGCACAAATGGGTCTGTCATACACCGTAAGCAGGTCAATGCAGAGAAAGTAAAAAGAGAAAGAACAGTAAATGATTGATGAATGCGCCCACCCCTATTTTCCATATAGAAAGCTGTAGAAAAGCACTGGGTTACAACATCTCAAAAACAGTAAGCCCCTCAAGCACCAGGGATAGCAGAGCGAGGGCGGAGTGATTCTGACGGCTGAGGAGAGAGCAGAGAGGAGACAATGGAAAAATCTGTTACCTGGGTAATAGGAATTAGGCACCGATGTGCTCAGTGTATTTGTTTTCATTGTGAAGGATGATGGTGAAGACACAGCTGTAAATAAAAGAGAGGCTGGTTAGGGGCAGCAAAGAGGTAATACGCTCTGAACACACAATGCTCTGAGACCACCCATGGTGACTCTGGGACTCATTGATGTCTACATGGGAAATATCATCATTCCCAGTTGTTTCTGAGTACTTACTTGTCCTTTAGAAGACAAGCAACCTTTTGTCACTTAAAGGCTTTTCTTACCCCACAAATGAAGAGAAAGCCCACAACCACAGCCACCATTTCGGATACAGAAATTCATCAGACTTCTATTTTGACTTCTGCCCTTTGCTTATAGAAATCTGCTCTCAGGCCAAGTTGAATTTTACAAGTAAAAGTAGAAGAATGTGTCTACACATGGCTTTTGGAGACTATTCCCAATGTCAATGTTCCCGTAGTTTGCTAAATCCTCTCCTTGCTCATATTTGGATATGCAGAGAACACTCCACAATGCTTTATGAAAAACAAAGGTGGTGCTCCATGCGTGTTCTTTAGTATTTTAAATCCTTACAAAAATGCTTTTCTTTAAAATATTCCTCTGAAACACTCAGGACTGAATTATTGCACCTTCTCTTCCTCCCTTTTATCAAGCAGGACAGTCAATCCCATCCAATTTATCTGATTTCATTAAAAATAGGTATTTCCTATTTTTAAGAGACATTTTAAAACTCTCTTCATGGATGACAGAGCCTTGGTAGAATAAATTTCTTTAAGTAAAAAAAACCTCTACAAATGTATTAATTGATTAGTGTTTTTAAAAGTTTAATTTCATTAAAGTATAAAGACTTGAAAGTTGCTCAAGGTGGTTAAACTTAAGTCTAAATTGTAACTCCTCTGATGTAGTTACATGATCTGTTTGATGCTAAGTTCCTGATCAGGACACTAAGACACAATTATACCATTATATTTATGGGAAGCATGACCAAATCCCTGTGCATACTGGGTAATTATTCTGATGACATATTAATATATTTTAACTCTCCAGGAGCAGTCCATTTAGGAGAGTGCATTTACCTGTGTTTATATTTTTAAAGTGTAGAATCAGTATGTGACAGAACAAAGACCAGAACTCAGGCTGCCTGTCATTTTACAGGTATTTTTACAAAATAGAAATGTATCATACTTATAATGCATGTTTATGGTAAGAAGCCTGGAAAAAGAGCACAATGGATGAAAATAAGAATGAAAAAAATGAGTACCAATAAAATATGCCAGGGTCAGTGAGAATAAAGCCTTTTTATTAGCTGCAGACATTTTTATGTGGTTGGTAAAGATGTGCACAGCAGATATAAAATAACTGTGTTTATTTTCACCTTCCTGTCAAAATATTTTAAAAGTACTTTCATCTTCTAGCATAAAAATTAAACCTATTCCCACTACCTGTATCTATTCTCCCCTTTTTATAGCATATTAAAACAGATAGTGCAACTCATACTTGCTTTGCTGGAGAGATTAATCCCCACTCTCATAACTGTGGTCATGCTTATTTTTAAATTCTCCTATTTCATTTTTCCCCTTGTCTCATTTCTAAAAACTGCTCACTTCACAACTTCCAGCACTTTCTCCCAACCCCAAAAGATCTCATGCATACCCACACTTGTCATAGGTGTGGTGCTGGCAGCCTTGTGGTCTAAGGAACATCTTTCCTGAAGGTTTCCTCCCCAGAAACTGCTGTCTTATTTCAAAGACATCAAGACAATATTATGATATCTACCTCTAGGGTCGCTCCTATCAGATGAGATCTGATGAGAACTCACTGCTCAGAGTGGAAGGAAAATGGAAAGTCTACTGCTGTGTTCCTTCTATTGGCTTTATTGAAGGGAGGCAAAAAATAATGTCTAATAGCCGATCCGTTGTGGAAGCTCCATTGGCCTCTGCAGCTGCCGTCTGTACACGAACATTTTTGGATTTCCACAGATACATTCACTTTCAAAAAAGTAACTGCCAAATTAAACTTCCTGTCCAGAAGTGAATATTCTTGTACAAACTTCAAACACCTAGAACTACTAAAGCAGATTCTTGCTTTTGGGATGAGTGATTCCAAGTAAATTGATTCTTGAGGAATTTTACCATGAAATAGAAGATTTGGAACGTTAATGGGTTATACTGCAAAATGAGGACGTATCTGTGTGGTCCCCTTCACGGAATACCTGCCACTACAAAAATTCTAACCCTGTATGTGGTCAAAAGGGCTTCTCCAATTCCAGCCCACAACAAATGCATCATAGGTTGCTTTCTTATGGCAGTTGAATAAATTATACATATGTATTTTTAAATGAAAAACATAATATCTGCTACAAAAATAGCAGAGAGAATTCTATGAAAAAATGGGAAGGAGCTTGGGTACACTGAGACCCCACAGCTTCTATTTCCTGCGCTGAAAATGACAGGAAAGGGTAAAGAAAGAAGATCAAGGATGAAAGCAACAGTGCTGCCCTGCCCATTGGTGCCAAAGCAGCACCTGTGCATGCTCCACTGGGCCATGAGTGCGTGTAGTACAAACTGATGGAGGAGGATAAAGTGGGACAACTGCAGCCACTACAAGCAGAAAAATGTAAGACTGAATTTGGAGCTTAGCAGCGTGTACGAGAAACGCAAAGCTCAGGGACAGGCACGTGTGTTGACCACACTGTGATCTGGAAGAGGAGGAGTGGAGGGGAGCTGCAGTACCACACTGACCACAGTGGGTATCAGGACATGAGCCCACACTGTCCAAACTGCTCCCAGTCGCCCCACCCCAGATGCCATTTCTGTGCTCCTCACAGCCACAAGGCCCACCAGCTTTTATAATATTATGATTTTTTTTTGTAACAGGAATAGCTGCACTTTAATTCCATCCCCATGCTGACCAGAATCCTGGTTATGCAGCTCAGGCCTGAGGCACAGCTTTCACACAGTAAAGAAACCCCTGACCTTGAACTCACCAAATGTGCCCTAAACCACAGAGTGAGATACCTCCCTCTGATCTCCAAGATTACCAGGGACAAGGCAACTACTCCTTTTGCGCTTGATATAATCAATCTAATTGTTAGTTTCCTAAAATAATGCCTTCTACCTGGATCACAGGTAGTAGTATGGGAAGGCAGTAGCTGAGGTTGGTTTACACACCTGGTATGAAGCATAAGACTTGTGAAGCTGAAATAGAGTTTAATTTATTAATTGACACTAACAGCCCTATAATAAAAGCAGAACCTGTCAGCTAAACAAATAAACATTAACTTGTTACTGCCATTTAGTGAACTGTTTTTATAACAGGCTTCCCGTGTGTAATTCCACACCTGGATGGTTTACAAATGGGATCTAAACAACAAGAAGGATGATGAGAAGCAGGTGCCTTCTTCCTCAAAAGAAGGAAAGCCTCGTGTCACTGCTCTCTAAATATTTACAGAAACTTCACTGTGGTTTTCTGGACTCTCTGATCTGGTCCTATCACCTTTAGAACA